>NC_081405.1:220666831-221866831 GCF_030272615.1 Cryptomeria japonica
TGATTTGAATTCCTTTTCTCCTTTATTCTTCCCGCACAATCTCTTATTCTAGAATTTTTAATTCTCTCTTCCTCCCCCAAGAAATTTTTAATTCTTTTTTTAATTTTTCCTATGTACTTGGGGATCTCCCCCAATGTACCCCGAGGAGTGTGGTGACAAGACATGCCTTGATGACAAATCTCTTGAATGCCACACCTTGTCCTCTTAATCCTCTCCCACCTTCTTTCAATATTATCCCTCCATTTGAAATTAATCTTGGCCCTCTATTTTATCCTCCTCCAATATGTAAATTGGAGTCTCCTCCCTTCACAAATCATCCATCTTTCATGCATTGTCTTGTCGTCCATTTGAGATCCAAAATCATCCATGGCACCCTCATAATGCCAAAATATTGACTCATCCAAGCTAATCCATATCATCCACAATCATCCTTTGGATCCAATCCCTCTTTTTTGGTAGTGGAGAGCAATTCACAGACCCTCATCCAAGTAGCAAATCAAGTGGAGCAACAAGGGTACCTCTACTTCACCAAATGCTCAATCAGAGGAAGGAACACAAACTTTAGGTATAATGGTGTTGTTTTTGCTTATTTGAATGATTTTGATGTTTCCTCATGACTTATGCAACTAACCATTAGCTAAGGTTTTAGGCCTCTTCATTTTGGCACACCCGGTGGAACCCCAAGTCCCTAGAATTTCATGTTTTTGTGGTATTTTTAGTGTTTTTATCGTAGGATAATGAAATGGCATCTCAGGTTGTATTTTGGCTTCTCCGCTCACGATTTTGGCGTCTATGTGGCTATACATCGACATTTGCATTTGAAATTTAAATTTTGCCGCTTTGTTTTGCAGGAAACCAGAATGACATCTTCGCAATCCACATCAGTATCTCCGCTTCTAACGATTTCCTATTTATTTTTTGTATTTTTGGTTTAGTAATTTAATCATAAAAATAAAAATAAATAAAAAATCTTATATAAGCTTAAAAATCACCAAATTAGTAATTGGTTGATTTTATTTTTATCGCGCCTGTGAAGTGTGATACCTACAGCTACAACACAAAACACTCAATAGATCATTACAAGCATGGTTAGCAAATAATAAGCAAACAAAGATGAACCATGACAAAGCGACCTATTGCCTCCTAAGAGATGCGAGTATGGATTTTCTCTCAGATCTAGATAAGCAATCCCAGTGACTTGACTACACCTAGATGGAGGATTTGAAATGATAATGATATGCAAAGATGAGATTGATTATGCTAGATTGGTCCAAGAGACTAATTAAGCTAATGATATGCATGATTGAGCTATGATGATGATGCAATTAAGCTAGAAGAGAGATTGATTAAGCTACATGATTCAACAATTATGCTAGAAAATGATCAAATTAAGCTAAATCTAAGATGCAATTGCTTAAAACAACAATACTCAAACGATATGCCTATAGTAACAATGCATAAGATGAAATGAGATGGGATCTGCCTATAATAACAATGCATAAGATGAAATGAGAAGGGATCCTTATTGCTCCACAATGGGGGATATTTATAGGATTTCCAAGGCTAGGGGTGAGGTGGCAGGAATCAAAGGTCAAGATTGAGTCTAAAGATATCAAGGGTGAAATTGGAGGAGGTTGGAGAAGAGGTTGGAGGAAGAAACACTTGTCATCTCTGTGGTGACAAGTATCAAGGAGCTTTTCTCATATAAGGGCAAGTGTCCAAGAGAGGAGACATGTGGCCAAAGTGCCATGTGTCTCAAGGGAAGAATATCCATACCATAAGAGGTTAGGATAAGGAGGTTAGAATGTGCAAGATAGGATAGGGTTAGTTAAACCCAAGGTTAGGTGGAATGGGTTAGGTTAGAGGGATGGTTAGGTTAGGTGGTTAGAATTTAGGAGGTATGTGGGTAATTTGAATTTAAAAATTCAAATAATAGGAAAAGACTAATTAATTCTCAATAACTCATAAATTGATTTGTTTTAATTAATTAGAGGATTAGAAGAATTGATTGAAATGGGGGGACGATTAATTAATTTGAATTAATTAATCAAAAGGGACTATTGAAATGAACCTATTAAATAAATCCTTAGATTTATTAATAAGTAGATGAAAGGGAGAATTTAATAAAATTTCCTAATGAATTCAATTAAATCAGGAAGGGGGATTAATTAAATAATTGCTTATTTAATTAAATATCTTCAGATCATTTTTAGGTGTATACATTTTGCCCCTTTTTTAAGCGAGGTGTGATGACACGTTGATTCAAAGAATAATCTCATTTTAATGATGATATTAGTTCGATGGGTCGCCCCAAACATTGATAAATTGCGGTATGATGATGCCCCCTCGGGAGATCAATTGAGATAATTGACCTTTAGAGTGTTTGGATCTTTGTGAAATTGATATCCTGATTAGAAATGATTTGATTTCTGCAACTGTGGTTGATGAAAATGTGAGTTCTATGATCATGGTGATGTGGTTTTTGATTATTGATAAAGCATGATTGATTAGATTGATAAGATCGAGATTTAGTCTGGTTTCAGGAATGACACCTCCCATATATGATAAAGATGATCAAAGCGTCTGGTTTCAGGAACGATATATAATGTATAAGACATGATCATAACGTCTAGTTTTAGGAAAGATACATCTTGTATAAGACATGATAGGATCGATTCAGATGCGACTGATTAATAGAATTGATAAGGTTGATTGGGTATAGAACTGACAGATTGTTGATATCAAGTTGCAGAAAGATTTAGATATGTTGATGTTGGTTCTATTGAGAGGGTAGCATAAGATTTTCGCTAGGTCAATAATATCTAGAGAGAGATTAGTCATCATTTTGATTGCGTATACACTTATGACGATGCCTTGATGATTCCAGCGATAGATTTAACCTTGGATAGAATGAGAATGCTGGATGCCATGCAATAATAAAATGTAAGCTAAATGCAAATGCCAATGCAAATGAAATGCAAAGCTATGACTAGACCAGTCACTGGGTTATTGCATTTTGTCATCATTGAGATTTTTAAAATATGGGAAGTGAGTGCAAACATCAATGGTATAATTAAACCATGATGACTTGAGCACAACTTTCTTGGATTTTGATATGGCAAGTTAGTACAGGCATTGAGGTATAATTGAACCGAGATGACCTGAGTGTTACTTGCGTAAAACATGTAGTATTAACCATTTCAATATGCAAATCGAAAATGTCTTCGATGATACTCCGATCATCATGTCCCGAGATAAATTTGCACATATTAATGATTAATTTACAGACAACAGACAAGAAAAATATCATGTTCCTTCCTTGTTCCTCTAGTCAGAAACATCCTGGAGTTACTCAGAAATCATGATAGCGAAAATCAAGATAGAAAAGTTGAACAATCATGCTAAAATCATTATCCAAAAGATATCATCCATTGACAAGTGTGTAAACATGCTTAGAATTACTTTGTGATAGCTTGATGGTTGATAATTTGATCTCGTGTTCAACGTTGGATGTATCTCAGTTTTCGCTTGATAAGTGTTGTCTAACTGTTGTTCTTCCTATTTGATTAAGCTCAAAATGATCAAAAATTTTGCCCCAAGCCTAGAAAAAAATTCATTATGATATACCCAGTGATCCAAACCATGGCAAGAAACCACCCGGGATGACTGCGTATGTACAAGGCTTTATTATGCGTATGAACAACACTGAATGAAAGCAAGCAGAAGATTCTTGAACTAATAGATGGCAAAGTTAGCAGACAGATAGCACCTGTTTGGCCAGGCTTTCACCATCTGTTTTATTGCACTTTTTCTCATATTTGATTTTTTTTTATTTTTTTTATTTTCACTATTTTTTGATTTTTCTGCTTTTTCAGTTTTTTTGGATTTTTCTGCTTTTTCACTGTTTTGGGATTTTTCTGTTTTTTCAGAAAAAATTTCTTTAGATGCATGCTATTGATGGGTTCGTTGAGCTGATCTCCATCCTATGTTGATAGCCGATATGCTCCTAATCTAAACATCATTGTGACCACAAACAGACCTAACCAGTTTGGTTCAAACTTTCCTTTCTTTTCTCAATCTGCCTAGTTGCATGAATTTACCTTTAGTACTAGTTATCCAGCTTGAAAGACTCGTGGTTTGACCCTGTGATTATAACTTCAGCACATTATTTGTTGATATACTTTTAAATGATCAAAGGCAATTTGTCTTTGTTCATGCATCAATTCTAACTCCTGCAATCTAGAGGCTTGTTGTTCTTCATCTGGGATAAGACCTTTTAATGATACTCGTAGAGAAGGTATCTCTTCTTCTATTGACAGTATTGCTTTTGATCCATAGACAAGAGAGAAAGGTGTGGCACTTGTTGGTGTGCAGATACTAGTACTGTAGGCCCATAGAGCAGGGTTCAATTGAATATGTCAATCTCTGCCAGCATCATTCACTATCTTTTTGAGGATTTTCAGAATAGTTTTGTTTTATGCTTCTGCTTGCCCATTCCCTTGTGGATAGTAGGGTGTAGAAAAATTTTGTTGGATCTTGAATTTCTCACATAGTTCTTATACATCCCGATTCTTAAACGGTTGCCCATTATCAGTGATAATGGTCATGGGTATTCCATAGCAACAGATGATGTAGTTCAAGATAAATGTAGCAATTCGTTTTCCTGTGATATTTGTGAGAGGTACCACCTCAATCCATTTTGTGAAATATTATGTAGCAACCAAGATGAATTTGTGACCATTAGATGAAGAAGGACTTATCTTTCCTACTAGATCAAGACCCCATTGATAGAAAGGCCAAGATGTTGCCAAAGCATGAAGTTCTTGTGTTGATGCATGAATCAAATTCCCATGGATCTGACATTGTTTGCATGTTCTAGCTATCTGAAAAGAATCTCGTTCCATAGTTGGCCAATAATAGCCCAAGCGTATGAGTTTTTTTGAAAGGGTAAGACCACTTGAATGAGTGCCACAAATGTTGTTATGGACTTATGTAAGGCCTTCTCAGATTCTTCTTGTTCGAGACATCTTAAAAGAGTACCGTCTAGACCTCATTTAAACAGGGTATCCGCGATGAGAGTATAATGGGAGGATTGGCGAATAAAGTTTCTCTTTTGATTTTTTGATAAGGCAGGAGGGAGGATATTATCTTTCAGGTATGTGTAAGTTTGGCCATAGCAAGAGAAATCATGCCCAACAAGATGACCGATAGTTTAGGAATCAGGACAATTATGAGCAAGGTAAAACAACTCTTCCACCAGGAATTCATAACGCTATTGATTTTCTTGTGTTTGAAGGAGAGAAGCAAGTGTAGCCATGGCATCTGCTGCTTTGTTATCATTCCTTGGAATCTGCTAAAAAGTTATTTCTACAAAGTATTTCTTGATATCATCAACCATCTTTTTATAAGACATCAACTTTTCATCCTTTGTTTCATAATCGTCATTGATTTAATTGATGGCGAGCTGAGAGTCTCCAAAGACTTGAAGTTGTGTAATGTTTCATTCTATAGCCATTTTGATTCATGTAACCAAAGCTTCATATTTTGTTGTATTTTTGGTGCATGGAAAGCTTAATTTGTATGCTTTTGGGATTGTATGACCTTGTGGTGTGATGAATAGAATACCTTCTCTTGATCTATGTTGTAATCTATTATTGATGCTTGCTCCTGGATTGATATTCGGGTGATGTATTATAAGATATGGATTGAACCTTGGAATGTCTGCATATGATCAGGTAAAATTGATTTGCAATCTTTTGAAGGGTTTAAAATATTGTTGCACTTCGTGTTCTGATAGAGAGATTACTGGATATAGATCAGCTGTACCAATGGTAACTGCCTCTATTGATTCTATCAAAATTGATGACCTTTCTTGATAGTATTCAGGTAAAGTGTCAAATCTCCCATCTTTTGGTGCCTCGAGGAGGTTTTTGTTGTTAGATGTGTCCTTTCTTTTTACTTTTTCCCAATTTAATGTTGCCAAGAAATGGGTTTCAGCATTATACCTGATATTGTTTTCTTTATTTTCACTTTTGCAACTAGAAGATTTGGCACCCACTTGACTCGAAGATACATTAGCAAAATCCTTGGTGAAAGTTGTTGCGGGTTTGATTTCATTAAGATATAAGGATATGGCATGGTCATTAGGAAAGGTATCAATGATAATATGTCCTTCATTTTCCCAGTCCATAGGTTCAGGAGAGATTAAGGATAAACGATCCTCATGTTGAATTATGTCAAAGATATTAGGGGTCATGATAGAGATTTCAGATCTTTCAATATGTATTTCCATGTCTAGAATGATACTCTCATCAGAATGACCTCGCGCAAGTAGCTCCTGATCATCCTCGATTAAGTCCAAGTCAACCGAATGTGATTCTGATTCAAGTGGGCTAGTTCCTAACATTTGTCATGCATACATGTGAACTATATTGACATCTAAATCTTCATCCTTTTCAATTTGAAGTTGCTCTTGTTTGTTTTTCCATGATAGCAAATATTCTCCTTTCCCTCGATCTCTTAGCTACATTTGTTTTTCCATGTTTTACAAAATTGATTCAAATTATTGTTCCTTGGATTGTATGCTTGAAGATGTTGCCTCTCTGTTATGTGAAACAATGACCTCTTGAGATGGTTTTATATTACTACAACACTGCAATGGATTTGAGTCTGCCGAGATCGTGATTTCCTACCCATTGTAGGGAAATTTCAGGCATTGATGACATGTTGATGGAATAGCCTGTATGCCATGTATCTATGGTCTTCCCAAGAGTATATTGTAGGGTAATTCCAAGTCTAGAACTTGGCATGCTGTGTCTTTTTGCAAAGGTCCCACTCTGATGGGTAACATCACAATTCATTTAGAGGAACGTTCTTCTTCATCATATGCTTTTAATGTGATCTTTTTCTGTGGATCAACTACATCTTCTGAATAACCTAGAGCACAGACAAGACTCAAAGAGCAAATGTTTAAGCTAGCTCCCCCATCTATTAGGACACATTTAATGAACGTTCTATGAATGAGGACTTCAATTTGCAAGGAAGCATTATGGGGATGTTGCAAGGACTCAATTCTTGGATATGAAGGAGATGAGCTTTGAATAGGATCCTCTGAAATAGGTTTTATGGGTATATTGTTTGGTGAGGATGCTATGGAAGATTCTTGCAAGTTTTCAAGAGGTGTAGGAATAAATGCCTTTGGAGCATCAATTTTCTTATGGGGGGATGAACCATTGCTAGACATAGGTGCACAATTTTAATCTTCTTTAGAAAAATCCTTTAGGGATCTCTTTAAGAGTTGCATAAAAGAGTCGCCTTTCTTTGGAAATGTATTTGAATCCTTGTGAGATTTTGACATAGTTGGATTTTGATTTTGGACTTTTTTATTGCTTTGATATGTTGGATTGTCATGCTTTCTTCTTGCATTTTTCTTTGGTATTCCATGTTGCTATGATCTTCAATTATTTCCAATGTTTTTCTTTCTGTTTCTGCAATCTTTCATCTCTGAGCCCTGGTTAAAACGGGCATACACGTGTGTTAGATATTGTGCTAGGATTTGATTGTCCCAAAAGTTGTTTCGATAAGTGATCAATTGTCAATGTAAATGTGATAGAGTGATATGAAATGAAAAGATGATTCAAGTGTTTAAAAGTTTGCAAGTTTTTCGATCTTCAATTTTAGAGTGCAATGATGATGATTTTGATAAAAACCAATTTTAATAGGAATGATATATCCTACGATGTGGAACAAGGTTGTCCTAACCAAATGTTTTAGTTTTGTGATAAAGGATGATAGATCCTGATGAGAAACTATGTTTTGGGTGATCAATTTATCAAAGAGGGTGATGATGCACTTTGAGATGTTTAGATCCTGAACTTGTTGAATGTGAATACTTAAAATTCCTGAGGTGTTTAGCTTTAGAATCCGATTTGACAAATGATAACTTGACCAGGTAAACCAATAAGACAATCCAAGCATAAAATGACAGATAATAGGTGTTTATGCTCACTGTAAACTGACCAAGCAAATATGACAGATCTGAAAAAGATGTGCAAGAAGACAACTCTGGACCAACAGAGACAGAAATTCGTACAATAGTTTACGCAGCTTCAAATGACAATACATACAGGCCCATATGACAAATCAACAATCTCATATGACAAAGCACAAACTCATATGAAAATTCCCACTGAGTAAAATGATAAACTAGAGGCCTCGTACAACAAAACTTTCTAAACCATACAACAAACAAGAAGGCTCATACGACTCAAGATAGAACAAAGGTAAAAAATGTTGTTTGGACAAATTTTTTATCATTGAAGTTTGATGTTTTGTTTCTGTTTTCCAGTTTTAGATGTTTGATTTTCTTGTTTCGGGGATGAAGACACAACAAACACACGATATGATAAGTGACCTCGAGCATATTACGCTACCTAAGGAAGTTGGCTGAGAGAGAAAACCTTTGCTTGCAAACTTAGGTACACACCCAATAGCTAATCAGAATACGGTCGTTGAGTCTCACGCAATAGATTCTCATTGTCGTATTATCCGACTCTAAATGCTAATGGGGGCATGATATGGAAAGTGTCTTGGGAGAGTTACTATCTCTCTTGCACAAAGATTATCACCATTTCGGAGGTGAATTGAGTAGCTTCTAATTTAATTGGAACTAGTAAGGGATTCATTTGGCGCGTCAGGGTATAAACTCAATTAAGAGGTCTCCCAGCCTTGAAAACCAAGGTTTGATATACCTGAAGGTACGGAGGAGAGCTATTCCTAAGCACTGTCGTTGACTTGATTTTCATCAAATAACATTTATTTTATAGTGGGTTGGAGTACTTAGCATTAGCCATTCTCACTTGGGTTGTTTCCCTCTCACTGACCTTAATGGCTTAGAGTTATTAGCTCCTCGAGAGGGAAGGCCCCCTAAAGATATTCACTATTGAAAGCAAAGGATGAGTCTAGCTTTCTGATCACCTAAGAAAGGTGAGAGAATACTCACCTATCATCAAAACATATAATACATGATTGTTCATTCCCTTTAGCAAAAATAAGTGTGCCTAGAAAATTTAAAGAAGACATAAAGTTTGGTTGAAACCTTCTAGGTAACCTACAAAATAGATGCATTAGTAGTAATGATGTGTTTTGGTGAAATGAATCTTTGACAAGCATTATCTTTGACAATCGTCCTGCAAAAACCATTTAGGTTGCCGAAAAAATCACAAATAGACCAGGGTTACCATTAGTAATAATCAAATTGAAACATGAAAACCCTAAAATGCAATCTGCTTTGAAAACACAAAAGCAAAATTTTGTACGACACTATTTACCTTATCATACGAGTATCCTTCTATGACCGTACGAGTGCAAAATGGAGCTCGTACAAGTAAGAAATAATTCTCATATAGGTGCACCAAGGAGCTCATACGAGACTGGAAAGGAACTCGTACGAGATTTTGATTCAGACTCGGCCAGAAATGAAGATTTGATGATGCTAAGAGGTGAAAAATGAGATTTTCGGCCCCATGGTGGGTGCCAAAATGTCATGCCTGTCAAGTGTGATACTTGCAGCGGCAACACAAAACACTCAATAGATCATTACAAGCATGGTTATCAAATAATAAGAAAACAAAGATGAACCATGACAAAGCGACCTATCACCTCCTAAGAGATGCGAGTATGGATTTGCTCTCAGATCTAGATAAGCAATCGTAGTGACTTGAATACACCTAGATGGAGGATTTGAAATGATAATAATATGCAAAGATGAGATTTATTATGCTAGATTGATCCAAGAGACTAATTAAGCTAATGATATGCATGATTAAGCTATGATGGTGATGCAATTAAGCTAGAAGAGAGATTGATTAAGCTACATGATTCAACAATTATGATAGAAAATGATCAAATTAAGCTAAATCTAAGATGAAATTGCTTAAAACAACAATGCTCAAATGATATGCCTATAGTAACATTGCATGAGATGAAATAAGATGGGATCTACCTATAATAACAATGCATAAGATGAAATGAGAAGGGATCCTTATTGCTCCAAAATGGGGGATATTTATAGGATTTCCAAGGCTAGGGGTGAGGTGGCAGGAATCAACAGTCAGAATTGAGTCTGAAGATATCAAGGGTGAAATTGGAGGAGGTTGGAGGAAGAGACACTTGTCATCTCTGTGGTGACAAGTGTCAAGGATCTTTGCTCATAAAAGGGCAAGTGTCCAAGAGAGGAGACATGTGGCCAAAGTGCCATGTGTCTCAAGGGAAGAATATCCATACCCTAAGAGGCTAGGATAAGGAGGTTAGAATGTGCAAGATAGGATAGGGTTAGTTAAACCCAAGGTTAGGTGGAATGGGTTAGGTTAGAGGGATGGTTAGGTTGGGTGGTTAGAAGTTAGGAGGCATGTGGGTAATTTGAATTTAAAAATTCAAATAATAAAGAAAGACTAATTAATTCTCAACAACTCATAAATTGATTTGTTTTAATTAATTAGAGGATTAGAAGAATTGATTGAAATGGGGGGAGGATTAATTAATTTGAATTAATTAACCTCTTATGGTATGTATATTCTTCCCTTGAGACACATGGCACTTTGGCCACATGTCTCCTCTCTTGGACACTTGCCCTTTTATGAGCAAAGCTCCTTGACACTTGTCACCACAGAGATGACAAGTGTCTCTTCTTCCAACCTCCTCCTATCTTTAGACTCAATCTTGACTGTTGATTCCTATCACCTCACCCCTAGCCTTGGAAATCCTATAAATATCCCCCATTTTGGAGCAATAAGGGCAAGTGACTATTGAAATGAACCTATTAAATAAATCCTTAGATTTATTAATAAGTAGATGAAAGGGAGAATTTAATCAAATTGCCTAATGAATTCAATTAAATTAGGAAGGGGGATTAATTAAATAATTACTTATTTAATTAAATATCTTTAGACCATTTTTAGGTGTATACAATTTTCATTGTATTTAGTTAAAAATTTGAATTTAATGCAATAAAACTTGCTCATTTTAGGTTAATTGGGCAATTTTTTTTTGGGCACTTGGCTTCAGTGCTTGCATAGATGCCAACGTCTACGCCACAAATTGGTGTCTCTGCCTTTCTATTTTTTTCGCATTGTGGGATTTTTTTTTGAATTTTTTAATTTTCAAGCTAACTATTGTAATAGATAACCTGTTTCAACATCTACGCATACGTTGTCGTTTGTGTTTGGTCTTTCAACGTCTCTACAGTTATAAAATCCTGGTACTTTTCAAATTCAAAATTTAAAATTTTCTAAGTTTCTAGTCTGTCTGTGGCTAGGCCTTAAACCGATGTCTGTGCATATGCTATCATTTGTGCAGACATTGTCATTTGTGTTGAAGGGAGACATTTTTAGGTACTAAAAATTTAATTTGAGTTTTTGCAACATCTCCTCGAATGCACAAGGCATAAAAATCAGGCTACTAATCATTATTTGCATGTTGTTTGTCGAAAACCCTAGTTTTTTAATTATTATATTAGTTTTCCTTTTTGTACCTTAGATTAGAAAAAATATTATTGTAGTTAAAAAGAACCATTATTTTTCATGTTTGGTGCACTTGCACGTGTGTAGGGTGGACCCATTGTTGCAACCAAGTATCCTATCCGCTCACCTTTGCGGATATTGGGTGAAGAGAAAGGCAATTAACAACACCCATTTTTTTATTTTTGTATAGAATTGCCTCTTGGGGGCCTCATCACCCCAAGGAAGTAAAACCGGGCCACGTCGAGGATATCATCTCTCTCCAACATAATCTCGAGTAGGTTTTTTGGGCTGCTATATAAATATATTGGTCAGGTGGCTGAATTGTTGAGTGAATATATATGTGGAGGCCTTCTCTGCACCGATAAGCTCAACTAAAGCCTTAAGTGGCTTGCTTCGATAATTCGTCTTTGGATCAGGATCCCTTAGAACATTACTAGAAACCTTGTTTTAATAACCAAAAAAAATCCCTACATTTGATGGTTCAGGGTGTGCAAATCGTACCCTATAAATACCTCTCATGTACTCATTCAAGATGAGACAGGAATCCCTTGGTTAAAAGATCGTCAAATCTTTGGGGTAAGAGAATTTGGTTTGCCCAAGAAGTGAGTGTCGTGGTGGGCGAGCTAGTGCTACCAAAATCTCTATCTGTACACTTGTTTGAGGTATTCTATTGATGCGAAGGCTCCATTGAATGATTTTCACTTTCCGACCTAAGTTGTATGTCTTTTGCATGCGTTCAACGTTTATACCAACAATTTTTATAACATCGGGCTAATGAAAGTTCTCCTCACTTTCACGCTTAGTATGACTGTTACCTTGGCCAATGTGTTTGTCATTATCTGAATTTTCCTACCAAGAGTAGACAAAAATCCAAAACATTCCAAGATTGACCAAAAATTTGACCAAATTTTCTAAATTTCACCCTAAAATTTTCAAAACCTGAGTTTCGGCATCTCAACCTAAGGAACCACGTCTCCGCCTTTATTTCATTATCTCCTCTTCTAGGGATTAGCATCTTCATCCCTAAATTTTAGCCTCTCTTCCTAAGTCAAATCCCCAATCAGTTTTCATCCATGCAAAAGATCATCAATCCTCAATTGATATCTCTAGCCAACCATCAATCCAGTCTTGGGTAACCTTCCCCTTCTTCTGCCTATCATGAATCCATTCTCCCATAATCATTTTCATTTCATCCTCAAGGATTTAGCATATCAATCTAATCAATCATTTAATCTAGTCATTAATCATCAATCCTAATCCAAGGTCAACACTTTGTGAAGCCTAATTCAAATCTTTATCATTTGTCAATACCTAATTAGCCTCGTGCTTGGGAAAGAATCTATCCCAAGTACCTTTCTTAATCAGTCCTAGTCATTTGGGTTGATCCAAACCCTAATTGGTTATCTAATTTTGCTTAGGAACTTAGCCCATCCTAAGTAGAAAGAGACTCGATCAAATCAAATCATAATCCAAAGATCTAAATTTAGCCTATCTTGGTTGTTACGTTGCTTTGTGGCATGTATTATGAGTCCCTACACATCACCCAAATCCTGATCCCATAATCAAGGTTTAATCCAAATTCAAATCAATCTTGTCTTAATCCAAGGACCAACCTCTTATATAATCCAATCCAATCAAATCAAAACAAATCCAAGTCAAATTGAATCTAAAGTTGCTAAGTCCTAATCCTCACCTTTCATCTCACATCTCTTCATTGTCTCTTGATCTCTTTGATCCATATCATCTCAATTTTTTTCCCATTCTTTTTCATCTTGAGGTTACCCTTGCATGGTATACACACACTCACAAAAGCAAAAGCTGGCTACCCAAAATTCACATTCAAAAATCATGGGTTGGTTTGAAGAAATGGTTATGGAAGTTCAAGGATCACCCTATCAATCATGCCCATCTATCTCATGCATGCCTCAAAGTTATCCAACTTCCACCTACTCATGTCTCTCACCCCAGCCCACTTACCTAGACAATCCCGAAACCTTGCATCTATCTACCACAACCCCATCCATTTCATCTTAATACATCATATCCAATCTCATTCCATATTCCATTCCTTATCCTTCCTCCACCTTTGACAAGGAAAATCCATCTTATTCCCCATCCATGTCTTAATAGTATCCTTCATCCACATACCCCTCCCATCCAATATGTATATCTTCATCTTATTCCCCATCCATATCCCAAGCCCCATCTTTTTATAACACTTACATCATATCCACTCATCACTCAAATCCTTTGCATCATAGTTCTCTACTCCTTGATTAGAATGTTAGCAATAAGGTGTCTCAACCTTGGATAATTCCTATTCTTATTATTTGTTTTGTAAAATGTATTTCTTGCAAATAATGAAATTAAGTGTGAGTGTACATGTCTAGTTGGCATGTTGATGTGTCACTCCACTTGATGTGTCGGCATCTTGAATTGTGTGTAAGGAGATCATGGCTGAAACGGTTATGACGGATTCCTATGACACGTAAGAGCTATTTCTAGGAGATTTCAATGACGGGTGAAGACATGCAAGACATGTGGCAACTGATAAAGTTGAGTACTGTACACTCTTCCTCAATCGTGGGGTTCGGGGCATCGCCCCAAAAAAATTTTTAGGGTTCCTATTTTCTTGGAGAATGGTAAAACCCTAATACGGCTATCTTTGGAAGTTGCCCTAAAAAAAGGATAGCGCATAAAGTGTTTTTTGAAGGGTCACAGACTGTGATACGAAAAGAGTGTATTGTTGGTATGATATCGTGCTACTAGATTTTGTCTTGAAGTATCGATTGTCTCCTGAAAGAACTTGCATTGCAAGTGTGTTGTAACCTTTGTGTTGAAGATAATACATTGTGCAGGTTTTGGAGTGCTGGGGTTTTTTACTGAAAGGTTTTCCCCAGGGTAAATCATTGTGTCATTCTCTATTTTCTGTATGCATGGTATATGGCTGTAATATCTTTGTGAAAGTAGTTAATGAATCTGAAATTGTAAGGATTTAAAAGAATTTGCACAATACTTTCCTCTAGAGATTAGTGTAGGAAGCTGTTTCCGCACCTGAGTTTCCTTTCATAGAATCCCCTAATCCATAATCCCAATCTTTCATATAATGCTAAACCTCCACATAATCTTAATCCTTTAAAATCCATAGTATCCCCATCCCTCCAGACTTTTTTACAACAAATAATCCAAGAGTTACAAGAAAAGGAGACAAATTCCCACCTCAAAAAAAAGTTGTGCAATCCCTCGAAGTCATCCATCCACCTACATCCCCTTCAAACCAAGACACACCTTAATCCCCTATGCTTCATGATACTCCCAACCCTCATCTATCCAAGTTGAAGAGTCTACCTCTCATCCATCACACCATCCCCCCAACCCCAACCATGTCTAGTACTAATTCCAAATCATGCTAGCATAGATTTCTCTCTACCTAAAGATCAAAGCATCCCTCCTTCTCATGATGCCAATCCATCTCAAAATCCAAGTATCCCCTCCACCTCATTGCATGATCCCCTTTCATCCCAAGATCAAATTATTCCTTCCACTCCACCACATGTTTCTATCCCAAGTCAAGATCAAAGTGTCCCCTCATCTCCATGTCATGATCCCAATCCATCTTGTGATCCTAATATTCCTCCTAATCCCCCACATGATCCCAATCCTACACAAGATCCCATCATCCCTATCCATGATATCTAGTAATCCCATACCTATCAACTTGGGTCTTCCACCTTCATCCACTCCAGTTTCTTCCAAGAGCTTACAATTCCTTCCACCTCCTATCCCCCTTAAAATGGACTCACACCTTGTTTCCAAAATAATAAGTATCCTATTGGAAAAATAATTTGTCAAAAATGAATTATCAAGGTAAAGGGTTAGGCCTCCATGAACAAGGCATATTGGAATCCCTTCAAGTTCAAAAAAATGAAAGTTCATATGGTCTCAGCTACAAATCTCATGCTCAAGATGTTGGTATATCTTCCATCCCTCCTAAATCCAAAATCCCTTCATATAAATGAAAATTATACCATCCCCCATCTCCCACACCCATTTTGGGTCCTTATGTTCCAAAATCATATCCCTCATTGCTTCCATCCATCTTGGGTCCTTACATCCCTCCATCCACCACTCCATCACCTCAAATAATCCATAAGAAAGATCAACAAAGGCACACATCCTTAAGTTCCTTCCAACATTATCCCTCCATCATCCCATCCATTAAACCTCCAAGTCATCTATCCTCATACACTTGTACCATTGCTATTGGAAGCAAATTGAATGCCAAATATAAAATGGATAAAGCCAAAAATCCACAAAAATTGAAGGATCAACATGTCCCATCAAAAAGGCATGCTCAAGAAAAGAAAAAAATGATCCAAAAGAAAGAAAAATCTTAAAGGCCACAAGGGCCCAAAATGAAAAAAATCAAACAATATGTGGATTCCCAAACTACTCATAGAAGAAATGCACCTCAAAGAAAAATCCAAGTTGGCATCCAAACTTGCTAATCGAAAATCTCCCTCCACTCACAAGTCCTCCAATCCCCCATCTAACAATCCTCCATCTTCAAAATCCATTTTGGGTCCTTATGTCTCAAAATACACTATCTTAAGTCCATCATCCCCTTCATCTATTTTAGGTTCTCATGTCCCAAAATATACATTTGATCCTCCACCTAATTTAAAATTCTCTCCTCCACAACTCCATTGCCCTTCAAGGTGTGTGCCAATGTTGATCTTTCCAACATCCCCATCTATTTATCCACAAGTCTTTCAAAACCCCATCCATTACCCAACATCCATTTTTCATAATCTCATTCCTTTAATCCAATCCTTTGCATAAATCACTATCCATTTTGTCTCCCATTCTACTTCTACCAACATCTATGAGCATACCTCCAGTTATCTTGGTTCAATATAGCACATTTTTAAGAGATATTATCCATGGAACTAGATGCTTGAGTCCTTCCTCTATCCTATCACATATCCACTATCTTCCAAATCCATTTATCTACATCCACTTATCCTCATCCCTATCCATCGAAAATATTCCCAAAAAATTCAAAAAAAAAAATTCAAAAAAAAAAGTAAAGAGAAAAAGTTCATCCAATGGTGAAAACCACTTCTTGTGGCACCTTGGGTAAGTACCATGATGAAAACTTGGTAAACAAGTGTGGCACCTTTGGTAAGTACCATGATAAAAACTTGGTAAACAAGTGTCAAGCGTAATCCCCTCATCCTCTTTCACTCTACATTAGGAGGAAAGTTTCATCCCTACCATCGTACCATCCACGTTATCCATATTCCTTATCCTCTATCCACATCTTACCCAAGTCCATCCTCCTTTCCTACCTTTGATCTTTACTATCCTATCCATATCCTCCATCTCATATCCCTCATCATATCCAAATCCATCCTCCATTCATACCTTTGAACTTGATCAAGATAGAGGCAAAATAATATCCATGCATGCTTTAGAAAATTCAAGCCTTAATTCTTCCACCATCCATATCCCTTGCACGATATCCTTCCATCTCGTACATATTTATCCACCATCCCTCCATACTTAATTGATTTATCTTCTAATGTTGGGCATTTTACTCCTTTTAAACGTAGTTCTTTGATCTACATTCTCCTATCCTTCATCTGTTCATCCTCCATATCCTATCACTATCCATCTCCTTAATTCCTTGATCTCCTGTCCAAGAAATCTCTCCATCCATCTCATCCTTTTAGCAAGCCTCGGTTCTCCCTTGTCATTGGTCTTAATCCATTTATCCTTTATCCACAATCCAATCCCATCGTATTCAATCCAATTATATCATATCTGATCATCCAATCCACTTATGATCCCCATCACACTGAGCTTTATCCCAATTAAACTGAGCTTTCCCCATTGCACTGAGCTTTTCCCATCTATATGAGCTTATGCTTACTTGTGTGTTATCCAACTGCCCATCCACAATGTATTAACCAAATCCAAGTGGAAATCCTCCCATCTGTAGACCACGCACAAGTGGCTTGTCTTTTGTTGTCCATCAATCTACCCACATCCTTCCCATCGAGATGCATCCTTCCCATTTCTGGAAGTGTATCCAAATCCAACACTTGGCCATCAAGATGTATCCTTCCCATATCCGATAGTCTATCCAAATCCATATCCTACTCTTGGCAAGAGACATTTGTTGGCTATGTGCATTTTATTTGCATGATTGTGCTTTTTGCTTTGATTTTTATCTTGTGTCCCAAGACCATACTCACTCAAGGTTGCCTTGATCCTCCTATATCTCAACAAGTCTTGGTTGGTGTATAATAGGACATAGGTTGTGTGGTATGGTGTGTTTGATGGTTTCTCTTGTATGATCCAACAGTCTTGCATCTACACCATCATCAATGTTTGCGAACCTATGTGCATTGAGATACCTATTATCTGAGAGTCCAGTCCACGTCTCGAATATTCACAACATCCTGATTCCTATAATCAATGGTGTAGATAGTCCATCGCAATATAAAAACTAGGTTTTCTCTCCACATCTACACAACAAGAAATCCTATCCATCCATTTGAGTCTCCATCATTTTCATCCATTTACCTTGGAGACTCTTATTCATTCATTCATTCCCCCTTCATCATCCTTATCCTTTTTACATCCTTTTATCTTGAATCCTCTAGTCCTCTAATCCATTTCAAGAGAACACCCATGTTCTTGGAACTCACATGTTCTCTCGAGGGGGCATACCACTACCTCCTCATCTATGACTAGGGCATCATTCTACTAGTCCTTATCCTTTCCATCAACTATGTTTTATACTTCTTTGATATAACATCACTTCGTGATGCTATATCAAAAAGGGGGAAAATGTAGACATCTAAAATTAATTAAATTAATATCTAATTAATTTAAGCCTTTCTATGTAATTAATTTATTTAATTATGTTTTCTCTTCTTGTAATTAATTAAATTAAATTTAATTAATTTTATCACTCTAGTCCAATAATTAATTTGTCAATAAATTAATTATTTCCATTCTTCTAAAGTCACCCTAATCATTATTTCTTGTAAATATCTATTAGTTAATTAACTTCAATTAACTAAATTAACCATGCGATTCCTACAAATCACCCTTAACCCCCATCACTTAGCCCATTTAATTCTTCTCTAATCATTCTTATCATTTCGCCCAATTTTATATAGCTCCACTCATTATCTCTCCTCATGTCACATCCTCCTAACTTTCGCACTTGTATTCTAATCCCTCATTAAGCCACCTAATCAATACCCTTAACCATTTGCACATCCCTCAACTCTTTGCCATAAATGGCCTTCCCATCTCATCCTCCAACCTTAAATGCTACCCACTTTAATCCTTTCAAATAAATTCAAATTCTTTGAGTCATCCCCATGCCCCCTCTTCCCAAGGAATTTTTAATTCCTTTTCTCCTTTATTCTTCCCACACAATCCCTTATTTTGGAATTTTTAATTCCCTTGTCCTCCCCCCATAAATTTTTAATTCCTTTTTTACTCTTCCAATGTACTTGGGGATCTCTTCCCCATGTACCTTGAGGGGTGTGGAGACAAGAAATGCCATTATGGCAAATCTCTTGAATCCCACACCTTTTCCTCTCAACTCTCCCACCTTATTTCAATATTAGCCCTCCATTTTAAATTAATCTTCGCCCTACATTTTGGTCTCCTCCAATTTATAAATTGGAGTCTCCTCCCTTCACAAATCATCCACCTTTAATTGTCTTGTTGTCCATTTAAGATCCAAAATCAACCATGGCACCCTCATAATGCCAAAATCTTGACTCATCCAAGCTAATCCATATCATCCACAATCATCCTTTGAATCCAATCCCTCTTGTTGTGTAGTGGAGAGAAATACACAATCCCTCATGCAAGGAGCAAATCAAGTGGAGCAACAAGGACGCCTCTACTTTACTAAAGACTCAATTGGAGGAAGGAGCACAAAATTTAGGTATAATGGTGTTGCTTGTGTTTATTTGAATGATTTCAAATGATGTTTTCTCATGACTTATGCAACTAGCCATTAGCTTGTATTTTAGACCTCTTTAGTGATAATCCAAACACTAGCAAATAGAGCTTTCCTTCTAGCTACCAGTCACATATTGAACCAATCTCCAATATCTTGAGGTAAAGAGAACATATAATTTAATTTTTGCATGAAATATTTTCAACAAGTATTCACGTATGGGCAAAATAACAAGATATGATCAGTTATCTCACTATTAGATTTATAGAGGACACATCTACCTAGACCTTGTATACCCATTTTTTGAAGTTGGTCTATTGTCAATATCCTCCTTTGAATAGCAAGCCAAGCAAAGACCCCAACCTTGGGTAAACAATGTTTATTCCATAGTAATTTCTATGGTTAGCCTCTTTTTGCCATTGCAACTTCCTTCACTTTATATCCAATTTTTAGTTTATAAACTCATGTCTTTGATCCACAGCATCATATAGTATTTTGCTTCATTTGATGGTGAGAAGATTCTATTTCTTAGTTGTTACTTTAGGGCCTACTTTTATTTGTTTGGGACATTGATATCCTAAACATATCTCCAATGCAATTGTAATACTCTGTTTTGTTCAACTATCATCCCATAATCACAAATCTTCCTCCTTTGATACCTCTCTATCTCTGCATTGATGTTCTCCAGATTGGGGTAGCTTGCAATTGGTTTCTCCCCTTTGCAAGAATCCATCTAGAAGGGGGCATTTTGTCCATTTCAAATTTCCCATGTGACATGATGGGATACTACATCTCGACAATCTAGTATATAATTTCAAATTGCCGATCCTCTAAGAGGATTCCTTATTGTCAATATTTGAGTTGGATCATTAAAATCTAGGTATTTGTTTTTGAGGATTCAAACCCATTTTTGGTTCCTATTAGTGTACATGTTCCAAAATAGTTTTGCACCCATAGCCATGTTCATGATTTATGGATGTCTTATTTTTACTCCCTCAAATTCCTTAGGAGAGCATATCTTGTCCCAAGAGGAGTGAATTTTTTTTCTAACCACCTATACCACTCCAAAAAAATCTCCTTGTAATCTGATTTAGAATATCTTCCACTACCACAAGAAATTTTAGACATGCCATTGAGTACAACAAAATAGCAGATAGGACTCCCTTCAACATTAATAGCCTTCTTGCCGAAGTAAGCCATTTTCCCTTCCATGTTTCCATCTTATTCTTGCAATTATTTATTAGATTCTCCCAATAGAATTACTTGTTCACACCGACAAACAATGGCATTCCCATAAATCTTCCTAGAAGAGAGGCCACCCGAACATTTAGAATTTATTGCAATGTCTCTTTGAAGACTAAACTGAGTGTTTAAAATAATTATTTATGATTTCCTTCGATCGATGTTTTGGCCCGAGACCTTGCAATATTTGTGTAGGTAGGATTTGATGACTCTAGCTTTAGATCGACATGCTAACCCAAAAGGAATAGTATTATTTCCGAATTGCTAGTGAGTGAAAGGATCCAACTCATTGGAAACCACCACATCTTTCCACATGTCTTCACCATTCAACTGTTTGATACCTCTGCCAAGTGCTTCAACCAAGATTATGAAAAGGAAATGTGACAACAAAACTCCTTTACTATGAATGATGGTTGTGGAAAGGAAACCATGTGATACACCATTCATCTACACAGAGAATTTCAGTGTTGATATGCAACTCTTAACCTAGCTAATCCATCTTTAGTGAAATCCAAATTTCTCCAATACTTCGACCATGATATATCTATCCACCATATCATAAGCTTTTAAAATGTACAATTTAAAGATCATACTAGTTGATCGTGTCTTTCTAGCTGAGTGATTTGCCTCATGTGCTACAATTATGTCCTCCACAATTGATTTGCTAGGTGAGAAACCGCTTTGTTCCTTTGAGATTACCAAATGCAAAATTTTCTTTAGTCTATTTGTTATGATCTTTATGATAGTCTTACATATCGTAGAAAAGAGCTATGGGCCTACGATCTCCCATAGTTTATGACTCCGTTTTATTTAGTATGAGGGCCAAGACTGTGTGATTTAAAGCTCCAAGCATGGTCATTTTATTCCTTGATTCTTTTACAACATTGATCAAATCGTCCCCCACTATTTCCTAGAAATTTTAAAATAAGTTGGATGGAAACCCACTAGGTCTCGAGGCTTTGTCAATATTCAATTGGAATATAGTAGACTTCATTTATTCCTTAGAAATTTTCTTATAGAGTACCTTATTTTGTTCCTCATTTATTGTGGATGGGATGAAACTAAGGATAGATTCCTTGTCTTTTCTTTGTTCTTGTACTTACTTGTTTAGAATGGCCTTGAAAAACCTGACAAAATCTCTATTGAATTCATCAATTGATTGTGCAATTGAGCCATCCTCTTTTTTAATTTCCAAAACTCTTTTTCTACTTTTGTTTGTATTTGTCATGTTATGAATTAATTTAATATTTATGTCTCCCTCCTTTAATCATATTTCTCTACATTTCTATCTCCAGTGGCATTCTTCTCTAGGCCACAATTCTATTAGCTCTTCCTTTAGACCTTTTTGTTTGTTTCATATTCAGTAGCTATCATTCCTCTATCAATAATTATTTTGTTTAAGGCTGGTAGCTCTTTATCCACCCCTTCATTCTCTGTAAAGATGTCCTCGAATATTTCCTTGTTCCATACTTTTAGTTAGGTTTTATGAAGTTTCATTTCTCATGCATCTGGCAAAGTTTTTAGTGGTTTCCAATATTGACTTCTTTCCACCATCTAGAAATGATTTTTTTCAAGTTTGTGTCTCTTAGCCACACATTTTCAATTTTGAATGGACTGCTAGTAGGGGAGTCCTCTGGTCTAACAATTAGTTGCACAAAGAAGTGATCTGATCTTGTTTATGGCAGAATTTTTGCTTCCTGCATATCCATTTAGTTCTCGTAATCCCTTATCAACAAGAATCTATCTGGTATCTCTACAATACTTGTGAAACTTTTCTTCCTATTGGTCCATGTAAATATTTAATTCTTCGTTTGTATGTCTCTTAGTTAGCTATTGTCCACAAATGCCTAAAAGTCTAGTTGAATATTTGTAATATTCATTAGTCCTCTTTTTTTGCATTATTTAAAGTGGCACTAAAATCTTCTCCAACAATATAATCTTTCTCCCCTTCAGTTAATCAGTATATTGGAAAGTTGTCTCCATAATTCTCTTTTATCAATTATTGTTAGAGGCCCTTACACATTGATAATATAGATCTTCTCATTATTCTATAAAAATATACAATTTACCATGATCCAATTATGGCTTTCTTCTTCAACCACCCCGTCAATTCTTGAGTGGGTTCTAGATTATTCTCAAAGCTCCTGATGCTTTAATCAAGTTTACAAATGTCATTGACATTGTCTCCACTTACTCATTCTCTTCCCACTCTTATTGTTCCACTCGGTTTCTTGTATTAGCACTACATCTACTTTTGTTTGGTCAATTTCACACTTGACCATATGCCACTGGTTAGGAGAATTTAGGCCCCTAACATTCCACTTTATGATCCTCATTTCCCCCCAAGATGGAGGATATCCTTCATTGATCTTATTTTTCTTTTCTCAAAGGCATTGGCAGTTATCTCTAGTTTTTCCTTATTGGTTTTTGGTCCTTGTTTTCCTTTTTTTTATGTTTGGTTTCTTCAACTTTAAGTCGGTTTGTTCCAACATTCTCTCTTCCACTATTTACCCTTCCTTTTTCTCACCTCCTTCTTCTCCCTTTGATTCAAATTCTTCCACTGCATCATCTCCCTCAATTGTCATGATGGTGTCATTTATGTTCTCATTGGTGGTAGGAATCTCCATTAAATGATTATGTTTCAAATGTTCTACCCCATATCCTTGTGTTGGTGATTCCCCCATGTCTCCCAAAATGTCATTTTCTTCAATTAATTTTTCTTGATTTGTATTCATTTATTTGGTTGCTATCTCTGCTAGTGCTATCATCTCCATTTGGGTTGGGTTTAAATTTCTACCCCCATCCACTCCAGTCTCGTGGATTCTTCCCAGGTCCTCTTTAGCATTATCCTCTATGTTTGGGCTTGGCGATAATACCCATATCTTGAGAGATGCAATTGTCCCTACCTTTGTGGTCCCCCTATTTTCCCTTATTACTTCTTGTGTCTGATTTTTTTCCTTAGATGTTTCCCTAATCCCTACCTCAGTCTTTTTGCTCCTATTACTACATCTCCACATGTTCACAAGTTTCAAATTTATTGGTTGATGTAGAGATCCAACATTCCATTTTCTCATGTCCCATGGATTCGTATTTGGGGCATAAGATCAAGCTATCTTCTCTTTTCGCCTTTTGTTTCCAAACACCTCAACCCATATAGATTTCAATCTCCTATGGGATCGATGGGTATGGCTTTAAATTGAGACGTAACCTTGCATTAGTTCCAAATTGTCTATCTTCCATTTTTTGTCTACTTGGATGAGTAGTCCAATACTCCTATCAACTTCTTTCAATATACCCCCCTCCCAGTATTCTATGGGTAGATTATACAGATGAATTCAAACTGGTCCAATCTCTACTTTTTATTTCCAAGGATCAAAATTAGGCATCCACTCTTTCATTTATATTCTAGTTCCATCCATCATGTCGGGTCCATGATTTAGAATCGTCCACCTTTCTTTTTTTGATAGGAATTTAACCAGGAATAAATTGTTGGGTAGTGTTATTAGATGTATTTGGGAACCCTGATGCTTGTGACACCACTCCCTTATCTTTCCAAATGTTGGCCAAACCCCACCCTAATTAATGAAAATTTATACTTCTTTCAGCCTAGCTATTGAGTTATTTACTTGACATTGAACTAGAAAAACTAAAATGCTTTTATCAAGGGGTTTAAAGGGAATTTATACTCACCATTCTTATTCACCTTGTTCGGTAATGGGGTTCTCTTTGGATGTATCAGTGCTTTTCCTTTCTAAGGCCTTATTGTTGTTCTTGCTTATTTCTTTGATCTTCCTTTGCTTGCTAGCTCCATGAAGAAAGATCATTAATTAGTCCATTTTGCTAAAATTGTCCATACCTGTAGTTTGTTATCCCACCATTAGGGTTAGGATTTCTCTGACTCTAATTTCTTGTAGATATACCTCTTACTTTTTGGTGGCCATATTCTTGACCTCAATCTCTTGCATATTGCCTCGACCAGGATTGTCTTGGTGTTCTTTTTGATCTGTTCAAATTGAGTCCAATTTGATTTCCATTCTAATTAGTACCAGCCCATCCACTTGTCACATAAATATTTCTTGTTGCTAAGCTTTTGTCCACCCATCTCCCTTGCTCATAAACCCATTGTAGAATATGTCTCTTCTCAACATTTTTATCTTTTCCCCTGTGGTTTTCTGCAATCAACAATTCCACGTCTACAACATCCCCCCATTCTATTCCTTTGAAGTCACTCCCCCTTCTTCACTCCTTTTCTCTGTTGCTTGCTATTTTTAAACTTAAAAAATTAAAATCATTTGTACAATTATTCCCATTATTTTTTATAATACATTCAAAAAGGGTGAGGGGGTTCCACTAGGAGCTATAAAAGGTGGGTTGTGAACATAATTATTTAATATTATTTTTCCGACACATGGATGTCTATTATGGGATTATTAACAAAATGGGAAGTGGAAAAATGAGTGACCTTTGGGATTCTTGAAGTGGGGGCTTGGAAAAGGTGATATGTGTCTCCTGGTATTCCATAATTCATTATATTTATTTTATTATCTTGCAAGATTGGGTGTCCAAGTTGGAGGCAAATTATCAAGACCAAAATCAATGTCTTTTCAACTTCCATAGAGGTAATCCAAGGGTTTAGGTTGTTTACAATGAAAAGCCTTGTTTGGTGGTTTTGGAGTTCTTGCCATTAAATAAATTTAACTTTTGGATGTTTAATTTGATGAGAATAGTTAGATGTAGAGTTATTCTATAAGAACAAGGACAGGTGGGAGACATAAGGAAATTGGTCACTAGTATAGAGGTGTTGCTATGTTGGATGCAAAGAGGAGAATGGAAGTGAATTTATTATAATCAGATTTATTTTTGATAATGCATACTTAGCCTCTCTTCTTGTTAGATTTTTTTTCTCGCAAGGGTTTCTCCATGTAAATCCTATATTATGTGATGATATTGTGTTGCTCATTTGTGCCTTTTTGTTGCTCTTATGATGAACATATTATTTATTTATTGTTGTTATAAGTTCATATAAGATAGTATTAATAAGCAGGATATAAAGGTTATTTTTTACCATCACAAAGAAGATGGATCTAAGCATGTTTTTCAATATTAGCAACTTAATTTTCAGATTTGCACATAAGTTTTATATATTCATGTTGTATTTGTCCAAACCTTGTATAGATCATCCTTTGATTGGTTTATTGAATAGAGATACTTTGGTATTGAGCATATTCAATCCCAATATTTGGTATTAGAGATGAAGGTTAATTGATTTTAGGTTTTCCCTTATTTTTAATTTTTTATCCTATCAAGCTTGTGGAAATCTATTAGAAGGAATTAAGGTTTGTTGAGGGCTTATAGGGCTAAAATCAATGTTTTGTGAGTTAACTTTTTTTTGCTTATTTATGACACTGTGAGCCATGGATATTGTCAATGTGATCTATGTTGGGCATTGGAATCTCATGATTGTGGGTCTTTATGGATATTGTTATATTTTGGTAACTTGGAGCTCTTATTTAATAATATGTGTGTATCATTTTATTTGGTGTTTTTGTTCCTTTACCTTGTGGACACATGGATTGAGAAGGTGTTCATGTTGGATGTGTGCTTGTGACCTCCTAATTACATGGGAAAAAACTTGCCATTTGAACTATAGAATGGAATGCTTGTGTTGGTTTGATGGTTTTAGCCCTTGGTTGCATCAAACCGTTTTGTTATGTTTCATATGTTTTAAGCTCTCGAACAACCTAGTTTTACTTTTGAGTTGAAATTTCTCTTGTTTCCAACTATTGGGTTTGTAGATCTATGCTTATTCTATTGTTTAGATGAAATGTTCTATGTGACTATCTATATGTTTAAGTGGATCTCAAATTTATGGAGTTGGTTTTGTAGGTTTTACATGTTAACTAAAATATGTGGTATGTATATTTGTGACATGACTATATTTAGGTTGTTCTAGATGAAGACAAATACAAGTTTGCAAGGTTGCTTAGAGGGTTCTTATTGATCTATATGGTTAGTCCTATGTGGGTTTAATGGAAAATAGTCTCTGACATTGGTCCTTGTGTTTGAGGCTTGTAAATCCACATGTTGTGCATTTTATCTATATTTTGCTTCCAATTTGTGGACTATGGTGTATGAGAAGCTTTGTTCAGTTTTAATGGAGTTTTGTGAGTCATATATAATATTTAAATAGAATATGGAAGGGTATTTTTACAATAGTGTTTTGTGTCATGTGTAACTCTTGGTTATGCCTTGAGGTGTAGTGAGAGTTTTACATATTTGGCTCTACTACCAAAGTATGTGTGGTTGTTTCTTTTTCATTTGGAGATCATGGTTTGACTCTTCCCTTTGTGAGATCTTGGTGTTGAGTTCTTTGATTATGTTGGGGCCATAGAGGATCTTAAGTTATGAGATAGTTATCATGATGCTTGGAGAGCTTGGATATATAGTTTAGTGGAAGCTTTGGCAATGATTTGGGTTGATCATTTGATGGTTGTGAGAACTTGGTTTACCATGGAGGAATTTTAAGTCTTTGGTGTGGTATCAATTTATGATGTATTGTTTCAATAATATGATCTTCCTTCGAGGAGATGTGATATCATGATGCAATGTTTATGTTCTCGATTCTATTGTTCAAACTTTGATAATGGTCTTGTTGTTTCTCTTTAGTTTTGAGTCTTAATCATTTTCTTGGAGCTTCATGATTTTGAAAAGTGGCATTTGAAGTTGTCATGGGTTTATTGGTAGATGCTAATGGATACTAGAGTGACTTAGGTGAGGCTAAGAGATATCATATTTTTTGGGAACATGGGTTGATATGGTTACTCTTTGATGAATATTTCAATAGGAAAAACGAGGATCCTAAATATGGTTATGGATGTGAATCCATTTTGGACATGAAGAGAAGATTGTCATTTATTGTAATCTTTAATTAATCGGTTTTGTGTTCTTGTGACAATCTTATTTCCCACTCTCGACCTACTCAATAGGTGAATGATTTGAGATGTATTACCCACCTGGTTATTAGATGCACATTCTTTATTTTGTATCTTGTTTTCTCATGTGAACTAGTCTTGAATATAGTAGTTTTGAGGACTTATTTGGAGGATTACATGAAATGGTTTGTGTATATGGGTATATTCTCTTTGTTGTGGGAATGATTAGTTTGTCTGATCTACCTTTGGTATAAAAGGGTTACATATATTGTTTCCATATTTCAATTCATTTGAATGTTAGATGTTGATATCCTTCTAGTATAATAATGGTGAAGGATATATTACTTTACACAACTTGATACATGTTAGCATAGAATACATATATTGGTTGTTTTATAGGTTCTATCTTTGGTCTTTTTATTCTTCCTATAGGCGTGTAGTCACATGGTTGAGTGTAAATAACTTTAGAGAGCGATGGAGACTGATGGTAAGGGAGGTATTGTGATATAATTTTTTACATGATTTGTATATCATTGTATGTTTCTCCAACATTATGCTATAGAGGAGTTAACCATGTCCTCTATCTAAAGTATTATGCATAGACTTGGCATGCTCTGATGTATTTTTCACATTTGACATTGCTCGTGCAATGTGAGTTTTTGGATATATATTTGGTTATCCTCTTTAATATCTTGGTTTGTTTACTAGTAATCTAATTATGAGTT
The DNA here is from genome assembly GCF_030272615.1 of Cryptomeria japonica. Lineage (NCBI taxonomy): Eukaryota > Viridiplantae > Streptophyta > Pinopsida > Cupressales > Cupressaceae > Cryptomeria > Cryptomeria japonica. The sequence continues at coordinate 220,695,243 of NC_081405.1, forward strand.
TGCATGTTTCATTGTATTAGGATCTATGAGTTATGTAATTGTGTGGCTTGATCACCCATTTTACTGTCATGGGGTGATTTGGATGTGGATTATCTATATCCACAAGATTGTTGGACTATTAACGTAGAATTTGTACTTGGCATTGTCTATGGTTATTTTTATATTGGTATAATGCATTGATATAGGAGGATGGATTTGTAGATACTTTATTGTAGTTGAGAGTTAATATGTTGATAGAATGAAGTTCTATCTATGATGGTATACCTTAGTTTGAGGCATCGTCAGCTTGGATGAATCTTAACTTGTTGTAGTTTCTATTCGAGGTATGAGTAAGGTAAATACTCAAATAATTTGTTACCATTTGAATCTGATGACTTATGTTCATGTAAATATTGGTGCAAATTTCATTGACAATTGATATGGCTCACCTTGGCATGTTCCTTTTCTTCCATATGCAACATGTTGGAGAATGTGATGAAATTTTTTCTTGATGGTGGTTACCATGGTTGCTTTTTCAGGTATCTTGTTGGAACATGAGAGCATGGTGGGGATTAAAATGGTACTTGGATGGCTTAGGTATTTAATTCCTTTGTTTATGATTCATATAGATATATTCACAATGTATGATGTAAAGTGGGCAAATGTTAGGATCAAGGTGTCATATACCTTGTAAATCCTACACCAACGTCCTTGTAGAGTGTCCTAAGGCACTTATGGTTTATTAGAAAGAAATTTTTAATATTTATTGTCACTATTATTTGTAATACATTCATAAGGGGTGATGGGTTCCACTAGAAGCAGTAAAGGTTGTTGTGAACATGCTTATTTAATATTGTTGTCCTCACTTATGGATGTGTAGAATGAGATAATCAATGACATGAGAAGTGGACAAATGAGTATTCCACCATTTATTATAATTTGATGTAATGTTTAGCTCACAAGATTGGGCACCCAATTTGGAGGAAAAGTATTGGAGCCAAAATCAGTGTCCTTTTGACTTCCATGGAGGTGATCCAAGGGTTGGATTCATTTGGAATGAGGAGCCTTATTTGGTGGTTTTGGAGCTCTTGTCTTTCTATAATTTTTTCTCTTTGGATGTAGACTTTGATGACAACAGTTGAATGCAGAATAAACCTGTAGGAACAAGGACATGTGGGAGGCATAAGAAAATCGTTCACAAGTACACAAATGTTTCTATGCTAGAGGCAAAGAGGAGAATGAAAGTAAGTGTATTGTAATCATATTTATTTGTTAATAATACATACTTTACCTATCTCCTTGGTGGATTTTTTCCCCGCAAGGGTTTCTCCACATAAATATTTTGTTATGTGATTATTTATGGTGCAAATGTGTGCCTCTTTATTGCTACCTTATGTTTATGTTATTCATTATCTATTGATGTTAAAAGTGTTGCATGATTGATTATAATGAGCTACATATGTGTTGTCATTGATGTAAATATGCTTTCGTTATTATTAGTGACTGCTTGGTATAAGTGTGTTGATTTTTCCATGCAGTTGTGCTGAGAGATTTGCTTCACATATCTTCTTGTTGAATATCCTGAAAAATTGAGGGGGGGGGGGGGGTGGAGGGTGAATCAATTGTATATTAAAATTTATTTTACTTTTCCCATAGAAATAGATCCAGTAAACTAATCTTCGATTATTTAACCATGAGAAGATATAAACTTGAAAGATCATACACATGAAACATTGGATATGACATGGAAAACCAAAGAAGGGAAAAACCATAGAGAATGTTAGTTCTCAATATGAAAACACATGTTAGGGTGACACCCGTTAAGGTAGTTTTTAGAAATATGGCTCGATATTAGGATGATTAGTGTAGGTGGGCTCACTACTCGGCTAAAACCGTGAGAAAAAGAAAGAGGGATCATTGCCCAGAAGAAGAAGAAAGAAAGAAAGAATAAACCACTAAAGCACACAACTGAACTGTCAGAAGACATCTTAGGCTCACTTCCACTGGTACTGAACAACATCAACACACAACCATGTTGATCATCCACAACCAAACATAACCTCACACAAATCAATAGGAGGTAGATCTTCTTTTCAATTCAAATTCTTCTACTATGTCTTTCTATCTTTCTATATATTCCTCATTACAATCATTTTTTATTTATACTGGTCTCCAAAATAGGATTTTCAAGTCAGCCAAGGAGATAAAGAAACACAATTCAAAATAGGTCTTCACTAAGCATTATCGTGGTGGAAAGGAATGAGAAGTGGATAGCACCATGATGCAACAATAAGTTATCCAAATACCGCAATCAACAGAGCAAAATGTAGAGCATCCAGGGTCAATTGGACCCAAAATGATCATATGCAAAACCACAACTTTGAGCACACCAGCATGTGCCAAATCAAAATAGCAAAGATAAGTACATGAATAACACAAATCTGAAATCTGATCAACTGAACTGGCAATTTGGAGTAATGCAGAGCTCTGCAACTTTTGCTAGAAAATGTCGTTACTTCATAAACTTCTGGAGCACAACTTTCAAACCTCCAAAACACAAGAGTAATATCTCAAGGAAATATCCAACAACATATCAACACATCATAAACACATCTACTACATATTAGTAATATAGAAAAAAACCAAACACTGAAACACAATATCAGTACGTTGACATCAATGACAACCATACTGATACATCAAACATATTCACATTTGCAACAGTTCTATGTTGTAATATATATCCATGCATTTTGGATATGTTGTTAAGCTATGTTTAGATATGTTATATTCTAGATTTGGTACTCCATATTGTTGTGATAAGTAAGTTGTGTTTACTAGTATGTTTGATAGTGTTTGACAATATTTCTATATGAAGTTGCATGCTCTGCATTTCACCGTGTTATGGTTTCTGGTGTTGCATTTTTGGAGTTAAGTTAATAATGTCCTTAGTTTCATTCTATTCAATTGGCACATGTTATTGGGCTCTAGAAGTATGGTTTTGAATTTTGATGGTATTTACTCTTGATTTGGCCGACTTCGGGTGTTTACACTTCATGTAATTGCTCTGATGATTATGGATTGTTTTATAACATGTTTGATGCTTATTTTGGTCCTAATTAATATGTGTTGTAGTCCACTTTACATTATTTTCCACCATGAGAATGTTTAGTGCCGATCTAATTTGAATTGTGTTTGATAGATATGCTTAACCAACCTTGGGATCAAACTTTGCATATGTAAGAATGATATAAATGGAGGCGTGCGTATGGTTGAAGGTATGTGAAATAAATTGAAATGCAATGAAGGTGTATGAAAGATGATATATCTTCCTGATTGATTGAAGACTAGTATTTGAGTTGGTGAAAAGTGTTGAGTAGTGTGAACTTTCATGAATTAGCTATCAGAAGTAGTGAACTGAAGGTGTCCACAAATCTTATGGTTGCAAAAGTGCATCAATGGTGGATTCTTTCTCTTTTATTCTTCTTCATTTTGGCAGTGAGTCCTCTGACAATGAGCCTCTCTTTCTTTTTCTCAAGCAGTGAACCCTTTTGGTTGTGAGCCTCTAGCAATGAGCTTTTATTTATAAAAATCACCTTAACATGTTCCTATAGATTTAGACAAAAAATTTGTATGTGCCACTAACTCCATGATACAATGCATCAAAGTTCAACATTTTTGTGCACTTAGGTATCTTAAGAGAAAGTGTTAACACAATGTAGCCTAGAATGTTTGAGAGAGTTTGGGAGTGAAATAAGAGGATGCATAGTGTGAATGTGTCTATTTGAACTTGTTGGCATTGATGGTTCAAAAATATGATGCACAAAATGGAAATTAGGCTACCTTACAACTATTCATTACATGCAACTGATGTTTTTTTACATCAATAAAAAAATTGCCACCATGAGAAAATAGGTTTGATTCTTGAAAATATAAGAGAGGTTATTGTAGAGGGATCTCATGAGACCCTATAGGTTCAAATAGTTTGTGGCATAGTTTTCGAGAAACAACCCATTAAATTTCAACAATTTTTTGCACTTAGGATGCAACGCTGATATAGTGTGGCCTCAAATGTTCAGGTGATTTGGGGATAAAAATAGGAGAATTCCCAGCATAAAACCACCCACCTAGACATTTTGTAGATATTACTTTAGCCACATGATGAACATAATGGAATTTAGGTGATATTTAACTTTACATTGCATGCACTTGATATATTTTGCTTCAATAGAAAAATCACTACCCCAAGAAAACAGGTTCAAGTATTGAAAGTTTGAGAGAGTATTGTAAATGAACCTCACATGACCCTATATGTTTAGACATTTTATTTGTAGTGCCACAATTTTTTTAAAAGATTTCATTAAAGTTTAACAATTTTTTCACTTAGGGTACTTAAGAGACAACACAAATAGGGTGTGGCCCAAAACATTCAGGCAATCTAGGTAGCTAAACAGTATAATGCTTAGCATAAAAACACTCACCTGAATATATTCGCACTAATGGTTTTGCCCCATGTTGAACAAAATAAAATTTAGGCAACATTTCAACTTTACATTACATGTACTTAATGTTTTTGTATCATTAGAAAAATTGTTGCCTCAATAAAATGAGTTTGAGTATTAAAAAAATGATAGAGGTTATTATAAAGGGGCCTCACTTGACTCTTTAGGTTTAGATGGTTTGTTCATAGGTGTCACGATTGATAGGTCTTTAATTTTTTCATCTTTTATTAGTTATATTGCAGACGTTAGTTAAGTTTTATGGCATGTGTTACATGAACCTCAACAATAGTATGACCTATTATGGTATTAAGACTTCATTTGAGCATTTTTAATATGTTTAGTTAATTACTCTAATATATTGCATATATGCTTATGAATGTGTGTGTTATGGATGGAAATGGTTAATTACTATGGTTTGAAATGTTGTGTATACTAACCTATTATGCAACAATTTCTCTTGGGCCAAAAGTGACTATTCTTGTAGCCAAGCACCGTGTTAGCTCTTGGAGCCATGGACAAAACTAGTGTTGATTTGGTCAAAAGTAGTTTTAGGTGAATCAAGCTATCCAAGGGCAACACTTACACTGGACGTCCCCATCATGATCTTAATGACTTGAGCATGTGCTATTTAATAGTATGTTGAGCCAATTCAAGTGGATAATTATATTTTAAATGGTTATTTGGAATTGTAGCCCTAAAAGGACTCTTCTTCAGTTTGTGCTTCCTTTATTCAGTTAATAAATCTCTCCCTAGATCTGGGATCAAGAAGTAGTTAGTTAGATAATCATTCATAGGTGTAATTGTACAAACAAGCATATATTTAACCTAAAAAGGTTAATGATTTTGTTACTATGCCAATAGTTATGTTTTGAACCAAGTATGTAAATCATAATGAATAGAATACAATGCATTTATGAACCAGTTATGTAATCTTGTGATTTTATAGAAAGTAATTACCCAAGGAAACCCACTCGAGGTAAAGCTACTATGAGTTTAGTTTAGTTGGTTTTGTTTCAAAGTTTAATATTGAAGTAGTTCTTTCAATTTTGTTAGAATAAAGAGTTTCATTGTTTACTTTTTCTTGTAGCAGGTAGATTGAACTAGAATAGATAGTGCAAGTATTAGTTGATAATTTTATTTATTTATAGTAGTTAAATGGTTGCTTTGTTTTAATTTCCTTAGATTAAATTGTTGTAGCATAGTATTTAATTTACATTGCACTTGTTCTTTCTTTGATATTTCCATTTCAGTAATAGTTATTTTTAGCAATTGTTTTCCAACTCTCTCTTTTACTACATTTTTTGTAATTAACATAGGATAACGACCCTAGATGTGTTTGTAATGCAAATACAATGTTACATCATTTCAAGTTATATGACCCTTGGTTTAGAATTAAATGTAGTCTTTTAAGCGATGAAGGATTTCTCAGTATGGATAGATATCCTTGAGTTGTGAAGATGTGTTCCAATCTCAATTGGAATTATAAGGCTTGATATTTTTGGTGTTGTTGTCAGGGATGGTGTTTGTTGGAATAAATAGTTTATATATTAATTATTCACTTAATTTCATTAATTCACTAAATAATTTATTATTTATTTAATTGATTAATTATGAATAATTAATTAATATTTATCTCCATGCATAATGCAAACTAGGAAAAAGTAAACTATGTTTAGATTTTCAAGAGTTTCATGCATTAATCAGTATATTATGTTATTTGTGCATACATGATTGAGTCATGCATTGTGTTTCAAACTCTTAGTCTACCTTGTAGACTCCACCATTTAGGGTTTCTATCTTTAGAGTAAGATTTCTATATAAGGATGTAATATCCTTCATTGTAACTCAAACAATAAGCAATTTCAAAGCAATTCGGTAAATTTCATTGTTATTGTCTTCAATTATTTTGTTATTCGATTATCTCTTTATGTGTGATAGGTATTCTCACAGAAGATAATTGGGATTGTGGGATTCGCATTGCACGATTTCTAAAGTGTCAAGTTATGAATTTATCTGGGCTATCTAGTCATTTTTTCATGTTTTATTAGAAATAAGAATCATTGTTTTCAGTTTGTAGAACTTTTAGATTCTAAACAAACCCCCACTATTCTTACTAACCATTTGCAAGTGCACTAGAACAAGGTACCTATATTTTTCATGCATAGAAGGATGGAATCTCGTGGAAGACTCCTTCCCAAAACTAATATCCAAACCATCCAAATAGCTTTGGCTAAAATCCAATACTATTCCACTCCATCTTCACCAACCTCTCAAGCCCCTTCTAATTCATCCTGTAGACGTCTAAAATTAATTAAATTAAATATCTAATTAATTTATCCTTTCTACATAATTAATTTATTTAATTATGACCCCCTTTATTCTTCTCAAAATTAAATAAATTTATTTTAATTAATCCTGTCACCATAGTCCAATAATTGATTTATTAAATAAATCAATTATCCTATGTTCTTCTAGAGTCCTCAAGATTAATTAATTCTTCTAAAATTCTCTTTAGTTAATTAATTCAAACTAATTAACTAAATGATGTGATTCCTACAAATCACTTTTCCTAATCCACACTTAGCCTAATTAATTCTTCTAGACACCCACTTAACATTATTTCCTAGTTTTTAATTCCTCCACTCATTCTCTCTCCTCTTGTCAAATCCTCCTACAAATCTCACTTTTCTTCTAATCTCTTATTAATCCTCTTAATCTTTCTTTTAATCATTTTCTAGTGGCTAATCCCCATGATTAGCCCCCAAGTCAAGCAATTGCCATAAATGGCTTGTCCCCTCTTGTCCCCTTCACCTTCCAACCTTAAATGCACCTAATTGGGTCATTTCAAAGATTTCAAAATTCTCAATTCTTAGGCACTCTCATCTTCGCAAGGAATTTTAAATTCCTTTTCGCATTTTCTTTCCCCATGCAATCCATTATTTGAGAATTTTTAATTCCCTTGTGCTCTACCAAGGAATTTTAAATTCCTTTTTATTCCCCCAAGGTACTTAAGGGTCTCTTCCCCATGCACCTTGTGGAGTGTGGAGACAAGAAATGCCTTTATGGAAAATCTCTTTGTCTCCACACCTTGTCCTTTCAATCCATGTCCCCACGTTCCTTTAATATTGACCCTTGATTCATCTTCAATCTCAACCGTCCATTCATCTCCATTCCAATTTATAAATAGGGGAATCCTCCCCTTCATTTCTCATCTCCAATTCAAGTAATCTCATGATACTCATTTGTGCTTAGAATCATCCTTCTAGCATCCTCATTATAGTCAATTTAGGCATCCAATCCTTATTTTCGTAAGCATTCATCCATCATCCATTATCCATCATCTATATCCATCTCATTTGTTGTGCATTTTGGAGAGTAATCCACATACCCACATAGAACCAATCCAAACAAGTTGAGGAGGTGTGCATCCTGGGCTTCATCAAAGGTCCAATCCGAGGAACAAGTGGCTTCTTTGCAAGGTTTAAGGTTATTTTCATGTTTTTATTTCAATGTTTTATGTTTATTGGGATTTGAACTAACCTTTACACCCTTGCATAGATTTTCCTTTGTTCATTTTGGCATGCTCGGTGGGACCCACGTCCCTAGTTTCTAATAAAAAAATTCAAGTTTTTGTCTGCTTTTAGGTTGCAAGTGCCGCTTCAACATCTACATCTAAAAATCAACGCATGCGCTTCACTGCTTCAACGTCTCCGTTGTGAATCAATGCATGCGATTTAAACTTGGACTTTCTGACCACCTTTTTTGCAGGACTGTACTTCAACACTTATGTCTTGCTTCAACACCTAGGCTAGTATCTTTTGACAGTTGGTTTTATGATTTATATTTTACATTTTTTCATTTCTTTAAAGCTTAAAAAGAACAAAAACAACACAAAAGCATTTAAAAATAACAGAAAATACTTGTTTATTTTATGTTTTTGAATAAATTAGTTAGATTTTTGGGGTTTTCTAGAGGATCAATGCCTGCGTAGACAGTTGACGTTTGTGCGCTGCTTCAATGTCTGGATTGAAGCAAAAAAGCCCGCCTAAAAGTTAGATTTCAAATTTCAAATTTTGAACTTCAATTGACTGGTTTTGCATTTAATTTTCCCGCTTCAACGTTTACATAGACTCTTAATGTCTGCACATAAGGTCAACATCTGCACTTTAGCTAAATTCAAATTCAAATTTTCAAATTTTAAATTCTATCAGTTTTTTCCTCCTGCTTCGGTAGGCTGTGCGTAGACGTTTCAACGTCTGCACAGGCATTTTGGCATCTGTGCCTATGGTTCAACGTCTGTGTTGTAACCTTAGCATTTTTGTGTTAATAATCCAAATCTTAGTTTTTGCAGGTTTTTTGTTTGTCCAAGAACTTAATATCAGACTACTAACAGTTTTCCTTGCAGCACCGCTTGTCAAAGTCAATTTTATCACTAGTTTAGTTTGTTTTTTGCATTTTAGTGTAGAAAATCTTTACATATGCGACTAAAATTTACAACTATCTTCTATGTCTTGTGCGCTTACACACATGTCCAGGTGGACCCACCGTTGTGCTTCAGTATCCTCTCTCCTCGCCTTCGTGGATCTGGGGTGTAAGAGAAAGAGCAATCAACAACACCCACTTTTTATTTTTGTAGAGGGGGTTATTTTTTATTGGGTATTTCATCACCCCACAATAATACTTCGAATTAGGACACATTAGGGATATCAACTCTCTCGACATGATCTTGAGCGGGTTATTCTGAGCCGCTATATAAATAAGATGGTCAGGTGGCTAAGGTACTGAGTGAATTTGACGCATGTGGGGGCCCTCCCTGCACCGATAAGCTCAGTTAGAGCCTTAAGTGGCTTGCTTCAAGAATCCATCATTGGATTGGCGATCCCTCACAAATTACACTAGAAACCAGTTTTAGTAGCCAAAATCCTACATTTGATAGTGCGGGGGATGCAGATCATACCCCTAAGTTACCTCTCATGTACCCGCTCAGGATGAGACAAGAATTACTCGTATCATAGATCCTTGGATCTTTGGGGTAAGAGAATCTGGTATGCCTGAGAAGTGAGTGCACTGTAAGGGGGAGCCAGTGCTACCAAACTCTCTATTTGTCTGCCAAAGTGAGGTATCGCTTATGTGAGAGGCCTATCAAGTGGTTTCCACTTTCCAACCTTAGGTTGTATGTTTTAAAAGCATACGTTCATTTGTGTGAAACCTATAAAATTTGTTTGGGCTAATCTAAGCCCCTATCACTTTCACTCTCAATTGTTGAAGCGTCAGACTTGGCCAATGTGTATACTTTGCCTAATATATTCTTGCCAAGAGTAGTTGACAATCACCAACCTCCAAACATCTTTCCAAACATTTGACAACCTTCCAAATCCAAATTTGCATAAGTCCAAAACATTTCGTAATCCACAAATTTCCTTCATGCCCACATCAATCAAGCATCCCAAGAGGTCAATCCATTGTCAAGTCAAGAATAAGAAGCCTAGTTTGAAGCAAACCCTCAAGAGTAACAAGTTCCTATATATCAATCACAAACTCTTTGTTGAAACATAGAACTTTTTTGGATCACTTTCGTGATTACCTTCATGGTTGCAACAACGAGTTTAATGAAGAATATTTAAGGGAATGTGTTTTCCAATAGAGGTCAGGCCTTTCACAATCCATTAATAGGAATGATTGTATTAACTTGTCCTACTTGCCTGAGAATCCCATCACCTATTGAGTCATCCTAGGGCGACCTTTCCCTTTAACCACGCTTCTTTTCCATAATCAATTTCCTTTACTCACACATTCATCATCCAATCATCTTCTAAGGACTTAGCGTAACCGAATATAATCAATTTCTATCCTTAATCAAACAATCATTTTCAATGCCAATCAATCAATCAAATCAACCTCATCCAAAGGTTCACATCTTTGCGAAAGTTTAATTTAGACCTTATCTTAAATCAATCATCATTTGCCTTTGTGCTTGGGGAAGAATCTACCCCAACTACCCTTTCTTAATCATTTGGGTTGATCAAAACCCTAATCCTTTAGCCCTATTTTGCCTGGGAACACAAGTTTGTCCCACGTAAGAGAAGGCCTAATCAATTGATCCTAATCCTAAGGTCTAAATCGCACTTACCTTAGTTGTCACCTCATTTGTGGTTCACATCAATTCAACATCTTCTAAGGTGTCATCCTTATCCAATCAATCTTGTCCTAACCTAAGGACCCTATCCCAATGCAATCTAAATCAAGTACAAAATTTTCTAAGTCCAATCATCACTTCCTCTCATCCAAATCTCGCACCAACTTTCACTTGCAAGGTCACCCATGCATGGTCTTAACTCGCGCTCAAAAGGCAAAAATGGCAGTCGAAGACTTTGGAATGCTCAATACTAGTATCCTCTACAATTAGGATCCGCCACATCAAGAGTAACAACTTGTCAATCAACCCGACCTCTCTCCATGTGTACAAACATTCATAAACAACTCATCACCCAAGGGGCATGCTTTCCCCCTGACTTTGACAGAACCATCGTTGATAGGCCATCGCAAGGTGACCTCGTGAAGAATTCCATTCTTCATCCTCAACCTGCAACATCTGCACCCACAATATCTACACTCGCAACTTCTATTCCTACGATCACATTCCTTCAAATTTCCATTCCTCCTCATATTTCCAATACACCAAGTTTATCCGTCCCTTCACAACATGGATAATTACATCAACACGAGCTTGCCTCTCGTTACCATGGTTTGAGGATAACAAGATCCCAACACTTCTCAACCTCCTCATTCTTCATATAAATAAATTGGTGGTGGTGGCATGCCCTCTTCATCTTATCAAATCCCAATGAATCACTACATTCCCAATGTCCAAAATCAACAACCCAATATCCTAAAGGAGATTCAAGACATGAAGGACCTCATCAAAAACATGAAGGGACAAATAAAAGACATTATTCTTTGCAATAAATATGTCCATCTCCTTATGATCCATCCATCTCTATCACCCCATATCCACCTAGTTTTGAGATACCCAAATTCAAAAACTAAAAAGGTGAAGGTGATCCTAGACATCATGTTCGTGAATTATATTTCTTATGCCAAGAGGTCTCCTACTGTGACATCTACCTCAAGAGGCTTTTCCCAAAGAGTCTTATAGAAGAGGCCCTCACTTGGTTCTCTGCTCTACGCCAAGGCTCTATCACATCATTCCCTAACTTGGTCAAAAAATTTGTGGATAATTATGCCTATAACATTGAGAATGATGCTTCCATGATAGACCTATGCAACACAAAGTAGAGGTCTAGAGAAACCTTTGCCAATTTCCTTCAAAGATGGTGACATCTCATTAAAAGATTCCCTTGGAAAATACCAAATCCAAATCAAGTTGAATTATTTCAACGCAACTTGATACCAGAATTGTCCAAACCATTTACTTGTCAATGCTTGACCTCCTTTGTGGAAATCTCCAAAAAGGGTATAGCTTTAGAGTGTGTGCTCTTAGAGTATGGAACAATAAAACCTTATCAAAATTCAAATCAAAATTCCTCCTCCTATAACGACAAGCCAAAATTCTGGTCCAAGAACAAAAATGTTATCAATGATGGGGTCACTGACGCCAAGCATGTCCAAACCGTCGCCGCACCATCCAAGTCCACCATTACCAACAACTTCTTCAACAACTGGTCTAATCCTCACAACCATTTTAACACTCATGATCAATCACAACCTCGCAGCACCACTTTCGTCCAAGTTCTCCCTCCCCAATCCAACAATCAACATGACTACACCCCGCTAGGTGAGCCCATTGAGGTTATTTTCCAAAAGCTTGTCAAGGAAAACGTCGTTGTCTTTCCAATGACACACCCTTTTGATCCTAATCAACCCAAGCCTTGATGGTATAATGAGAACGAATATTGTGACTACCATTGCATCACTGGTCATGACACACATAAGTACATGAATCTTAAGAACTATATCTAAGACCTTATTGATAAGGGTGATATTGAGGTTGATGTTGAAAAACCTAGTAACTCTAATTATAAGCTCAAAATGAACTAGGAACCATTCCCCAAACATGGTAAGGACAAGGCGTCATCATATAATAATGTCAATTATGATAACACTAATTAGGTCTTTGGATTTGATTCCCTGGTAGGTCGCATAGAACCCGTCGATACCCACGTTAATACCATTACAATTCGAGAAGCTGACACTCCTCCTAGACCTGGGGTTACCATCCAAGGCGTACCTCCCCCACAATCATTCACACAAACCTCTCAAACCAAGATAGTCATTCAAGGAGCTGCACCATCAAATGATTGCAATGTTACTACTCGCCAAGGTAGAGTAAGTGTTCAAGGAGCTGCTCCTCCTCCTCCACAACCTCCCATAACATCCACCCACTGATATGATCTCCTTGATCATCTCAGGAAAACTCTTGCACGGATCTGCATACTAGAGCTCCTCAAAACATCACCCATTCATACAGAGATCCTTGAAAAATCTCTTCTAGAATCTCGTGTCCTTGATAACATCAACATAACCCAATTAAAATCTCTCATAGAAAACCTTGTTGCCCAACACCATCTCATTTTCACATACAAGGATGCACTTATTGATGATCCATCTCATACCAAGCCCCTTCATATTGAAGACCTTGTATAGAAACATAAAGTTAAGTGAGTCCTTATAGACAATGGATTTGGTTTGAATCTATGTACATACAAGTTAATCAAACAATTGGGGATCTCTGAGGACTTGGTTTACACATCATCATAAAAGCATATGGCGATGCAGAGAGAGTTTTCAAAGGTACCATCACATTGCCTCTTCATGTGGGTCCGGATATTGTGGAAACAACTTGTCAGGTTTTGGATCTTGAACTTCCGTATAACATCCTCCTTGGCCGACCATGGATCCATTCCATTCAAGTTGTTCCCTCCACCTACCATCAATGCCTTAAATTTCCATTCAATGGTAGATAAATTACCATCCATGCGGACCCGAAACCCTTTGAGTATTGTAAATTTCTTGAAGGAAAGCACCCCTACCATTGCCCACTCAATAGGCCTGCTTCGTTTCCCCCATCTGATCCATCCAATATTGTGTTGGGTGAATATTTTGTGACCAACATACTAATGACAAAATATATAATTCACACAAAGCTATACTGAGAAATTAATCTCTCCTCTCATCAAGGGGAGGTTCCCTGTGAAATTTCTTCTCTAATTAATAAGAAATTAAATTTGTGGGTTGGTGTTGGGCATATAACTCTCTTTTTTCAGAGTTTATGTATTCTCCCTTCACCAAGTTACAATTTCTCTATCTCTTTAGATACTTTAAGAACAAAACTATGAATCTAACAAACTACACCAAGAGTTACTATTAAGCAACACAAAGTCTCCTTGAAGGTAACACTAACTCAAACTGATCATTACAAATTAAACAATTAGAAACTTAGCTTGCAGCTCAAAGTCTTCAAGTATAAATTTCTAATCTTTTAAACTACAAGTAACTGTGGCAATACAAAGCTTACCACAAGTTACTTAATTTATAAGAAGATTTCTCAAATATGCTAGGAGCACAAAGTCTACTTGCAGATTTCAGAGCTCTTTAACCACGTAACAATATCTTCAAGATCAAAGAAGTAAAGAAAATATATATTCAATGGACATAGGAACATTAAATTATATAAACAATTTTCTTGACACAACACAAAGTTTGAGATCAACAAAAAAATTTTCTTTATTTTCTTGATATAATTTTCACCACAAAAGCCCAAAGTCTTAGTTAGGATTAAAATTCTGCAAAGTTTTTCTAAGCATGAAAAAGATAAATATTTACAAATGAAGTCCTCCTTATATAGGAAAAGAAGTTAGGAATAAGGTGGGCACAGTTGACTTATTCAACTGCACAATCCCATTTTGCTACAACTACGACATAAAGAAAACGTGCAGCTGCATAAAAATTGACAACATCTATCGGTGCAATTGTATAAAGAAAAGGTGCCAAAAGGGGGCACTTCATTCTTCATTCCCCTCCTCATTGGATTTCTAAAATTCTTCGAACTTAGCTAGGATAGCTTTCATCTCTGCTTCATTCGGCATGGGGTAGTACTTGTGATCACTCGGACAAGGGAAATTGCATCTTCAATTTTTACTTGTTTCTTTTTAACATCCTTCAGCATGGATGCGAGGACTTCAGAACTGAACTAGATTTCTAACAGCTTATCAAATGTATCGAGTGAGAAATCTTGTCCCGTGTAGTGATCCATCAAAGAAACGAATTCCTGTGTGACAACTTCAACAGTGATGAGATTCTGATCGCCATCATATAAATAACAAGGAAGATCGACAACTTTGGCAAAAATGAGATCAACCTCGTCATCACCTTCTTTCTTCTCCCGGTCCAGTTTCGCAATCATTAATCTTATTGTCTCTTGCTTATGAGACAATAAAGACAAAATTTTGATGTACTTTTCCCTTGTAGGAATTACCTTATTTTCAACAAGGACGTCTATCTTGAAGTCCTCCATTTTGCTCCACAAGGTAGTACTTTTCACAACTTCCTCAATCTCTTGTGATAAAGAGGTTTTGAGCCCTTGCATCTCACTCTAGATTACTTCATAATCTGACAATAGTCCCACTGTTGAACTCAGAATATGAGAGCCTTCTAACCTTAGCCATGAAATCCACTCATCCATCACTCGGCCTTTAGCTCCCACATGTTCAATCTTCCTGAGGGCTTCGATATCTATTGAGGATCCTATGGGCTCAATCTCTTGAGAAGATTGTGTGACCTTTAGAAGAACATTGGTTAGTTGTTCACACTTCTGCTTCAAGATATTTTTCTCATCCCTCTCCCGATCCAATCTTCTCGACAAAGAATTAAAGGTTGTTTGAGAATCCAATTTCACACTCTCATGTGTTTCCACCCCGAGCTCTACGACCTGCATGGTATAATCTTCAGATCGTATGTTGCCTTTGTCCTTGCCTAACGATGGCACCATAACTTCAACATACTTTCTCTTAGAAGTCTGGTCTACTACCACCCGAGATACCGTCTTTGGCTTCTTTGTTCCCTTAGGCTTTGGAGGAACCAAAAGCTCAAAGTCAAACTCATTTGGAGAGATCGCCTGTTTTTTCCTCTAAGGGTTCACTACTTCCATCCAAGGGGGTAGTTCTGGATTGGCCGATGGAGTAGTAGCTCCTTGTTGATTTTGAGTTGAAGTTTCGGGAGCAGGTTGACTGGAGCCCGAAGAAGTTGTGAGTGTTATTGATGGCGTCGATATTGAAGTATCTAGTGGAACATTTGCTGCTACTGACACCTCTTCAGTTACAGATGGGAGAGTTGAAGGCATCGTGAATGCAACTTCAGCACTTACCAATGGTGGAATTTCTGTGGTGGTGGTGGTAGTGATAGGTAAGTCTACTGAAACCTGTTCTGCAAGTGCCTCTTCCAAGTTTTCATTAAAATCCATCATTGTGGATTCAAAAGTAGATGAAGGGATATCATCTAGATTGGAGAAGTTGGTTATTGTGAAAAACTTATTAGCGACCTCCGATTGCGCCATACCCATACTTATATACCTATCTTCTTGAAAATCCTCATCCTCTTGGTCAGAGACAGAGTCAATAGAGTGGATGATTACTTGTGAGGTAATCGGGGCATCAACTTCAGCTGGGCGTGATGTTTCTTCAGCCCGTTCTTCCTCTTGTTGAGGAATTTCGCCTTCTTGGCTGTTCTAGCTCTTTAGTCACTGCTTCCTGTACTGCGGATGATGATTCACCCTTTTTGGACCCTTTCACTATAAATTTAATTTTGGGCCCTATCCCTTTTGATTGTATCATAGGAGATGAGGATAGTGCTTGCAGGTCTGCCCTACTCTTTGTTCTTGTCTCGATTGTAGCTGTCTTGCCGACTCGACCATCACTGTTATCATCATCTCCTGAACTAGCAGGAAGTTGTTTCATCCTGAGATTCTTCTTTACCAGCCATGCATTGGTGTTTGCTAGGATAGGAGCAACCCTTTGAGTGATTGATTTGCTCTCCTTCTTTGACCATTATATGGGAGGAAGCAGAGAGTCAGCAATTTTCTTCTCATAATAGACCGGGTCTATTATGTCATCTGTATCTTCCATGGTCATTGGAATCTTAGCTAAATCCAAGTTTTCAATTTGCTCCAAAGTAAGGCGGCTGAAATCCATCCTTCTTATATCCTCATCATTTTGACAGTCTGCCCAAACATCCTCCAACCTATAAACATGAGTATAACTCCTTTTGAGTTTGTTCTTTATACCACGAAAGTCAAAATTGGTTCGAGCCTTGAATCTTCTCATGGTATTCCACTATATTTCTTCCTCCATATTTTTAGCCTTGGGTTGGTTAGCACTGAGTACCTACCGATTAATTATGGGAATTTCAGCCCACTCTTATGTGCTTGTGATTGTTTTTCGTGCACATTAATCAGTTGTCTACACAACTCCATGAGGAAGATTTTTTTTGAAGGGAACCTTGGTAGAATAAAAGGCTCGTGTGAGAAACATCCTATTCGAATGTAAGTGAATGTGGCAAACTACAGGAATACACACCCAAAATGAGATACCCTGTTGTAAGCAGCCTTTGATATTCTCCGCTTTATAAAAAATGCACTTCCATACAGTGAAGAAGGCATTATTAACCCTTCTGTAATGACTACCTTGATTCTTGATAGTAAGCTGATCATAGTACTCCCAAATGGGTACCAACCTCCTATCACCTTTAGTAGATAAGTCTGGATATTGCCTCATTGAAGCAGCTGCATAAACCAGGTATGAGGTCATATAAAATTTCTATGTTACTTTGACCGCCTTCAACTGAGCATAGAGGACATCACTGATCTATTCACCCCAATCAATTCTTATTGCTCCTTTCCTAATTATTTTCATATAGTAGCACATCCAGCTTTGAAACTAATGTGAGTCTTTTAACCCCCTCACCCTTGATAACATGGTGACCATGTCATTGTACAACTTATTGAAATCACTCCTATGAAAGCCTTTAGGCCATCATGAGGTTAGGGAACTTCTTGCGGCAGAGAGGAAAACAGTATTGATTACCTTCTTGCATTTATCCTCATTCTTCTCATAGTATTCTTGAGCACTTTCTTGGGTAATATCAGCCACCTCTTCAACTGAGGAACCTTTGAAGACATTATTGAATAATACACTGTCCAGGGTCATGATGACATTCTAATCTTCATCTTTGACCTGTCTTGTATTTGGATCAAAGTGATCCGCTACTGCAAGCACAAATTCTAGATCATGAGCTGCAACTAGAAAAGATGCATTTTATGCAACTCAGAGTTGATCAAATTAGTTAGGCGAGCAGGAACCTTCTTAACTCAATCAATGAATTCTTGCATATCGACATGCCCAATTTCAGTGTCTCTGATCTCCTTGGTATTTGAGTCTACTGAACTCTCTAGGTACAAATTCAAGTACTTGTCGTACTTGTACTTCATCTTTCTTGATGATGCTTTACTTGGAGAAGATTCCAACTGGCTTGAGGAAGACGCGGGCTTGTTGTGAGGGATCTTTGACATTCATGATGATTGCATTCAATACTAATGATTAGCTATTCATCATTATCAAAATCAATTTTTCTCAAACGGATCGAAAAAACGAGACTCAAAACAGGCTTGGAAGTAAAACTGCCAAAAACAGTAGGTCGGGGAAAAAAGTCCGACATGCTCTTTTGAAAACAAAAATTGCACATCAAAATTTAAAGTAAGAAGTGCAATGACAAACACCTTGATCAGTACATTGGAATTTAAAGTCTGATGTGCGAGGGTAAATAATGTTGATTAGCACATCGGACTTTAAAGTTCGATGTGCAAACTTGGGGTAGGTTATAATGTTGATTAGCACATCGGACTTTAAAGTCTGATGTGCATTCCGGGGAAAATCAATTAGCACATCGGACTTTAAAGTCCGATGTGCGAGGGTAAAGCCATTGGAAAAACTAGCACATCGCACTTTAAAGTCCGATGTGCACATAAAGGAGAAAAACAATCGGTTGACATGTCGGGTTTTAAAACTTGACATGTCAATCGATCCTTTGAACCTTCGCATATCAGACTTTAAAGTCTGACGTGCAAAGATTATTAACCCGCATGTCAGACTTTAAAGTCTGAAATGCGGGAAGTCTCCAAAAGGCTGCAGACCAGGATTTTAACCCCGATGTGCAGTCGAAGAAGGATATGACATAGGGAGGGAGCAATTAGAATTTAACGTCTGATTGCCCTCTTAAGCAAAACCTAAAAAAAACAAAGGGAAGAACAACAAAAACGCAAACCAAAAGAGAAACCCAGAAAGAAAATAAAATACAAACCCTACCTCTTCTGCTACACTTGATCGAAAAATCTGATAGCAAAGATCCAAATCCAAATTAGGGTGAGCGACAACGGAGGAGGACGCGCGGAGGAGAAACAAAACACAAATGATAACGAAGAAATGAAACCAAAAATTAGTTAAATAAACCTTTAAAACTATCAATTAATGAAGCATTAATGACAACACGCAATTGCATGTCGGACTTTAAAGTATGACATGCAAACTAAAAATCTATGCAAGTCAGACTTTAAAGTCCGACATGCAATCTTTGGTCAAACAGTCTGCAGTTTGGACTTTAAAGTCTGAACCACAGGGGAAGACTACCTGCCAGGTCGGACTTTAAAGTCCGAACTGCAGGCTAAGACCACCTGTAGGTTGGAATTTAAAATCCGAACTGCAGGCTAAAACCACCTGCAGGTCTGACTTTAAAGTCTGACTTGCAGGCAAGAAAACCTGCAAATGCACATCGGACTTTAAAGTCTGATGTGTAGACAACAAAGAAAAGACCCTGTAGTTCGGACTTTAAAGTCCGAATTGCAGGGAAAACTGCAAACTTAGGAAAAACAAGAAAACACTAAAAACAAAAAGCAAGAAGCTAAATGAACTAACCGATGAAGTCGATTAAGCTCTCCTGGAGACCGTAAGGTAGGAAACAGACCAGTTTCGTAGGGTTGCCTCACAATTTTGGCCGCGTTGAAATCAAGGACAACATATTACATCTACCTCATCCGAACTTGAGAATTGTTGGCATATGATGAAGCGGTGACAAAGTATGTTGTCATTGATGTCAATATGTGCTCAAGCAGGTACACTGGTATGCACCGGTATGAAGATTGGAAGCAGTTTTGGTCAATTGGGATGCAGTGGACCGGTGTCGGGATTCACTAAGTGTTACTACCGGTTGGTAGTCTCTATTCAGTTTTAGGCTTTCTGGTATGAGTTGTGCGGTGCAACCGATGGTGTTTTGTGAACTTTAAGAATAAGGATCAAGATGCCACGTCAGCTGTGAGTACGTGAAGGATTTATTTGAGGATTTTGCGCGTGGAGATTGAATGCATTGAATGCCTACCTTGGAATATGCAATTTTCTAAGCGGTGTATGAAGAGTGCGTGATGGGTTACCATTCTCCATATGAGGTGAAGATCGGACAATGTAGACTGACTTGTGATATGTTTAAGATTCTTTTATTCTATGCAAAGTGTTTGGACGGTCAGGATTGGACTGCTTGTAATTGTAAACCTAAAATACTTAAGGTTTAGGGTTTATGTTATCGACCTAATTCTTGTCTATAAGGTCGATGAGTTTTGATATTGTTGTTGTTGGCAAATGTTATTTTTGTGTCTGCGTGTTGAGATTCTTGCCAAACCAGAGTGTGATTGCAGAGGAGAGGAGCTGAAAAGGATCTGCCTTAGCAAGTAGTGTTGTTATCAGATCAAAGCTTTACCTGTTGACTTCTAATCATTCCAACATAAGGAAAATCCCTTGATCGGGTAGCTTTAATAGGCTTGTTGTAAATCCTCTAACCAGGTGACTCAAGTTCATTTAGTTCTTTAAATCCTCTAGCAAGGTAACCTTTAACAGGGTATATAGCCATCCCTTAACCAGGTGATCTTTAACAAGATCGGATCCTAGAAGAACCTTATTGTAAAGTCTTTAACCGGACTAGGCTCCTAACAGAGCGAGCTACAAAAGAGTTCAAAACAAGCTTGTGGGTATTCATCCTCACCATGGTTTTTCCCATTTGGGTTTCCACGTGAAAAATTTGTGTGTCATGAGTTGTGCATTTTTCATGTGATGATTGAGTATTCTTTGTTTAAGTGATTATGCATGCAGAGCTAATGGTTATGGTATTACTGATACACACATGCATATGTATATGGGTGAAGTAGTTATCAAGTGTTGAGGGTAAAAGCACAAAGTTGTGTCACATTTCAGGCTAACTTATCAACACAAGTAAATTTAAGTAATTCTAACTAAAAAATTAATTTTAGTCAAACACATGGTCTATATAGATTCATTATAGCTAAGTTATATATGGACCACAACTTTTTCAATTTGAAGTGTCTACTAAATGTATATTTTATACCACTTTGGGTCTAATTGCCAAAAAAAAAAATACTCGATGTTTCAACAACTCCTAATCTTATAAATAATATTTTCTTTGAAATGTAAAAATACCCTTTTATATATCTATAAGTGAATTTTTCAAAATATATATCTTTAATTATTTTAATTAGTTTTTATATTTTATTTTTTATTTTTATTGAAAGTAGGTCATCAACACTGAAATATAAGGTTGATTATCTTGTCAAGAAAAAGTACTAAAATTTATTAAAAAACTTTGAAAAAAATATGATGCAGTAGATAAAAGAATCTATGTCAAGATGATATGATTCTTTTCTATTTGGATAAATAATTAAGAAAAAAGCTTGTGGGAATTGGAAAGAGTTATATTTCAGCACACAATTTTTTAAATTTATTGAAAAATAGTAAAAAATATATATATATCCATGCACTAAAGTTTCAAGTTATCAATATACACAAAAAAATTGATGAAAAACAAGTAAATTTACTAATTAAAGTGTGGTGGCTTATGTAACATCAATTTCAACATTTTATCAACAACTAAATTATAGTGTTTACTTAATAAAAAACTACATTCAATTTTTTTTTGTTTTTATTGTTAAAATTACAAACATAAAATAGACAAAACAATATAAATTTTATTAGTTTACATCATTTCAAAATTCAAAACATATATTTCAATTTCTATTGATTTACTTTAAAAATTTGAATCAGCATTGACCATTTCCTTTATAACAGTGTGACACAACTTTGTACTTTTACCCTTCAATGATATTTGAAGTATTCAGTTTTACTGGTTTAAGTTGTCTGAAGTCGTACTATGTTTAACCGGTATTGCCATGGTTAAGTTCAATAATGAAGACAACCGGTTAGCATTGTTTTAACTTGATAAATTGTGGATAAGTTTTTGTATGTACTGATTCACCCCCCCACCCCACCCCCCTCTCAGTACCTATTACGGTATTTGTTGTTCATCATTATTCATCAAGAACAAGGCCAAAATCATTGATAATGGTTATGGAGAGTATACCCTGCAAAACACTCTCTATAAGTCATACGGTAAGCCAAAGGAAATCAAGAAACAAGATAAACCCACTATAAAATGTAAATAAACTACCTTCCAATAGTGGGGACCACTTGATGAGGAAAGTTTTGAAACTGACATTACCTCTTGGTTTTATCGAGAGGAAGATGAAGAACCAACAGACATCCCAAAACAAATGTTTCCAAAATCATCTGCCATGGTAGATAAGATGGGCTACAAAGGACATGATCTTGGACCAGAAGAAAAAGGTATAAAAGTGCTCATCTCTCCAATCTCTTATAAGTACAATAGAGGCTTGGGTTTCTCTCCAAAACCTAAGATCACTATTATTGGTGCCTAGCTAGACCCTCCTACTAAAATTAAAGATTCCAATGAAGAGGAATTCCATGAAATACCCTTCGAATACCTCAATGACATATTCTATGACGCCCATGTAAACACCATCAACCCCGTCACCCCCCCCACTTCATAGGAACTTAAGCTTGTCCATCCCGAACTCATTAACGAGGATCAATGAGGACCCCTTGTTTTGGACATCTATGTCGATGCCAATGCTCTTATAGAATTGCTTAGCATGCAATATCTTGAGGACCACACATCTATCAATGGAATTCAGCTACACCCAGAAGCTTACTTTGGTAGTCAGGTCAACTCCCTCAGTTGTAAACATGAAAAAAAAAAAAAAATCAGAAGTCCCCAGGTGAAAACCTCTCGAAGGCACCTTTGGACATGGAAAAAGTAAAAATAAAGGATGAATCTTGAAATGAAAACTTGGATCAGGTGCTTGAATATGAGGGAATTGACCTCCCTTCCATGGTTCCCTCACAACAAGAAAATTCCCCTCTACTCATTGAGGAAAGTGATATAATTAATATGGGCACTCAAGAAACACTAAAGAATGTAATCATCGCCAAATCACTCACTGATCAAGAAAAGTAAAATTTTATAAGCTTTCTAAAAGAAACATAAATCAATTTTGCCTGGTCATATGCTGACATGTCAGGCCTTGATCCTAACTTGGTGGTACATAATATTGCAGTTCGTCCGGATGCTAAACCTATTAAGCAGAAATTACGCAAGATGCTTCCTCAAGTTGCCCTCCTAGTTAAAGCAAAACTACAAAAAATGTTGGATTTCGACTTCATCAGACCCATTGATTATCCTGAATGGGTCTCCAACATTGTACCTATCAACAATCCTGCTGGGGGCATTAGAATCTGCACTGACTTCAGAGATTTGAATAAGGTATGCCCTAAAGATGAATTTCCTTTTCCCAACACTGACATGATTGTGGACTTTACGTCAAGACATGAAATGCTTTGCTCATGGATGGATTTCTTGGCTATAACCAGATCTGCATAACAAAAGAAGATCAACACAAGACCACATTCAAAACACCTTGGGGCACATTCTGCTATTGGGTCATGTCTTTTGGCTTCAAGAATGTAGGAGCAGCCTATCAATGCACAATGACAACTATTTCCCATGATCTCTTACACAAGATAATGGAAGATTACGTGGATGACCTTCTCAGCAAGTCAAAAATAAGAGGTGAACATATTACAATCCTAAGGCAGATTTTTTAGAGATTCAAAAAATATAAATTGTGCCTAAATCCTAAGAAGTGTGTCTTTGGAGTCACATTAGGAAAGCTCCTTGGGTTCAAAGTATCCCATAGAGGCATAGAAGTGGACCCCTCAAAATTAAAAGTTGTAATGGAAATGCCTCCACCTAGGACACTCAGATAGCTACACAGCCTACAAGGGAAAATCCAGTCCATCCGAAGATTCATTATGCGGTTATCAGATAAGTGTCACCCATTTGCACATCTCTTGAGAAAGGATACCAGATCAAGTGGGACTATCTTTGTCCAAAGGATTTTGATAAACTCAAAGAATGATTGGCTTCTCTTCCGGTCTCGATGCCCCCTATCCAGGGGAATCCGCTTCTTTTGTACATATCAACAACTATAGTGGCACTAGGGGCTTTACTAGCACAAACAAATGACCAAGGGAAAGAGCATGCAATCTACTACATCAATCATACACTTGTAGGGTATGAGTTAAATTATACCCCAATATAGAGAGATTTCCTTGCATTATTATTTAGCACACAAAAGTTACGACATTACATGCTCAACAATAAGACTAAGTTGATCGCCAAAATTGACCCCCTCAAGTATCTATTGTCCAAAGCCTCTCTCACAGGAAGAATTGCAAAATGGGTCGTGATATTGAGTGAATTTGACATTGAGTATGTGGACCAAAGTAAATCAAAGGACAAGTTATAGAAGATCAATTGGTTGACGTTCCTCTTCAAGGCGATCACCCCCTCATAACAGAATTTCCAGATGATGTCATTATGACTGTCTCCACGTCCACCAAATGGTAGTTGTACTTTGATGGCTCCTACATGCAGAATGGGCTGGGGGCAGGAATTTAACTTGTGACACCTCAAGGAGATTGTATCCTGAAGTCATATAAGATCACCTTTGCATGCACCAACAACATTGCAGAGTATGAGGCTCTCATCTCTAAACTTTGCCTTGTCATATAATGGAAGATCAATGAGCTACAAGTTTATGGCAACTCCCAACGTGTCATAAAACAAGTAAATGATAAATATCAAATAAAATATGAAAAAATTCTCCCCTATCCCAACATGGTAGAAGACTTCAAGCAACATTTCACTCTCATCCAATTTGATCAAATTCCTAGAACAAACAATCGTGTTGTTGATGCTATGGCTACAATCGATTCCCTCCTCCAAATGTCGGCTAATAGTCAGAAGTGTGAGTTCTTGATGGAGCAACTCCTTATTCTGGCATATGATGTCTCTGAGTCTGAAATGGTGTGTGTCCTCGTTGGTTCTGAGTCCCCTTGGGGTGCCTACAAGAAGTTGAGTCCACTTTTTGGCCAAGAAGTGGAAGTGTTTTCCTTTTTTTTTAGAATTTGTCTTTTTTGACCTAAAAATTTGAAGCACTTAAAGAATGAATCTTGAAAAAAGTCAGAAATATAAAATGTAGTGCTCGAAGTTTGCTTTCCAAATATGTAATTTATTTTAATACCCAGATCTTAAAAATTAAGTTTGAATATGCATTACTAAAACCTATAGTTTAAAAGTCACTTTTCAGGACCATACCATGCTCGTGTACGACAAGTATAATTTGACCTAAATGAAAGTATTTTTCTAAATCCTTTTGGGAAAATATTTGTGACTCACACACCTTTGATGAGGATTTTTTTTGTAATATTTTTGTGCGTTTTTTTTTTGTTAATTTTTTATTGGACATAATCATTGTTTTAAAAAATCCTCATGTACGACAAGCATAATTTGATCTAAACTTAACATTTTTTTTATATTGTATAGAAATGTCTCTAGTTTGATGCCATATAATTTTTTTTTCAAAAAACTTAAAGACAAAAAAGTTATTAAAAAACTAAAAAACCCTGTTATTTCAAGTTTATGGACCTCTTTCATTAGAAATTATTTTTAAAATAAAAATATTTATCCATTTTTTAAAAAAATTACATATTTGGAATCTAGACAATCTCTATTGTAATGGGTTTTCATTGTTTAAAAAAATTCTAAAAATTTGGTGTTCAAATATATTTTTTAAGTCATTATTTTGTATGAAGATTGATTTGGCTTTCAAGTTGCAGGGCAAACCAGGTCCAAGCCAAAGGGTCAGCACTCCAAGCCATTTCCCAAGCCAAAATCCAAAGGAACAACCGGGACAAAATTCAAAATTTTTAGAAATGGGATCCTGTTTAGGATACGGGATCCCGTTTTTTTTTTAATAATTAAAAATAAAAAAGCAAATGGGATCCCATTTTAAAACAAAATAGGATCCCGTTTCTTTTTTTTGTTATTATATATATATTTTTAATTTATTAAAAATAAACTATATATACTTTAAGTTATATTTCATGTATATATTGGCAGGATGTTTGAGAGTGGTTTCAAATCTCTAGGAGTTATAATGCTAATTCTAAATTTTAGATCTTATAAATTTTCAAACAGTCAAATTCTAGCAATCAATAGGCTCCTATCAACATCTTCTCACTCTCTCTATATCACTCTCTTTATCTCCCTCAAGCTCTAAACCTAATTCTATCCATATTACTCTTCCTCTATCCCTCACTACCTCTCTATCTCTCTCCTCTCTCTCTCCCAAAATCTAGATCTATCTCTCCACCTCTCTCTCACATCCTTAACTCTCTACTCTTTGTCTCCTCTCCCTTTCTATGCACCTCCCCAAACTCTCTCTCTCTCTCTCTCTCTCTCTCTCTCTCTCTCTCTCTCTCTCTCTCTCTCTCTCTCTCTCTCTCTCTCTCTCTCTCCCTACCTACCTACTTAGTTAGATGTTTACAAGTTTAAATTTCTTTCGGATATGTTTAAATATTATGTATACTTTCTAGATGTTTTCAATGTTATGTATAAATGTATAGTTAGATGTTAAAATGTTATCCTAGGACCCCTTAGTACATCCTAGGACCTCTTAAGACACTTATGGCCCCTTGAGACACTTAGGACCCCTTAGTATATCCTAGGACCTATTAAGACATTATAGGACCCCTTAGTACATGCTAGGACATCTTTTGACCCCTTAAGACACCTATGACCCCTTGCTATATCTTAGGACTTCTTAAGACATCATATGACCCCTTAGTACATCCTAGGAGCTATAAGACTCATGCAACCCCTTAGTACCTCCTATGACATCTATTAACCCCTTAAGACACCTAGGACCCCAAGTAGTACATCTTAAGACATCATACCACCCCTTAGGACATCTTAGTACATCTCGGGACCCCTTAAGACACCTAGGACCCCTTAGTACATCCTAGGACCTATTCAGAGAAATCATACGACCCCTTAGTAAATCCTGGGCCCCTTAAGACATCCTATTACATCTCTCTCTCTCTCTGTCTCTCTCTGTCTCTCTCTGTCTCTCTCTGTCTCTCTCTGTCTCTCTCTCTCTATCCCCCCTTAAATCATTTTAGGGCTTCTCTCAGTTTGTCCCATTTTAACCTTTTTAATACTCCCTCTCTCTCTCTTATGGTGTCCTAAGGGGTCATATGGTGTTCTAACACATGTGTGGCCCCTTAGGAACCCATATGACCCCTGACGACACCATATAACCCCTTAGGACACCATATAACCCCTCATGACACCATATGACCCCTATTTACATCCTTGCACATGACATGACCCCTTAGGACACCATATAAACCCTTTTAACATCCTAGCACACAACATGAACCCTTAGGATACCATATGACCCCTTAGGACAATACGATGTCCTAATGAGT
This sequence comes from Cryptomeria japonica, assembly GCF_030272615.1. Taxonomy (NCBI): domain Eukaryota; kingdom Viridiplantae; phylum Streptophyta; class Pinopsida; order Cupressales; family Cupressaceae; genus Cryptomeria; species Cryptomeria japonica. The sequence continues at coordinate 220,722,541 of NC_081405.1, forward strand.
CATATGGTGCCCTAGGGGTCATATGGTGTTCTAACACATGTGTGGCCCCTTAAGACCCCATATGACCCCTAACAACACCATATAACCCCTTAGGACACCATATGATCCCTTAGTACAATATGATGGATCCTAATGGGTCATATGGTGTCCTAAAGGGTCATATGGCATTCTAACACATGTGTGTCCCCTTAGGAGCCCATATGACCCCTAATGACACTATATGACCCCTTAGTACACCATATGACCCCTTAAAACACCATATGACCCTTTTTAACATCCTAGTACATGACATGACCCCTTAGGACAATATCATGTCCTCATGGATCATATGGTGTTTTGACATATGTGTGGCCCCTTAGGACCCCATGTGACACCTAACAATACCAAATGACCACTTAGAACACTATATGATCCATCAGAACACCGTATGACTCCTTAGGACACTATATGACTCTTCCGAACACCATATGACCCCTTAGAACACTATATGACCCCTTAGGACACCATATGATCCCTTTTAACATCCTAGTACATGACATGACCCCTTAGGACACCATATGACCCCTTTTAACATCCTAGTCTATAACATAACCCCTTAGGACACCATATGACCCTTTAGGATACCATATGACTCCTTAGGACAATATGATGTTCTAAGGGATCATATGGTGTCCAAAGGGGTCATATGGTGTTCTAACACATGTGTCATCCCTTAGGACCCCATATGACCCCTCAGACACCATATGATGTCCTAATGGGTCATATGGTGTCCTAAGGGGTCATATGGTGTTCTAACACACATGCATGGCCCCTTTATGATCCTATATGACCCCTAATGACACCATATGACCCCTTATAACACCATATGACCCCTCAAGACAATATGATGTCCTAACAAAGCATATGGTGTCCTAGCGGGTCATATGGTGTTCTAACATATGTATGGTCTCTTAGGACCCCATATGACCTCTAACGAGGCAATATGACCCCTCAGGACACCATATGACCCCTTAGGACACCACATGACCCCTCGGGACACCATATGGCCCCTTAAGATAATATGATGTCCTAAGGGGTCATATGGTGTCTAAAGGGGTCATATGGTGTTCTAACACATGCGTGGCCCCTTAGGACCCCATATGACCCCTAACAATACCATATGACCCCTCAAGACACCATATGACCCATAACGACACCATATTACCCCTTTGGACACTGTGTGACCCCTCGGGACACCATATCACCCATTAAGACATCATATGGTGTCCTAAGGGGTCCTAAGGAGCCACGCATATGTTAGAACACCATATGACCCCTTAGTACATCATATTGTCGTAAGGGGTCATGTGGTGTCCTAAGGGGTCATGTCCTGTACTCAGATGTTAAAAGAGGTCACATGGTGTCTTAAGGGGTCATATAGTGTCTAAAGGGGTCGTATGGTATCCTAAAAGGTCATATAGTGTCCTAAGGTGTCATATGGTGTCTTAAGGGGCCACACATGTGTTAGAACACTATATGACTCCTTAGGACATCATATTGTTCTAAGGGTTGAAATTGTGTTTTAAGGGGTCATATCATGTTGTTAGGGGTCTTATCAGGTCCTAAGGGGTCATATGGTGTCGTTAGGTGTCATATGGGGTCCTAAGGGGCCATACATGTATTAGAACACCACATGACCCCTTAGGACATCATATTGTTTTAAATGGTCAAATGGTATCCTAAGGGTTCATATGGTGTCTTAAGGGGTCTTTTTCATGTACTAGGATGTTAAAATGGGTCATATGGTGTCCTAAGGTGTCATATAGTTACCTAAGGGGTCATTTTGTGTACTAGGATATTAAAATGGGTCATATGGTGTCCTAAAGTATCATATAGTTACCTAAGGGGTCATATGGTGTCTTGAGGGGTCATATAGTGTCCTAAGGGGTCATACGGTGTTGTTAGTAGTCATATGGTGTCCTAAGGGGTCATATGGTGTTGTTAGGGGTCATATGGGGTCCTAAGGGGGGACACATGTGTTAGAACACCATATGACCCCTTAGGGTGTCATATGGTGTCCTTAGGGCTCATATGGTGTCCTAAGGGGCCACACGTGTAAGAACACCATATGACCCCTTAAGGACCCATATGACCCCTTAGGACATCGTATTGTTATAAGGGGTCATATGGTGTCCTAAGGGGTCATGTCGTACATACCAAGATGTTAAAAAGGGTCATATGGTATCCTAAGGGGTCATATGATGTCCTAAGGGGCCACACATGTGTTATAACACTTGTTCCAAGGGGTCATATGGTGTCCTTAGGGGTCATATAGTGTCCTAAGAGCTCACGTTGTGTACTAGGATGTTAAAGGGGGTCATATTGTCTCTTGAGGGGCAAGCAAAGAGGTGGAGGGGAGGAGGGAGGTATGTATGAATAGAGAGAGAGGAAGAGGGTATGTATTGATAAGTTTAGAGGGGGGAAATAGATAAACAAAGGTGAAGAGGGAAGGAGATAGAGATAGGTGAGATATACAAAAGTGGAGGGGAGAGTTGGAGTGAGGGAGAGAAGGAGAGGTATTCAAAGAGATGGAGGGAAGGAGAGGTATTATTTACTCTACCTCTCTATAAAGTACCCATCTATATATAATCTCTATCTCCCCTCTCCCTTTACCTATTTATCTCTTCTCTCTAAATATGGGTATCTATCTTCCCTCCTGATCTCTTTATCTCCCCTCTCCCTCTCTCTACCTACCTCTCTTTTCATCCCTATCTACTTTTATCTCTCCTAATTCTCTACCTCCTTCCCTCCATTCTACTATTTATCTCACCTCTCTCTCTCAAGCTCTGCCTTCCTCCCTCCATCTCCATACTCTCTCTCTATCTACTTATCTCTATCTACCCGACGTCTCTTTAAATACCCCTCCTCTCCCTTACTCCAAGTCTCCCCTCCACTTTTGTATATATCACCTATCTCTATCTCTCTCCTTCCATCTCCACCTCTCTCTATTTATTTTCTCCCTCTCAACTTATCACTATCTCCCCTCTTCCTCTCTCTCTTTCTCTATATATATCTCCCTCCCTACAAGACCTTTATTTCTATCTTTTCTTCTATATGTTAGGGTTTCAAGCACATCCAAAGCAAATATGAACTAACAATTATATGCAAATTTAAATACAAAAGATAAAGGAATAAAACGGGACACAGATAACACAGAGATTTAACGTGGTTCACCCAAAATGGGTTACATCCACCATACACAGTTGTCCAATCTTTGTTATTATCCAGCAAAAATAGTACATCAACCTTACAATGCCTTAAGCATCCCAATCGCTTATAACATGTGTTTTAGGGCAACAAACAAAGTTGGCATTTTTAGGGTTTTATTACAATGTCGATTTTCATCAACAAAAATGTCCAAAAAAAAAAAATCTCGGGGGTGAACCCCCATAATGGGCTACCGCCTGCATTCCTGGGGCCCAACTCGGACCCTGGTGAGAATACATGCTGAGTGTACAATACTTTGCTGATCAGTCACCATATATCAAGAATCTTCCCCTTGGAGACTGATCAGACTCCACACCAAACAATCTCCCACCTGGAGATTGATACTAGACAACACCACTATACTTGCAGCATCCGCTGGATAAAACACTGGGACTCGACTGGTATAAATTCCACAATTATCAATCAAGAAGACCAAAACAAACTGATGAAGAATTCAGCTTCTCCTGTGGAATTGCCTTTGTGAACATATTGGCAGGATTCTCACTTGTGTGAATCTTCTCAAGCCGTAATTGACCCTCCTCCAAAACAGTCCGGATGAAGTGGTACCTGAGCTGAATGTGCTTTGTCCTTGAATGAAAAGCAGAGTTCTTCGCAAGATGAATGGCACTCTGGCTATCCATATACAATGGGTGATCCTCATGTATCTGACCCAATTCCTCCAGAAAATATTGTAACCAAATCATCTCCTTGTTGGCTTCTGTAGCAGCAACATACTCAGCTTCAGTGGTTGAAAGTGCAACAACCTTTTGCAGCCTAGAAATCCAACTGACTATAGTTCCCCCTATAGTAAAAACATACCCTGTAGTACTCCTCCGTGAATCAATATCACCTGCTAGATCAGAGTCCACAAATCCACTCAGAGCAACACTAGATCCTTTGAAACATAATGCCTTCGTAGTAGTTCCTTTCAAATACCGAAGAATCCATTTCACAACATTCCAATGTTCCATACCCGAATTACTCATAAACCTGCTCACAACTCCCACTGCATGTGCAATATCTAGCCTTGTGCAAACCATTGCATACATTAGACTGCCAACAGCTGATGAATACGGGATGTTAGACATTTTATTTACCTCTTCCTGTGCCTTTGGGCACATCTCCTTAGTCAATTTGAAATGACTAGCCAAAGGTGCACTATCTGCTTTTGCATCTTGCATGTTAAATCTTTTCAACACCTTCTTTATATACTCGCTTTGGGATAAATTCAAGGTTCTATTTTTCCTGTCCCGTGTAATCCTCATACCAAGAATTTGCTTAGCTGCACCCAAATCCTTCATAGCAAATGACCTGGCTAATTTTTGTTTAAGATCATTTAGATGTTGCATGTTAGACCTAGCAACAAGCATGTCATCAACATAAAGCAACAGGATAATATAACTACCATTATCCAATCTCTTAAAATATACACAATGATTAGAATGACATCTATGATAACCGTGTTCAACCATGAAACTATCAAATTTTAAATACCATTGTCGGGGTGCTAGCTTTAGGCCATACAAACTTTTCTTCAACCTGCACTCCAAGTTCTCCTTACCTTTGACCTCATATCCCTGTGGTTGCAACATGTAAATTTCGTCCTCCAAATCTCCATGGAGAAAAGTTGTTTTGACATCTAATTGTTCAAGATGTAAATCATCTGCAACCACAAGACTAAGTACAGTTCTAAATGAAGTCATTTTTACAACTGGAGAAAATATTTCATCATAATCTATACCCTTTTTCTATGCAAAACCTTTTACCACAAGTTTGGCCTTATATCTTTTCTGACCTCCTTCCTCCTCCTTCAGCCGATAAACCCATTTGTTAGGCAGGGCTCTTTTTTTTGCAGGTAAAGGGACTAAGTCTCAAGTCTTATTTTTCATCAAGGAGTGCATCTCCTCTTTCATGCATAGCTCCCACTGTTGTTTGGCATCCACCTGCATTGCTTCTTTATATTCTTCTGGTTCACCAAAATCAGTTAATAAAATAGAATACAAAGAAGGAGAAAATCTTTCAGGGGGTCTACTTGACCTCGTAGAATGTCTAACACTTGCAAGAGTTTATGGGACAATTTGTTGTTGCTGAGCATCAGGTACTTGTGGCATTTCATTTTCAGGAATCTCATCCAACACCACATATTCTTGTTTGTCCCATTCATGCTTATTTTCCCGCATCTGTTCTTTATACATAACCTTCTCATTGAATATAACATCTCTACTTCTAATTATTTTCTTATTTTCAAAATCCCATAACTGATAGCCATATTCATCTATCCCATATCTAATGAAGGTACATTTCTGAGATTTAGCATCAAGCTTGGTTTTGTTTTGTTTATCAACATGGACAAAAACTTCACAACCAAAGGTTTTTCAGAAAAGAATAATTTACCTTTTTACCAGTCCATGCCTCCTCTGGAATACCACCATCCAAAGGGTTTGAAGGTCCTCTATTTATCAAATAGACAATAGTATGTACAACATCTGCCCAAAAATGTAAGGGCAATCCAGCATGCAATCTCATACTCCTCATGTGTTCCATGATAGTCCTATTCATTCTCTCTGACACACCATTTTCCTATGGAGTTCCTCGAACTGTCTTCTGCTTTCAAATCCCATTTAAGAAGCAGTAATCTTCAAATGCTTTGCTGCAATACTCACCTCCATTATCTGATCTGAGACACTTCAACCTTTTTCCTGTCTCATTCTCAACCAAAACTTTCCATTTCTTTAAAGTTTCAAAAACATCTAATTTTTCTTTTAGGAAATATACCCATGTTTTTCTGGTTGAGTCATCAATAAAAATAACATAATAACAAGAGCCACCAAGAGATGATACCTGAGCAGGTCCCCATACATCTGAATACACGAGCTCTAACTTCTCACTCTTCTTCTTTTGCCCAACCTTGAGAAATCTGACTCTTTTCTGTTTACTATAAACACAGTTTTCACATAACTCTAAATCAATCTTCTTTAGTCCCGGCAATAGATTTTTGGAGTGAAAGATTTTCATCCCTTTCTCACTCATGTGCCCAAGCCTATGGTGCCACATTATCGAATCTGTTCTTGCAACATCTATTGTTGTTGTCCCTGCAGTAACTTTATCTGTAGCAGCTAGGGTAGAGTAAGTGTTACCAGTACACAGATATAATGTGCCTACCTTCACACCTCTAGCTACTACTAATGATCCTTTAGTGACCTTCCAGATATTGTCTAAGAAGGTAACTATGCAACCTTCACTACCTAGTTGCCCTGCAGAAATTAAATTTCTTCTTAAATTAGGAACATGTCTTACCTCCTGCAGAAACTAGTCATTTCCATTCTGCAACTTGATCTTTATCTTTCCTTTTCCAACAATTTGACATGGCTCATCACCACCCAAATATACCTATCCAAAATCACCTTGAACATAATCTAGAAAATATTTTCTATGGAGTGTAGCATGAAATGAAGCCCCAAAATCTATTACCCAGGAATCATTAACATTATCTAAACATAAGATTAAAGCATCTTGTAAAGTATTAGTTGCAATATTAGCTTCCTTACTGCCATTTTCATTTTTGTCTCCTTCTTTGTTTTTCTGAGACCAACAGTCTTTCTTTAGATGACCAGGCTTTCCACAGTACCAACAATCTTTCTTTCCTCTAGATTGAGAGTGTCCTTCCTTTGACTTCCCTCGTGACTTCTCATTCCCAGGGCCTTATCCTCTTTCCTTTGATCTTCCTCTATTCTCTACATTCAAAACACTACTTGATGATGTTGGAGTCTCACCTGTGCTTTTCCTTCGCATTTCCTCGCTTAGGATAACACTAGCAATATCATCAAATACCAAAGTATTTTTACTAGAGACGGAGTTACTTACAGCCATAACCAAGCTATTCCAGCTTTCTGGCAAAGAACATAAAATCAAGAGAGCCCTAACCTCTTTTGCAAAAGTAATTTTTACCGAAGATAATTGACTGGTAATTGTATTAAATTCTTTTAAGTGCTCTGCTACAAATCCTCCCTCACTCATTTTAAAATTAAACAAACGCTTCATAAGAAATACCTTATTCGAAGTCGAGGGTTTCTCATACAACTTAGCCAATGTCTCCATTAAATCTACAGTCATTTTTGCTTCTGATATATTGAAAGCTACAGACGGTGCAAGGCACAATCGAATGGATCCCACTGCCTTTCTATCTAAATTGTCCCACTCTTCATCTGACATTGTGGTCGCTTTCTTTGTCTTTCCTTCCAATGGCCGCCACAAATACTTTTGATACAGGTAATCCTCCATCTACATTTTCCATAACTAATAATTCTAGCCATTAAACTTTTCGACCTTGAATTTGGAATCCTCCATTGCTCCCACTCAAATCTGAAAGTCTGCCAATTTACAGAAAACCTCACTCTAATAGCAATTGCTAGGGTTTCAAGCAGATCCGAAGCAAATATGAACTAACAATTATATGCAGATTTAAATACAAAAGATAAAGGAGTAAAATAGGACACATATAACACAGAGATTTAACATGGTTCACCCAGAATGGGTTACGTCCACCATACTCAGTCGTCCAATCTTTCTTATTATCCAGCAAAAGCAGTACGTCAACCTTACAATGCCTTAAGCATCCCAACCGCTTATAAGATGCGTTTTTAGGGCAACAAACAAAGTCGGCCTTTTTAGGGTTTTATTAAAATGTCAGTTTTCATCAACAAAAACGTCCAACAAAAAAAAATTGTCGAGGGCTGTAGCCCCCGAACCCCCACAACGGGTTACCCCCCGCATTCCCAGGGCCCAGCCCGGCCCTAGATCCTGGTGAGAATACATGTTGAGTGTACAGTACTTTGTTGATCAGTCGCCACATATCAACACTATATCCCAAACCTTCCCTTACCACTTCTATCAATCTCACTCTCTCCCCACTTTCTCTCTCTCTCTCTCTCTCTCTCTCTCTCTCTCTCTCTCTCTCTCTCTCTCTCTATTACCTTTTTCTCAACCTACAGCTCCCTCCCTCCCTCCCTATATATCGACCTCTCTCTAGAGTGAGATATAGAGGTAGAGAGGCGATAGAAGGGAGATAAAAATAGAGAGAGAGAGAGAGAGAGAGAGAGAGAGAGAGAGAGAGAGAGAGAGAGAGAGAGAGAGGTATGTAGAGAGAGATATATAGGTGTATGTATAAAAATAGAGGTAGGTAGGGAGTGAGGGGATGTGTAGAGATAGATGAGATAGAGAGTAAAGAGTTAAGGATGTGTGAGAGAGGTTTAGATTTTGGGAGAGAAAGTAGAGATTGAGATAGATAGGTAGAGAGGAGATAGATGGGAGATAAAAGTAGAGAGAGAGAGAGAGAGAGATAATTTGGTAGGGAGGGTGAGAAAGATACATAGAGAGGGACAGAGAGAGAGTTATATATATATAGAAATAGAGGTAGGTAGGGAGTGAGGAGAGGTGTGTAGAGAGAGAGGAGACATAGATAAGAGAGTTAGGGATGAGAGAGAGAGATAGAGAGATATGTCTAGATTTTGGGATAAAGAGAGAAAATAGTGAGATATAGAGGTAGTGAGGGGATAGAGGAAGAGTTCTATGGAGAGAGATGAGTCTAGAGCTCAAGGAAGATAAAGAGAGCTAGAAAATGCTGATAGGAGCCTGTTGATTACTGAAATTTGAATAAGTTTAATTTTTTTTATAAGATCTCCTAAATTCTAGAATCTGCATAACAAATCCTAGAGATTTGAAACCACTTTCAAACATCTTGCCAATATATATATGGAGAGAGATTAGTTGAGAGATCAAGCAAGATAAAGAGATTGAAATAAAGAGAGCTAGAAAATGTTGAACTGTTGATTACTGAATTTCGACTGTTTGAAAATTTATAAGATCTTCTAAAATCTAGAATTTCCATTATAACTCCTAGAGATCTGAAACCCCTCTCAGACATCTTGGCAATATATACATGAAATATAACTTATACTTAAATGTTATATTTCATGTATATATAGTTTATTTTTAATAAACTAAAAAAAGAAAAATGAGATCTTGTTTTGTTTTTGAAACAAGATCTCATTTTCAAAACAGGATCCCGTTTTATTTTCAAAACAAGATCCCATTTCTTAGATTTAGGCTTGGTATTCCAACATGAGACCGGATCTTGTTTCGTTTCTCATGCGCTCCATGTGATTTGCCATTTTTTTCTAAGTGTAAAAATTCCATACTAAGTGGACTCAACTTCTTGCACTTACCCCTTGGTATCAATGAGCCTTCACTTACCTCCGAGATAATGTCATCCCACCGCACCTCACCAAAACCCAATAACAAATCTTCATCTGCCACTGCGCCCGCTATACTATCCTTGGTGACACCCTTTTCTGAAGGCATTTTGATGGATCCGTCCTAGGATTTCTAGATAAAGAGGAGGTTGAATGGGCATTACACGAGGTGCATGAAAGTATTTGTGGAGCACACTCAAGTGGCCTCACATTGGCTAAAATTATCTTGCACACGAGATACTATTGGCCTAAAATGGAAGAAGATGCATACCATTATGTGAAGAAATGTGTTCCCTGATAGAAACACAATGACAAAATTCATGTAATGCCCGCCAAAATACCGTAGAGAAACCAAAGCATCTTAGATACCAATGGAGATTTATTTTATTTTATTAGATCTAATGCAACCTATAACATCATCTACAATTACATCCATTAACATTAACCATTATGAACATGAATTATAAACACATTAACTAATTACGCAGGCGGAATAACATCACAATCATTACTACAATCTCTCTAGGGTACCTTAATGTCGTTACTTATTACAACTATCATAAGCAATAACATTCCACTCATTTGATAACCACACTTATTAACATTCAATCCTTAATCTTAATCAAATGCAACTTATATACTCTCTTTCATTATGATGTGCAATCTACTTGATTATTTAACCATTATGAGATGCATTCTACTCTATCATCTAACTAACATGGTATGCTTACTCTTTCAATGCAAGACTAATCCCTTTTCTTAAGTTCATTTTATAACCAAATCCAACTATGCTTAAACCCTTGACCATTTCATATCTACATGATCTTTATCCATCCATAATGACAATGCAATATCTAATGCATAAACATAGTCATCTTATCCATGCCACTCATGCATCTAAATTCCTAACATGATCATTTGATTTAACATAAGTTCCAATTGCATAATGCAAGAATCCTAATGCTTTCCTTAGATACATGCCATACATAATATCCTATCTTTCCAATGCAATCAGATGAATGACATCACTACTTAACATGATATTAACTAACAACAACAATTCCTACAATATAAGCATTTCATTCTCTTAAGGTTCTTTCAGACATTAATCTACATCCTAAATGGTAACCATTAAATTTATTTCTAAACTACTGCGAATAATAAAATAAATCAATTTCCTTTGAAATATAAATCTATTACAAAGATGGCATTTTTCATGAAACCATTTACTTTCATTATACAAGATCATCACCATACATCTCATAGTCTTATTATTACAAATCGTGTCATAATACTAAGATACCAACTACAATACAATTATAATTATGATAATATGAATAATACATCATGTGCATGGCTCCTCATAATACATCTACATCTTTACATGATAATACATTACATGAATCCCAAATATCCATTATATAAATCTGCTACAAGAAACATCCATAACTGCTACAATGATGAAGAATCCACATCCACACATAAAGAATCCAAGAGAATATCCCAATGGTTGAAAAGCACCAACCACCCGCCCATGTGGAACCAAAGGAACCACCCCCATGTTCTAGGAGATAACACAAGGTCCTAACACACTGTACACCTAAACTGACACCTTCCAACAAAAGAGACTAAACTATACAAGGACTCTCGAAGAAGGACCAACCTCAAGCAACCATAAGAAGAAACTCCCAGAGGCTTACAAATCATCAAGTCATAAATGCAAATCAACAAGGAATATTTATGATCAACAAGGGGATACATGTAGGAGTGGAGTGTCATCACATGCCATCCTATAACAAATATTATAACACAAGGCATAAGTCTGATGGACATGTGGAGTCATCTCAACAATGAGAGATCAAGGGAGATTGACTTGCCATTGCAATGGTCTTCCCATGGCTATCCTAAAACATCCTCCCTAGGATTAGGTCATGGGGCTCAACTATTAATTATCTTGATTAGTGAATATAATTACCCATCCCCTTGATTCATTATTAATGTTATCACTTGTTTACAAACATGGTAAACTTCCAATGTAGCCGAGCGATCTAGACTTCATTCATCCTTACAAGGAACCTCATGCAACCCTATCTCTCACGATCCCGGTCATCACAAGGAAGCCCACTCTCCCTAATATGTTCCCAAAAACATAAATATAACAAGATGGTTATAATCAACATGTAAATCTGAATACCATAATCATCATCATGCATCCTTACGCATACATGGGCATCCTATAACCACAATGCCAAATAAACAACAAGGAGCCTCATAGCAGAATAATGCATCAAAGCCATAATAAGGCAATCATTATCTATCCACAAATGAAATGAAAACCAACAACAAGGCACGTCAACTTGCTGATTTAAGAACAATAAATCAATCCTCTCTATCATGGCTTCTCAACATGAAAGAGAGCACAAATCCATAATAGTGAATCACAACATCATATAGAAGCAAAATTATAAAAGAATCATCAATCTGATAAAATGCAAAATCTAGAAAACATCCACAAACTACCAAAATGCCTCTGGTACAAAACTCAGATCAGAAGATAACATCGCAGATTGACAAACTGGAGAAATACTCAAATAAACTAGATTAACGCATTTGATTTACAAAATGACACATATGACAAACCCTGAGGCGCATTTGATCAGTCCTGAAGCGCATCTGATCACTGTTTTAGCGCATATACCAAACAGAATGGCGCATATGCCTAAAAGTTTAGCGCATATGACTAAATAAGTATCGCATTTACCAAATTAATTAGTGCATATGATAACTGAAATGGCACATATAACACAGGAAGGAAAAATGATGGAAAACGACTAAGTTACGAATCCAAATTAAAAATCAGGTAAAAATACTCAAGCCTCGAAACCAAAAGATTTAATGATGCCTTGAAATGATGAAATGACCACAACAAACTAATTGCAAATACATAAATACATAAAGGATAAATTGCAATTCAAAACATAAAAGCTTTCAACCCATTTAACACAAAAAAACACCTATAGAACAACTCCATCCAAATCTGAAACACATTCTCTAATCAATACAAAACTCGGGGAGATCAAAAGCAAAATAGAGTCAAACAATGACAAGAAACAAGGAGGAAATCACTGAAACCACTCCTCCATGGCAATGCTAGTCAAAGAAAACTCACAGAACTAAATCAACAATACCCAAATCTCTTCTAAAACAACCAAACCTCAATGAACGCCAAAACCCACATCATCTACAAGGAAAAAAATAAGATTTTATCCTAGAAGAAAAAAATGCCAAAATGCACATAGTCGTGTGCTCACGACAAAACTCCCAACGAATGAATATTAAGTATTTTTCCCAATTCCTAAAGTTAAACTATATAATATAATTTATTCAAGGAAATATGTATCCCAAGACTATAGTTCAAATTATATATAAAAAAAAAAAATCCCCAAAAACAGACACATATAGCCATATTTCTATAGACAAGGAGAATACACAGCGAATGAAAAATTAAAATACAAAAGAAGGAATTCCACTGACCTGCAAATAGAAGTAATGGCAATGAAAATTCGATGAGCGCCCACAAGAAGTCCAACAAGCTCCAAAGCCAAAAATCTAAACTCAAGCAAAAATTGCAGAAGAAGAATTAAGAATGGTAACCCGACAACAAGCTTAGGTTGTCGAGTAAAAGAAAACCAAGCCTAAACCCTAGCCTCCAAAAACAACCAATCAAAATATTCCTTTTGAGAATATATCTTACCAACCCACTTTAGGTTATGTTTTTATTTCTCATTTCAAATTCATCCAATGAGAATAAAGGGTAGGTAGGGATAATATAAAACACTTTTATAAATATAAGTGGGATGTAAAAAGAGATATAACATAAGATACTTTATTACCCCCACATAAATAATAATTAAATTATACAAAAAACAATAGCCCAAGGTTAATTAAATTAACCAAAAGGGTAAATAAATAAATAACCAAAGGGCTAATAAAATAATTAAATAAGCTTGTCTTCGGACTTGTAGTGTCGCAGTTTAAACACTTCGTTGGTGAATCGGCCACCAAGGTTCAAATCCTTGTTGGGCCATTGTGCTTGCAAGGCCTTTTGCCTTCACTGGGCAAATATGCTGACGGATTTGAACAAGTGAAGTGTGGGGATGAGGTCCTCCGTTTTTGGCCTCGTCAGTTTATAGCTTTAAGTCAAAAGCGTTCATGTGGAGCCGAAGGGCGTGTCGTGCCAACGTCACCGGTCACATTAAAAAGTTTACCAAACATAGTTTTTAAAAAAATTAAAAAATTAAATAAGCTTTAATAAATATTACTCAAGGAGAATTCTCTTTTCGGTAGCGGGCGGATGGCGTTCCTGTGCGCAGGTAAGGCCATGCGCAGCCTCTAAGGCTGCGTGGTGGCTCCTGCGTGTGCCTTTCCCTGCTCCCTTTGGCGGCGTTTGGGCTTTCTGTTCTTTCCTTTTCTTTTTTTCCTGTTCGCCTTTGTGTTCGCTGTTGGGTGTGGAGGGGTGCGGGGGTTTGGGTGGGTGATGGACTGGTGGGAGGTTGTTCGGTGGGGGGGAAGTGGCTGGTGGAAGCGGTGGAGTAAGGGTTGGCTGGAGCCCGAGTGAGTTGGGTGGGACCATGGCTGTGGTTTCCAATAGGCTGGTTTTTACAGGCTCGAAACCATCTCAAAAATTTTCAGAGGCTATGCATGCACAAAAATTGGAGTCATCTTTTGTGGGTGAGAGCTCTAAGCTCAAGAAAGTGAACGGATGTCTGTCGCGGAGTCAAGATCGGCCTGTTTTGGTTATCTCTCCGGAATCTGTCCAGGAAGATATCGCTTATTGGAGCCAACATGTTTTGATCTGCAAGTTCTTGGGTATTCGGATTCCTCTCTCGGCATTAGAATCTTGGATCCGTCGAACCTGGCATGTTGAGGGGGATTTTGATTTATTGGTAGCTGCAAATGGCTATTTCATGGTCGATTTTTCTAGTATCTCGGACCGTAATCGTGTTTTTGAAGGAGGGCCATATTTTTACAATCATGTTGGCTTGTTCATTAAGCCCTGGCATAGTGGTTTTAATGCGACAGAAGATCTTCCTACTCGGGTTCCTGTTTGGGTGCGTCTTCCATGGCTGCCGTTGGAGTTTTGGAGAGAGGATATTCTACTTCGGATTGCTGCTCTGTTGGGGAAACCGGCTGCCATTGCTCAAAATACTTTGGAGAAAAAGGTATTTTCTTATGCTCGCATCTGCGTTGAAATTGACTTAAATAATCCTTTGCCAGACTCTTTGGAAATTTTTATTGGCTCGGCTTCGTAGATTCAACCGCTTGGTTATGAGTCCCTCCCTTTTCGTTGCCGCTTCTGTCACGAGTATGGCCACCTTCAGCGCCAGTGTCCTCGGGCACCCAAAGCTGCTGGGGTGTCTTCTTCTCCTTCTTCTGGGCCCTCGGTGGAGAAAGGGGATAAAGGGAAGGAATCTGGGGTTGAGGGTGGGCCTGATAAGGATGGCTTTATCCCTATTAAGCAGAGAAATAAAGGGAGGGGGCACAAGCGGGCCTTTAAGGATAGTCAGAATGATCAGGGTTTCAATCGGTTTGAGGTCCTGGATAATCAGGCTGTGGAGGAAGGGATTCCTGTTGAGCTTTCTGCTGGGGCCTCTGGTATGGATGTTGGGATGGATACAGGGCTGGAGAAAGCGATTGTTGTGCAGAATTCGTCTTCGGCATTGGTGCAGGGGAGTTCGGAGCCTCCTGGGGCCTCTGTAGATGTGCAGGATGATATTGTTTTAGCAGATTTGGCTAAGGCAGTGTTTTCTTCAGGCAAAGGGCGAGGATCGTCTCCTTCCTTGGGGGTGTTGCAACGCCCTCTCAAGAAGGGACATTTTGAATTTTCTTCGAAAGTTGGTCGTAAGAAGGATGCAGACAAGCTTAAATCTCCTGGGGATCTTTTGGTGGAATCTAGGGCTATTAAGACCCTTGAGGCCCACTTCTCTCAACCTTCCTCATGATTATTCTCTCATGGAATGCAAGGGGGTTGAATAGCACCCCCCATCAAAAGGCTATTCAAGATTTGATTGTTGTTCATTCTCCTGATATCTTTTGTATCCAGGAAACTAAGCTTATGGTGGATCTCATGTTTCAACATGCTCCTTGTATTTGGTTTTCTGGCCAGTGTCAGTGTATTGGATCTAGGGGAACCTCTGGGGGTCTGGCTCTTTTCTGGGATCCTCGTAAGGTTGTCCCTCATTGGTGGATTTCCAGCCAGTCTGCTATTTCTATGGTGGCCTCGATTTTGGAATCTGGTGAGACTATTTTGGTTAGTAATGTTTATGCTCCAATTGATATTCGTGGTAAATCCCAGCTTTGGGCTCATATCAGGTATGTTAGGTCCTGTGCTCCCTTTCTACCTTGGATTTTAGCTGGTGACTTCAATGTTGTGTTGAGCTTGGAGGAGAAAAGGGGAGGGCTGCCTAGGCTTGGCCCTGCTTCAGATATGTTTCGGACTAATGTGGACTCTCTAGCATTGATGGATGTAAAACCCTCTAATGGAATTTTCACTTGGAATAATAGACGGAGTGGGCCTGAAGCGATTGCCCAGCGGCTTGATCGTTTCCTTGTCTCTTGCTCTTGGGTTAGAGGTATCTTGGTCATTTTCTTTGAGATTCTTGACTGGCGTGGCTCTGATCATTGGCCAATTAAGTTTTCGACTTCAGCTTTTCCAAATCCTAAGAACCCCCCTTTCAAATTCCAGCTCATGTGGTTGCGTGATCCGTCTTTAGGTGATCTTGTGGCTCAATGGTGGCGGGATGGCGCCCCTGCCTATGGTACATCTATGTATTCTCTGGTTAAGAAATTGCAATATGTTAAGTTTCATCTTAAGCGATGGAATAGGTTGAGTTTTGGTAATTTTCGGGCTAGGAAAAGAGAAGCGCTGGACCGCCTTGCTGTGATTACCCGTCAGATTCGGGATTTGGGCTTCTCGGAGGCTCTTGGGCATGCTGAATCCCAGGCTCTGAAATTGGTGGAAGAGTGGGAGCTCTGTGAAGAGATTTTCTGGAAACAAAAGGCTAGGATTGATTGGCTTTAAGAGGGTGATCGGAATACGGCCTTTTTCCATTATTCTGTGCAAGCTCGTCGAAATAAGTGCTTTATCTCTTCTCTTGTTAACTCTGAGGGTATTTCAATCTCTGCTCAACATGCTCTGTCTAGAGAGGCTCGTCAGTACTACTCTAATCTTTTCACTGAGGATTCTGTACCTGCTGAGGCTGATGAAAATAGAGTCCTTGCTTGTATTCCTTCTTTAATTTCTAATGAGGTGAATGCTTCTCTTATTCGCCCAGTGACTCTGTCTGAAGTGGAGGAGGTGGTGTTTGGGATGAACAAAGGGAAAGCCCCTGGCCCTGACGGGTTCCCAGTTGAGTTTTTCCAGGACTTTTGGGATATTGTGAAGCAGGATTTGTTAGAGGTGGTTTGTGAGTCTCTTCATAGTAAGCAGATGCTTCGTGCCTTGAATGCTACTTTTTTGGTTCTCATTCCTAAGAAGGAAGGTGCTGACAAACTTGATCTCTTTAGACCTATTGCACTCTGTAATGTGGCGTATAAGATTATTACGAAGTTGATGGCTGAGAGACTCAAATCTTGTTTTCCAATGATTATTTCTGAGGAGCAAGGCGGCTTTGTGGCTGGGCGGCAAATTCTGGATGGGGTGGTGGTTGCATCTGAAGCCATTCATTCCATGGCTACTTCTCAGGAGAGGTCTATGTTTATCAAGTTGGATATGGCCAAAGCCTATGATAGAGTTAAATGGAGTTTTCTTCAGAAGATTCTGTTGGCCTTTGGTTTTTCCTCTGATTGGGTGAGTTGGGTGTTGAGTTGTGTGACTTCTTCCTCCTTTTCGGTTATTATGAATGGGGAGCCTTCTGAGCTTTTTGGGGCTACTAGGGGTCTTCGTCAGGGGGATCCGCTCTCTCCTTATTTGTTTATTATTCTGGCTGAGGGGCTTGGCCGTCTTCTTAAATCTCAGGTTTCTCATGGCTTGATTCATGGTTGGCAGTGGGGGATGGGCTTGCCTACACTTTCTCATCTCCAATTCGTGGATGATACCTCTCTTATGGGTCTGGCTCGTATTAGGGAGGCTAATTCCTTCAGGAAAACTTTGGACATCTACCTTGCGGCTTTGGGCCAGAGAGTCAATGAGCAAAAGTCTTCTATTTTCTTCTTTAATACTCCTCAAGCTATCCAGCATAGGATTGCTGCCATTCTACGGTTTCAAATTGGAACTCTTCCCTTTGTTTATTTGGGTATTCCTCTTACTGTTGGCCGTCTGCCCAGATCTTCTTGGCAGCAGTTGCTTGATAAGCTTAGGAGAAAGGTTTCTCATTGGACCCATCGTTGGTTGTCTTCTGCAGCTAGATTGACTCTTCTTAAGTCTGTCATCCAGGCCCTTCCCATCTACAGGTGCTTTGTTCAAGCGGCTCCTATGTATTTCCTTAAGGAATTTGATGCTCTTTCTCGTCAATTTCTTTGGAGCGGTAATTTATTGTCTTCAAAATGGAGCCTTGTTAAGTGGGAATCAGTGTGTAGACCTAAGCAAGAAGGGGGTCTTGGTTTACGCTCTGCTATTTTGAATGGAAAAGCTCTTGCTGCTAAGCTTTACTGGCGTTGGTGCACCCATCAGCACCAGTTATGGGCTCGTATTCTCAACCTTAAATATCTTCGGGGTGTTGCTTCTTTTGAGGTCCCTCGCTATCCTCTGGAGGGGGGTGGTTCTATGATCTGGCATACTTTGAAAGTGGGGGTGCAGTTGATTAAGGATGCTCTTTTTTGGATCTGTCATTCGGGTTCACAGGCTCTTTTTTGGTTAGATTCCTGGGATGGTCACCCTCCTATTCTTTCTTCTTTTCCTCATCTCCAGCCTCTGTCTGAGGTTTTTAGCGCAGCTGGCTGGGATACTGTGGAGCACTATAAGGTGGCACAACATGATGGTTTGGTTCTTCGGTTTCGTTGGAAGCACCCTTCTGAGTGGCCTCCAGGAGGGTCTGAGGGGGATAGGTGTGAGCTTTCCCAACTTTTGGCTTCCTGTGCTTGTAATTCTTTGAGAGGAACTGATGTTTTGGCTTGGGATGGTTCAGACTTGTCTGGAAAGTACTCTGTGGTTGCTGGTTATAAACAGATTGGTAGGCAGTTGTTTGGGGACATTGAGGTCCCTTGGTGGAAGCATGTTTGGCACAAGTTGTCATGGCCCAAGTGCAACTTCTTTATGTGGTTAGTGGCCCAAAATCGGTGTCTCACTTGGGATAATTTATGTAAGCGTGGTTTTCAAGGCCCTTCTATGTGTGTTTTGTGTCAAGGTTGTGAAGAGAGTGTATCCCATATCTTCTTCCAATGCTCCTATGCTAGGGAGATTTGGCACTTCTGGTGGGGAGTGTGGAATACGACCTGTTGGCATGTTTCCTCTTTGGTGGAATTTTGGGAACGATGGGGAAGGGCCCCTGTTTCTACTTCCTTTCTCCAGGCTGCTTGGGCCATTGGGCCTTCCTTTATTATCTGGAATCTTTGGTTGGAGAGGAATAGGCGGATCTTTCAAGATTTGCAGCTGATGGCTCCTCACCTTTGGAGGAAAATTTTACACTCCTTAGGGGGAACTATTGTGGCTAAGTGTGATATGACTATGCGGGTGGACCCTCAGGATGTTGATTGTTGTAATCGCCTTCATCTTCCTCCTCCGCAACGACAACTCATGCGTAACAGGTGTAGGCATCCTACCCCAAAGGTGAATAGGGAGGGAAGATGGTCCCCTCCTCCCTTGGGAGTCCTAAAAATCAACTCGGATGGCTCTTCTCGTGGTAATCCTGGTCATGCTGGCATTGGAGGTGTGGGCCGTGATAGCTCAGGGGATGTTCAGTTTATTTTCTCTGAGTATAAGGGTCTTCATATGAATAATCTTATGGAGGCTCGGGCTATTTTAGTGGCTATGGAGCGGGCCAATCAGTTGGGTTGGCGAAGGATCATATGTGAGTCTGACTCCCAGGTTGTGGTGAACTTACTGAAAAGGCAGTATATGGATAATGTGAGCTGGCAGCTGGCCTTGATTGTTGAACAAATTCTCACTCTCTGTGCATCTCTGGAGCATGTTACTTTCAACCATATTCCCCGTGAATGGAATGGTGTGGCTGATTGCTTGGCTAAATGGGCTTCCGATCATATGCATGATTGGAATTTGGTGGATCGGGGCCATCTGCCCCCGGATTTGTCTCATCAATTGGATCACTTGGTTGATCTTGATAGGGCCATTTAATGGCCTTGCTTTGTAATGTCTCCTTGTTTTAATAATATTTTTACCCCTTTATGTTAATAAATATTACTCAACATTAAAGCCCAAAACATTAATAAACAATAAATAATTAAGCCACAAACATTAACCACTAAATAAATAAATAAACCGAAATAAATAAATAAATCACAACTATAAATTAAACAATAACTATTGAACAAATCATAAATCAACATTAAATAAATAAACAATAGGTATCAAATAATTAAATACTAAAAAAGGCCAATAATCCAATAAATTAAATTAAACATTATTATAAAATCACACATAAATACATCTTGAATAAATAGACAATAACTACCATACTCACAAACACCAAGAAGACTACTTCTCACTAACTGACATGGTGAATTACACTGAGACGTTGGCGACTCAATGTAGATATCTTAGACGTAGAGTATGTGAAGGGAACTCTTGCCATCTCTAAACCACATGCCACTGGGATCCAAAGACGCTCAGACCCATGGATCCAGGTGGAGTCGATGTCCGGTATCATAACAGGCAAGTGATAGGAAATCGAAATGGCACATCTCGCTCGCAATGAGTTATGTGACATCGTCCCTCTCACAATGACAATAATACAATAATCAAACATCTCGCATAATCAACTCATCATATGTAATCGTGAAATAGGGTTAGTACAATAATAAAATAACATCAAATCCACGATCAATATAAACTATCAATAATCCATCAACATAGTAATGAGTATAGAATCCATCAAGCATATATGATCCATCAAACACATATATCCATAAAATCACATGATCAATAATGACATTATCATCATCCATATAAATTATCAGAATAACATATGTCCAAATAATGTATAGCATCATAATAAGCAACTGAAACACATGTATAATCATAATCCAAATCATCATAAATAGTTTAGATAAGTCTATCATGCATGAAATAAAAGTCAAGTCAAGTAGAAACACTACAATTCATGCACCTTCTCAGGATCTACAACCATTCATCACACCATGGCCCTTATCACAATAGGGTCTTTATCTCATAGGGAAAATCCATCCCACCTCATCCAATGGCCACAACTTCATAATAACCACCACCAAATACTTCACCAAATGGGTGGAGGGCATACCCCTCACCTTCAGCACTGGAAAAAAATTTTCTAAGTTCATCTTGAATTACCTCATCTTCCAATATGGGGTCCCTAAGGAAATCATCATAGATAATGGAAAACCATTAAAGAATCAGGATGTCAAATAACTTTGTCAGAACTTTGGCATTCAACACCGCTTTTCCACTCCAAACTACCTGCAAGGTAATGGTCAAGCTAAGGCTTTGAATAAAACCCTCATCAAAATCCTCAAAAAGATAGTCAATGAAGCTGCATGTGATTGGCACTTGTAACTCCATCTCGCACTTTGGGCCTACCGCACAAGTATTCGAACACCTATAAGAGCCACCACATACTCCCTAGTCTTCGGTTTCAAAGTTGTCCTACCCCTTGAGATTGAGATCCCGTCACTAAGGGTTTCTTTGTAGAACATCCTCCCTGATGAGGAATATAGAGTCGCCAGGCTACAAGAGCTTGAATTGTTGGATGAAAGGTGCCTCGAGGCCTTAAATCACCTTTGGGTATATCAGAACCGCCTATGGTTGGGTTATAACAAGAAGGTCTGAACCTGACAATTTAACATTAGTGATCTTGTGCTTATGGAAAATCAAAGAAATCTATAGGACCATGAAAAGAAAGGCAAGTTTGAGCCTAATTGGCTTGGACCATGTGTGATCACTGCAATATATGGATCAGGTGCCTGCAGTTGGCCACTCCCGAAGGTGAACCCTTGGATGAGCCTATGAAAATCATGCACCTAAAGAGGTTTTATGCCTAGTCCTCAGAGATCACTAGTTTTCAAAATAATGATTTATCAAAAAATCAAGAAAAATACAAAAAAATGGAAAAAGTAAAGAAAAGATTAATTCGTCCATCAGTGAAAACCACTTTGTGGTGCTATGGGAAAGTACCTTGGTGAAAACCTAGTTTCAGGTGTAAAGGTAAATAAGCTAGACCCATCGTTTGCTTGGACAAACTGCCTTTTTAATCCCCACCCCTAAGTCTCGTGGTTTTGGCATTTTAATAATGTTCGCGACCAAATTCCACTTCACACCATATCCTTTGCCCGCCCACTCGCTCGGTATCCTTATTCCATAAATCGAATAATCTGACATGCAGCTCACAAGCGCTCACTCGTGGAGATGATCAATTTAAATGTGTGAAATTAATTAACATGACTCAAACAGTCAGATTCTTTGTTTCAAATGCTCTAACATGACAATAGTCATCTTGTGATCCTCCACTACCCCCCCATCCTCCCCCATTTCCTCTCACCCACCCATCTGATTCCTATATTCCATAATAAAAATTGAATATTCTGACATCATTCTGCAACTCGACAATGATGAGGATTGTACAACTTTACTTATAAAGGCATTTGTGCAAGATGACTCCCGCGTTGATTTACCATAATTTCCCCCACTTCACTTGCAGCCGGTTGTCTCCTTCATTCTATAAGAAAAGCAATCCTATGACCCTCCATCCCATTCCCCTCGCTTGCTTGCGGCCGATTGTCCCATCCATTTTTTCAATCTACGCCACTACATAAATCTTTGCCACCTTTCTAGCGGATATCAAGGTTATTTGTATCTTCATGAGATGACGAGTCCTTGTCCCAGCCATGAATAAGGATCCCCCAACACACTGAGATTTCATCCCACTAGCCTAAGCTTTTTGCCCATCACACAAAGCTTTTGTCCCAATACACTAAGCTTAACTCCCGCTTTCTGAGCTTGGGCTTCTTCTTGACTTGTGCATCATCTAGGCACTTATCCACATTAGCATAAACAAATATTTGAAGTCAACACTGTTTTATGCATGCATATGTCCATACCACCTTCTCTATTGTCTATTTAGTCCAATCAATTATTCTTGTCCATTGGGATGCATCCTTCCCATGTCTGGAAGTTTATCCATAATCCTAAGTCCTACTCTTGGGAAGAGATCTTAGTTGGCCTTGTGCATTTTGTTTGCATGATTTTGTCTTTTGCTTTGATTTGCATCATTTTGTCCTATGACTACTCCTATCTACGGCTATCAGGTTCATTCTATATCTTGGTATGTTTTGGGTGGGTGTACATTGGGGCATGTGTTTGTTGTATGGCAGGTCTAATGGTTTTTCTTGCATGAACCTACGAACCTGTATTTGCATCTATATGGTGTTTACACAATCGTGTGCAAGGGATACCTATTGTCTAAGAGTCAGTCCATGCCTCAGATTTTCACAACATCCCGATTCTTATAATTAGTGGTGTAGATCATCCTTGGCAATATCAAAACTAGGTTTACTCTACACATATGCACAACAACAAAATCCTTCCATCTCTATCCATTCACCCATTGTATCCATGCATTTTAGAGACCTTAATTTATTCACTTCTTCCTTTCTTCTATCTAGACCTATATCATTGTATTTTGGCTGACACATTCTAAAAATAATTTCAATTGCATTCATCATTATCATTAGGGGCAACTTTTTGTATGATCAAAATTGTGTCTTTCATTTTCATTATTGCATGTATTCTCATTATTCGTTTTCATATTTATCATTTTCATATAGTTGCGTTACCATTATCATTATCGTTTTGCACTATCAATTTTGTCATATAGTTGCATTATCATATCATTGCATTATTTTCACACATCTTCATTAACATTTGTATTTTTAGGTGCATTAAATTTTAAGGTCATAATAAATACTGATGTGAGTTCAATTAAATCCCATTCAAACATTAGTATATGATATATACTCATTAATCACATTATTCAATATAAAATATTTGAAAGGAATCCCATTTACACACATTACATTGCATTTTCATTTCATTCTAGGTGCACGAAATAGGATCTCATTCACACATTAATTTTTTTTACATGAATAGTCATGGAAGTCATCAATAGGCCACACTATTTTGGTTTTTTTAGTGGTTGAATAAGGGTTTTCATTACACGAAGCACTAGTGCATTCTACATTCATTTAGTCACATACCATTTAGTTATCACATTTACTATAGAATCATTCATTCATTTATCATTTTAGGTGCATTTCATTTTTAGAAGCATTGATTTACATTTATCACATCATTACATGTCACATACATACATATCATATTCACCTGCATTGCATCATAATATAGCCATGAAAATTAAAAACTGCATAACATATAGGCATACATCATACACATGCATCCTGCATCCACAAACATGTTAGCAACATCATAAGTAACGCACACATACATACATCATCCATCCTGCATCATAAATAGGTCAGATCATATTTATCATATGCACAATGATCGTCAACCATCACATAATCAAACAATAATCAAAGTCCATCAAAGTCCATAAACATACATATGCGCTGCCAAAATCGCATCTCGTATATATAAAAAAATGAATGTGTCATATCAAAGTACAATGATATGCCCCCGAGGGTCAAAAAATAATCTATCACATACATCTGGTGTATTATCTTGTGCTCTCTCGATCACCCACCCTTGTTGTTGAATCCGAGGGCCCACCTAGAGGTCATGGTGATCTCGTCCCTACAGACTCGCTTGACTGACGAGTTTATGTCCTATGGGAACTAATGCTCTCTGCCTATGAAGGTGCTTGTTGGTTTCCTAACACAACTTGATGGTACAAATCCCTGTAATATTGTGCCTTGCGAGCTAATCTCTCTATTCGTTGTTGTCCCACGACTACATCAACATACACCTGTACGATCCTTGCTGGCTCCTACATCTGCCTCACCACATCCCTGTCACCCTGCATCCTCACAACATCTACCTCTGCCCTGCTCAACCGACCGCAAAGTATCTCTACCTCATCATCCATCCTCTCTAAATCTACCCTCATCTATGAGATGGCATCCCCACTCCGCACCTCCTCCAAGAGTCTCTCAAACTCGTCCCTCTCGTGTTGCAGATCTGAGACCTCTGTCAAGGTGTTCTGTAAGATCTCCCTCAGATCATCTACCTCTATGGTCAGTCAGGATACCTCTGATTGTAAGATGTCTGCCCTGGACCTCTCAACTCCTAGCTCCTCCTCAAGGCTCCCAGTCCTCCCCTTGGTGGCATCCCTCCCTTGCAGCTCCTCCTCCAATATCCGCTCCCTGTCCCTCAACACCCTATCATACTCTGCCTATGAGACCCCTCCTGCCTATACTGGAACTTGTCCCTATAACTGTATGTCAAGAATATCCATGGGCTCAGGAATTCCCTCTCCTCCCTCCTCTCCTCCACCCTCTACGCCCACCCCACCAATCTGTGTTGGTGGTGGTTGTACCTGTAATGGTACCTCTACCCGAGGCACATGTTGTCCTCCCCTCCCTCCTCTCCTCTGTCTCCTGACTCCTCATCACCTTTTCTTCTATCCCCCTCCTCCCCCTACTGCTACTTTGTCGTAGCTCATCCTCCTCTAACACACCTGGTATGTTGAGTCTGCCTAGCCTATGGGCCTCCCACCAATAGGTATATGCACCTGTGCAACCTGGATCCTCTCCCGTCTGCAGCCACTCATCCCATTGAATCATCTCGATTGTCTCCCAGCTGATGCGAACCTCCAATGGCCCCACTGCCTGCCCCCAAACCCTTGCCTCTTATGTAATATGTGGATATAGCCTCTCATGACTGAATACATCCTGTACCTGCCCAAGATGTCTCATCACCTTGTGCAGAACATAGTGCTGAATCACATACACAGATCTTCCAAATAACCTATCTACGCCCAGGGCAGCTGCCAATCACCTTGCCACCACTCACTATCCAAGTACGGGCGTCAGCAGAAAAACATCACCTCATCAAAGATGCGCCTCCAATACCACATAGCCCCCACCATGTGATAGTGTAGGAGCTCCTTGTACATGTCCACATAGGGGAACAATCACCTCTTATCCTATCTCCCTATCGGTCACGTGACCATGATATTCTCCCACACCCGAATGTGCAACAATGTGACCCTTGTACCAAGGTTCCGGTAAAAACATAGATGCATGTCATGGTACAACTGTCTAAGCATCATTTCTCCCCGTGCATAGGTCACAACATCCTTCAACATATAGTACATGCAATGAATCCACCCAATAGAGAATCCATGGCCATTGAGGTCCGGCATCAAGCGACCGCTGATCAATTCACATATGAATAACACTAGACGTGGAATATGTATGATCTGCATGGCCTATCCTAGGTGCATTTGTGTCCCATTCATAGGTAGTGTGTCATACTCGCACACCTACCACAAGTAGTAATCTCCTGTGTCGAGCTTTAACTCTGGAATCATGCCTCCAATGGGGATCTTCAAGATCCTCCAGACATCTAACAATGTAATGGTAGCCTCCCTAGTCGAAAAGTGGAAGGTCCATATTTTTCTATCCCACCGCTCCACTAATGTTGTCATCATGGCAGTGTGAGCCCTAATCCTAGGCCATCTCCCAACAAACCCTAGACCCATGACACTTAGAATCTCTCTCTCATCTACTCTCAACTTCTTGTATAGCCTCATGGTCGGAGGTCAATGCTCTCGTGATGTGAGTGGTCCCATCTCCCCCTACGCCCAATCAATTCACTTCATTAGCTTGCTTATCTTACCCTATGCTATCCTATCTCAGCCCATTTTTATCACACACTATCCTAGGGGCATGTATGTTCCCCCTTGAACCCTTCTTGTCCCCTCCCTATCCCTCATTTTACCCTCCCTAGCCTCGCCGACGGGGATGTTGATCCCCTTTGATGGAGACGTTGAAGTCGTGGGACATGCGTCGCTCCACGAGCGGAGACGTTGAAGCACAATGTTCGCCCCCTTTGACCCCCCTTCAACGCCAATCGATGCTTGTGCTTGTGTCTGTCATTGGCACTTGCGTTGATTTCCCCTTCTTTGCCCTTTTAGCCCTTGTGGAGACGTTGAATCCCCTGCGAACACGTTGATACGATGATCAATTTCTCCTACCCACTAACTTTCTAGCTTATTAAATACCCTAACCTATTAAATCACAAAGTACGATCGAGGTACATACCTGTGGGCCATACTCAGCTTGTTACTCATGGTGCCTGCCTTTTAGCGTGATGCTCGTGCATTGGAATGCGATCCATTTCTCTCCAAGAGCTTTGTGCTCTTTAGATATCTAAAGGTGTATGTGACAATGACCCTTCCTAGGGCCACGTGTGGCTTATATAGGCCCCCCCATGACCCCGTTTTCTCGCCTTTCTGTCAATTCACTCCTTTTCTTCTCCCATCATTATTTTGTTTTCTCTTCCGTTGTTTTTCTCTCTTTTTTCTATCATTTTCTTCTTTTTTTGAGAATTTTCCAGATAATTAAAAAAATTCACAGTTAAATTCTCGAGGGGGCATATACCACCCACGTCTTCACGCTGAGGCATCCTTTTCTTGTCTTTTACCCATCACCAATTTTGTCGATATGTAAAAGAGGGGTAAAATATAGACATCTAAAATTAATTTATCCTTTCTAAATAATTAATTTAATTAATAAGGATCCCTTTTATTCTTCTCAAAATTAAACAAATTTATTTTAATTATCTTGTCACTATAGTCCAATAATTAATTTATTATTATCCCTTATTCTTCTAGAGTCCTCAAGATTAGTTAATTTTTGTAAAATTCTCTTTAGTTAATCAATTCAAACTAATTAACTAAATCACACGATTCCTACAAATCACTTTTCCTAATCCACACTTAGCCTAATTAATTCTTCTAGAAACCCACTTAACATTATTTCCTTATTTTCACAAGTATTCATCCATCATCCACTATCCATCATCCACATCCATCTCATTTGTTGTGCATTTTGGAGAGCAATCCACATACCCACATAGGACCAATCCAAACAAGTTGAGGAGGGGCACATCCTTGGCTTCATCAAAGGTCCAATCCGAGCAACAAGTGGCTTGTTTGCAAGGTATAAGGTTATTTTCATGTTTTATGTTTATTTGGATTTGAACTAACCTTTACACCCTTGCATAGATTTCCCTTGGTTCACATCCCATAATTCCACTCCACATAATTCTCCACCTAGATTTCAAATGGGGGATGCAAACCATCATGTTGACCAAGATGACGAGACTCCAACTTTTCATTTTCCCATTGTCCAACAAGAGAGGAATACTTCTCTGAGGAAAATACCACCTTTAACCCTTCCAAACTTCTAGGGTCTTATTACTGAGGACATAAACACCTTCCTTTTTTAGTTTGATGTCCTTAGTTGTATTTACGAATACAAAATAGATGCACATAGGTTGAAATTGCTCCTCGCAACTCTTAAGGACTCTACCTTCAGATAATCTATGAGCTTGGGGAGCGATGCAGTGGTCGACTGAGATAGCATGAAAACAATGTTGTTGAAGAAATACAAAGATTATTGTAGGGGAGGAGATGTGCATGAAGATTAAATCTTCTGCATGACACACAAGTAAGATGAGCCCTTAGAAGATTATCTTGAATGTACCCTATTTAGTCTACAAAAATTAAGGCATAACCATCTATGAGGATATTCTCTCAAGCATGCTTTGCTTCACAAAATTGATGAAGATTATCTGGATGCTTTAAACTTAATGGCAGGAAGAGATTTTACTCAAGCTACCTGGGATGATATGTGTAGACTTGCAAGAAACTACTCTAGATCAACGTTGAAGAAGACCAAAAGTATCAGAGTATTAACATATAAATCTATTACATGAGTTTCATGGATGGAAATCAATAACCCACTTTCAGATATGAAGTGGGATATTATCAAGCACATGGCTACTTAGATGGATGAATTTTGAGCAAGAAGTAAGCAAGAGGAGGCAGATGCTCCCATTGAATTTTACCCACATCACAACTACAAGAAAAAAGATTGCGAATGTAAACAAGTTGCAAATATATAAGACACACCTGATTTCAAGATCCTAGAAGATGATGGCTATGTTTTCTACCTTTCCCAATGAAAACCATGGAACCGAAGGCCAGGTACACCTCAAGATCCCCTATCCTACAATACCTCTAATAATAAATTTAATCAATGGCATAAACAACTTACTCCTAATTAGATGAATCTTGGGCCAATACCATGGAACTCCCCTTCTAGGGGATGATAGTCTTTCCAACCTTAGATTCAATATCCAAATTGGCAGATATCTTAGCTAAATTGGTAGTAACAATCATTGCGAGGTAACCAGCCATAGGGAAATCCTATTGTGAGATACCCACATCAATTGCCAACCTCACCTACACAACTTGTCATTATGCCTAACCCTTTCAATCCTGCTCCACAACCTTTGAAGCCCACTCAACTCCCAACACAACCTACACATAACCCAAACAATCATCCAATTTAACATGCATATGCTAATGTTGCCCAACAATTTCTTGCCTATGTACCAAACATCAATAATGTCGTGCACCTTTGTTTTGGAAAAACCCTCGCTACACCTACACAACCAATGAATACAGAGGTTCCATCAAACGATTCTTCAAATGATGTACATCTTCCATTGAGCAACAAATATTTACCCTCTGAACTAGAGCCCAGTAAAAGTACTTCGCCACTATTTCCAAGCAGACTTACCGTACAAAAGCCTGAGTTTTTATTGACATTTGACTTCGTGGACTAATTAAAGAACATCAATGTCAAAATACCATAGTTCTAATAAATTAAGGATGTACTTATCTATAATAAGACCATTAAGGAGCTATGCCTTAAAAATCTAGGAAGGAAAAGGAAGGACTGAACAATTGCTCATGTGGTGGGTCAATTAGCAGATATCATGTTGGGAAAAGTCATTGTTCCCAAATATATTAACCCAGAGAAACTTTTGGTAAATGTTATAATATGATTGACCTTGGGGCAACCATCAATGTGATGAGTAAGGAGAGCATGCAAAATTTGCAGTTGCCACACTTGAGGCCTACACCCACTGTCCTCCAACTTGATGATAACTCCACAGTCAAGCCAAAAAGGATTGTTTAAGATCTGGTAGTAACATTGGATTCTTGGGAATACCCCATGGACCTCATTATCATGTAGCCAAAAGCTAATCTTGGGGGATATCCACTTATTCTTGGGAGGCCTTGGATTGCATCAGTAGATAGTTTTATAGGGTGTAGATCTAAGGAATTGATTATTTAAAATGGGAATGTCATGAAAAAAATAGTCTTGTACCCTCCAAGTCAACCTCACCAAGAAAATGATTAGGCTGTGTTGCTAGACCTAGGTGAAAATGAGGAAGAAATCTTGCAAACACTCATGATGATAAAGAGGGATCCAATGTTGCAAAGACAAGATTAGGATATAGTTAAATTGTATCATATAATCCAAAATGACTAGAATAGACATAAGAGAATTATATCATATTTGGAGATATTCATTTGATATTCTAGTTGGCACAAGAGTAAATTAATATTTTGTAGACCCTAAATTAGTTGATAAATTAACTAGGAAAGCTAGTTTTATGGCAATTATTAGACAATACACTATGAAACTTGATAAGAGAGAAAAGTGGACCATTGTTTAGCATTCAATAACTTAGAGCTTCCAGATTTTACCTTTGAATTCAACTCGTTTCCAATAATAATTTTTTTTTCCAACACATTGTTTCCATCTCATCCTTTTCATCTTAGGCATCGCTTTGAAAGGAGGGATCAGATTCATTAAATTATCTCTTTTTATTTTATTTTAATCACCTTTAAATCTTGACTTGGACCCATAGGCTAAATTGAGTGCATTTTGCTTGGTTTATATCATTGTTTTGCCTAATAAACATGCTATTTTGGTGTCTAATGATGTTTACATGCCCGTGTCACTTTTTCATGGAATTTTGGTTCATTAGTGAAATTTTTGGAACTTAATGCCACGAAGTGGAACTTCTAATTCTAGTTGTCAATAAGTGGAACTTTTCTTCATTAATGTAAAAAAGTGAAACTCTAACTATATGGTCCAAGTTGTGGGGGTTTCGCATGGCAATGTTAAATAGAAAATCTACCCAGCCAAAATTAGGTGCCCATGTTGCTTTTTGATGAAGGTTTTACCATGCAAACCATAAAAATAAAAGTTTAGACATGACAATATTGTAAGAAAAGCTGCATTGCTTGGATTGTTGTGAAGAAATCTCCATTGTTAGTCATATAGAATATGCTAAAGCTATATATTTCTTAATTTAGTTCATTTTCATTTTTGAGATTAATTTTGATGATTTTTTCTCTTCTCATTGTCTTTATTCTATTTGAATTCTTTTTCATCATAATGAAATCTTAACTCACTTTGTCAACCTCCTCCATTGCTTCCATGATATAAACAGAAAAAATATAAAAAATTATAAACAAAATAAAAGCTGGATTTTTGAACTTCTCTCCTTAATTTGATAAATATTAAAAAAAAAGGAAAATTTGATTTGTAGTAGACATTGAAATTTGACCTGAACTTTGACCTTCTATAAAGACACTCTATGCTTGAAAGGTGACCCGCCAACACAGTCTCTCTTTTAACCTTATTCTTTCCTTGACTATCACATGCAAAACATGCAATGGGCAAAGTGTGGTTGACTACGTAATATGTTCTCAGAGGTATATTTCCAAGTTATTAGACTTTACCATTGAAGGTTGTCCCATAGAGCTGAACTCTGATCATATACCCCTTTGTATTAAGTTTGGCATAAATGCTAGAGGACCACACGAAGGGCAGAACCAACACTCTATCAAGAAGGTCAGAACACAAGGCAAAATCCTTATAAATCAAGAAAACTAGGACATTTTCAAGACAACTCTTGAAAAATACCTACAGTTAGAAAAAACCAGCATAGAGAACAAGGAAAAAAAGAGGGAAAAAGAATATGTTAGCAGTAATAGGTTGATCCCTTTAATACACACAGCTCTGATGGTGCGTAAGTGTTCTAAACATGTGAAGAGGGTGTCAAATACATTCCCAGCTAATCCTTGGTATGACGAAGAATGCAAAGATGCGAAAAAATCTCTTAAAGGGAAAGAATCAAACAAGGAACACAAGTTAATATACAAACAATTGATAAAATCAAAAAAAGAAAGTTATGTGATCACGAGAAGGAAGGAACTAATTGCTTTGGGGAAACCCAATCCCAAAGGATTTTGGAGGGAATTACATGAAAAGAAAAAACAAACAGAAAATATTATCACAGATGCCCAATGGATGGAGTATGCAAAGCTCCTATATGAATGAACAAATGAGAAAATGAATCAACCCACAATTGACACTTCAGCTGAACTTTTTTCAGTAAGGGGCATCAAACAAGGTATAAAGAATTTGGCAAGTGGTAAAGCACATGATATTGATGGCCTACAAGTAGAATTTTTAAAATGGAGAGTTGAGCTCCTAGCTCCACATATCAAGTAGATTTTTAATGGAGTTATCCGAAACAACTTCCCAGTTGAATGGACAACTAGTGTGGTTATTCCTCTCCACAAAAGTGGGGATGTCAATAATCCTTCCAATTACCGTACTATTATGGTTAACCCCCTCTTTGGAAAACTTTTTGGGAGTATGATAAAACGTAGGATCAGTAAATGGGTAGAAAAAGAGGGAAAAAGGGCTAGAGGACAAGCTGGTTTTCACTCAAAACACTCCACCATTGATCATTGCATTACGCTAAGACATTTCATTGAAAAAGTGTGGGACATTCAAGATGAAGAAGCCTTTTGTTGTTTCGTGGATTTCAAAAAAGCCTTTGATACTATACTTAGGGACAAGCTTTGGTGTAGAATAGAAGAACTTGGGGTTCCAAAGGAACTTAGGGCTGTTGTTCACAAACTATATGAGCAGGTTAGAGCTAAAATCAGAACTAAAGATGAAATGTCTGAATGTTTCGGCAACGACATCGAGGTCAAACAAGGGTGTCCTTTATCTCCCACTTTGTTTGGCTTATATATTGATAAACTTGAAGAGTGGTTAAACAATACAAATGGAGAAGGTATCCAGTTGGCAGGCTATGTGGTGATATTGCTTTTATATGCTGATGATCTTATTCTTATTGCAAAATCTGCACAAGGTTTGAAAGAGCACTTGAAGGGTCTTGAGTTATTTTGTCAAGAAGTTGGGATGCAAGTGAATACCAGCAAGACTAAGGTCATGATCTTTTCTTTGAAGAAGATGCAGAAACGGGTAGACTTTATATTCAAGGGCAGCCCATTGGAGGTAGTGGTTGAATATAAGTACTTAGGAATTGACTTCCACAATAAGCTCAACTGGGAAACATGTAGATCAAAAAGGATACAAGGGGGTTGGAGAGCTCTATACCTTCTTCAAAACAGATGTAGGAAAGCGGAGTTATGGAATTGGAAGACTAAGAAAACACTTTTCGGTTTGCTAGTGGTTCCGGTTATCCTTTATGGGTGTGAAGTTTGGAGGAATAACATGTCAAACCTCAAATGGAGACAAATAGAGAGAATGCAAAAGCATCTAATCACTAGCAACCTCAAAGTTAAATCGACAATACCATATAAGATCCTTTCGGTTGAAGATGGTATGTACCCAATTGAGGCTTCAACGGTCATTCGGTTGTTATGCTACTTTAAAAAGGTGGAAAGTATGGATAAGCACCGTTGGCCCATCTTGATTGTTGATGAAAACTTAAGTCGCAGGAAAAAGACTTGGAAGAAACAAAATAACAAGTGGATGAACAAATGAGACATAAATTTGCACGACTGCCCCAACAACAAAGAGGAAATAAAAAAGTGGGTTCTAGAGAAATTTAGGAATGCCATGTGGATAAACTAGCTAGGCAAGAAAAAAAGGTACTATATTAAAGAATTCAATCCTACTTGGGCGCATGAGGAAAAATAATATTTGAGATCTACGACCAACGGTAAGGCTAAAATTCTAATTGCACAATTAAGGACTGGATCTCACCATTTGAGATGTGAAACTGGTAGATGGAAGGTGCCTAAAGAAGAGTGGGAGGAAAGAGCATGCCTGTTTTGCAACAAGAGAACTGTAGAAACAAAACAACATTTCATTATGGAGTGTACAACGTATGAAGACATTCGCAACCAGTTTGAGAATGAATTAAAAGTGGATAGTTTGAACGAGCTTTTTGAAGAGTCAAGACTTCACAAAACAACAAACCTCTTAATCAAGATTCACAAGTGAAGATCATAAAGGTCGTTAAAATTCATTCATTCATTCATTCCTTTGTTTGTGTTGGAGTTTTGAGATCGCTTTCCTATCTTCATTAATTATTTTTGGCAAAAAGTGTTTTTATTATTCTGATATATAATTTCGTATAAATATTCCAATCGAACATTTGGAAACAGTGAATACCAATGGCTTCCTCCAAGGGTGATGGAAGTCATTCCCATTCATACAGGCTGCTGTTGGCTTGCCCTACTGGCTTATCTCGCTCGCAGGTAAGTAATTCTTTCTGAGTGTACACTACCATACAATTGAGTAACCGTACCACATTTAAATTTATGTTTCAGATCTCTCAGGCCAATTCCCATATTTTTCATGCTTATAAAAAATGTTGCTTATTTCCGGCCATCTTTGAAACCCCAATCATATTACATTATCTTATAATACACAGTAACATAGATTTATGTTTAGACGATTTTATTTTGTGTTTTTTTTTCAAAATCTGTATACTGTACAAATCGTCTGCGGTGATCAATAATCCTTTTTCGGATGCCTTCACATATATGCAAAAAACAAGGTCATTCAGGTGCCTTTTTAGTCATCCAGCTGTGCTTCTTCGTATGAGTAACCTCAAATGTGCTCTGATTGCGCTTGCACCCAAAAGCACTACAATGTTGGGACAAAATGGAGATACCAAGGGTTTGAAGATAACGTGTTTTTGCATCATAGTCTTCCCACCACAAATATGCAACGACAAGATCTATAATTTCATAAGTAGCTTTGTAAACTTGAAGAAAATAAAATTAATTTTTTCTACTTATAACCTTAAGACTTAGTCAACATATTTGTTTCTTATCACATGGCAGAGTTGTTTTCTTTCAAATGCATAGATCTGATGAAAAATAACCTTCCTTCCATGACTTTATAAACCTGCAACTCTTTCAAAATGGTTACTTGAAGGCCTTTGTCAGAGTTGTTTTCTTTCAAATGCATAGGTCTGATGACTAACAACCTCCACTCTATGATTATATAAACCTGCAACTCTTTCAAAATGGTTACTAGAAGGCCTTTGCCAAGCACCATATACTCTATGCTTTTGTTCATTTGCTTGAATGAACTAACGAAGAAAAACTTTGAATTCAAGCAGTAACACCATGAATTTGTTGGCCTGCAATTAATAATGTGTTAAATGGGTTCATATTTCTGTTTGACCCATCTAAATGCTAGATGGCATCCTTGAACTTGTCAATGGCTTCATATAGATAATCCATGGGTTTTCCTTCCCACTCACCAATTGTAGGACCCTAATTAAAGGTGCATACACCTAAAACAAGAGAGTATAAAACATATTAATTAATAAAAAAATAATCTGGATGAGTACAACAATAAAAAATATGATTGAAAATTAGAAAAAATTATCATGGAATATCATTAAAATGAGAAAACTAATTAGTTTATTTATTTAAAATTACCTTGATGATATCATCATGTGTTGGGCACTGCCAAACAAATCAACGACAATGGTTTTCATGACCTTCTCCCCTTTGGTTTTCCTTGAGTAAGGAGATTCATCTCATTTAGAGCATACAAAAAGATGTTTGTGAAGTTGTAATATTCTACATTGTAACAAAAACTGGTGGCAAATTATGTGACTTTTGACTGCACAAGCTCCTTACTTACCCTTGGTGTGCTCTCTTATTAGATCAAGCATCCAAGAGTGGTTGTAGTTGTATTTTATAATGTTTATCACATTCTCCACCATAGTTTTGACCGATTCAAGTATCCCAATATCTTCAAGGAGAATATAAATGCGGTGGGTGATACAAGGGCTCCAACAAATAGTAGGGTGCCTTGCCCCAAAGTAGCTTCCTAGCTGCCTCATATGGTGTTGTATTGTCTATCACAACTTAGATATTGTTGACACTCATTTCTGTCCACTTAATTAAATAGATATTTGGTATTTATTTTAATATTTAACTATTGTTCAGTTGATAATTAAATTAATATTTAATTAATTCATCATAGCTATGTTCTTCTATTAATTAAATAAATTATTCAATTTATTTAATTTAATTCATTAAACCATGTTCTGACTATAAATTAAATAAATAAAGCAAATTTGTTTAATTACTTCATCTTATCTTAAAATCCCCTCTCTCACATTTAAATCCCTTTATCCTCTCTCTCACAATTAAATAAATAAATATTTATTTAAATCCCTTTATCCCCCTCTCTCACATTTAAATAAATAAATATTTATTTAAATCCTCTCCCCACTTGCTTTTTCTAGAAAATGCAAGTTGCACACTAACCCTCCCATTAATCGTTTCTAAACCCCTTATCATTAGCCTATTTACTCTCTAAATGTTTACACATTCCTAAACCAAGGGATTAAATAAGAGTCACTTCTCAAACATTTAAGGCTCTTACAAAGCCTTTAAGGCCTTTTCCCTTCCACAAGCAAGCCCACATGGGCTTTGACCATCCTAAACCCCACTTTAATCCTTGCACATTCTCCCAACCCTTGGTTAAAGGCTTAGCCATGAACCCAACCATCTATGGTAACCCTTAGGTCCCCTCAAGCCTTAAAGGCTTTGACCAATCTGACCCATCTTTAACTCTTGCACATTCGTTCAACCTTGGGTTAAGCCTAAACCCATCAACTCAATCATTAATGGCTTCCCTCAAGTCTTCTCAAGCCTTTAAGGCTTTGTCCATTCCCTCTCATGTCTTCCCACTTGTCAACATGTGACTGCTTGAGGAAGAATACTGTGATGTCCCCTTCTGAGATTACTATTACTGATAAGTTTGCCTGGCAGAAATTATAAGGAGACAGGTCAGAAACTAGGACATACAATTGGGAATTAGGTTTACGGAACAACTGAATTTAATTATTCATCATAAAAGGCTATATTTGTATTAATTAACACAGCGGAAGTCGTACGAAAGTATCCACAAAATACATCGATTACAAATACAAGAAACAGAAATAATATTGAACAATTGCCATGCCAGAATTAGTAAACATCAGTTTATTGTTCATACTCAATTCACTTTAACGCATTGAGAATTGAGTGGGGTAATCACATAGATTCAGTCTCCTAATTATTCTCCCAAACAGATTTATACTTTATCTTATAAATGACCTGCATCTTTCCAAAGGACGATGGATGGTAATGGTGGTTCATCATGCCAGACCCAAACCCAGGAGCGGTCACTTGCCCTCCTGGCCTACTGGTTCATCTTCACACAGTAGGTGGGCTATTTAGGTGGGCAATCGACCCCACTACAGATCCCCCTCCTCTCAAAGAGCAGCCATATAATGATAAGTTATTACATATGATGTTATTGTGTTCTTTGTTCAGACTTTATCATTACCTTATTTATTATACTGGTGCAAGTTGTAAAAGATGCTTATTTTCAGTCTTTTAATCAGAATTATAAGATCTGTTAGAATCGCTTAAAGTTCACCGTGATGGAGTATATTTTATACAGTTTGGAAATTGGTTTAAACATTGACAGAAATATCATTCTACAGACGTATTTGTAGGGCTACGATTTTAACGTACCAATAATTTCATATCCTTTAGAATCTGAGTATGATGGCATACCTGGCAGTCGGTCTCCTGGCTGTAGTTGATTTCCTTTCCATATATTCCTCCGATGATCCCCTATCCCCCTTTGATGTGTTTGTCTTATAGTATGTGGCGGGTCAAACTGAGGGTCACGTCTCTTTTTAGAAGAGACGTGATTACTTTATTGTTCGCTGCCCTTTTGTTTGTATTTGTTTTGGTCGTGTCTCTCTTCAGACACATACCCAGTGCATTTATTTAATATTATATTTATTACACATCCTATGCAATATTTACATTAATAATTATAGGTATGTTAAGTATATTAATTTAAATTCAACAGTAATTGTTAATGATCAACGCAATACTTATGATTTCATATTAATTAATATTCACTAATTAATCTAACACAATAAGGTTTGAACTGTTTTCTGAGTAGCGACATAAGTATTAAATGAATATCAGAAATTTAAATACATATATGCAAACATATTATGTACAATTAGCATAGGGACATGACAGTCCTCCCCTCCCTTATTTGCTTGCCCTCAAGCAATTTGAGTTGGGGATGATTAAATATTTCCTCTCCTTCCCAAGTAGCATCTTCTTCAGGCAATCCTTTCCATTTCACTAGGAATTCCGGAATAGTTTTATTCCTCAGTCTCTTTTCTCTCATATTTAGTATGGTCTCTGGTTCCAGGATCAGTTTACCCTCATCATCTAGAGGTGGCAATTCTGAGCAAGGAACAATATGCTGCCCCAAGACCTTTTTGAGGCGAGATACATGAAAGGTGTTATGGATCTGACTGTTCTCTGGAAGCTCTATGTCATAGGCCACTTCCCCTATTTTCCGCAATACCTTGTAAGATCCATAAAATCGGGGTTTTAGCTTTTCCGCACCATTAGACTTCAATGATGACTGTCTATAAGGCTGAAGCCTTAAAAAGACCCAGTCTCCTTCCACAAAGGTTCTTTCCTCTCTATGCCGGTCAGCATACATCTTTTGCTGATTCTGCGCGTGATGTAAGTTATCTTTGAGAGAATTCAGAATATCAATATTTCGTTGCATAAAATCTTTAGCACCTGGCACTTTGCTTTCTTGTATGGCTACTCCTCCAAAAGTCATGGCATCATACCCGTAGAGAGCCTTAAAGGGACTCATACCAATAGACATGTGGTGAGTTGTATCGTAGCAATACTCTCCCAAGTGTAGCCACTTAATCCAAGCATTCTACTGGTTCCTAACATAATTTCTCAAATATCCTTCCAACCACTTATTTACTATTTCTGTTTGCCCATCAGTCTGTGGGTGATAGCTGGTGCTGGGAGTAAGGTTTGTGCCTGCTAATCTGAACAATTCCTGCCAAAACTGGCTAAGGAAACGACTGTCCTTGTCATTGACAATGTTCTTTGGTAGTCCATGTAACCGAAACACTTCATTGAAGAAAACGTCCGCCACCTGGTATGCTTTGTACTCAGTGGAAATCGCAAAGAAGTGAGCATATTTAGTGAGGCGATCCACTACAACATAGATACAATCTTTGCCCTGCACCTTAGGTAGGCCTGTGATAAAATCCATAGAAATACTTTCCCATTTTTGATCAGGAATGGGTAGAGGTTGTAATAGTCCTGCCGGATGTGTCTGTTCAATTTTATTTTTCTAACAAGTCATACATTCCTGAACATATTTAAGAACATCTTTTTTGAGTCCTTTCCATGAAAACTTCTCTCTTATTTGTTTGTAAGTTTTATAGTACCCCTGATGTCCAGCCATGGGGTTATCATGATATTCCTTCAGAATGGTATTCTTGAATTTGGAGCTAGGTATAAGAAAAATCCTCTCCTTATATAGAATCAATTCCTCCACTACCTTGTAATCCTCATTTGGTAAATTCCCTTCCATTATTTTAGTGGCTAAAGGATCCTTGTTATATTCTGATGTGATTTGAGTCTTCCAATCTCCCTCAATACAAGTGAGAGTGTTTACATAAGACCATTGGGACAAGGCATCCGCTACCACATTATTTGTTCCTTTCACATATTCTATATCAAAATCATATGCCTGAATCTTGCTTACCCACTTATGTTGGCGTTCATTAAGGTCCTTCTGATTCATAAAAAATCTAAGACTATTGTGATCTGTCTTTACATTAAATTTGCCACCCACTAAGTATTGTCTGAATTTTGCAAATGCATGGATAATAGCCAACATTTCCTTATCGTAGATGGAGTAATGTTTTTCTCCCTCTGTCAGCTTACGACTTTCAAAGGCTATAGGGTGCTTGTCTTGCATGAGTACGGCCCGTATTCCATCACCTGAAGCATCACATTTTAGTTCAAAGGGTCGTGTAAAATCGGGAATGGCAAGGACTGGACATGAACTCATTGCCTCCTTTAGTTTTTCGAAGGCTTGTTGTGCTATATCATTCCACATGAAAGCTCCCTTCTTAGTAAAATCTGTGAAGGGGGCTGCTATTTTTGAAAACCCCTGGACAAACCGCCTGTAATAACTGCACAATCCTACAAAGCCCCTTAACTGGGTCAAGGTCTTTGGTTTTGGCCATTCTCTTATGGCTTTGATTTTCTCTACATCCACACTGACTCCCTGAGAGTTGATTTTGTGTCCAAGGTAAAGAATCTCTTCCAAGCCAAATTCACACTTAGAAGCCTTAGAAAACAAAGATTCTGATTTGAGGACACTCAGTATGTCATCATTGTGTTGGAGGTGTTCCTCCCATGTTTTGCTGTAGATTAGGAGGTCATCAAAGGATACAAGTAAACAAGTTCGGAGGTGTTTGCGGAAAATATGGTTCATACATGATTGGAATGTGGCCGGTGCATTGGTAAGGCCAAACGGTAAAACTAGAAATTCAAAATGGCCATAATGACATCTGAAAGCTGTTTTGGGAACATCTTCTTTCCTCATTCTGATTTGATGATACCTTGACCTCAGGTCAATTTTTGAGAAATATTTGGCCCCATGAAGTTCATCCAATAGTTCATCGATTCTTGGGATTGGGTATCTATTTTTTACAGTCTTTTTGTTTAGTGCTCGGTAGTCAACACACATTCTCATTGTTCCATCCTTCTTTTTCACTAGGACCACCGATGACGCGAATGGACTCGAGCTGGGCCGAATGTGTCCCATCTCCATCAATTCTTTGATGGTCTTCTCAATTTCCTCCTTGAATTTATGGGGGTGTCTATAGGGGGTAGTAATAACCGGTTTTGTCCCTTCCACCAACTCAATCGTATGCTCAAA
This sequence comes from Cryptomeria japonica, assembly GCF_030272615.1. Lineage (NCBI taxonomy): Eukaryota > Viridiplantae > Streptophyta > Pinopsida > Cupressales > Cupressaceae > Cryptomeria > Cryptomeria japonica. Next base: position 220,763,376 of record NC_081405.1, read on the forward strand.
CCCTCGGCTGGGAGGTAGGCCTGGTGGAATATCTTCAAACACTCTTTTGTGTTTCCTTAGGATGGGTTGAATGTCAATGTGGATGGTCTTATCATTGGGAACTGAATGGTCCAAGACCATACATCTAGCAATCCATTCTCCTTGACCATGCTTGAGAATTTTACTCATTTTCTTACAATTAACCAACTTAGCTGCTCCGTTAGGTATTCCCTTGAGTGTAACCTCCTTACCCTTGTGCTTAAAACAAACTTCCATATTCGGAAGATCCATAGCAAATCTGCCTAGAGAATGAATCCATGGCGTACCTAAAATGACATCATTATCAAGTGTTACCACATAGAAATTTCCTTTGATTGTATGGTCCCCCACTTTGATCTCTAATTGTGGAATATGGGTGTTGCAAGGGGCTATGGACCCATTTGCTAATGCCACATTGAATCCCTCAAATCCTTGAGTTTTTAGTTTTCTTTTGTTTGTTAGCTCCTTGCTGATAAAATTGTGGGATGCCCCACTATCAACCAAAGCAATTACACTTTGTCCCTTAAGCGTGCCTTTCAGTCTAAGGGGTTTATGCTCAGAATCCCGAGAGATGGTAGCAAGGGTGACCCGTTCAACACTATCATATCTTGCCTTTTTAGTTGGGCTTTCTTCTACTTCCTCGTTCAATTCTCTTTCCAAACAATGTAGTTGCATGTTTTTGCATTGATGTTTTCTTTCCCATGGTTCCTTACATTTGAAACATAATCGTTTCCTTTTAAGCTCCTCCTGTTGTTTTTGATATTCATTACACACGTGACCCCTCTCCCAGGGTGCTTTACAATACTGGCACGGATTTGTATGGTGGTACTCTTTCTTATATTTGTCCCCCTTATGCGGATATTTTGGTTGAGTATTTGATGGAAAGGTTTTTGATTTCTCCTTTGATGAGGGGGTGTCAAATTTCCTTGCCTTTAAAATAGCTTCTTCTAAGTTGTCGGGCTCCATGGCACTCACCACACTACGGATTGAGTCTTTTAGTCCATCCACAAAGAGGTAAGTAAGTCTCTCTTGTGAAACTTCAGGTACCATCACTGCTAATTTTTGATACTCTGTGGCATACTCTTCCACCGTCCCCTCATGTTTTAGGTGAGCCAGTTCTTTAAAATAGGACTGTGGGTGCTTTTGATCAAACCTTTTGATGATTTTCTGAGTAAACTCTTCATAGGAGGTGATATTTTGGTGGCCTAAGGTTATGAGACCATGGCGCCACCAATCATGGGCGGCCCCTGCAAGATTTAGGACTGCAAATTTGATTGCATTCTCTTCCGTCATTGGGCTGAGGGACAGGTAAGTGTCGAGTTTTTGAACCCATGACCTGGCTGAAATTTTTCCCGAGCCATCAAAGTTGGGAATGGTAATTTTGCTTATTCTCTCCCTAAGGTCCTTGTCACTGAATCTTTTTCTTTTTACTTGGGGAATCGATTTTAGCTTAGCTTCATGATAATCCCTGAAGGATACATTTGCTTTGAGTTCAGGATCTAAATTTGAATAGGCTCTTAGTACCTCATCCACATCAACCAAGGGTGAATTAGCTTCTTCTTCCCCCGGTTCAATACTGGGTAAAAAATTGGGTTTGGTGGGCCTGGGGTTAGCACTGTTATTACTTTGATTATTTTCAGAATGATGGGAGTTGGTGTCCCTTCCATTATTTTGAGTAAATCTTGCGTTGTTATTATTATTGTTGCTTAGGTTTTGGAGTGTTTGTAAGATCAATTGATTGGTTTTCTGACTCTGCTCCATGAATGTTCGGAACTCACTACTTAATTGATCACCCATCTTATTACCCCGTCTATGCATTTAATAATTCCTACAGGATGGTAGGAAAGTAAGCTCTGATACCACTTGTGATGTCCCCTTCTTAGATTACTATTACTGATAAGTTTGCCTGGCAGAAATTATAAGGAGACAGGTCAGAAACTAGGACATACAATTGGGAATTAGGTTTACGGAACAACTGAATTTAATTATTCATCATAAAAGGCTATATTTGTATTAATTAACACAGCGGAAGTCGTACGAAAGTATCCACAAAATACATCGATTACAAATACAAGAAACAAAAATAATATTGAACAATTGCCATTCCAGAATTAGTAAACATCAGTTTATTGTTCATACTCAATTCACTTTAACGCATTGAGAATTGAGTGGGGTAATCACATAGATTCAGTCTCCTAATTATTCTCCCAAACAGATTTATACTTTATCTTATAAATGACCTGCATCTTTCCAAAGGACGATGGATGGTAATGGTGGTTCATCATGCCAGACCCAAACCCAGGAGCGGTCACTTGCCCTCCTGGCCTACTGGTTCATCTTCACATAGTAGGTGGGCTATTTAGGTGGGCAATCGACCCCACTACAGATCCCCCTCCTCTCAAACAGCAGTCATATAATGATAAGTTATTACACATGATGTTATTGTGTTCTTTGTTCAGACTTTATCATTACCTTATTTATTATACTGGTGCAAGTTGTAAAAGATGCTTATTTTCAGTCTTTTAATCAGAATTATAAGATCTGTTAGAATCGCTTAAAGTTCACCGTGATGGAGTATATTTTATACAGTTTGGAAATTGGTTTAAACATCGACAGAAATATCATTCTACAGACGTACTTGTAGGGCTACGATTTTAACGTACCAATAATTTCATATCCTTTAGAATCTGAGTATGATGGCATACCTGGCAGTCGGTCTCCTGGCTGTAGTCGATTTCCTTTCCATATATTCCTCCGATGATCCCCTATCCCCCTTTGACGTGTTTGTCTTATAGTATGTGGCGGGTCAAACTGAGGGTCACGTCTCTTTTTAGAAGAGACGTGATTACTTTATTGTTCGCTGCCCTTTTGTTTGTATTTGTTTTGGTCGTGTCTCTCTTCAGACGCATACCCAGTGCATTTATTTAATTTTATATTTATTACACATCCTATGCAATATTTACATTAATAATTATAGGTATGTTAAGTATATTAATTTAAATTCAACAATAATTGTTAATGATCAACGCAATACTTATGATTTCATATTAATTAATATTCACTAATTAATCTAACACAATAAGGTTTGAACTGTTTTCTGAGTAGCGACATAAGTATTAAATGAATATCAGAAATTTAAATACATATATGCAAACATATTATGTACAATTAGCATAGGGACATGACAAATACATGGATTGAGGATCATGGAATCCTCAAGCAATCCTAGCCCTTCTTAAGCCAAATCAATCTCAACCCTCCATTGACTCATTTTTCCTATAAATAGAACCCTTTCCTTCATTGTTGAGGACACACAAACTAGAGTTATCCATATGCATTGTATTTTAGAATTTGAATGCTTTTGTAGGAAGGATTGATATCATAGCTCTTCCACTAGTTGGAATTACTATTGGACATCCAATACTTCATTTTACATCTTCTTTCAAGACTCCACTATCATTAACCAACTCCCAATCTTCATTTGCCATCTTGTGTGAGTGGTCAAGCTGAGAGCAACATTCATAGCAGTAGGATCTTGAAGAGGAGGTGGACAAGGAAGGGCGAAAGGCATTGAAAGCACATGGGGAAGTATTATGTTCGTTTAGTTGTTTAGTTTTCTCATTGGTTTATTTGCTAATCTTTCTTGATATGTTTTGAAATGGTTTGAGTTTGTTTGCTTATTGTTGGGCATGTTATATAAATGAATTCGTCTTGATTTTCCACTAATCTCCATTTTCATTGTATCGTTTGGTGAGGGTATGCTAATTATTTAATTTAAATGCATGTGATTGCGAGGATAAAGGGATTTAAATAAATGTTAATTTGTTTAAATGTGAGAGGGGGGTTAATTAAACAAATATGCTATATTTATTTAATTAATTGTCACAATATGGTTAAGTGAGTTAAATCAAAGTAACAGAAGAACATAGTTAAGATGAATTAATTAAATATTAATTTAATTGATAATTAAACAAATATATCATTTATTTGATTGGGACACTTTAGAAGGGGAACCACTATCATATCCAATAAACAACATGCATCTCAAGAAGTTCCATACATAGATCATTCTCCATATTAACTACCATCATCACTCATTCAACATTTTGGATTATGTTAGGGCATGTTTGACTTCACTAGGGGCATCAATTGATTGTAGGAATGTTATCTGCCCACTTGAAGCCACAAGGAAGTTAATTAGTGCACAAATCTTGCCATTTGTTCACCCATTAGATGACATGATTTAGCTTTTATTTTTACCAAAACCTCTGTTGTTCATCAACTAAGACCTTGTTGTGTTTCACAATATCTTCCAACAATGGCCTACTCAAATCATAAGGGCCTAGTGCCTTAAACTCTTTTCTTGCTATAGTGAACACGTTAATGAATGATTTGAGGAGAAGTTGTGTGCCAACTTTGCCTCATCATGCTACTCTTGACTCCATACTTTGTCTTAGTGCGAAGCTTGCACACTAGGAGTGTTATGAGAAATAAATGAAACCCATGGTTGTGATTGTGACAACTAGCTATAACTATCTACAATAAAAGAACCCTATATTCACGGACCAAAGCAAGACCCAACTAAATCTATTGTTGACCTTGGTGAATTCATCACAATTGGCATTGCCTCAACTATAATCTTCTTTTCTATTTTTTTCTCCTCATACAAAAGGGGCGCCTTTACCTTTTGTGTTACTTCAAGCTCCAGCATAGTTCATTGACTTGGACTTGACATAAAAATAGTGAATATATGTTCTACCATGATCCTTCAACATCATATTCACTTTTCAAAAGATTCCAATCATTGCAAAGGTGTAACTTGGTTTTTGAACCTTATTGGGCTTGGTGACTAATAGAGTTACATTGTTCGTGACACTTAGCTATTAAAATAATATTATATCTATTCTTTAATGGTCATCTTAGTTAGCTTTTTAGTTCGTTTAGTGTAAAAAAAGCTATGCATTCTAATAAAAGAAGCAATAGTTGAACTTGAAACACTAAACAAACTAAAAAGATAACTAAGTTGACAACTAAGATGACCATTAATGAATAGACATAATATTATTTTAATACCCTTCCTAATGGTCATCGTACTCAATATCGTACAAAAGACATTGTAGGTCTTTTGATCACAAATGCAATGCAAAGAACGCTCTGCTGCTACGAAGACCCTCTCTGGATATGCAAAATGTTAATGACCAAGAGTACCAGAAGTTGTCCAACTTGATGTAATCTTTGCCACACGATCTATATTCGTGCACAAACTTTTTAAATTGTGTTTTTTTTTCTACGCGTGTTCTGGATTTTTCAGTTGCCGTGATTTGTATTGTAGTGACGACGGCGAGATTTTTGTGACCTAGGGTTTTTTATAATTTTTTTCCTTACAAAAATTATTTCTGGGTTTTTAATATTTTTTTGCCTTAAAAATTATTGTAGCTTTTATAATTTTTTGTCTTGAAAAAAATTATTCTGGTTTTATTAATTTTTTTCAGAAAAATTATATCTATTCTTTAATGGTCATCTTAGTTGTCAACTTGGTTAGCTTTTTAGTTCGTTTAGTGTTTTAAGTTCAACTATTGCTTCTTTTATTAGAACGTGTAGTTAGCTTTTTAATTTTTAGCTTTTAGCTTTTTTTAAGCATTTTAGCTTTTTAGCTTTTAGCTTCGCGTTGAAGCTTTAGTTTAACGGTTCGTTCTTTTTAGAACACCGTCTTGTAATTCTCTTTATATACGTTATATATTCATAAATTTAATCATTCGATTATTGATTGAATTATTTTTCATTAGTTAAGGCTTGTGGCAACTTTCTTTAGTTTTTGGAAGCACAAGAACACATCACGTGCTACATTGGATCCAAGAGTGCTTTTTGTATTCATCACATCAAGTTTTACATCATCACATTCAATGTAGAATATTCTACCTACATAGTTGCTTGAATATATCCTTCTTCAAGGTATTGGGCTTTGCACCACCTTGTGGCCAACTAAGATTATTCATGAGGCTTGCGAGTGATATATAAACATTGGTTACAATCATTTGGAAGTGGGAGAAGCATGAGTGCAAGAGCACGAGAGGAAGAGAAACAAGTAGAAAAATAGTAGAGAGAGTGAGAGATATAATTGTATTGTAATGTCATTCAAATTCTATTATTACATGTTTGCAATCAAAAGACCAAGGCCTAGCATGTTGGAAGCCTAGTGTGGTAGATTATATTTCATTTTTGATATTGAATCCATAAAGATCATATCATTGTTGTTTCATTGAGTTTTTTGCTGTGTAACTATGAGTTGTTTCATTTCATTGCATGTTTGGACAAGCTCTAATTGGATCCTTTGTCCATGATTTCATTAAAATGGTATTAGAGTACAAGCTGCAAACCCCGAGGAGAGAGAGAAAGAAAACTAGTATTTTGAAAGTTTTACTTGTGAGAACATTGCCAAATTGAGGCAGCCTACAAGAAGCTTGGCAGTAGATTGCCAATTAAAAGGCAGTTGCAAGGAGTGATTGTATACCAATCGTCAAATTGAGGTAGTTTGTATTAGATCTTAGGGAGGGATGCCATTGCAAAGAGTTCAAAACTTCAAGGTGTTGCTAACATTGTTGGAAGAATGGAGGAAATATTTGAAATGACGGGGGTGATTAAAAGTTTGATTGGATGCAATAGAAGAGGATAGAAAAAGAGCTCTAAACTCTACATAATGATGAGAATTATGAAGATGAGAATGAAAGAGGAGATGCACCAATTATTGAGCTAGATCTATAGAACTTATAATAAGAAGAAACAAATTAGGTAAGAATGTTGAAGGCCATCTCTAACATTGATAAGAGACCTATAATTGAGATTTCTAATTATTTTGGTGATTTGAAGCCTAGAGAATTGATTGATTGGATAAATGATTTCAATGGATATTTTAAGTATGAGGAAATTGTAGATCGTGAAAGAGTTAGATTTGCAAAAACTAAATTGAAAGGACATGCTCCTATTTGGTGGAAAAAAGTACAATTAGAAAGAAATAGGAGTGGAAAAGAAAAGATAACAAAGTGGGATAGGATGGTTGTAAAGTTGAAGAGAGAAGTTATTCTTGTTGATTATTAGTTGGAATTGTTAAAAAGACCATAGAATTTGAGGCAAAAGGATAGGATAGTAAAAGAATACGCTAAAGAATTTTACAAGATGATCATTAGGAATGAACATAGTGAAGCAACCAAGAATAAATTGTAAGATATATCAATGGATTGAAAGGAAGTATTTAGGAAGAATTGAGTTTGGCAAAGTTGACAACCATAGAGAAAGCATTTCAATTTGCAATCAAGGTGGAAGATAAGCTAAGTAAAAGTTTTGAGACTAGACTAAACCAACAAAGTGGAAGAGAAGGAAGATTCTAGAGAAAGAAATCACAATGTAGGGACAAAAAACCATATTTGGAAGCAAGGAGGACTGATAATACATATTGCAATGATAGTAGTACCTATTGTAATGGAGAAGGAAGTAGTAGTAGATACCACAAATATAGGGATGGTGAAAATTCTTACCGCAATAGTAGAGAACAATAATTCTTAATGCAATGATAGAAGAGATGGATGCACAAGGAGGAGAGGGAGATATAACAAGAATGATGGAAGATTGTTGAGAGTTATATGTTTCAAGTGTGGAGGAGGATGTCGAGCATGTAAAGTTATTTCAATTTTAATTAAAGAACAAGTTATGAACTATGAATGCTATATATGGATATGAGGCATTATGTCAATGTCTAATAATTATGATTTTTTTTTATCTGCAGGTCTGAAGGAGAGAGATCATTTAATATTTTCTATGTCTTCTCCAAATGAATTCAATTGGCATATATATCATTTAGGCAACCGGTTAATTGGTGTATTGACCGGTCATGCCTTTTAGGCATGACCGGTCAATGCACCCATTGATCGGTGCCTTTACAATTATACCATTAACACAATGCTGATTATCGGTTCAAAAACCCCCGATAGCATATTGTAATATCATAATATAATGACTGATCAATTTAATGAATCGGTTCATATAAACACCGATGATTCAAAGTGCACGATGAATATAATCCAACCGGTGCATTTGTTAACCAATGTTAATGCCAAATGAAGCGGTGTATTCATTAAACCCGATAACAAATATGCTCGATATCATAGTTCCTAGACTCGGACTCGGCTCTGACTCGGCAAGGCTGACTCGACTCGTGACTCGGCTCGGACTCGGCAATGACTCGGCAACGACTCGGCAAAATAAGAAAACCCTTGAAATTTAGAGATTTTTAACTATTTAAAACTTGTTTCATACACCCATTATTGAATTAAGCTTAAAGACACTATAACATCATCAAATAGAAGCTAATTTGATCACATACATAAACATACATCCATCACATGCGTAGAAATGTAAATTGTAGCTAAAGGAATTAGAAAACATAGATATATAGAGTTATAAATGTTGTCCAATGTATAATATAAAATCCATGACTACAAATGTTCCCAAACATATATGTAACTGGAAAGTGTAAAAAAAAACAAGTCTATGGCTCAGGCTCTGGCTCAGCCTCGTCTATCTGCCTCCTACAAAGGCATCTAAGGTAGGTCCTGGATGACTGAGTAGCCATAGTCTCTGCTCGTGATGTGCCAGTCTGAGTAGCCATAGGTGCTGTGCCTGATCGTGCTCTATCCTCCTCCTCTGCCATAGCCGCAGCCTCAGCCTCTCTGTCTGCCTGGTCAACCCACTCAAGGTCCTCATCAGTGAAGACTGGATCGGTGGACTCAGTGAGCCAATCGGACTCGGGGTCGACTTCCTCTAGAGTGATCGGAGAGGAGTCATCGTCCAAAATCTGTCTGGTCCTGAGATGGAGGTTGTGATGAACAAAGACTAGATCATTCAACCTCTCCACAGACAATCTATTTCGCCTCTTCGAGTGGATGTGCTCGAACATGCTCCAGTTGCGCTCACATCCAGAAGCGCTGCACGGCTGGCTCAATATGCGGATGGCAATTTTTTGAAGGTTTGGGGTTGAAGGCCCAAACATTTGCCACCATCTATCTGAGATAAGGAAAAAAAAAAAACATTAGTCTCATTTCCAACTTTAAAGGTAGATTATAAAATGAAAAATTAAAATGCATGTCATAAACTTTAGAATTTTCTACCTGGCTGCAATTTTGTCCGACCCTCTTTACACAATTGGCTGGCAAAGATTGCCCCTGATGCATTATTAAATGCATCCATCTCAAGAAGTGTAGCTGTGGTATCAGTGACCATCCGTTGTACTACTGAATATAGCCCGCTAAGAACCTCCTCATCCGCTTTGAAATCAGCACGGAAACGAAATGATGGATTGAGGTAATAAGCTGCTGCATGGATGGGCCTATGAAGTTGGTTATGCCATCTTCTATCAATTATGTCCCAAATGGGCCTATACTTATCCTCAACTCCAGCATATATGGATCTAATGGCCTCCTTGGCCCTATCCATGCCCTCATATATGTAGCCCATAGCGGGCTTCTCCCCATCAACAACTCGTAGGAGAACTACTAGGGGCTCAGTGACCTGCAAATAATGTTAAACAAAAATAGTTAACTCACAAGTGTGCATGAAAATAAGAAAAATTGCAAAGTTGCACAATACAAACAAAACAAAAATATGCATGTAATATTATAAATTTATAAAATTACCTGCACGATCTCTGCACAAGGGATCCAAAAACCTAGCTCATCAAAAATGCAATCTACTACATCCATCCCTGCAGTGGTCGTAGCATAGGATGAGGAAGTCCACTCCTCACCAACAAACATGCGCCTCAAAGATGCCTTTGATTTTAACAAGGATTTCAATGTGAGGAAATTTGAGGCAAATCTCGTTATACCAGGACGAGCCAACTCCCTTTCCCCCGTGTATTGCCTCATAATGCTAAGGACCAATGCATGATTGTAAATAAATTTGCATATATTCTTGGCCCTTTCAACGCATTCTTTCACCCATCCAAGCTTACCTATATCCTCTAGCATGAGGTCAAGGCAATGGGCTGCACATGGAGACCAAAAGATTTTTGGGTGCCTCTCCATCAAAAGTTTTCCTGCAACAATTTTAAATTAGTTAAAGAATTAGATGTGATAAGTATCAAGAAATTTTACCATTAATATTTAAAAGTTAAAAACTTAAAAGTTTAAAAGTTAAAACTTAAAACTTAAAAGAAAACTTTTAAAGTTTACCTGCAGCAACATAACTTGCTGCATTATCCGTCACCACTTGCACCACATTTTCTTCCCCCACCTCATCTATAACTTCCTCAATGGCCTCACATAAGTATGCCGCATTTTTGACATGTGAGGAAGCATCGATGGACTTCAAAAACATGGTGGATCCTGAAAATAAAACAAATTAATTATCAATAAATTAGAATGTAAATTATTCAATTTCAATCACAATGCATATAGAGAAGTAAAATGATCAATCACCTCCGCTGGAAACAAGAAAATTTAGGAGTGTTCTATTCCTCCTATCAGTCCAACCATCTGTCATGATGGTGCAACCCTTTTGGCTCCAAGATTGGCGGTGGTCTTCTAGGTCAACTTTCATATCTTCCACCATTTCCAACAAGAGAGGGCCACTCAACTCAGTATCACTGGGGGCTTTAAACCCCGGCCCACAAATGGTTACTGCATCAATCATGCCTTGCCAATAAGAAGACTTGTCACAAATTGAAATAGATTAAATAAGAAAAGTTCAATTTCAATTTCAACTTTCAAATTCAAACCATAAAATTTTAAATTTTAATTTAAAACAATCAAATAAAAAAGTACCTGGCTGCAATAAATGGAATGTTGCAGAAGTACCAAAACTTGCAAATTGCTTTTCTTCCTGCATCATGGACCTCCTTGTTCCAAGACATGCTCTCAAGTGAGGGCTGTGCGCCAGGAGTAGTGCGTGGTACAAAAAAATTGTCTATCTTAGATTTTCGCACTTTAAGACCAAAAGTGTGACTAGGAGTAGGAATAGAAGTACTGACACTAGCAGAAGCACTAGGACGAAAGGGAGGCATAGAAGAACCCTCTCCAACACAACCTACGGATGCAGCTGTGGATGCGGAGCCAGATGCGGATGTGGGTGGAGGGGAACCAATATGACATAACTCCTCTGTTTGTCTTTTTTTTGTTTGCTTATGTATTTCAAATTTTTCTAATAAGACGTAACAAAAACGGATTGCTTCAGGAGTTGCCTTGTCACAAGGCTTAGTATCATGACCACGTATGCCAGCAATATGATATTTTAATCTATTTATCCCCCCATGGTTAATTTCCTTACAAAACATACACTTGGTTTGATTTCTTTGTCTACCAGGAAATTCTTCAGTGTATTTCCATGCCTCATCTTTTTGACCATGTTTCCTAGGTGGAGGATTAGGATGAGCCATTAGGAAAAAAAATTGTTTTCAAAATGTGAGGGCTGCTGCAATAAGACAATTTTACAAATCACCATTTAAGTATTGTGTTTGACAAAGTTTTAAATTTAAAATTTTAAACTAATTAAAAAAAATCAGCAAAGACTAATTTGTGCATTGTGTTTTTTCTTGAAAATTTTCAAATTTCAAAGAAAGAAATTAACAATTCAGAAAAATCAGCAAACCCTAGGTTTTTTTTAGAAAAAATTATAAATACATGTATACAATTTTTTCAAAAAAAAAAGTCTAGGGTTTGCTATGCTATTGTTCTATTTCTGTCATTGTGATTGAATCATTGAAGTATGCAAGCAGCAATATAGATTTGGAAAGCTGAAGTTTAAAAAAAAATAACAAAACAATGAAAAAATCCATAAATATAGAAAAAAAACCAACGTAATCAACAAAAATTAACACTTACCTCTTTCAAATTTGTTGACAAGTGTTTGAAATGAGCTCCTTGATGCTCTCAATGCAACTGTAGTGCTGCCCCAATGTGATTTGTGCTAGCTTTTCCCCTCTTCCTGTCTGCTGGTTGCACAACTATGGTTTTCTTTTTTCCTCTCTTCCTCTCTTTTTTCTTCTCTTCCACTCATAAAACTAAATGGCAATCCCTTTTAGGGTTATAACAAAGGCAAATGGCACAAAACATAATAAAATTGTGTTGTGTTTTTTTTAATTTTGCGTCCACTTTTTGCAAGCAGCGCCGGCCGGGTCACGACCCTCGGACTCGGCGAGTCAGAGGGTGACTCGCTGACTCGGCGAGTCAGGCGAGTCACACCCTGTGACTCGTCCGGGCCCGGGTCAGGGTCGTCGTGACCCGACAGAGGTCACCTGGCCCGCTGACTCGCGCGACTCGCGTGACTCGCCGTGAGTCTCGGAACTCTGCTCGATATAATTAACCCAATAATCATATGCAATATAAATCAGACATGAAGCATGTAGATAAATAACAGAACAAGGAAGGTTAGGAAGATCTTATCTTGCATAAGCTACCATGCATTAACACTCCCTCTTAGCTTTGGAAGATAGATAAGGCAACCTGCATCACATTTCCTTTTCATAACTAAGATAATGACAGTCAGCAAAAATCATTTATACATGAGAAGTACCATCAAGACATATGATACAAAATAGAAGAACATCACTTGAGCATGTGACATAAAGTATTATTTTAACATGTGATAAAAGTAAGAGAATCATCACCTGATCATGTGAGAAATCACCAAAACATGTGATCTATAAGTTTCATCAAGATATCACCTAACACATGATATCAGTATTGCCTAACACGCAATACTTAAGGATAAGTCTATGAGAAAGGTTAGTTTCTCATCATATCCAAGTTGTGATAAGTGCAATAACATTTATAAATGTTTATCACAACATAGTCATGGCACATCCATGACTTACTAGAGATCCAACATGATCAATGGTTGAGATATCACCTACACGTGATATCAGTATTGCCTAACACGCAATACAAGGATAACCATATGAGAAGTGCTTAAGTTCTCATCATATCCAAGTTGTGATAATGCAATAACATTTGTACAAATGTTGTATCACAACATAGTCATGGCACATCCAAGACTTACCAGTGATCCAACATGATTACTGGTTTGACTATCATAAGATCGTCACCTTATGATGTCTACATACAAGTGTTCAGTATCTGAGAGATCGTCACCTCTTAGATATGAACACAGGTGGCAAGAAGCCAAGAGATAGTCCAAACATGACAAAGAAGTTTACACCTTAAACATCTTAAATATATGTAAGTATAGATTACAAAGCAGATTACCTTTCTATCATACTTAAACCCTTTCTGAAGTGATCAACCTTCACTCTGGAAAGTGGTTTGGTCAGAATATCTGTAGTCTGATCTCCTGTACACACATATTCTAACTTTATCACATTCCTGTCAACCATATCTCGTACATAGTGATATGGAATCTCAATATGTTTGGACCTGTCATGAAATACTGGATTTACAGAGAGTTTTATACAGCTTTGATTATCACACTGAATGACTGTAGGTTTCATAGGCTCTCCAAATAATCCCATGAGCAATTTCCTTAGCCATACTGCTTCTCGGGCAGCCATTGAAGCTGCAATATATTCAGCCTCTGTGGAACTCTGAGCTACTGAAGATTGTTTTCTGCTGATCTAGGATATCATGGCTGACCCTAAACTGAAGCAGCACCCTGAAGTGCTCTTTTTGTTAGTCACACTGCCAGCCCAATCTGAATCTGTAAATCCATGTAGATCTATGTCAACCTTTTCATATTTAAGACCAAGCTTTAGGGTACCTTGTAGATATCTCATTATATGCTTTACTGCAACCAGGTGTATCTCCTTAGGTTCACACATGAACTGACTTAAGGCATTAACAGCATAGCAGATATCTAGCCTTGTATTTACTAGATACATCAGGGACCCAATCATCTGCCTGTATTGAGTGGGGTCAGTAGGTCTTGATTCTGCTGCTGCTTCTTTAAGTTTATGGAAGTTGGTTTCCATAGGAGAGATCAAGGGTCTGCAGTTTAGCATTCCAAATCTTGTCAATATGTCCAAGGTGTACTTCCCTTGGTTCAGTACAATATTATCAGAATTCTGCCATACTTGCAATCTTAGGAAGTAATGAAGAAGCCCTAAGTCTTTCATATCAAATTCTGTGGATAGATCTTTCTTGAATTGATCTATTAGGTGATCATCTCCTGTAATTAATAAGTCATCAACATATAAAATTAATATTAACATGTCACCTTTATTTCTTTTGAGGTAGAGATTAGGATCTGCATCATTCTTAGAGAAACCCAGCTTTGAAAGATAGGTGTCAATTCTTTCATACCAAACTCTGGGAGCCTGTTTGAGCCCATAAAGAGCTTTCTTGAGTCTACACACATAAGACTTTGCATCATGAATTTCAAACCCTTCAGGTTGCTCTAAGTAGACTTCTTCCACGATCTCGCCATTTAGGAATGCTGTCTTAACATCCATCTGATGTACCTTCCATCCCTTTGCTGCTGCAATGGCTAGGATAGCTCTTACTGATGTGTACCTGGCAACAGGTGCAAATGTTTCTTCGTAATCTATTCCTTCCTTCTGTGAGAACCCTCTAGCTACAAATCTGGCCTTGTGTTTTTCAATACTGCCATCTGCAGCATGCTTGATTTTAAACAACCATTTAGAAGACACGACAGACTTCTTGGTTGGCCTAGGAACAATCTCCCAAACATCATTCTTCATAATGGACTGATATTCTTCAGTCATGGCATCTATCCATACTTGATGTTTGAGTGCATCTGAAACATTGTTAGGTTCAGCTTTAGAGAGATCATTCATAAGTGCAACATAGTTGATGAATTTATTAGGCCTCTTGCTTTCCCTGAAGGTTCCTGAAGGAGCAGCGAACTTCTGAGCTTCTGCTATAGTTTTGGTGGCCCATAGTGGTCTTTTCTTGCGATTATCTATAGCTGGGTCTTGTGTTTCACTTATAGTTCCTCAAGATACACCCTCTGAAGCTCAGGAGTAGGTTCTTCTTCTGGGTTAGGAGTAGGATTATGAATTTCAGGTTCTATTGTATTTTGGGCCCTTTTGAAGGCTAAATCTTCTTTGAAGATTACATCCCTACCGAGTTCAATATTTCTCTGCCCTTGTACATAGATTCTGTAGGCTTTAGAAGTTTTACTGTATCCTACAAGTATTCCCCTTTTTCCAGAGGGTTCTAGTTTTAGTCTTTTCTCTTTAGGTACATGAATATAGACCGAACACCCAAATATCCTAAGATGGCTGATATCTGGTTTTGTCTTGGTAAAGACTTCCTCAGGAGTTTTATCTTCAAGGTGTGAATGAGGACATCTATTTTGTATGTACACAGCAGTGTTAGTTGCTTCTGCCCAAAGGTTCAAGTTTAGATTTTGATCTAGTATCATGGCTTTGGCAGCTTCTACTATGGTCCTATTTTTCCTTTCAGCTACTCCATTTTGTTGTGGATTATAAGGTATTGTCAACTCCCTCTTAATCCCAGAATTTTTACAAAAGTCTTTAAATAGTCCTGATGTATATTTTCCCCCATTGTCAGTTCTTAAGGTTTTAATTTTGTTTTCAGAGAGATTTTCTGTTAATGTTTTAAACTCTTTAAACCTACTTAGGATCTCTTCTGATTCTTTACATTTCAGAAAGTAGATCCACGTCTTCCTAGAGTAGTCATCAACAAAAATTACATAGTACAAAAATCCCCCTAGCGAGGGTACGGACATAGGTCCACATACATCATAATGAATTAACTCCAAAACTTTGCTAGTTTTCTTAGTACTATTCTGAAATGCATTTTTGGTATTTTTACCTAAGGAACACCCTTTGCATGCCTCTGAATGATATTGCTTCAACTTAGGTAGACCTATGACAAGGTTTCCCATGGTGGACAAAGCTCTATAATTCAGATGGCCTAATCTCCTGTGCCATACTTCATTTGCATTAGTTGCTTCATGGATCAATGCTAGATTGGGCTCTGTACATAGCTCATACAAATAGCCTTGTCTTCGACCAATGACCTTAGCGTCTTTGATGGAGGATCTCTTTGGCCAAGCCAACACCTTGTTTTCCACGAAGGTCACTCTGTATCCTTGATCTTCTAGTTCTGATATGGAGATTAGATTTCTTTTGATGCCTGGAACATATAGTACTTCTTCAAGTCGTAGTGACATGCGTGTCTTCAGTTTAGATTTCTTTTGATGCCTGGAACATATAGTACTTCTTCAAGTCGTAGTGACATGCTCTATAATTCAGATGGCCTAATCTCCTGTGCCATACTTCATTTGCATTAGTTGCTTCAGGGATCAATGCTAGATTGGGCTCTGTACATAGCTCATACAAATAGCCTTGTCTTCGACCAATGACCTTAGCGTCTTTGATGGAGGATCTCTTTGGCCAAGCCAACACCTTGTTTTCCATGAAGGTCACTCTGTATCCTTGATCTTCTAGTGCTGATATGGAGATTAGATTTCTTTTGATGCCTGGAACATATAGTACTTCTTCAAGTCGTAGTGTCATGCGTGTCTTCAGTTTGATGGTGCAGGTTCCAATTCCTCTGATTGGATGTGAAGAATCGTCTCCGATGGTTACTTCCTCATCATCTTTCTCTATCATGGAGTCTAGTATTTCTCTAAAGCCGGTGATGTGTCTGGATGAACCATTGTCGATCACCCATGAGTTAGATTTGTTTGAAGCATGGCTTGTAAGTGCTGAGTAGAGGACATAGTTCTCGGAGTCACTTTCTCTTCTAGATTTCCTCACTTTTGCAAATGTGGCTTGCTTCCCTTTCTCCGGACAGTTTGCAACATAGTGTCCGAATTTGTCACACCTATAACATTGAACATGTGATAGGTCTTTCTTAGAAGTGTTCTTGCCTTGTTTAGCTTTTCTTTTCCTGAATTGCTTCTTTTTGTACTTCTTATTGATGTTTGTATTTAGGACTTGCAAGTCTTCATCTATATTCTTCTGTTTTATTCCTACCTTGTTCAATCTGGATTCTTCTTGTAGACAGTCATCTCTTAGTCTTTCAAACTTAGGATATTTGGACCTAGCACTGATGCCTTGGACGAATGTGTTCCATCCACTAGGCAATCCATCTAGAGCAATGCGTGTTAACTCTTTTCTTTGGATGTCGTATCCAAGGGAAGCTAGGTCATCTCTTAGGCTTGATATCTTCATGAAGTAGGAGTTAATTGTCTCCCCTTTGTTCATACTGATATGGTTGATCTCTCGTTTTAATGCCAGAGTACGACTTGCATTTGATATCTCAAATGTCCTTTCAAGTGCCTTGAACATTTTATAAGCCGTCTCCTGCTTTCTAATGATGGGCATTATATTATTTCTTACCCCATCCACTATTATTTTAATAGCCTTATCATTTCCCTCGATCCATGTGGATTTCTCGGGTTCATCTTCTGGTTGTGCACTTTCAGTTTGGACATATAAATCAACTTTGTTTTCTCTTGAAATCATTTTGATTCTAAACTTCCAAGCTGAAAAATCTTCGCTACCTCTGAGTCTATCTTCGAATCTGATAGTGTTGGCCATTATGGAAATGTGATGTAGTTTGTAACTTAGTACTTGAATTTTATCAAAATTGAATAGCCTTAGGTTCGATAACTTGGCTCTAATACCATGTAAAGTTATTTCAATTTTAATTAAAGAACAAGTTATGAACTATGAATGCTATATATGGATATGAGGAATTATGTCAATGTCTAATAATTCTGATTTTTTTTTATCTGCAGGTCTGAAGGAGAGAGATCATTTAATATTTTCTATGTCTTCTCCAAATGAATTCAATTGGCATATATATCATTTTGGCAACCGGTCAATTGGTGTATTGACCGGTCATGCCTTTTAGGCATGACCGATCAATGCACCCATTGATCGGTGCCTTTACAATTATAACATTAACACAATGCTGATTATTGGTTCAAAAACCCCCGATAGCATATTGTAATATCATAATATAATGACTGATCAATTTAATGAATCGGTTCATATAAACACCGATGATTCAAAGTGCACGATGAATATAATCCAACCGGTGCATTTGTTAACCAATGTTAATGCCAAATGAAGCGGTGTATTCATTAAACCTGATAACAAATATGCTCGATATAATTAAGCCCGATAATCATATGCAATATAAATCAGACATGAAGCATGTAGATAAATAACAGAACAAGGAAGGTTAGGAAGATCTTATCTTGCATAAGCTACCATGCATTAACAGAGCATTTGAATTTTATCAAGGTCAATTAAACAATAATAATAAGAGGAAAAAACTACCATGAGAATTCCATATGTAGTGGAAAAGTCCAAGATATCACCAAATTTAGAGAATAAACTAGAAAATGGAGAACCACTTGTCATGAAAAGAGCTTCATTGAAGTGTGATAGCAAATAAGCAACACAAAGGAAGAACTTGTTCAATTCTAGATGCAAAATGGGAAATAAGTGTTGCAAAGTTGTTATTGATAGTGGTATTATGGAGAACCCAGTATCTAAAGAAATGGTTGACAAATTGAAGCTTAAAAGATTAAAACATCCAAATCCATATAAGAAAAGAACATAAGATGATGGTCTGTGAACATTTTTTGTTGAAATCTAGGATATGAACATATCATGATGAAGTCTTGTGTGATATAATGTCAATGGATGTATGTCATATGTTGTTGAGGAGACCATGACAATTTGATAAGAGAGCAAATATATGATGGGAGAGCAAATACTTATACCACAACAAAGGATGATAGAAGACATAGGTTGATTCCATTGAAATAGAATATCAGATTTGGAGTAGTGGAATAAATTGTTTGGTAGATAGGAGAAGATTCTTACATGGTTTGAGAGATGAGAATGCATGTTTTGTATTAAAAGCACCACAAGTGCAAATAAACCACAAGCAAGAGTAAATATCAAAAGTGTTGACAGAGTACAAGGATGTTGTATTAGACAATATGCTGGATGGATTACCACTTGTAAAGAGTATTGGTTACCCGTTGATGTGTGTTTTAGGCACAATCGAACATAGAATAAAATACCAAAGTATTTAACCCTCTTTTGAACAAAATCACCTCAGATGCTAAATATTTGATCAACTAAGACGATTCCAAGGTTTCTACCATTAGTTCTTGACATGTGGGTAACTCAATGGTTGAGGTGATTTGGTGTTTTCACTTGGGGACTTACACAATTGTTCTAAATGATTCAAGGTTCTAAATGATTCAAGGTTATCATGAATGGACATGGGTTTGCCAATGGTTTTGAATGATTTTGCAATTTGATCTCAATCTATTCTAACAAAGGATTTTCAAATAAAATGCAAAAGGGATGAGGGTTTAGAAATTCTATTCTAAGACTATCTAACTAGGCAAGGTTTCATCATTAAAGAACAATTCGATGCAAGCTTAATGCAATCATTTAAGGTAGATTTATAGATGTTCAAATTATTACCATCAACATCAATACCATCAAGGCAATGCATACCAATGGATGTGCAATAATTTAAGTTAAGTGCAATTAAAGTTCTAGTTGACCACACAAGGCAAACTACAATCAGCTAGAAGCTAGTGGTATGGATTAAACGAATGTCATTCAAATGCATTCAACACTTCTTTCATCCAATCCTTGAAACAAATTCTAATCTAAGTTCTAATCTAAATTTGGAGGCAATGAGAACCACAAATGCATACAAAATCTAAACAAAACCACCAAAGGTCAATGATTTGTATTCAAACTTGTTGCATATAGATGACAATTCTCAAAAATCTCTCTTACAAATGAAGGCAAATGGGTTTATATAGTCTCAAATGAAATGAATGGCCAAGATCACGCCAACATTGCCCTAATGTTGCTCTAATTAGGGTTTACATCAAAAGAATAAAAAAAGGTCCAATGGGATGACGTCTAGTCATCAAGTAGGGAATCTTCTAGAATATTCCAGTTTGCATCTCTCTCTGTAGCTGCATACTCAACAAATCTAGCCAAGACTGAGTTGAGTTCCTCCATCGTAACACTGGGTAGACCTTTTTGCTGCAAATCGATCACATCCAAGGCATCTGAGCAAGCATAAAAAATGCTTTCCCAATCTAGCATAAGCTTCTGCAAGCTATTGATGTGATTCACAAGGGAAACCAAGTTATCTAGTTGATTCATCCTCAATGATTCGAACTGATTGAAGTAAATAAACTTCATCTTTTCCTCCAATTCTTCCAAGTTCAAACTGCTGGAAGCATGGACATCTAGTCCCTATAATTCTTCAATGGATGTAAAGATCTTGGATTGTATCTCTTGAATGGATCTTTCCATCTCTGTGCACTCTTGTTTTGCATGATCACATGCAATCTTTCGCATGGCCAAGGAACAATACCAACCATGGAAATCATAAACGTTGCTTGCCTGGACAATTCCCGCCTGGATCAATGTGGACATTGGATTTCACTTCAACACTCTGAGGCGAGGAATAGTCTTTTCCTGCACCGGTTGGAAATCTTCCCAAACTCCTTCTAAGTACTGCATTCTGAATGTAAGCATCGCTGTCTTGTCATATGCTTGGACAAACTGAGCTAGGAAATCATTTGCCTGCTTCGAAACATCTTCAATCCATTTTCTAACCTCTTGATATGTGTTCCTCATCGCCTCATGGTTGAAAGGGGATCCATGATCAATAGCAATAGGTGAGACAAAAGTAGGATCCTCATGCCTTTGGGAATTTATCTCTTCAATGTATTCCTTATGTCTTCTGTTCTCACACTCAAGCATCTCTTTCTTCTCAATGGCCCTATCCAGTCATGCCTCAATCGACTTGACCGTATCATCTAGCTCCTGGAATTATTGCTTCTTTGTAGTTGCCCAAGGTCGATTGTGGTAACCTGATAATCTATAGGAGTAACCACATTTGTGGTCTTATCACCCATCGGGACAGCTACTTGTGCAATGCGCGCTTCCGTATCATCTCTAGTAATCCTAGAGAACATCTTAGCTTTCTTTTGGTCCTCCTTGCCAACCTTGGCTAGGAAATCATCAATATCTTTTGCGGGTTGTGCCTCTATCATTTTCTTCTTCTCCATGCTCTTCAGCAACCAGTCGGGAATAGTAGAAATTTCCATCCGGTCTTGGAAGTTCATGTCCTGATCAAGTCCTCTCAAGGTTGAAATAACATCATTATCCATATTGGCATCCTTTGTCAAATCCACCACATTGTTGCCCAAATCGACCTCTAGTTGAACTATGGGAGATCTTGGCAATTCTTCATTATCATCATGTGGTGCCGACTGCGCTATAGCATGCAAGTCTTGGTTATTCTCTAGCAGGATTTTCGTGTTGGAACCCTGTCTGGACTCATCATCCTTGTTTGTCATATCATTCTCCTTCACGAATGAGGAGCTCATGGTAGATTGAGGAGTGTTAGACTTGTGTTTCTTTTGCCTTGAATTTTGGCCAACATTCTCCTTGCCTCTAGCTTGTGATTCTCCAATCATACCTTTCCATCTTTTAGGAGCCTGACCCTCCTCATCATTGTGCGTTCTAACATTACTGACTGTTCTCTCATCATCATTGAGAGAGGACTCCTCATTTCTCATCTTCTCATAGGTAAAGGTGACCTTTGATTTTTCAATTCATGGACATACTTGTCCACCCATTTTTTGGAGTAATCATTCACTTCTCTCATTAAAACATTCAAATCTACCAACTCAGGTTGCGTCCAATTAGGCAACATGATAGGCTTGTCTTTCACATTAACATATGGCGGATGGATGGGATACCCATCATCTTGCACTTGATCCGGAATGGACAAGAGGTTACATTTTCTCATGAAGTCCACTGACATACGAGACTACTTCTTTCTTCAAATTACGAATTCATTCATGAGTTTGGTCCAATAGTCTTCGATGTCAATCTTGTGTATAAACTTTCCTCCTTTGATCTTTACAATTCTTCCAAATGGATTAAATCGATCCTTGCTCTTATAGGTTCCAAGGCGATAAAATTCCAACTCCTCACTAACTGTGTTTGTTGCGGTTGCATTGTGGCATACCTCCATCATCTTTCCTAATGCAATAGGAAAAGTCATCCCTGTTCTATGCTTAGCCTTTTGGAGAGAATCATACCCCAAAAGCTGTCTCACTACCTCAAGTAAAACCATTCTGTTTGTCGGATACCTAGGAAGCTTATATGGTTCTGATGTAAAGCCCTGAATCCTTAGGTATGTGAAGGTAGAAAACTGGATATACCACGATCTGTACTTCTCAATAAGTGTAGTTGCCTCCTTCGACAATTGTTTGTGTATCCTGCCTTGCAACAGGCTAGTGATGGAGATTGTGAAACCATCGTTCACCCTTTTGTAATGTTCAATCTCATGGAAATGGAGTTGTGGATATCACTCATAAACTCTGAATTGTCCTAGCTTGTTCGCGACTTTGCCCTTGCATATCAACCCTTTGTACACAACATATCCGACAAGTATGTATACAAGATAGGAAGTCATATTGAATGTCCTCGTCTTCTCCAAACCTTTCAACTGGATGTCAAGGTTATCACTTATGATTTTTGCCTAGTTGATCACCGTTCCTTTTGATATCTCTTCAATAAAATAGTACATTCAATTCTCAAATAGCACCCCTTGAGGTGCTCCCATGACTTGGTGGAGCAAAAATACTAAGTCATTGTACTCCTCTTTGAAGTCTGAACTTAGGAGTCTCTTGGGTAACCTGGAGTGGTGACGCCTTGTCTCAAGGATCCACTCATTGTTGATAATTGTCATACATGCTTCCACTTTTCTGTTAAATTTTGCTTGAGATTCTTACTTGGTTACTTCCAGCATATCCGTCCATCTAGGGATTGCAAACACTTCCCCAATGGATTCCTCAGCTAGGTACGCAAGCAGTGTCCCCTTAGGTGACGATCATTTTGGTTAACGGATCATAATGCTTTGCACACTCAATTACAATCTCACTACATTGGATGGATGGTGGAAAGCTAGCCGCGTGGTAAATTCCACTCTTCATGATATTCGTCGACAAGGTGGAAGGAAGATGATTCTTCATTCCAAACATTCTCTGACTTATTTGCCTCATGTCTAGGTACTCCATGTTCGTATCCTCGACCTTATTCCATCAGGATGATATCTGTGACTCTGGATAGAAGCCCTCTTGTACGATTTTCAATTGGTTCTTCCTTGCCGATATCCCCACCTTAAACATGGCACTTGTACGAAGCTGGAAGTTAATATCATGATAAAAATATCTCCAATAACTTATTTTTAGAATTCTCTAAGTTCGGAGTTGAATAATCTTGCTACATTTAAAGGCTCAAAATAAAAAATTTCAATGATAAGTAACATAAATTCTGAAAATAGAATGAACTTTGATCAAAATGGAGCTCATAGCCCCTTTATAAACCTGATTTTCAGACTTAATCGAAGTCTGATCACAATAAATATGTCCAAGGACACCCTCCAAATACTCAGAAAATGTATGATTTGGTGCCCAAAACGTGAATGTCCAGGTCTGAAAACACTTGTCTACACTCATAAAATGTTGTATAAGGTCTGATTATCTAAAAATAAAGTCTGAATACACCAAATAGAGGTCTGAAAAATGTATAATCTTAGCTGCTCCAATACGTCTCAGGTCTGAATTTGTCTCCTTTGGGGTCCGAGAACACAAGTAAGGCCACACTTCAATGGCTGGGAGCAAACACATCCATGGCGCACCCCTACATTCAAGTTGATTTGCCCAAACCTAACTGAAAATGCATACGTTTTGGCACAAATTGATGGCTGGAAATAATGTACCAGTCTGAAATCAATGTTGGAAATGAAGCTTCAGATTCAAGACCAGCAATGGCACCTGTTGTGTGTATCGCACACACACCCCGTCTCTGCGATAGGGCCCCCCCGTCATGTTTAATCTGCTCGATAGGAGAGAAAAAGCCCCGAATTTGGTGGACAGAAAGGGCAAGTAATGAAATCGTAAATTCCTCTTAGATGCCCGAGTTTGATATGGCTAAGAATCAAATCGCCCAAGGTCTTCAAGTTCGCGAAAACTCCAGAAGTTGAAAATTTGCAAAATAAACCAATTACCCAAAATGATTCACAGCCAAAATCGCGTGGAAGGGGTGAATGTAGCAATATAAGGTTGCACATTTCAGTTGAAATGCCCAAAGTTAGAAAACGAAATCCAAAGTGTCGCGCAATAACCCTCAGTTGGCTTGAGAATCGCAAACTTTTACAACACAAAATCGGCATAATAGGCCGAAATGCGTGCAAAATATGGAAGAGAAAATCACACAAAGTGAACACTTAGGCCGAAAGTCGCGTGAGTAATGAAGAGAGCGTTAAATTTATAAACTTTTCAAAAGCCCTCCTTAGCCCGAAAATGCGAAAATGAGGTAAAACGTTAAACTTTAAAACTTTTTAAAATGCCCTCTCAGCCCGAAAATAAGTAAGGCATTTTTTAAACTTTTCAAATACCCTCCTCAAGCCGAAAATCGCGTGAGATTTGAAAGGGCGTTTTAACAACTTTATTTACAAAAGCCTTTCATAACCCAAAAATGTCATAAATCGTGAAAAAATATGCTTTTTGCCCGAAAATGGCCTTCTAACCCGAAGTTCGCGAAAATGTGAAAAGAAAGGGCGTTTAACTAAGTCTTGCAAAATGGCCTTTTAGGCCGAAAAACATTGAAATCGCGCGAAAACCATCTTCGTAGGCCTAAAACGAACACCAGTCCAAAGTCTCACGAAACATTCATACCACCTGAAATCGCTAAGAGAGTGAATATCGCAAGTAAAAGGAGCTCAAACTAAATCACACATTTTCTCTAAATAGCCCGAAAATGAGGAGCTTGTCGTTTTGAAATAAACCCTAGGTCGCCGGATATCATCATGAACCGAAAATGACAGAAGACATTCACGCGAAGAGGATTAAAAAACTGAAAACATAAAGCTCACAAAGCATTTGCAAATCTTGCAAAAAGGCCCAAAAGGCTGAAAATAGTTAAACTCGCCAAGGAAGTATTCACATATAGTGTTTTTTTTACTTCATTAGGCCGAAATACTGATGAAAGGGAAAGAATCGCAAAATAGCTTCATAAGCCAAAAAAGCTTAGAGGTTAGAGAAAGGTCTATTTAGGCCGAAATATAAAAATTTCACAAATTAATGTTTTAGGCCGAAAACCTTCTTCATAGGCTGAAAACCAAAGGTCTAAATTCACCTCTATAAGTTGAAAATCACCGCAACCTCTCAGATCTTTTTTGAGGCCAAAATTGTTCGCAGGTCATCCTCATTTAGCCGAAGCTTAGGAAAGTGCCTCTATTATGCCTGAAGGTCACTTGCAGATGGGCAAATAAAATCGTGCAAAGTCCATAGAATGCCTGAAAAGGGGCTCATAAGATATTAATCACGCTATTCACTTTTTTAAGGGCGAATCAAGAAGACATATCGAACTTCATGTAAGAAGTGAGAGATTCAAAAGATACATCTCACAAAGAGCTTCTTGAGTCAGATGTTAAAAATTATTAATGTTTGTTAAATTAATTTGATTAATTTTTCAAAATTGATTTATTTAAGTGAAATCAATTGTTTGCAGGTCGCAAGACGTCATTGAAAGGAACCAGGAGAAGGCCTGAAACGTCAAGGAGCCAGGCGTTGAAAGCTGGAGAAGAAGATGCAAGAACACGCTATAGGAGTGCGAGATCTGAACTGGGCATTGGGAAGTGTGCCGCTGGACGACAAGCTAAAGTCCACCATAGGGACCAAAGACCAAAGAACACTCTGAATGCTGCAAGTCTATGCATTCTCGAGAAATACACAGCTGGATTTAATTCCAGGAATTCAGTTTTTAGAACTGAAACTATTTTATTGTAAAACTGCTTGTGGGCCCCACTCTAGATATTTTGAAACAACGGGGACACAGGTTAATTATGTCCAACCACCGGATAGAGTCAATTTGAATCTAGACAATTGCAGGTAGTTGAGATAGTGGTTGAATAGATGACTAAGAGTTTAATGGGCATGGGTTAAAGTTGCCAGCTTCTGGGAGGCAGATCAGGACCCTT
This sequence comes from Cryptomeria japonica, assembly GCF_030272615.1. Taxonomy (NCBI): domain Eukaryota; kingdom Viridiplantae; phylum Streptophyta; class Pinopsida; order Cupressales; family Cupressaceae; genus Cryptomeria; species Cryptomeria japonica. Next base: position 220,789,448 of record NC_081405.1, read on the forward strand.
GGATGCAATCCATCCTAGCCTCTGATTCATATTGTAAATTCTATAAAAGGGCAGAGGCCTTTCTTTTGTAAAGGGTTAGATAGTTAGAGTTTTGTAGTTAGATTTTAGAAGTTTAAATAGGTTAGGTTTTAGGAATATCATAGAGATGCTGCAGAAATTGTTGTAATGGCAGCGGAAGCAAATATATGAACATTGAAATATGGTGTTTGTTGTCTTTGTTTTAGTCTGTTTGCATGGTTTCTTTTAGCTGGTTAAATTTTAGAGTGTAGGGATTTTAATGGTGAAGTGTAGAGGGGTATTTGATGCATTTCTGGTTCATACCATTGGGGGTCTGCTGATTGTAGGTCACCATGCATGGTTAGTCTGAACCCAAACTGTGCTTAGTTCAAATGCAGGTGTTTGTCTCAGGCTGCACCAGAATTGGGTGCCTAAAACGAGTGTCTCCGGTCTGAAAATCCTTCATCCCTTGGAGCTTGCACCGTTTTTGTCTAGTTGTGAGGGTATCTCTGGCGAAACAAGAACCGGTTTATCGAAATCTGTCTACTTGCTGCATCAGTTGTTATCATTGTTGTTCTTAGGCTTCCTGAACCCTTCCCTTTTGATTTTATTTCGTAGTCTGAGAATCACAACAGACCACCTTGTTGCAAAATGTAAGTCCCCTTGTGTTTCCAGCAAATCACATCAACTGCTAAGCTATCTTGCAGTCAAGACTTGACAACCGAGACCTTGAGGTCATCCCCCATTGATCAATTTAAAACAGCATTAGGGATTTTCTTATCTCAAGAGAGGATAGGATACTCAGCGAGTACATTCTATTCTGCGTTGGCCGGAGAGAGTCGCAACAATGCGATTTTAGCCACGTCAACAACACCCTTTCACAAACTTAGGCAAAGTCACCCATTCACTAGCAATGGCGTCATACGAATAATGCCCAAGATCGCCCTTAACAATGGCACAATCGGCCATAGCAAAATCGCAGTCCTTCCTCTGATGGTGGCGCCACACACACAAAATCGCCTTAACCAACAATGACATTCAAACAAAAATGCTTAGAGATCTTCCCCAAAAATGGCGCTACACTTCACTTTGACACTTGTATAAATGACACCAAATGCATGTATGGAGGTTAGGGTTTGTTGAATGCCAAAAGGGAAGAAGATTTTCCACAAATCGCACTCAGAAACAAGCTAACACATTATATGTGTAAGAGAAAGCCACAAAATACACACATGACATGAAGGTAAGAAGACATAGACAACATGCACGATTGAAGAGAGGCAAGAATGATGATTTCAATCCATTAATAGGCCAAAGACCAAACTTACAGTTGTAGAAATGCAGAAAAATATATAAATCTTCAAGAGAAGTGAAAGAGTAGAAGATAGCTCAAGTTAGTAGGGAGAGAACCCTTTACAATGAGGCTTAACAACCTATTTATAGCAAACTGGTTGCAGAGAAGAAAGCAACGATCAAAGAGGGGTAACCCTAACTCTGGCGTGTACAGGAGAATGTCAGTCTGGGAAGATGGGAAGTGGCTGGATTTGACAGGATTGTGTGTGCAAGAAACAAGACCATGCCTTGACAAGGCAATCCTAAGAAGAAAAGTACTTCTAGAAGGTGGATTGCCTGACAATCCAAGGTTGGAGCATGCAGATCTGACATGAAACCCATCAAGCAACCATAAATAGGCATGGCCAGGAGTCCACTTGATAGTAACTTGCAAAATACAATTAATGGGCCCCTGTAGCTCCATGAATGAAAGTAGACAAGTTGCACGAATTGTTGGTGAAGCATTAAGATCCTTGAGTGTTGATCATTCCATCTAAAGGTGTTGTTGGTCATTGGAGATTGGACGTCGGGCCTTCAGGAAAATGTTGCAAGGATGAGGAGTCAGGAACCTCGGAGTTTGAAAGACCGAAGGGACAAGAGGGAGGTGGAAGAGGGACTTCAGGTTTCAGGGTTTGGGGAAATATTCTAATGCTTACCAAAAGAGTAAGGGTTAGATCGGTTCCCTGAAATCCAAAATCCGACAGAGGAAGGGTTTTTCATATTCCGGGGTTTGGGGAACAGTCTAACGCTTACCAAAAGAATAAGGATTAGACCAGTTCCTCAAATCTAAAATCTGACAAAGGAAGGGCTCTTGTATTTCGAAGTTTGAGGAAATGGTCTAACGCTTACTAAAAGAGTAAGGGTTAGATCAGTTCCTTGAAATCTGAAATCCAACAAAAGAAGGGCTTTTGCATTTTGGGGTTCGGGGAAACGATCTAAGTTTACCAAAAGAGTGAGGGGTAGACCAGTTCCCTGAAATCTAGAATTTTACAAAGGAAGGGCTTTTGTATTTCGGGGTTCAGGGAAACGGTCTAATGCTTACCAAAAGAGTAAGGTTTAGACTAGTTCCCTAAAATCTAAAACCTGACAAAGGAAGGGCTTTCATATTTCAGGGTTTGTGAGAACAGTCTAATGCTGACCAAAAGAGTAAGGGTTATACTAGTTCCCCAGAATTTGAAATCCAACAAAGGAAGGGCTTTCGTATTTCAGGGTTTAGGGAAGCGATCTAATACTTACCAAAAGAGTAAGGGTTAGACTAGTTCCTTGAAATTTGAAATTTGTCAAAGGGCTTTCGTATTTTGGGGTTCGAGGAAATGGTCTAACCTTTACCAAAAGAGTAAGGGTTAGACGAGTTCCCTGAAATTCAAAATTTGACAAAGGAAGGGCTTTCATATTTCGGGTTCGGGATATGGTCTAACACTTACCAAAAGAGTAAGGGTTAGACCAGTTCCCCGAAATCTGAAATCCGGAATCCGACATCGTTTGGGGAAAGTGAGGGAGAGTGGGCTAGTGTACCTTGAGGACTGAAGGCAAGATGCAAGGGGAGAAGGCCCAAAGTCCAACCCATGAAAAAAGAACACTGAAGCATTTTCATGATTCCTTGACTTGGTGCTTGATCAACTGGGGCAAAACTGGTCCATGGAACATATCTCTGATTGGTTCTCACTGATGGACCAAGGGTGTCATAAAATGACAACAACACCTAAGAAGGATGTCGAGTGGATAATTAATACTATTTTTAGATCAGTCAAAAGATCACTGGAAGATATAGATACCCATTACCAAGGATGGATGATATAATGGAATGTTTGAGTGGAGTGGAGTAGTATATAAAAACTGATTTGAAGAGAAGATATCATTAGATTAGAATAAAGGGAAGGAGATGAATGGAAGACAAAATTTGAGATTAATGAGGGATTGTATGAGTGGTTGGTCATGCCTTTTGGGTTAATCATTGTGCCAAGTACATTAATGAGACTAAAGAATGAGGCTTGAAGAATATTTTTGTTAAGTATATGATTATTTGCTTAGATGATATTGAAATTTTTAGTAAGACCAAGGAAGAATACCTAGACCATATCATGAAGTATCACAGAAATTAAGAGAGAAGTTGCTGATCGATTTGAAGAAATGTGCTTTTATGAAGTAGTTGGTATACTTAGGATTTGCAGTTTCAGTTGAGGGATTGAAAATAGATCTAGAGAAAGTGAGAGTAATTGTTGAATGGCCAACACCTTCAAATGTTGGAGAGATAAGATCTTTTGATGGTTTGGCAAGTTTCTATAAGAAGTTTATCAGAAATTTCAGTAGTATTTGTTCATTGCTAATTGAGACAACTATGGGGGATAAGAAGGATTTCAAGTGGACAACAAGAGTAGATAAAAGCTTTGAGTTGCTAAAAAAGAAGGTGATAGGACAACTAGTGCTAGCTTTATTAGATTTCAATAAGATATTCCAAGTTGACTGTGATGCAAGTGAGAATGCAAATGGAGCTGTTTTGAGCCAAGAAGGAAGTCCAATAACATATTTTTTAGTGAAAATTTGAATGACACAAAGAGATGATATTGAGTATATGACCTAGAATTTAATGCCATAATTTAAGCATTCAAAATGTGGAGACATTACTTGTTGCTGAAGGAGTTTGTGTTGTACACTGATTATTAGGTATATTAATATTGAATAGCCAAGGCAAGTTGAATTGGAGACACATGAGATTGGTTGAGTTTATGGAATGTTATACTTTTGTGTTGAAGCATAGGACTGGAAATCAAACAAGGTTACTGATGTGTTGAGTAGGAGATAAAATTTGCTGATAGAATGAGAATGCAAGTAGTTGGATTTGAAGAGCTAAAGCATTTTTATGAAGTTGATGCCTATTTTGCGAAGGCATGGGGGGCTTATAAGGAATAGGTAATCATGGATAAAGTAAGTGGTTAGATTACTTGATCCAAAATGAGATTTTTTAGGGGAAGTCAATTGTGCATGTCAAAATGTTCAATGAGAGAAAATATAATTAAGGAAAAGCATAGTGGTGGTTTAGTAGGGCACTTTCAAGTACACAAGAAAATTGCATTGGTGAGTGATAACAATTTTGGTCGCAAATATACAAGATGTGAGGAAATTTGTTCAAAGTCACTCAAGTTGCACAAGGAATTAGTCAACATGCTGGATTGGGACGATACAAGTATGGATTCTGTATTAGGACTGCTAAGAATATAGAGAGGGTGTAATTGAATAGTTGTAGTTGTGGATAAGTTCTATAAGATGACATCATGTCAGAAGAACAATGACATGGTACATATAATTGATTTATTTTACAATGAAGTTATGAGGTTGCATGGTCTGCCAATTAGTATAGTTTCAGATTGGGACATGTTGGTGTCTGTTTTATCATCTACCAAACATTTAGAATAAAATACCTCAAGGATATTCTATCCTCTCTTGAACAAAATCACTACTTGTGCCAAGATTGCGTGAAAGACCACAAGGCGACTCCAAGGTCTTTATGTGCGAACAAGCGACTTTAGTGGGATAGCTTCTTGGGTAGTGTATGCTGAAAATCTCAAGGGGGACTTACGCTTATCAACTGATATCATTCAAGTTGAACTTAGGCAGATTTAACAATTTATGCTCTATATTTTTGGATTTTCTGGTTTAGGACTTCAAAAATGATAAAAAAGGATGAGCGTTTAGGAATTGTATACTACTTCTACGCTATTCCTATGAACTCAAGAGACGGTAAAGACTAGGTGAAACTGGTAACGACGCTTTGTTTCGCCACACTCGGACAACTACGCAAAGCGGGTGCAATCTTCTAGGGTTGTGGTTAAGATTTTCACACTCATGAATAATACCAACAATTGAACAATATTACTCAAAGTAGAAGTTAAGCATCCACATTTAAAAGCTTAGGCTAACTTTGCACATTGAATGAAAATCATTCATCCAACTAAAGTATGAGCAAAATTTCACCAATCTAAACTATCTATCCTTCATTCATCTAACAACTTCAAAGCAAATTACTTAAGCTAATTTAATCTAAGTGTTGAAGGGAACATGCAACCATGCAACCATTTAGCAATAAAAAGATTTCAAGACAATACTGATAATGAACTTTTATTACTCAAATAGCTCTACGCAACAATTTCATAAATCTCTCCACACTGAAATGAAATGAGAGAGCGAGTTTATATAGAGTTTTGGAAAACGAAATAAACGGCTGAGATGTAGACAACCTAACCCTAGATAGAGTTTCCCAAAATAATATCAAAGATCAATTTCAAATGAGACAAGTGGCACAAGATGCTATTTTTTAGGATTGCATTCCTTTCTTCTGATATTCAATGAACTTGGACACAATTTGGTCAACCTCCTCCATTGTGACATGTGGCAACATGTTGATCCTGAATTCTAACCCTTCCAGGTCATCTGCACACAGAGCAAAGGTGATCTCCCAGTCTAATTCCTTCTTGTGAAAGGCATCTCTAATGGACAAGAGGTTCGACGCCTTAGCCAAATTGCTTTTCAAAACTGGTCCTGTGATGGCAAAGATGATGTCTTGGACTCTGACCTTCAAATTCTCCAACTGCATATCACTTTCCTGGATAGTTTCCTTTCCAAGCACCTTCGGAACTATAAGGAAAATTTTGTCCTGAATTGCTCTTATTTGTCCTTCTATTCTATCAGCATCAACTTTCACCTTTTCCAAGACCTCATTCTGGGCAACCAGTGTCCAGTGCCAACTATTGAAGTCATATGCAGCCCCTGCTTCAATTACATTTTGATCAACTAACTCTTGAGGCAAGACTCCTTTCAGCTCTCTTAGGCATGGGATGATTCTATCTTGGATATCTTGAAAGTTAGTCCATACTTCTACCATGTTTGCAATCCTAGAAAGTAAAGAAGAAGTTTGTTTATATGCTGATGATATTTCCTCCATAAACTTGGTTGCTTCTCTTACATTTTCCATCCAATCTCTAGTTTCTCTGGCTGTTACTGCATTTTCCTCAAAACTTTTGACTACCTACAGTGAATCCAAAAGTGGGAGAGCTTTTGGATTGGCTTGATCAAGTGGTTTAGTAGTCAAATGCCGAATATATTCTTTTAAGCGCTCAACTTCTCTCTTATGCTCATTTTTCTTTTCTATCTCTTCATCTAGCTTTGCCTTCATGGAAGCAACTGAATTGTCTAAGTCCTCTTTTGCTTGGGTCTTTGTGCTTGGTCCCAAGTCAAAGGTGATGATCTCATACTCATGAGGAGCAATGTATCCCTTTGCTTTGTTCACCTTTGGCACGACTATCTGCACTGTACGGTTGCCTGCCTCATCTCTCCGGATGGTGGAAAATTTCTTAGCTGGTTTCTTCACTGCAACCTTTTCTAGTTTGGCCACGAAATCTGCCATATCATCCTCTTTGAATCCTCTATTATTGGTGTGTTTATTTTCAACGTTTCCTTCAGCCAATCAAGAACGATGGGCTGCTCAATGCCTTCCATCTCCCGATAGCCTTCTTCAAATCCAATACCTCAAAGAGTGGGAATCATTCCTTCTTGAAACTCTCCTTCTTCAACATCTGTTTCATTTTCTGATTCTAGAATCTTTGTGCCAGTGGGAGACGGTGGCTATTCCTCTTCTTGGTGGACTGATTCTGCATGCTCCTCATGAATTGAAGGAGGAATGTCTATCTTTGCCAATGACTCTTCAACAGTTAATATATATCTTTCATTCTTAGATGTGGCAGAACGAGATGGTTCCACCCTCTGCTTCTTCTGAGTAGGCTCCTCATTTACAACTGCTTTCCCCTTTTAGCCTTAACACTTTAAGGTGCTTCTTCATTTGAGGAATATCCCTCTACTGCTCCCATTAGGGTATATGTCAAAGTTATATTTTTCCGTTTCAGCCTGTGACACTGTTGATCAACCCACCACCTTGTATACTGCATAACTGGCTGCATCAAAGTAGTTAAATCTGCATGCTCTGGCTTTGACCACTTGATAGGAGGAAGGGGTGCATGCTCATCAAAGCTGGATTGAGTATGTTCTCCATTATCTTCCAACTGATCTAGCACAAGAAAAGGTTCAGTCATTCTGGTGAAATTTACTGAAAGTCAAGAAAACAACCTTTTCCTGATATCAAATTCATCTGTAGCATTAGCCCAAAAATCTTCTATGTCTACTCTGTGTTTGAATCTTCCTTCATTTGCTGATCTGATGTTGTTATGAGGATCATAATTTGCTCTAGGTCGATAGAACGTGAAAGGGTACCAGTGCATCTCTAGCCTGGCACTCTTGGCTACCTACACTGTCGAACAATATTCTTCCATATTTCCAATAAAGAATGGAAATGTGATTGCTGCCTTCTGCCCTATTCTTTTAAAATTCTAATATGTCTCAAGTTGCCTGAGGACTTCAAGGAGAACCATCCGGTTGGTTGGGTAAATTGGAAGTTTATAAGGACGACCTTCAAAGCTTTGGACCCTTATGTATGTAAATTTTGGAAACTGGATAAACCAGGATCCATACCTGTTGATCAAACTTTTAGCTTCAGGAGACAATCTTTGGTGAGTTCCTCCTTGCAACGTCCTTATAATGTACATCAAGAATGCATCATGTGCTCGATAGCTTTTTTCCTTAAGCTGCAGCTGTGGGTAACAATCATAATACCGGAATTCATTCTCTCCATTGCCAACTATTCCTCTACAAATTAGTCCAGAATATCTATAGGTTGCAGCTAGTACATAGACTATGTAAGAACTCATGTAGAATGATTTTGTCTTCTCCAAATTTATCAGCTGCTCATCAAGGTTATTGCTGATTATGTGGGACCAATTAAACATCCCAACTCCTGATGTGATCTCGTCCATAAAGTAATACATCCATGTTTCGAATGGTGCACCCTTAGGGCTGCCCATTAGCCTATTTAGCAGTAGGATAATGTCACCATATTCTTCCTTGAAGTATGGGCACAACAGCACCGTAGGCACTTTTCCCTAGGGTCTCTTCGTTTCCAACCAAGACTTGTTTACATTGGCTGCACAAAGCTCAGACTAAGCATCATAAATCCTTTTAGTATCCTCTTTTGTCTTATAGGTTGTCTTATTAAATTTCGGAATTCCAAATGTTTCTTGGATGGACAGCTCTGAAAGGTTGGCTAAAACCCTTCCATCAGGTGCAACGATTTCTTTTGACTGTGCATTGTAGTGTCTAGCACATTCAACCATTAGCTCAGCACATTGCTTGGTGAGAGGAAATCATGCTGCCTTGACAATGCCATTCCTCATCATCTGACAGGCTATGGGTGTTGGTAGGTGTTCATCAAGACCATACATTCTCTTCTTGAACTCTTCAAGGTCAACATGCCCAAGGTCAGTATCTGTGACATTCTTCCATTTAGACTTGATCTTGGATTTAGTCTGCTTCCCTTTGCTGGCAAACTTCATTGATGCTTCCTGAATGGCGTTTCGTGCAAAACACATGAAAACTTAATATTATTTTCAGATTTTAATTCTGATTTCTAATCCTTTTTCCTAAAATTTCACTTTCAGCCTGATAAATGGTTAAGTTCTTGTGAAAAAGTAGATTGAAAGTGAAGGGTTTGGCCAATAAATTGATAAAATTGAGGAAAATAAGACAGAAAGAGAAGGAAATTCAGATTGAGTTTTTGAATCCTCTTTATGACTGAAATTTACCTCTGATTCTGAAAATCTGTCTTAAAATCAGAGAAAGTACTTGATTGCTTGGCCTCTAACACTTAGAAATTTTTACTTCTTGAAAATTTTTCTTGGAGATCAAAGATTTGAGAGAAAACTTCTTCTCAATTGCTCTCTGGATGCTCAACTTGAATAGTGAATTGTGGGAATGAACTAGTTGAGAATATATAGAGTTTAGGATTCTTAAACTTAGAAGTTTTATTTTTGTTTTTATTTTTTAATAAATTTTTATTGTTTTTTTTTTGTGTTTTTTTGTTTTAAGTCTTTCCAAAATGGAAAGTTTTATTTTCTTTCAAAATTTCTTCTTAGCTAAAGAATCTTCTAGGACTTTCTCTCAATTTCTAAAATTCTAAAATATTTCAGTGTTGAAAATTGTTTTAATTTTTTTAGGAAATAATTTGGAAAATAAAATTATTTTCCAACTTGTTGGTTTGATTTCATGTGAATTGTGATCAGAATTTTGTCCTCTTGGTATGGCAAATTAATTGTCTTCACGTTTGATGGATCAAATTTTAGGTCTCTTAGCTAGGTATCTTCACATATTCCATTTATGCCCAGATGAATCAATGTGTCAATGGTTTGGACAATTTCTTCATGCCTTAGGGTTTGAGTTTTTGGAAGGAATTTGTTTCAATTTGCACTTCTTATGCCTTGTGATGCTTCATGTCAACTGGATAATCATCTTTCTTTAACTTTCTTTTCCCTTAGGCAAACTTGAATCTTGTTTGTCTTGTTCAATCATATCTATGATCAGATTTTGGAAGGATTTGTTTGGACAATCATCCTTTGGTGGATCTTGATGCTTTATAGGCAAACTTTCAATATGTTATCCTTTTAAACCCTAAGTAGGAGTTTGATTAACTCATGCCATCTTTATTGACTGCAGATCGGAGCTTAGTAGGGTTTGGACAGTCATGTCTTTTGGGTCATGATGGGCATGTGTTTTTGGAAATTGCCTTGTCATTGTGCTTGCTGTTCATAGCGAATTCCAGTGATGATCAGACAATTTGTCTTTCTTTCTGTCATATTTTTTTTGGCAAAGTTTACTTCATCTTGTGTGAGGCTTTATTACCCAACTCTAGGCAAACTTGGATGAGAATGTGTCATCTCTTGAATGCTTTCTTCTTGGCGAAATTTACATGCCTTTGGACAGGTTTATATTATGCTTGGAAGATCTTTAAGAAGACTGTTAATACATGTGAATAAGACTTGAGTAATCTCTCCTTTCCAAGGTGGATTTAGAGATGATCAAAGACTTGGGATATGTGAATTCTATTGCCTTGTCCTTGTATTCAGCAAACCCTTAGTCTGTTATCTTCAACCTTGCTGATCATGGCGAACTTGGATTGCAGCAGTTAGGCGATTTTGTTTGGCTTTCAAACCCTCGGATATGCTTTACCTCTAGTCTCCATGGCAGATTTTACTATCTCTGTTTAAAGTCCTGTATGTTTGGAAGCTGCTTCTTTTGTTCATCTTTGGCAAATTGTGAAAGAAATTCATGAATTTTGCTATCAAACTTTGATCAGCAAAAGAAGTGTTGCAAACCTTGTTTTATAACTTCTTGGCGACTTCTAGAAGCTTTATTGTTTTATTTTTTTTCCTCAAGAAGTTCGAACTCTTTGTCGTCTTCTAGAAGGGAGCGTTGGAAGCTTCTATCATGCTTTGGAAAGCTTTATTTGCTTTATTCTCCTTCTAGAATGTGAACTTGAAGAAGGTTCTTAACATGTCACATGTTTTATTGTTTAATTGCTTTTAAATGCCAAGTCATCATACTTGCTATCTTTCTCTTTGTCAAGCGAGATTTAGAGTGCCATGTCATCATTTCATTGCCAACTTGGAAATTCTCTTATCAACTTTATTTTATCCTAACATGGCGAACTTTATTCATGTTATGCCAACTTCAATTTTGCCTAGGTGGACTTGGATTATACGCATAGGGCGGAGTTTGAAGACCCTTGGACATGGTGGACTTTGAGACTTTCTTGCCATGTTAAACTTTTGCTTGTGGCACACACTTTATGCTTCCTTCTCCCAAGGCGGACTTTGAAGACGTGATGCCAACTTGATGAATGCCGACTTTGATAGTCTTCATGGTCAAAGCGGGACTTTAACTTGTGCTTGCCTTAGACAGGGGCGGACTTTGAGGTTCCCCTTCCATACTTCCCTAGGTAGACTTTGAGGTTATTATGCTAAGGCGGAGTTTGAGTCTTCCATGACATATATGCTTTGACATGTTCATGTCAACCTTTGCTTGGCTTACCTTTCTTAACCAAAGGTAGGAATTTAATTGACCTTCGCCATGAGTTAGCTAACTGAAGGTAGGAGTTTAACATGTGTTTGATATTTTTGGTTGGTTTGAGTTCATCCTTCCTTGCCATACCAACTTGGAAGCCATCATACCAAGGCGAAGTTAAAAGTTTGTCAAACATTTTTATATATGAATAAGCTTAACCTCAGGTAGGAGTTAGAGTAACTCTTGCCATGAGTTAGTTGACCAATGGTAGGAGTTTGTTGATACTTGGACAACTTCATTGTTCCTTGGCGAACCTTGACCATGCCTGAACATCTTCCATACTTGACATCCTTGGGCAAATTTGACTGACCATCTGCCTTTCCACTTGTCTAAGCATCTGCCATTTTTACTTCTCCAACTTAGTCGAAATCTTCAATGTGCCATATCTAGATAACCAGTGTTCTTGCCATGTTGATACCATGTTGGTTTATCTGGAACAGAAACCCTAATTAGGGTTTGCATCTTGCTTTTTGCCCTTAAAGACATAATTTTCAAAATCTGAGAACATGGGTAGTAATAATTTGGCATAGGGATCAAAACCCTAATCTTAGAAAAAAAATAAAAAATTCAAACCCTTGTTTTTTATACTTAGAGGCAGAATTTCTCGAATTTGAAGACATGGGCAAGACTAAAATGACCTAAAGAACAAAACCCTAATCTTAGAAAAAAACAAAAATTTTGAAGCCCTGCTTTTTATATCTAGAGACAAGATTTTCAAATTCCGACAAAATGGGTAGTAATAAAATCACTCGATGAACAAAACCCATATGCCATTTTCAAAAAAGCAGAAAAGCACAAAAAAGAAGAAATTTCTAAAAATAGCAAGTTGTCAGAAATGACCCAAAGCAATTGTGATCCTCGTCCTTCGGACTTTTTGAGCACTTTGGCAACACTCAAATGCAATTCTGAGCAAGATTTCTCAATTTGGCTCGGGATGACCTCGAAATCTCTAACTTAAAACTCTCTCAAAAAATGGACTTATGAAACTGCAGAGCTGGGGGTCCCAATCTGCGATGGGGCAATGCGTGAAATAGGTCATAACAGGACACAAAATTTGTTGGATACTTTTGGAAGACATTGTGGAAGAAGACGATCTAAAGTTCAATTTAGCATATCACCCACACTAGGGCACTCCTATATTTGGGTATGACCGAATGGATGGCATGACATGAATTATTGGCATAGATTTGGATGGAATATTGTCAAGAATACAGAACTCACGGAAGGAATACATTGGAATACAGCTAAGAAGGTTCTCAAATATATCAGGTACATTAATCATTGGCATTATTTTTCAAAAATAAAGATTTTAGGTTGAATGGCCACATAGATGCAGTTGGACAGGTTTGAAGGATGAGAAATTAATTTAAGGATAAATTTGGTGTGCTATTGGATTTCTAAAAAGCAGTCTGCAGTAACATTGTCATCCTTCAAGCAGAATAGAAAGCTGCCATGGATTCAAAACATGAAGTAGTATGGCTTCGTTGTACATTGTAAGACATTCATTTTGGCAAACTTATCAAGCAGTCTTACAATATAAAATCAAAATACTGTCAAATTGACGAATAACTTAGTTTACCATGCACATACAATGGTAACAAGAATCTTTTTTCAGAGCAATTTGGCAAACCAAAAGATAAGGACATTTTCAATTAATTGGGAAAAAATTGTTTAGCTTAGGGAAAAAATTGCTGCAGTAATGAGATAAAAGACCCAGAGATCCTAAACAAACATAAAAAATTGCTTTGTCAGACTAATTGCCAAAAAACATGATTTTTTCAGCAGAAAATCATTATCAGGGTCAAGTAGCGATAATTGTGATTTTTAAAAAATTTCTGCATCTATGTCATGTGCAAAGCATATGGATGTATATCAGTGAACATTTACAAAATAGAAGTTCAAGATTTTGATTGTTAGAACTCACTCGAATCCCCTCTTATGTAACCACACTGTTGGAATTGTCTCTCAGACTGTTTGATAGCTCTTTGCTTGCAATATGGAAGTTCATCATCACTGTATCAAAGAACAGATCCAAAATATAAATTTAGAGCTGCTGATTGATAGAACTTTCTTGAATTCCCTCTTTTTAGCAACAGTATTGGAATAGTTTCTCAGTCTCTTTAATAGCTTTGCTTTCCATATCCAGAAAACCTGTTCTTAATGAGAGTCTTTTTTTTTAAGATATTCAAGTTGCCATTGTACTCATGTCTTTGATTTATTCATTTTATATTGTATTTTGAAATTAAACTGGTTAGATTGAATGTAGATGCCTTTTACTTAATTTTGTAGGTCACTGTGGACTTCAGCTCATCTCATGACAGGAAGCCTCATCCTGATCCCACAATTGAAGGATCTATTGAGGAGGTTAGTTTAATTTGCTAGTAGACTTAAGATTATAATCTTTAAATATTTGAATTTTCGTATGTGACTGTTTTCCTCTCACCTCCATATAGCCTTTTCATGGTCACAATGTCAGAAAATGAAAATGCAGAAATTAGAAATATAATTTTAACAAAATAAATGGACTAATTAGTAGTATAATTTTAACTAAATAAATGGACTTATTAGTAATATAATTTTAACAAAAATGAATGGGCTATCATATTTTTGAAATTAATACTTTTAGTTGGTAAAAGTGGATCATGTGCCCGTTTTCCAAATATTCTCAAAAAGGCATCTAGTTGTTTTTTGTAATGTCCCCTTCTCCTCAATGATCATTCAGGTGTTGATTAGCCTATTTTTTTGTCATTCCGGTAGCTAATTCGAAGATATAAGGGATTAGAGGCTGACATTGTCAATTATTTATTGATGGAGAAATAAATAATATTATTTTGAGCCCATAAAGTAATATTATAGGGGAAAAGTCACTTTTGGTTATAAAATTAAATTATAAAAATAAAGTGACTTAAATTATGAAATTAAGTCATGAAGTGACTTTATTAAGTAGATAAAATAAAATATAAAGTGACTTTATCATGAAGGCAAAGTTATAAAATGAATGTATAACATTTATTAAGCCTTCTAGATGTGGGATGAACTTATTGGAGGGAAAAGTTTATTAAAACTCACAAATTGTGATTTTGAGGTCCAAAAGCGGTTTAGACAATCTATTTAAGGGGTTTCGATCCTTCACCAAGCATTATGATATGTTGATTTGATACTTGATTATTTCTTCATTGTTGCTGGTTTGACAGTAGCAGCCATATCTGAGGACGAAACCCCTTGGAGATTCGTAGGTTGGACGGAAACCCAACTCTACTTGTGAGGTGGATTCATTCAGAGTTCATCATTAAGCTTATTTGCAGAATTTTGAGCAGATTTTGTGGAAGTTCTAGCTAGGGTTTGGACGCAATAATGGAGCCATGTTGCAAGTTGAAGGTTACATGAATTTATATGTTATTTCTAGCTTCGACGACCTCTTGTAGGGCATGTTTGGAAATGATTGCAGAATTGGGTATGTGTTGCATGTGTTGTTTGGAAATTTCTGAGTAATTGTAGCATCAAATGCTATTGTAATAAGTGCCAAAATTCACCATTCCAATAGTAATATACAAGGGTTTACAGTTCCATTGTGAAAATTCTGCTATTTATGTTTATTGCACATTCTTATCGTTGCATTCACCAGAATATTCAAGATATTTTTCCATAAACACCAAACATATATCTAAAAATATTCATAAATTCCATCAAAATTCAGACAATAGGATATTACAGTGGTATCAGAGCCACCTTTCCTGCCAGCCTGTGTGGGAAAATCAGCCACATGTCAGAAATTATGGTTGCATGTTGCTTCTAATCAGTTGCATGTCAGTTTGAAATCAGTTGTTTCAGCCACATACAACTTTTGGAACAATCAACAATGGGTAGTATTATAGATGGAAGATTGCAACCTACTTTCCTTCCGAAATCAGTGTCACATACAACAGGTGTAAAAAAGGTTACAACAATGGTTAAAGGCGGTACAAGTTCATCAAGGAAGGATAGAAGGGATAGTCTAAGTCCACAAATAAATGATTGACATATGGACGAGCTTATGAATTGTATGAATGACATTTCTAAAGCATTTCAAAAATATCAATCGGATATGTTATTATTGTTAGAGAAATTGCTTTTGGAAGAAGCTAAGAAGATGGATAAGAGGCATAACAACAATGAACACATTGAAGTCACTAATGATGAGCATATAGATCATTCCAATGCTAAAAATTCATTTGAAGAAGAGGCACATGAGCAATCCATTGAGGACAACAAGGTGAGGTTTGATAAACAGATGATAGAAGATGGAGATGCTGATCACCTGCAATCTGATTTCTTGACAGCAAGTAAAGAAGAGCATGACGACTTGTTTGTGCATGAGTTGGATGGGAGGATTGTTAAGGAAAGAGCTGTAGACCAATCAAAAAACCAAGTTGCAAGAATGTTTGATAGAGGACAAATGGCTGAGGGGATGAAAGACACTTTTCAGGTGGATGCTTCATGGGAAAGATCATCTTGTGCTTTGGTATCATAACATGAGAAGGATGGTTCCTTGTTTGAGTTTGATGCTGCCCCAAAATCAGAAAGTTCTGATTTGTTGATTAAGAGCAACGATTTGTTGAAGCTTGATGCTACCCTACACACAAAAGAACCTGATTTTCTCTTTGACAGTACTTCCTTGATTGGGTCTGGTGCTGCCATAAGCTTGGGAAGCTCTGATTTCTTGTTTGGGAATGATGATCAGATCATTGTTAGCGGTTGCTTGATTGATTTTGACACTGTCCTAAACTCAAAATACTCTAATTTTCTGATTATTGATAGCAGCATTTCAGTTAGGGCAGTTGGCATCCATGAAGTAGATGGTTTCCAGTAGAAGTGTAGTGGCACACCTATCAACATGACAGGGGTTCAAGGCAAGTTTGAAGTTTGTCATTTTCAGCTAGAGCCGTTTCTTGAAGTAGAATTTGGTAAGGAATCTTTCACCATGAAGGAAGGAGTGTCTAGAAACACTAAGGTTGCACATGACTTCAATTTTAATTTGTTGCTTGGCAATCACAATCTCTTTCCCTTGCATAACTATGAGATTGCTGCCACTTCACATGAGGATGATGGTACTCACACTTTGTGCAAAAGAATGCATGGAAAAAGGAATGTCTATATGTCTATTTGCATCAGGAGGCATGCATGATCGACCTTCTTCAAGATAAGAGACATCTTCTTGGAAAGTGTGAGTTGCAAATAAGTAGTGAGATTTCAGATGGGTATGATTGCATGAGGAATTGGGGGATTGGCATCGGGATGTTTGATACTTTTCTTTAGTGGGAGTTTGACGAGTTGCTCCACAACTCAAAGCATGGCGAAGTTTATATCAGAGTAGCACAACGGATTGGTGTAGTAGCGTTCTTGAGGTTGATATGGGATCTTGGTATTTGGTTTCGACATGTTAGTGCAGATTGCTTGAGGGCAAGCAATCTCCGGGAAGGGAGGACTGTAATGTCCCCTTCTCCTCAATGATCATTCATGTGTTGATTAACCTATTTTTCTGTCATTCCGGTAGGCTAATTTGAAGATATAAGGGATGAGAGGCTGACATTGTCAATTATTTATTGATGGAGAAATAAATAATATTATTTTGAGCCCATAAAGTAATATTATAAGGGAAAAGTCACTTTCGGTTATAAAATTAAATTATAAAAATAAAGTGACTAAAGTTATGAAATTAAGTCATAAAGTGACTTTATTAAGTAGATAAAATAAAATATAAAGTGTCTTTATCATGAAGGGAAAGCTATAAAATGAATTTATAACATTTATCAAGCCTTCTAGAAGTGGGATGAACTTATTGGAGGAAAAGTTTATTAAAAATCACAAATTGTGATTTTGAGGTCCATAAGCGGTTTAGACAATCTATTTAAGGGGTTTCCATCCTTCACCAAGCATTATGATATGTTGATTTGATACTTGATTATTTCTTCATTGTTGCTGGTTTGACAGTAGCAGCCATATCTGAGGACGAAACCCCTTGGAGATTTGTAGGTTGGATGGAAACCCAACTCTACTTGTGAGGTGGATTCATTCAGAGTTCATCATTAAGCTTATTTGCAGAATTTGAGCAGATTTGTGGAAGTTCTAGCTAGGGTTTGGACACAATAATGGAGCCATGTTGCAGGTTGAAGGTTACATGAATTTATATTTTATTTCTATCTTTGGCGACCTCTTGTAGGGCATGTTTGGAAATGATTGCAGAATTGGGTATGTGTTGCATGTATTGTTTACAAATTTCTGAGTGATTGTAGCATCAAATGCTATTGTAATAAGTGCCAAAATTCACCATTCCAATAGTAATATACAAGGGTTTATAGGTCCATTGTGAAAATTCTGTTATTTATGTTTATTGCACGTTCTTATCGTCAAGAATATTCAAGATATGAAATAAACACCAAACATATATCTAAAAATATTCATAAATTCCATCAAAATTCAGACCATAGGATATTACATTTTTTAAATGTAAGCTGTCAACTACACAGCTGACTGCTTTATATAAGGCTAGGAAAAATTGAAATATAAATTGTCTTGCAATGTGAATAAATATTTTGCTAGCATAACGAAATATTCTCACTCCCTGCTTTTACTATGTATATTCTGCAGGTGTGGAAGCAACGACTTTCTTCAAATCCCTCATTATACAATGCATTAAAGTTTAGGGTATGTGAAATAGCTGCTAACTTGAATATTTCATATATATTCTATTGTTTAATTACTTTTTCTTTTCTGATACAAACAAGAATAGAGCTACTCTCCTTTAAAATATGTTAATAGCGACAATAATGTTTGTGGCAGCTTGCTTTCTGCCTTGGGAAAAAAGAAAAATCATCATTACACCAGACCACTTACAAGTTCAGCTTGCTTGACATGAAACACACCATTAAAAGCCAAGATAAAAAATTGGACAAATGTAAACTACCATGTGCTTTCTTGTCACCAACTTTTGATGATAAGACAACACCCAGCATCACAATTCAAGCATCCATTTCTTGTAAAGAAAGAATTTCAGGTTCTTCAATGAACTTCAAGGGATATGCTGAAACAAAGAAGTGGGTTGCACATGTTGAACATCTAGTATCTTTCGTCTAACCAACATTAGCTACATAAGGATGGACAATCTAGTGCCAATCAAGGGCTATCTTAGGAGAATTCTCATTTGCAAACGGCTTCATCATGGTTGTCTTGGATCTACTCTCCCAAATGTTGTTGTTGCTTCCTTTATCCTCCAAGGCACCATGAATGATTTGTAATCAGGTTGGGCATTTAAATGAGCAGTTCATTAACACAGATTTAATGTTTTCTTATGCGCTGATTGTATGGTCTACACTATTAACATCAGCACACATAAGGTTGCCAATAGATTTTTGCTACAACTCCATAGCTGCCATCTATAAAGTTTATACCATGTGGCAGAATACATAGACATCATACTTTATTTTCTATTTTATCTAAAAATACGAACGCTCACTCAACACCGTGCTTCCCTCACTTTGCAAGTTCTAACTCTTTTCAATCATCATAAGCCCAATGAACTTATGGAAGATACAAATATTTCCTAAGAATATTCATTTTCACTGCTGTTGCCTATGATTTGATGGAAGAGCTGAAGTGGAACATAGAGTGATTTACATATAAGATCTCATGTAATGTCCCATTTCTGGATATTTTGAGAACTTGACAAAATTTACAACGAATATGCATGAAACCCTCACAATTTTTGATCACTGAGGTTCCAGAATGGGCAGATGAGAGCATACAGTGATTTGAATGTGAGCCAATAATCAAGTATTACAGTTTTGGTAGCAGGCCGCACAGTTACAATGCATGCAAATGCAAAATCAGAAAGTGGGTTGTGGTGGCAAGCCTTTCAAACTCTATTACAAGTCAATGTTATAGCAAAAAAGGATGGCAGTTATGCCTTCCAAATCAAATGCAAACAATATGACAGCCCTGGTTGAGAACTGCACAGAGTTACAGTATCAATTTATTATTAGAATATTAAAATAATGTTAATTTTAGTATTAATGTTCAATAGTGTATATTCTATTTTAGTAAGATCTTCTACGATCTTCTCAGCAGTTTCTTATTAGAAACTTGCTATTCTTGTAAATACTCTTGTATTATTTATGAGCGTCTTGCTCATTCTGTAAATCAATCAGTTCTTTGAAATCCATTGCGTGTCTCGCACTGTTTTATGGTATCAGAGCTTGGTTCCTTGAAAATTCGAAATTTTTTCAAAGCAAAAAATTCAGTGTGAATTTTTTTTTTGTTCTATTGTTTTGAAAAACAAAATCGAAGGATTTTTTTTCTGTTCTAATTTTTTTTGGGAATTTTCTTCCACAAAATCGTGGATTTGTTTCAGCCTGTTCGGATTTTTTTGAAACCGCGGATTTTCGGTTTGCATGTTTTCCAGGCGCCTGCATTTGTTGTGTAAAAAAAAAATCGCGATTTTCATCCTTGGCCACGCGACTTCGTTTCCTGTGCCTGTGCGTGTGGGTTTATTTGTGATCGCGTTCTTTCCCGCCTGCAGATTTTTTTTTGCCATTTTTTGACGGAAATCTGCATTTTCGGCTAGGGTTTTGACCCTCCAAATTCAGTTGAAATTTTTTTCTGATTGCAGATTCTTGGTGGGTTTTTTGAGATCTCATGTGGGTCGTCGTCAGAATTTTCTGGGTGCCTCGATTTTCGAGCCAGCGGATCTAGATTCGGACAACAGATTCCTTCTGGGTTTTTCGCAAGGATTTCTGGGTTGTCTTCGGATTTTTTTGGGTCAGTCGGAAATTTTTTCTTGAAATTCGTGCCAGCTATACTTCATTTTTTGAAGTCTGTACTTGCATCTGCCTCTGTTTCTGCAATGGGATTCAAAATTTTTGAATTATGTGCCAGCGCCTCTTCTCAATTTTTTTCGTTTTCAGTGCATTGGGAAACGTGCAAATGGCTTCTCTAACCAACCTAATGTTAGAAGGCAGTCAACGCTTTAATGGCAACAATTACAACATCTGGAAACAACGTATGTTGACCATTTTTGAATATAGGCGTCTTGACCAGCTTGTTTTGGGAAAAGAGCTCAGTCCTGGTACACCTGGTGCAGATCAAGATAAGTTTGATGAACGCAATCGGGAGGCAGTTATGCTTCTCAAACTCTCCGTGACTGATGATCACTTACCACAGATTCCTTCCGGCAAGACAACTTTCGACATCTGGAAGCATCTGAAGGAATTGCATGAGACATCCGACAAGAGCCGAGCATTCTTTCTGAAGAATCAGCTGTTCTCCATTATGATGGACGAACGCATGTCCTTACAAGAACACCTCATGAAGATTAAGGACATTCGAGATCAGCTCGAAGCTATTGGTCGAACTATGGAGGAAGAAGACATGGTAGTAATCACTCTGAAAAGTCTTCCAAAATCGTATGAACACTTCATTGAGACCCTCAATATTACTTCAACTAATGTTGACCTGAAGTTTTTAGAATTGTGCACCAAACTTCTACAGCAGGATCGCTGGAAACAACAATTTGGTAGTGGTACTACGTCAGCCTCCTCGGAAAATGCCTTTACAGCCCAATCCTTTCACAAGGATAAAGGCAAATTTCAGTGCTCTTAGTCTTTTCAGCAGAAAGGCTCTTCTCAGACACAAGATGGTGCTCAGAAGAAGAATGTGTAGTGCAATTACTGTCACAAGTACGGCCATATGAAGAAAGATTGCCGTCAGAGGCTCGCTTTTGAACAAAAGAAGCAGGGAGGGTCACACCAGAAGGCGCATGTTGCTGAACATTCCGAGCAGAAGGAGTCTGCCTTTTATGCCTTTATGGCTAAGAGGTCTTCAGATCATGCCAGGTCTTCTGATTGGTACATCGACTCTGGTGCGTCACGTCACTTTTCTCATCGGCGTGACTGGTTTACAGACTTCTCATCTTTCCGTGATTCTGTTGTATTTGGCGGAGGTGAGGAGTATACAGTTGTTGGCAGAGGCACTGTTCAGATACAGTTTGGTGGCAGGAATCTCATCTTTCTGAATGCGTACTATGTTCTTGGTATGGAACTTAATCTGCTCTCTGTCAGTCAGATTATGAGGAATTCTCCTTAGCTAGATGTGGTGTTCAGTGCTCACAAGTGTTCCATCATTGATCGGGAGACTTGTCTTACTGTTGCTGTTGGTCTAGAGGATCATGGCCTATACAAGCTTCTTGACACTGGTGATTCTCTTGAAGTGGCTCTGGCAACTCGTGTTTCCCCTCTAAGCACTTTGTGGCATTAGAGATATGGACATCTCAACATTCAGTATCTCTCTCAGCTATCTCGTGAGGGACTTGTTTCAGGGTTACCTGATATTCAGACTCAGCATCTTGGAGTATGTGGCGCCTGTCAAGCTGGCAAATAGCATCGGACTTCATTCACACATGGAAAGTCTTGGCGCGCATCTAAGGTACTTCAATTACTTCATGCTGATATTTGTGGTCCTATGAATACATCTTCTGTTACTGGTTGCAAATACTTTTTGCTTATTGTAGATGATTTTAGTAGAAAGATGTGGGTGTACTTTCTTAAACACAAATCAGATGTATTTAGTATCTTTCAGAAGTTTAAGTCCTTAGTTTAAAAAGAGCTTGGATGTAGCATCATTACTCTTAGGACAGATAACGGGGGGGAATTTTGTTCTTTTGCATTCTCCAACTTCTGTGATAACCATGGCATCAAATGCCAGTTGACTACACCCTACACTCACTCCTCAGCAAAACAGTGTTGTTGAGCGTCGCAATCGTACGGTTGTTGAGATGGCTCGTTCAATGTTACAACCCAGGAGTGTTCCGAATAAGTATTGGGCTGAAGCAGTGTTTACTGCTGTCTACCTCCTTAACCGCTCACCTACTTAGGCTGTTAAGGGGAAGACTCCAGAAGAGGTTTGGTTTGGTCGGAAGCCTAAGATCAGCCACCTGGAGGTTTTTGGCTCTGTTGCCTATGTTTGGATTCCAGATGCTAAGCACTACAAGTTGGATTCCAAAAGTCAGAAACTCATGATGACAGGATACAGTGATCACCATAAGGCCTACAGACTGATAGATATAGACACTGAACGTCTTATCTTCAGTCGTGATGTTGTATTTGATGAAGACAGAGGATTCTTTCAGTCCCCTTCTACTGAGCAGTGTTCTAAGGATCAGCCTCACAGTGTTCTTCCATTAGGCTCGCCTAATGGGCGGGATGATGCAGAATCCATTTTCGATGATGCACTACTTGAGTTCCCTCCGGAGAATAATCCTCCTCCTCCTGATCCTGTTCCTGATCCTGAGCCTCTTCCAGCTCCTCCAGATGTTAGCACTTCTACTCTCTGGCCTAAATGGTGGGCCAAGACCATTGGTGATCTCAGGGATACTGAGCTCATTGAGGGTAGAACCTCCCGTAATAAGAGCAAACAGCAGCATACAGTCAATTTTGCTCTCATGGCTAACATACACAGTGTCTTTGAGCCTCAAACATATTCAGAGGCTAAAGGTATACCTGAGTGGGAAGAGGCTATGGAAGTTGAGTTTCAGAGTCTTCAGAAGAATCACACTTGGGCCCTTTCTGATCTTCCTTCATGGAAGAAGCCCATTAGCTGCAAATGGGTGTACAAAGTAAAATACAAAGTTGATGGAACCCTAGACAAGTATAAGGCTCGTCTTGTTGCTCGTGGGTTCTCACAGAAAGAAGGCATTGACTACGAGGAGACCTTTGCTTCTACAACCAAAATGAGTACCATACGGCTCGTTCTTGCCTTGGCAGCCCAGTTCAGTTGGAAAGTCCATCAGATGGACGTCAAGAGTGCCTTTTTGAATGGTGACTTACAGGAAGAAGTCTACATGATGCAACCCCCAGGATTCAAGGTTGCTGGTCAAGAACAGAAGGTCTGTAGACTAGTCAAAGCACTCTATGGTCTGAAACAAGCTCCTCGAGCTTGGTACATGAAAATTGATAAGTACTTGACAGATCATGGTTTTCAGCGGAGTCCATCTGATGCAAACCTGTATATCAAGCATACTAGTAATGATGTTCTTTTTGTGGTTGTCTATGTGGATGACTTAATCATTACTGGCAGTTCAGCACATTTGATCACTGGGATCAAACAGGATTTGTGCCGCACCTTTGATATGACAGATTTGGGACTTCTACATTATTGCTTAGGAGTTGAAGTCTGGCAGACTGAGAACAATATCTTTCTCTCTCAGTCCAAGTATGCTAGAAGTCTTGTGGACAGGTTCAGAATGCAGGATTGCAAACCTGCCTCTACTCCTATGGAACCCGGGTTCAAACTTTCAGCTCAGTCATCTTCACCAATTGTGGATGAATCTTTGTTCAGGCAACTAGTGGGCAGCCTCATCTATCTTACTGCCACTAGACCTGACATCAGTTTTGCAGTGAGCTACATTTCACGCTTCATGACAGCTCCCAACGTTGATCATTGGATAGCAGCGAAGTGTGTGCTGTGTTATGTGAGTGGCACTCCTGATTATGGACTTCTGTACACTCGGAGTTCTGATCCTACACTCAGTGGTTACAAAGATTCTGACTGGGCAGGTTCGGTTGATGACCGTAAATCTACAGCAGGGTATGTGTTTAGTTTGGGATATGGTGCTGTCACATGGACTAGTAAGAAACATCAGGCAGTGGCTCTCTCCTCGACAGAAGCAGAGTATCGGGGAGCAGTTAAGGCATCTTGTGAGGCGGTTTGGCTTCGACCAATGCTTGCGGATATGCATGTCTCCCAGGTAGGTCCAACTCCCTTGTTCTATGATAATCAGGGAGTGCTCAAACTCGCCAAGAATCCAGTCTTCCATGAAAGAACCAAGCATGTGGAAACTCATTGTCACTATATTCGACAGCTGGTTGAAGACGGATCTATCCAGTTGCTGTATGTTCCTACCTCGGAGCAGCCAGTAGACATCTTCACCAAACCCCTTGGTCCTGATAAATTTGTAAAATTCAGGGGGTCTATAGTTGTAGTTAATAGATTGAGCATTAAGGGAGGGTATTAGAATATTAAAATAATGTTAATTTTAGTATTAATGCTCAATAGTGTATATTCTATTTTAGTAAGATCTTCTATGATCTTCTCAGCAGTTTCTTATTAGAAACTTGCTATTCTTGTAAATACTCTTGTATTATTTATGAGCGTCTTGCTCATTCTGTAAATCAATCAATTCTTTGAAATCCATTGCGTGTCTCGCACTGTTTTGTTTATTAGATAACAATGTTGGAATCATATAATATTGAAATAGGATTTCATACTTTTCACCCAACAGCAGTATTAAGTAAAAATCCTTAATCAAATGTATTCTAAATATTAGAAATGAAAAATTCTAGAATTCTGATATAAGCTCCAGAATATTAAATAAATAGCATGCCCTGATTTCATACGGCTGTAAGGAACACTATACAATAGTTGTAGATAAATAATATCCTCTAAAAACCTGAATTCTATAGAAATATTATCACATTCTGTAATATCCCCTTTCTGGGACTGCCCTAATTCTTGCCTTTTAGTCTGCTACTGTGCTATAGATAGACCTGATTTGATACTATTTCCTTCTTCGATCTCTGCTCCTTTGAATGAATTGTTATTGCTGAATGGTTCAATCTATCAACTGGATTGCTGAATATTGTCCACTCCCTTATGATGTTCGATGTCCCTTTGAGAATGATTCCGTCTGATTCTTTGCCTGTCTCTGCTGTTCACAATAATATTTGCTTGATTGGATGGTTGCTTTAGATGTTCGATTCTATGGATGCTCTTCTCCAAATGATTGCTTGTTCTTCTTTTTATGCCCTTCATGCCAATGCGGATCTGCCTTATGTATCACTTCTATCTCAATGAAGGGTTATGTCTTTTCCCCACGTGTGCAACCTTCTCCAGGGTTGTGTCTCTTCACAACTATCCCGTGCCTCTTGTTTAGACTTTGTTAATTTGCTTAAGTCAATCTCTTAACTTGCCTAGACAAATCACCGATTTCATGAAGAGAATTTGCTTAGACAAATCGCTGCGTAGAATTGGATTTGATTTGCTGTTCTTAACTGTTCCTATCTTGGAAGACATCTAGCTATCAGGAGTGAATACTTGATAGGCTGATCAGGGTCATGACATATTCAAACCAAATGGTTGTGCAAAAACATTAGAAATGGTATGGCTGCCAGAAAACACAACTCAATAGTTCAAAATATGTACGACAGGTTCTAATATTTCTCCATGAGCTTTTAATCTGCATGGAAGACAATTTTGTCATTTTTTGTTGTAATGTTTGTTCCTGTTGAAACATGATAGCTTCGTTAAGATAAATGATTGAATGAGAGATAAATGAAGTCTCTCATTCAATCATCTATCTCATCGCTGAATAATGATAGACTTCATTTATATATATCCTTTGTAATCTTCATTCAGATTTCTTGTAATTGCAAATACATTTCATGATCGGTCTGCATATACGGATATGTATTTTCTTGAATGATCGAGCACATGATCATATTGATATACTTCTGCTTAATTACCATTCACGATCATGAAGAGATCGTATTAGACTTGATCGGGTTATCCTGTATAAGAACCATGCAACAATGTCAATACTCGTAACATCCTGATTGGTATCGGGTTGGATAACAAAAGGTATTTAAGCACCGATTAGTATCGGGCATTATCTGTATTAAACCGATTGGTATTTGTTATGCGCTAACACCGATTCATATCGGTATGATCATATTTGTTATTAAGAGGCACGATCAAGTGTTACCTTGATCGGCCATGTCTAAAAGACATGTCCGATCAAGTTAACACTTGATCAAACAATATCATCATATATATGCCAATCTATGGATGAGTGATATATCATCGAAATTTATTAATGTTCTATCACAGCCACCTGCACAAAAGAAAGTATAATCAGCAATATTCATTGAAGCAATATATATACAATTAGAATTTAAAGACAAATAAATATACCTTTGAGCATTTGAACATAGATTTGAATACATTTACATGGTATCAGAGCCACGTTAGATCGAACTTGAGGCATTCAAATTTGTAAAGTTCAAACCAAAGTATATAACATCACATTTTTCTCCATGGCCAATGCTGTTAGATTTGAAGATAGACTCGATGGAGGAAGTGACTTTGTCTCATGGAAATTCAGAATTATGTTGGTCCTTAAAGAGAACAAAGTACAGTCATTTGTAAATGAGAAAACTGAAGAACCACAGAATGATCCTGAGAAGACTGCGTGGATAGATGGAAACGATAAGGCAATGAAGATAATTGTGGATGGGGTAAGAGACCATATTGTACCCCTTCTAACGAAATATGACACTGCATATCAGATGTTCAAATCTCTTGAGAGGACTTATGAGATAAGTAACTCTAGCAGAACTTTAGCACTGAAAAGGCAGATCAACCACATCAGTATGAACAAGGGTGAATCCATCAATGCCTACTTTATGAGAATCTCAACCTTAAGGGATCAACTCTCCACTCTTGGGTATGAGATTGAAAGCAGGGAATTAACCCTAATTGCTGTAGATGGTTTTCCAAGCACCTGGGAAACCTTTGTAGAAGGAATCGGTGCCAGATCTAAATTCTCGAAGTTTGATCGATTAAGAGCAGACTGTCTACAGGAGGAATCCAGGCAAGCCAAGAAAGGGCTCAACCACAAATCTATAGATGAAGACCTTCAAGTGCTTAATGCTAGCACTCACAAGAAGGGTAAAAAGAAGCAATTTAAGAAAAGGAAAAGTCATTAGAGCAAGAACGCCTCCAAGAAAGATCTCTCCCACATTCAGTGTTTCAGATGCGACAAGTTTGGACACTATGTAGCTAAATGCCCTGAAAGGTCCAAACAACAAGCTACATTTGCCAAAATAGGAAAGACTAGAGGAGAGAATGATTCTAAGAAATATGTGTTTTATTCAACACTCTCTAACCAAGTATCAAATAAAACAAACTCATGGGTGATTGACAGTGGCTCATCTAGACATATTACTGGGTTCAGAGAAGTGTTGGATTCCATGGTGGAAGAAACTAATGAAGAGGTAACAATTGGGGATGATTCTGCACATTGAGTTAGAGGAATTGGAACCTGCACCATAAAATTGAAGTTAGGCCTATCTTTGCAGCTCATAGGAGTACTATACGTCCCAGGCATCAAGAGGAACCTGGTCTCCATTTCGGCACTTGAGGATAATGGGTATAGAGTGACCTTCATGGATAACAAAGTGTTGGCTTGGTGAAAGAATTCATCCATCAAGAAAGCCAAGACTATAGGTCAGAGGCAAGGTTACTTGTACGAGCTATGTGCAGAACCTAATCTAGCCCTAATCCATGAAGTTGCAGATGCAAATCAAATTTGGCATAGAAGATTAGGTCACCTGAACTTTCGTGCCGTATCATCTATGAAGAATCTTGTCACAGGTTTACCTAAGTTGAAACAGTATCATTCAGGTGCATGCAAGGGATGCGCCTTAGGTAAAAATACTAAGGGCTCTTTTCAAAATAGTACTAGAAAAACTAGCAATGTTTTAGAATTAGTCCACTTTGATTTGTGTGGACCTATGTCTGTACCCTCTTTAGGAGGATTTTTGTATTATGTAATATTTGTTGATGACTACTCTAGGAAGACTTGGATCTACTTCTTGAAATGTAAAGAATCAGAAGAGATCCTTAGAAGGTTTAAAGAATTTAAATCCCTCACTGAAAACTCCTCGGGAAAGAAAATTAAGACCTTAAGAACTGACAATGGGAGGGAATATACTTCAGATCTATTCAGGGATTTTTGTCAAAATGTTGGGATTAAGAGGGAGTTCATTGTTCCTTACAACCCTCAACAAAATGGGGTAGCTGAAAGGAAGAATAGGACAATTGTAGAAGCAGCCAAAGCCATGCTCCTTGATCAAAATCTTGATACCCATCTTTGGGCAGAGGCCTCAAACATTGCCGTGTATATACAAAATAGATGCCCTCATTCCCACATTGAAGACAAAACTCCTGAGGAAGTCTTCATTGGATCAAAGCCATATATCATTCATTTCAGGATATTTGGGTGCCCTGTCTATATCCATGTACCTAAGGAGAAAAGAACAAAATTAGAGCCCTCAGGGAAAAGAGGAATTTTTGTTGGGTATAGTGAAACTTCCAAGGTCTACAGAATCTATGTACCTAGTCAAAAACAAATTGAACTTAGTAGGGATGTGATCTTCGAGGAAGACTTAGCCTTCAAAAGAGCCAGAAATTCCATAGAACCTGAAGTTCAAGTTTCTGCTCCTAACCTAGAAGAGGATCCTGCTCCTGAGTTTCAGAGGGAGAATCTTGAGGAGAATGAGGATGGAGCCCAAAACTCACCTAGAGAAAATCCCAAGAAAAGACCACTCTGGGCCACCAAAACAGTAGAAGAGGCTCAGAAATATGCAACTCCCTTAGGAACCTTCAGAGAAAGTAAAAGGCCTAATAGATTTACTAATTATGTTGCCCTTATAAATGATCTCTCCAAATCCGAACCTACTAATATGTCAGATGCACTTAAACATCAAGTATGGAAGGATGCCATGTCAGAGGAATATCAGTCCATTGTGAAAAATGATGTTTGGGAGATTGTTCCAAGGCCAACAGGAAAATCTGTGGTTTCATCCAAATGGCTCTTCAAAATCAAGCATGTTGCAGACGATAGCATTGAAAAAGACAAAGCCAGATTTGTAGCCAGAGGGTTCTCACAAAAGGAAGAGATTGATTATGAGGAAACCTTTGCACCTGTTGCCAGATATAGCTCAGTCAGAGCAGTCTTAGCCATTGCAGCAGCAAAAAGATGGAAAGTACATCAGATGGATGTAAAGACAACATTCCTGGATGGAAAAATTGAGGAAGAGGTCTACCTAGAGCAACCTGAAGGATTTGAGATACATAATGTAGAGTCTCATGTGTGCAAACTCAAGAAAGCCCTATATGGACTTAAACAGGCTCCCAGGGCCTGGTATGAGAGAATTGACAGTTATCTCACAGGATTAGGCTTCTAAACAAAAACAATGCGGACCCAAATCTCTATTTTAAGCAAAACAAAGGTGATATGTTAATATTGATCTTATATGTTGATGATTTATTAATCACAGGAGAAGATCATTTCATAGATCAATGTAAGAAAGACCTTGCTAAAGAATTTGATATGAAGGACTTGGGTCTTCTTCATTATTTCCTTGGATTGGAAGTCTGGCATAATATTGATAGCATTGTACTAAATCAGGGTAAATATACCTTGGACATATTGAACAAAATGGGATGTTAAACTGCAGACCTATGACATCTCCTATGGAAACAAACCTTCATAAACTTAAGGAAGCAGCAGCAGATTCACAACCAATAGATCCTACTCTCTATAGGCAGATGATTGGATCCTTGATGTACCTGGTAAATACGAGGCCAAATATCTGTTATGCAGTAAATGCTTTGAGTCAATTTATGTGTCAACCGAAGGAGATACACCTGGTAGCAGTAAAACACATCATGAGATACCTTCAAGGTACTCTCAATCTTGGTCTCAAGTATGAGAAAGTTAATTTAGATCTTCATTGATTCACAGATTCAGATTGGGCTGGAAGTGACTGACAGAAAAAGCACCTCAGGATGCTGCTTCAGTTTGGGTTCAGCTATGATATCTTGGATTAGCTGAAAACAATCGTCAGTAGCACAGAGTTCCACTGAGGCCGAATACATCGGAGCTTCCATGGCTGCTCAAGAGGCAGTATGGCTCAGGAAGTTGCTTGTGGGATTATTCGGTGAACCAATGAAACCTACTCTTATTCATTGTGACAATCAGAGTTGTATAAAACTCTCAGTGAATCCTTTATTTCATGATAGATCCAAACATATAGAGATTCCTTATCATTATGTATGAGACATGGTGGACAGGAATGTGATACAATTGGAATATATTAGTACAGGAGATCAGATAGCAGACATACTTACCAAACCACTTTCTAGGGCGAAAGTTGAGCACTTCAGGAAAGGTCTTGGTATGATTGAATTGTAATTTGCTTTGTAATCTGTACTTATATATATTTAATGTGTAAACTTCTTTGTCGTGTTATGACTTTTATGGGCTCCACCCCCTGTGTACATTTCTAGGAGGTGACGATCTCCTAGATAATGGACACTTGTATGAGACATTATAAGGTGACGATCTTATAATGGTCAAACAGGATGTCATGTGTGATGATGTCTTGTATATCATGGATGTGCCATGATATGTGGTGGTAAGACATTATGAGATGTCAGTGCACATACCACAACTTGGATATAATGAGAATCAAATTATGCTCTTGTATTTATATCCTTGGTATCGCGTGCTATGCGATACTGATATCACGTGTTAGGTGATATCTATGTCACGTGCTTAGGTGATATGATTCCTCATATCACGTGTTAGGTGATACTTCATGTCACGTGCTTAGGTGATGTAATTCTTTGTATTACGAGATTATGAGATTATGGTCATCATGAGAAATGTGATGCTATATACTAAATATGTTGTCATTCATTTATCTTCCCTAGCTAAGAGGGAGTATTGAAACATGATAGCTTCGTTAAGATAAATGATTGAATGAGAGATAAATGAAGTCTCTCATTCAATCATCTATCTCATCGATGAATAATGATAGACTTTATTTATATATATCCTTTGTAATCTTCATTCAGCAGCACTGAAGGATGTTCGCTCAGCTTGGAATACAAGTTCGCTAACCTTTAGACAGATTTAGGAACCCTCGGTGATTTGCTGATTGCAGAGATAGGAAATTCGCTGATTGTATTGATATTAGAATGATCACAAATTATCTTGTATATATATGAATTAATTCCTCCAATAGATCATAGTCGGCCTTGTAGTTTTGGTGCCAAGAATAGGATCAGACCTTTAATTATAAGTTACATATAGGTCGGCTCTAATTTACAAGTTACATATAGGTCGACTCTAATTACAAGTTACATAATTGCACAAGGGGTTCACACATTTAGGGTCAGACCTAAATGCTTTACAAGTTACATAAATTACATGCTGCCACCCAAGATTACATAAATAACTTAAACTAGAATCTGATTCTAGCTACATATTTCAACATAGATTTGAATACATTTACACTTCCTTAGACATTCCAATTGTCAGCATGGGTTAGCCCATAATTAGGGTTCTCGTGGGCTAAAGTGGTGGATAGGGAGCCCATTTGCGGGTTTGGTGACCTTTTGAGAAGTATTTGAGGCATTTTGGGAGTTCTGGGGCAGTTTCCTATTTTTAGGAGGGTTTCTATTTTTTAGGAGTGGACTTCCAGTTGACTGTTTGGTCATTCGGAGGGCCGAGGAGCATAGCAGAGTGGCTTAGGAGTGTTTATCATTGATTTGAGATAGTTTCCTATTTTTTAGGAGAATCCCTATTTCTTAGGAGGAGACTGCTAGTTGCACTGCTACAGCCAGACATTGCCCCGATACTGGTGGCAGCTTCAGTTTTGAGTGAGATTGCCAAATGTCAATTCCAGAATGTCAAATCGAAGTATGATGGGGGTCACCTTATGTTTAATTAATACCTTCTGTTTAATTAAATATAATAAAGCATTAGAAAAATTAATAAAGTACCCCCCCTTGGCACTCACCCCTAGTAGCTTAATATTGTTTTAAAAAGGGGGCCGCTAATGTCATGAATAAAAGACCCTTGGAGTGGATCATAGCTCTTAGAGGAGGAAATAATTTGATTAAAAATCAAATTAAGACATTAAAGAGTGAAAATAATGGAAAGGAAACCCTAAAATCGAATTAAGGTTTTGAGAGAATAAAGTAACATGGGGGGCAGCCATTTGCTTATTCATCATTCATTTTTACATGAGCATTTTTGGAATTTGCAGCTGGAGCAGGTTTCAACAGAAAATCAGGTTCTTTGAGGACGAAAACCCTTGAAGAAATTGTGAATTGGACAGAAACCCAATTCACTATTGGGGAAGACCTACACAAGGTCTTCATCTGTGCATCATTGGACTTCATTACAGGCTGTTTTGCACTCAGATTTGGTTACAGTAGTGAGATATCAGAACATAATTGCAGATCAGAGATTTTTATCACCATATATCAGCATTCCAGAGCAACCTTAAGCCAGCCGTACCTTTCCCATTGTTGGCTGTACCATTCAGCAGGCTCCGGGTTGCAAATGTTGGCCGTACTAGCTCAGATTAGGGTTGAAACTTGTATGATCTTTATTGTTGGCATCTTCTTATAGAGAGTTGATGATTTCAGCAGGCTTCAAGGGTTGATTTTAGTCCAGATTGTTGTTTTTATCAGTAAATTGAATAACCCTTCCTGGGAGCCAGGCGCGGGACTTAGTAGATTTTCAGTATTTGTTTTTCTTAATTGTTGTAGGAGCAAATGAAACTATTTGTAGTCACCTTCTGTAGTTGGGAGCTCATAGATTGTGCTATTTTCATATTCTTCAATAAAACCCTCTCTTGGCTAGGCGTTGGACTCCTGGTATGCAAGTTGTGGCTTTGGTGAAATAGATTTCTTAAATCTGAAAATTATTTTATTGCTGTTCCAAAATCAGAATTCTGAATTTAATTATCAGTCAATTATTTTCCTGCATTTTTGAGTTCAAAGTATTGGTTCATTGGCATTGTTCATGATAAACCCTATACAATCTATTGATATCAAAACCCAAGCAAAAACCTCAGAAAGCGATCTTAAAACCTTCAATCAGCAGCATAAAAATCAGAAAAAATTCTGTATAATCTGGCTGGGGATCTTTCATTTGTTGTGTAGAGTAGACCCAAATATACTTGTCAAGTTTAGTGTAACGATGCACTGCAATTTTGTGATAACCCCTACGGTATCGCAAGATGTAAAATCACTTGCAGGGTTAAGGATATTGTAAGGAAATAAATTGAAATAAGTAATCTAAAAGAAATATATTTAATTTATTTAATAAAGGGAAAGTTATTAAATAGGAAAGCATTTAAATATATTCTTGATATGTAATATCGAATATATTTAAAAGAAATGTATATATTAAAATAAAAAAAGAGAGGAAATTATATTCTTTTGAAATGTAATTAATATTTAAATTATTAAAAAGAAATAATATATGAAATACAATTAATATTTTAAATAATATATTATGCAATTAATAGTTAAAAGGAAATATTATATCAAATACAATTAAAATTTTATATAGTAATATATTTAAAAAGGGGGGTGGGGAACTGGTATCCCGAACGGGCTGGGTACCTCCGCATGAAGTGGTGCGTAGGTAACCGCAGCCTAGGCTACGGTTACCTCCTCACCCCTTCATGCGGAAGGGTGCCCGTGGGGACACAACCCCTCACCAACTATAAAGGAAGGCTGCGGTCAAACAAGGAGGAAAGGCAGCAGACTACGGGAAAAAGGAAGGGAGTGACTGCAGGGAAAGAAAGGAAGGGAGGTCAGCGGACAGCCAGGTAAGAACTCTGTCCAAAATTAAATAAAGGTATAATACATGATGGTTTTTTTTAATTAATATTAATAGTTAGGATTAAGGGTAAGGCTAATTAATATGAATGGGTATTAATTAATGAACAATGGGTAAGGGGTAAGAACCCTGTCCTATATTAATTAAGGTGAAATATATGAAGGGTTTCCTTATTATTAATATTAATAAGTAGGATTAAGGGTGAAGGCTCAATAATATTAATTAGTATTAATTAATGAACAATGGGAAATGGGTAAGTCCATTGATAAGTCATGTTCATAATTGTCTAGTAAGAATGTATACACATTATAGGGTGTAGCATTCACTAGATATAAATAGGAAAAAGGTAATCTTGTAAATAATATACACATGAGTGCATATCAAGAGGGACTTAGGAATACAAGGTATCTTAAGAAACATATTGCAAATATGGAAGATGAAAAGTAATGTTGATATATATATCTATAAGTTAATTATATAATGCATTAAGAGTTCATGTTAACATAAAGGAATATTTATGAACAAAAATGTTATGTAAATACAAGGCTTGGTTGGGTCAAACTTAACCAAGAAGGGAAGGATCGAGTCAATCCCCTTTGAGGACTTGGATGATGAAGGCATCGTCCAGGGCAAGGAAAGGCAAGGGTCTCCCTTGGCTGGCTTGGGTATAAGATGTTATACTCAAGACAGGACTCAAGGGTCAGGCCGATCCCTTTTGAGGACTTGGACGATGAAG
This sequence comes from Cryptomeria japonica, assembly GCF_030272615.1. Taxonomy (NCBI): domain Eukaryota; kingdom Viridiplantae; phylum Streptophyta; class Pinopsida; order Cupressales; family Cupressaceae; genus Cryptomeria; species Cryptomeria japonica. The sequence continues at coordinate 220,824,025 of NC_081405.1, forward strand.
GCATCATCCAAGGCAAGGAAAGGCAAGGGTCTTCCTTGGAGGGCTTGGGTGTAAGAGGTTACACCCAAGATAGGATTCGAATTCATCTTCGATTTCCTGGACGGCTTGGAACCAAGGGGTTCCAAGAAGGCGAGCCTCATAGCTGCCTAAGGACATACATTCGTATGGCATTCGTATCCTTTTTATTAGATAAAAATTATGATTATGTTAATTGAGCATTGAAGTTAGGTTGTAAATTTCGATTACTTACATATGTATATATATGTTTGTGGTGTTCTAACCATCTGTTTTACAGGTTAATGATCTCTAAATAGTAGGGACATTACAAATTTGCAATCAACAAATTCCAAATGGTATGAACATTAGGCTTCACCATGAATCAACAATAAGATCTTCCATTCAACAAATCAAGAAATCTAAACTTGAGAAAATAGAAACCATGCAACATGTTGAAATAACACACCATATCGACCATATCTTCAATGAAAATTGTATGTTTATTCCATCAAGCCTTGGCTACAATCTCTTTTCCTCCTACTCTACTCTTAACACCTAATGATCGACTATTAACCTTTACAAATGAGAGGGTAATGCCTTATATAAACATCCCAATTACAATTCAATGGCCCAAATTGATGGGGAATCAATGGCTGAGATTACAAGATAAAATCCTATTTAGGGTTAGTTATAACTAATTCGACCAATGAGAAAATTACATAATTTAGGACACATGTCCAACTTTAAATGTAGACCAATGAAAAATGAGGTTAGGTACATTGAATAATATTTGATATAGCTCCACATGCCACTTGCTCCTCCTTTGATGAGTTAGGTTCAATGTAGTTGGACATCTTGACTTGTCATGATTTGATTGTCTTGAATGTGACCAGCCGCCAACTCAACCTGCTTTTTGTAGATCATCACAAAGAAGTTCCTTCATCTTGAGCAATATCTCTTGATAATCAACACTTCCGATTCATATTGAAAATATGCCTTTGTAAATTAGCTTCAGTAAATTCTGCACTTCAACAATTTTTTAATTTAAAAGTTAAAACTATTGTTGGAAAATTGGAAGCTCCACACGTGTAACACTTTTTTTTTCCATGTATACAAAGTTCCAGTTGTATTATCTATAGTTTTTTTGTTATACATAACATCATTTATGGATCTCATTTTTTGATTGAATTTTCTTAATATTTTCAGTATGGAGGCTATGCGACATCATCTCCAACAGAAGAATCCATTGGGGCAACTAAAATTTGCCTTTGCTTGGGACTTACCGATTACAGGTTCATTTGTATTAATCATTCTATCCTTTCTATGTTTTCTTTTTTATATTTGAATTAATATTGATTACTATTTATAGAGTGTGATGTCCCATTTTCAATTGATTTATGTTTGTGGACCAAAGGCCTATTTCCTAGTTCCAGTGTCTCTTCTAGTCCATGTTTGCATGTGTGCTCCCCTTTCATCCCCCATGTTCCTATAGGGTTAAATTTTTTTTATTTGGTGAGGTATGTTCAATTTACAAGGTCCGTGCAAGTTGGTGGAGTTTGGGGTTTCCCTTTTTGGTATGCTTTTCCACCCAACTCTACTTTTCCCTTATTCTTGTCAGAGTATTAGGATTTCCCCTTGTCATGAATCCTTGATCTTTAAAACCTTGACTTCTTGACTTTTTGCACTAAGTATCTTACCAGAGTTGGAGTTGTAGCCTTTTTCTTATTTGGGTACTTGTTATGAAGTATGCCCAAACCTCCATCCCCAACATGTTACACTATATCACTTCATTATGGATCACAACTTTGGATATCTTTTTATTTGGATACCTAGTATGCTATACTCTCAAACCTTGGCCAAGACACTTTACACTCCATTATCCAATCAAGATCACAAGCTTAGTTTGTTGGCATTAAGTTGCCATTGATGTCAACCGGTGAGTAGGAGTTTGGTGGCATTAAAGATTGATGCCAACTGGTATAGTATGTTGGCATGTTAAGTAAATACCGGTAAGGCATGAAACTGGTATGTATCAAGGCTAGTTGCCAGTTTGTGATGAAGAGGCAAAATGTTAACAAGATCACAATGAAGTAGTATACCAGAGGATAAGGTGCGTTGCCGATGTGTTGTGTTGCTGGTAAGAGCAAATGTTCAGTGTGTTGGACATATCGGTAAGGGTATGTATCGGTAGAAGGATTTGCCGGATGAACGAGTATGAACCGACCCTATGTCGGTGAGTGGGTCGTATGTCGACGTGTCTGTCATGTGGATGCCAGGTTGCAAGAAGGGAGATGTCGGTGTGTTTGCATCGTTGAGGCAAGGTAGTTGCAGGGACAGGTAAGCATTTAATGAAGCCCCCCTTGATTTGCGAATTGAAAATCATAAGTTTTGCGACTCGATGAAGAATGAACGATCGAAGAAGATTAGAGAGTTGTTGGCGTCATGATTGAAGCATGGAACCAGATTATAGGATGACCTCGAACAAGAAACAACTAGATCTTAAATGTGATCGACAAAAATCAAAGCAGAAGAGCAGGGTTAGGTTTGCTATTTTTAGCATATATGCATTGGACAAATGAAAAACGCGTACAAATTTATTTCCTCAATGCAAGTGATCGATCCAAGGAAGATTGGATCAAATTGAAGACAGATTTGGTCGCTAAGAAGAAACCCTAACCGCCCTAAGTTTGAATTGGTTTTTGGCGGGAAGGCTCAAGTTTAAATATGCCAACTTGAGACTTTGATTGGTGATGGATGAGTGCGAAGAAGGGTGATCAGTGTGCAGTCTAAATAATTGGAAAGAAAATTCTGAGTGACTATGTGTGTAGGTGATACTGGAGCATAGGAAGGAAACCGGTAGACGTGTTCATACCGGTAGAGTGTGTGAAGAATGTAGAGGGAAGGAATACCTGCAGAGTTAGAACCGGTGGATATGTTGCAGAAGTTAAGTGTGATTCAGCAGAAGTAGGAAAGATTAAGAAGAGTGTGAGATCCAATAGAGAGGCAAAGTAGCAAAAGTGATTGTGAAAGTGACCGGTAAAGTTGAAACCGGTAGAACATAGTACATAAGAGTTACAAAACTTTATTTGTAACAAGGATTTATCATTGTCTTTGAAATCTATCAATTTGATCACTAAGTTGGTGCTTAGTGCAGGGGTTGTAGCTCCTTTGAGTTGGTGCTCATAAATCATGGGTTGGTGCCCCTTGGGTTGTAATTAGATCAGTTTCATTGTGAGGCTGGATTGGAGCAGAAGATCTCCAATAGCTATTCTCATTGAGGTTTTTCCCACATTGGGTTTTCTTCGTATAACTGGTGTTATGTGATGAATTTTTTATGTGTGAGCATTATTGATCCAGTAACTATTCTTCCTTCACACTTAGTTTGTATTGTTTGAGTAACCGGTCCACCCATTGTTTGTTTTATATGCTACCGGTATATCCCTAATGCAGGAAAGTGTTTAAATCACTGATTCACCCCCCTCTCAGTGATCCATGGTGTCCAACATAGGTATATTCTTAATTGGGTACCTCATATGCCACACTCCTGAACTATGATTTTTCTTGTTGCTTTGTTGGATTTTAGGCCTTCCTCTTGCTTGAGTACCTTTCCTATAGTACACCAAAACTCCAATTCCCAACAAGTGGAAGTGTCATGAGGTACCTTTGACCCCCAAATTTCTATACTCCCTCGTGTATTGCATTGTTTGTTTCCACCTGCTTGTTTGCACGACTCAGATCACCATTATTGTCTCAATTGGATGTTGGAACTACTCCAAAAGAGTTTTTCTGCCCAAAAACAACTATTCATCTTAGGGGTGTGGATTCACATGTATTCTTGGCAATAAAAAAAGATCAAGGCACCCATGTGACCAATAATGCGGTGTTTAGGGTTTCAAGCTTTGATGGTCCTCATGACATCTCTAGGTAGTTATTTTGGCAAATTTTGCGGGCTTTTTCTTGGCCTGCATACCAGAATTTGATGGTGCCATCAATGTAGAGGACATTTGTAGATTGTAGGAAAAAATCTTCCATGCCACTTTGGTACATCTAGGGACATGTTCGTGTGATCTCAAGCATGATTCAAGGGAAAACGTCGCTTGATAGGTATGGGTATTATCTACAATGTAATAATCACGAGTTCATGGAATTTAGTGCAAAATGACATCATTCTCTTGAAATTTGTAACATGCTAACTTAATCTGAAAGAAATTCTAAGGAAAACTATACAATATGCATAAAAAAAATTCTATCTATTACTTGGACAAATTTTTTGAAACATTTTAATCTATTCTGAACGAGAGTTAAGAAGTAATCATATGCATCAACTAAATGAGTTACATAAAGAAAAGAAGTTAACTTGTTCTTTTTCTCTAACATAAACATTTTGCAAAAATTAAATAGGAAGGGTTAGAGTTTAGAAAAGCTTTCTTTCCAATCTGGTATCTTTTACAAGTCTTGGCTTATTTTGCATGAGGGAGAGCATCATCAAGGTGCTTTACCTCCAACCAAAAACCTAGCGGTTCCCTGCACACCTTCCTTATGGATGTGGCCCTACCCTTCACGAGGGTGCAAATACAAGACTAGCTCTAATTGCAATCCGAGCTTGGTGTTTAGAACCTACACAACTCTAGTTGATTACGCATTATAGGTACCTCCTAACTTGTATGACCCTCTAACTAGATAGTGTATCTGGATCAAGTGAACTTACAGGTGCATGCAAAATCTTGTGCCACATTGGCCAAAGGTTCTATATAATTGCAAAGCACGTTGAACGTGCAGTCAATGTTCACAACCCCACTCAACTTGTTACACTAACACTCAAGTTCCTAGTTTACTTGACATGGTGGGCTTAACCACTACAACATGCTAACACTACATTTTGTTTATTGCTTATGGTAGGTTGCACAAGACTCAATTAGGTGATTTTCACATTTAGTCAACTTAATGGTTTCAGCTCCTTTTTAATTCTTAATACATAGTTAAGCTTTATCTTGCTAGCTGGATGAGTTACAATTTAAAGTTGTCCTAGTCTCAATTCTCTCCACAGGGTAGGATTACTTCCTAACCTCTTGGAATGAGACTATACCCTAGTATGCATAGGGCTGCTCAAGAGTTACCCTTCACAACATGATTCATATTAAGCAAAATCATTATTTAATTATACTAGTAAGTGGTTGCTTTTGGCACATTACATGTGTACATGTAGGTGCATCCCTTGCACACAAATGCGTACATGCAAGTATCTTCCCCACTTTGAAATAAATAACAATCTTTCAATAAATTCAATGTACCTAGAACTGATTACTTTCTGGTCTTGATAAAGTTTACCAATTGGTATTACAGTTCATATCAATTGATTATAGTCCATGGTTGGTAGACAACTTGGCTCTTTCAATCTCTTAGAACACAATGCATTGAAATAATATTGTGGAAAAGAAGACATTATTTCCCTTCTAAGTCTCAATTCGACCCAAATAAGGGTTGGTGTACAAATACTAAATTAGCAACAATAATGCCAAATTCGACATGGCTGTAGTTTGAATGCAAAATAGAAGTATTCCAAATCAATCTTATATATATATGTAAATGGTTCTAATGCCTAAGGACTGTATGCTGCTAGTATTTAGCAGTCCATTTAGAGTATAATGCAATAAATTTTATGCTTATGATAGTTAGTGTAGACGTCTAAAATTAATTAAATTAATATTTAATTAATTTAAGCCTTTCCACATAATTAATTTAATTAATTGTGCTAAGTCCTCTTCCTCTTAAAATTAATTAAATCTTATTTAATTAATTTTATCATTATAACCTTTATAATTAATTTATCAAAATTAATTATTTCCGATTCATTTAAAATCATTTAATCCCCATTATTTCTTCTAAACCTCTATTAGTTAGTTAATTTCAATTAACCTAGCTAATCATGTGGTTCCTACAAATCACCCTCCCTAATCCTATCATATAGCCTAATTAATTCTATCCTAATCACACTTATCATTTCCTCCAATTTTATATTCCTCAACTCATTCTCTCTCCTCATGTCACATTCTCCTAACTTTCCCACTTGCATTCTAATCTCTCATTAAGTCACCTAACTTGCCCTCGTAATCACTTGCACATTTCTAATCACCTTGATTAGGAATGGGTCAACTCCTTGCCATAAATGGCTTGTCCCTCTCACCTTCCAAACCTTAAATGCACCTACTTTGCCTCTTCCAAGGAATGTCAATTCCTTGCACATTCTCATGCCTCCTCTTCTCAAGGAATTAAATTTTATCCCTTTATTCTTCCCACACAATTTTCTATTTTGGAATTTTTAATTCCTTTGTCCTCCCTCAAGGAATTTTATATTCCTATTTCTCTTTCCAATGTACTTGGGGAACTCTTTTCCATGTACTTGAGGAGTGTGGTGACAAGGAATGCCTTTATGGTAAATCTCTTGGATCTCCCACTTTGTCCTCTCAATCTTCCTCCACCTTCTTTCAACCCTAGCCCTTCATTCCCAATCAATCTTGGCCCTCCATTTTGGCCCCCTCCAATCTATTAATTGAAGTCTTCACCCTTCATAATCATATCCACCTTTCATTCAATCTTATGCTGCTCATTTGAGTCTTGCAATCCATCACCATACCCTCATGATGCCAAATTGTTGCCTCACACAATCCATCTCATCCATATACATTCTTTGAATCCAATCCATCTTGTTGTGTAGTGGAGAGCAATCCACATATCCCCTTTCAAAAGAGAAAATCAAATCAAGTGGAGCATAGGTTAATTGGAACCGAATGGTTTCATGACAATGTATTAAGAATGATCAAAGATCATATAATGATGAATATGAAGTAGTTTGATAGAGGAAGTGGAGAGATGAGAGTCACAATTTAGCTGTGACTGAATGAGCAACAATTATTAAGGGGACACCACACAAAAGGAGTGAGAAAATTAGTTATTCAGATATATGAAAAAGAAAACAGTAAAGATAGTCTCGTTAAATGACTCTACAAATGATGAAGATTATAGCTATGAAAACACATAAATATGGACAGAAATACATGCTTATAGCTGTTCCACGAGAAAGCGTTCAAGACAATGATTAAAGTCAGCAATGAAGATATTAACAAAGTTGGTGAAATGAGAAGAAGGATGTTGGAGAAAAGCTAACTATACAATGATAATGAGCAAACGATGAAGCTACATGGGTTGCCTAAATATATTGTTTGGGATAGAGATAGTAGATTTGCTAGTTGCCTTTGGTAGAGATTATTTCATCTGATAGGTGAACTTACTCATACCATGTAATATCCCTACATAAATTTAATTAGATTTCTGATCTTCTTATCCTATCTTTGCACTTATTTTTGTAAATGATTAATTTATCATTTAATTCATTAAATGCACCGACTTATTATATTAATTAATGTCACATTTCATTGTATAGTATCAATTGATATTATTTCATTAACTGCATAAGTTGTACTGTTATTAATATAATATAGTATCGAATTTTAGAGACTTGTAGAGATGTGTTGACGTGTCTGAAATCGCATTGCTGCAAACTCCATACGGCCAATGCAGAATAGAATAAACTTGCTGAGCATCCTATCCTCTCTTGAGATAAGGAAATCCCTAATGCTATTTTCTACGTTTGATCAAAGGGGACAACCTCAAGGTTTCGTTTGTCAGGTCTTGACTGCGGGATTGCTCAGTGGTTTGATGTGGTTTGATGTGTTTATGTTGGAAACACAAGGGGGACTTACGGTGATACAGGCAATTGATAGATGAGTTCTCTGGAATTCTTATGATCTTTCTTATCAAATGATTTCAGTTGAGTTGATACTTTCTTCAATGGGACTGCGGATTCTCTTGATAAAAAAAAAGGGAAAAGGAGGGAAGGATAGGGAGAGAGATAAATAAAAATATAAATTTTAACTAAGATAGCAGGTTCAGTAAACAGACGGACACCTCCAAATAACTAGATTAAGCATCACCAGCTTTTTAAGCACAATACTTGAATAAATCTAGTGCGATCTTCAAAGGAAAATATGATTTTCATGTTATCAGATACAACATTAGAACTTTTACATTCATTCAGTGAGCATTCAATAACCGAACTAAATATATGAAAGGTTCAGATTAACCATGCAGAAGGAAGGGCAATCAGCCATTCCCTAATGGTGTGAACTGCGAGGATTCTATCGGATGTTTATTTGAAAATGCTATATAAAGGAAATAAACATAACTGAAAAATTTCTAGATTAATGAAGAAGGAGACCATGCACTCACAAGGAAACTTGAAAACAGTCTTAACTTTGCATTAAATCTTGTAAATTTCGCCAGAGTTTTTGCAAAAATCCAAGAACTTCTTACAAATTGAGGGAAAACCAGTCCCTTAAATAGGCTTCAAAAATGGATGAATGGCCAAGATCTTATCTAAACAAGTGGCCCAGATTCATCCATAAAACATGGCTGCCCATACACATAAATGGGAGGTAAATATCAACAACCACCCCAAAGGGAGTAATAACTACCCAAAAAGGTAATTAGAACATATCCAGAAATAATCCAAAAAGGTTCATTCATAAAGTTTTACATTTTAGTTGACTTGGAAGTCAAACATGATCTTTTGGTCCAAAAGTGCATTTTCAAGATTTAAAAGGAAAAAGCACTTTTAGGAAATCACTTTCTCTTTCCATTTGTAGATTCCTTTTCCAAGAGCTGATCTTCATTATGCAAATATTCCTACCAAAGATCATGACCTGCCGCACGCTCCTCACGAACATACTCCTGGAACCTGATGCATAATTGAAATAGTAGACTGAATGGAGGCATAGGAGGATGACAAATTTTATATTGCATGCCCTCGAGATATTGGTCCATGTGCTTCAAACCATCCTTCCAGCTGGAATGGTTATGCTCGAAGCACAACATGTCTGACTTGAATTGACTAGCAAAACTTAGGTCCTTAACGGAATAGGTGATCCTATCCGTCCCTAGTCTTTCTTCCCAAGTCTAGTCGTATCACTTTATCGGACAGGGCATTTTGCCATCCCGAGACCATTGATCGGAGGATCATTTTGCCGAGTTTTGCATGGTGTTCAGAATTGTCTCGCACACATTGTGTTCTTTATCAATGATTTCTCTCATGTCATTCTTCATGGTGATAGTCCAGTACCATTCCTTAAGAGTGCTGATGTTATGAGGATCTAGGATTGTGGGTAATGTAGGAATCTGTGCATGGGTCCAGAAGAGAGCTCTCATGAGGGGAAGGGTAGTGGCAGCCACTTCATGCATTCTAAGGGATTCCCTCTTTACCTCTAATAGCCGGACTAGGCTGGTCTCTCGATGGTGAGCCATCTCTTTTACTTCTTCGAGGATTCATTCTCATCTCCCTTTGATGCCTTGTATCCATTCCTTGACGGCCCTTGCAGTGTTCCTACTCCTTCAAATTTTGTTGTGGTCCTCTGTGCCAATGCTGTCGGGGGAATGTGGGATTCATAAGCATTGTGTAATGGTCTCAGGAGTTGATCGATGTATCCCTTGGCTTGCTCAGCACGAGCTTGATACATGTCCTTTTCAGCTGTTATATCTTCAAGTTGCCTGAGCATGTTCTGTACTGAATCCTTGAATTCCTCCTTTTCTTGTTCCTTAGTGGCTCGTCCGATGGGGACAGTTGTGATGCTATAATCTGCCAGTGTAATCTGATCTGCTGGCTTGTCTACAGGCGGGGTGGCAATGTGAAGAGTGTAGTTCCTTTGATCATCTTTAGTCATTCTAGAATATGCCTTGGGCTTTTTCTTCCCCTTAGCTTTAGCTTGGTCCATGCATGAGAAGATGTCCTCCAAATCAATAGGTGGTTTGGTGGCGGCCTTGCTCTGAGCTCTGGCAATCAACCATTCTTGAGGTACTGTCTAGGCTGATGATATGGTTAAGTTTGCATTCTGTTCTTTGATGTTTTCAACCGACTCATTGCAAATTCGCAGCTGTTCTGTTACCGGAGGGGTGGAGGAGGTGCCAAGTTCCTTGCTTGCAGCTGAATTTTCTCCCACTTCACTGAAAAACTGCCCGGTATCTTCATGTGATGGTTGTTCTTCAGTCTTTTGAGGCTCGTGTGTCTCATCTGTCCTTTGCTCTCCTTCGACGGTAGAGTCATCTTTGGTTGTATTGTGGAGCAACAATTCATGGCGGCTCTGTTGCGTGGGTTCATGCACTTCGATCCCTTGAATGGATGGAATCTCTCCTTCCTCTATTTGGTTACCCGGTTCGGTTGATTCAATGGCTCTTAGCTCAGCTTCTTGCATGTCAGGTGCGGGAGGATTATCAGCTCCAAACGCATCAATGTCACTCTGGGAAGGCGTAGCAGGTATATAATCTAATTCTACTACATCGTCAGACGAACTGGGGTCCTTTGACGATGAAGTGACCTCTGGTCTCCTTATAGGAATCTTCTCCCTTCTTGTTCTCTTGGACGTCTGAGTCCCTCTGCAAGCCTTAGCCTTCTTTCTCTTCTCGGGTTTTTCAATTTCTTCCCTGGGTGCATTGGATGTTCCCTCATCTTCGGAAGACTTAGAATCGAGGCTGCCCATTAAGTGGTAGGTGAACTGGACTCCTTCATGAATTAGTCTCTCAATCTGCTAATGTAACCATTGGTCTGTATATCTTGCTGGGGCTGCCATGACTGCCTCAAAATCAGTGATCGGGTCCTGGGACCAATCAACGCCTGGCAAAAGATGCCTTACTGCCTCAAATTCTCGGACTTGCAGACAATTCTTTGAATTTGTGAGTTGATCTGGGACCCGACAGTATTCAAAGAGTCGCATTTGCTGCACACTCAGCCTAGAATATTCACGTCTTCGGACCTCATAGTCATCAGAGCAATTTTTCCAATAGTCTTCAACTGATTCCTTTGCTCTGGACCGCCTGCCATAGGCTCTCTTTGCCAGATTATCGTGATCGAAATATTTTCTCGGAAAGTGCTCTTGTAGGCCATAAGAGGCCAGCTCTGCGAGGGATTCCTCTGCTAGGGTGGGGGTCTTCAGATGGACATCCTAGTTGCCTATAATCATGGGGAACGTGAATCCAACCTGCTTGCTCTCTCTGAGTAAGATGCTGGCTGGACGTGACTGCCTTGCGACCTCCATAAGAACTATTTTGTCGGTTGGGTACCGTGGAAGTCGGAGAGGGGCACCATCAAAGCCCGCTATTCGGATATAGGAGAACCTTGGGAACTGGATGAACCAGGCTCCGTATCTTTGTACTAGAATAGTAGCTTGCTCTGAGAGCCTTATGTGTAATCCTCCCTGCATTAGCCTGACCAGGCGCATTGTGAAGGCGTCATTGATGTGCTCATATTGGCCAACTGCATAAGCTGGGCTATTCTTTTCTCTCTGAGGTATATCTTGATAGTGCAGCTGCGGGTAACAATCATAGACCTTTACTTGACCAGGCCCATTCCCGATTTCACCTTTCATTATCAAACTTGGTAGCGGCTAGTTCTTGGCGAACATGTAGACCAAGTAAGAGGTCATAGTGAAGTACTTTTTGCTCTCGAGTTCAATTAGCTGAGCATGGATGTTGTCGCTTATAATTTGGGCCCACTCAAACTTAGACTTCCCAGCGAAGACTTGCTCTGTGAAATAAAACATCCACTTTTCAAAGTAGTTGGATTTAGAAAGTCCCATAATCCGGCTGAGTAATGTGACCATATCCCCATGCTCATTATGAAAGTCACTTCTTGGGGTCTTTTTCCCAATTCTGGCGCTTGGAGGCCTTCTCTCCTTGTACCACTCTTCGTTGATCAGTGTTCTGCATCTGGCCGGATTCATATCATATGCCCCCTGTGCTTCGTCTATAGTTGTGGCCGTGGGATTGTTTGGGAAGGGAATGTCGAATGCATCGCCAATGGCCTCAGGGGTGAAGTTGGCGAGAGTCATATTCTTGAGGAGCACCAATCTGGAACCTGGCTGATAATGCCGGGCAGCCTCTACCACTAACTCATAATTTTGTACTGTTGGAGGAAATCCCGCCTCTTTGGCGATGCCACTTTCAACCATCTGTCTAGGCTTGCCATATGCGTTAGGGGAGAAGACCCGATTCCTGAAGTCCTGGATGTCAATATGGCCTAGGTCGGTATCACTGACATTGTCCCAGACGCTTTGAACTTTTGACTCCCTCAATCCGCCTCTTTGATACTTGTACTTCATCCTTTCAACTTTGCGTGGGATATCCTTTTTGGATGCTCGCGATGTCTTGGCTGTAGTGGGCGTCTTTGATTATTCCACCGCCGACTTAGGCATTTATCCTGCACAGCCGGACATGGATTACGAGGCGATATAAAAGAAGTAAGGCGGGTCAGATAGAGGATACTCCAGCATTCAAGGATTAATTCAAAATTTAAATTGGAAACAGAGTGATATTGCTAGCTGAGAGCTTGATTGAGCAAAACATTTATTCATGAAGCTTTTGATTGCGAATTTATACTTAAGCATTTTCTGGATTAATTTTCAAAAGGGACAAAGCTCGAAAAATTCTCCTAAGTTTGAAATGCAATTTCTGGTTAAATCTTAGGAGCAAATTCTAATTTCGACTGCTTTGCATGACGTTTTAATAATCAGAAAAAAGATGCAAATTTTAGGCATTTTAATCAGTTTTACACATGCATGCATCCAATTTATAAACATTTCAGATGATCAAGAGAGACAAAGCGTACTTACTTGATGAAAATGGGTTGTGAGAAATTGCTCGACTTGCTGTGCAAAGAAGAATGGATAGTTCTGCAAATTTTGAATTCCAACAGTTATCTCTCTAATTCAAATTTTTGCGGCTGGCAAACTTAGGTGAATCTAAGAGTCTGGAGACCATTTAAAACTTTAATCAATTTTTTTGCATTCACTATAAATCGCGATTCTCCGCACTCAGGTGCTTTGCCAAATTAAACACTTAGCACTTTACCTTAAAATGCGATTTCTGGAGCTATGAGGGTTTTGAAAATTTTCGCGTGGCATGGGGGGGGTTTAGTAGACTTTTAAACCTCACACCTCTTTGTCCTAAATCGCGAACTTCGCGTTTTTTTTGCGTTTTGTTGTCCAATAAATTTTCTATGCTGTGATGCGAACTTCGGATGAATGGGGAATCTCAGAGCATTTGGGGTTTTCGCCAGAATTACCCTTGCTTCTTTGCGGCTTTCTCCAGCTCGCGACATTGGGGATATGGAGGCTCCTTTAGAACTTCAAATTGTGTTTTGATCCCAAGTGCGAACTTCGGTGATTTATCTCTTTCGGACCTTTTAAACACTGCCGATTTTAACAAATTTCGGAGCTTTCAACATCTTTGCAAACTTATCAAAATTTTCACTTCGCCCTTAGGGTCCGAAATTCGGCCCATTCCCGATTTTGTGAATTTAAAGATAAATTCGGACCTTTGGCACATTTAAAGTATTTTCAGACCCCTCATGCCTTTTGCAAATTTTCGGAGCTTTTCACGCCTTTTGGCGACTTTAAGCATTTTCGGACCTTTGGGAGGTTTTTGCAATTTTCGGGGTCTTTTTGAAATTTCGGCCCCAAGGTCCAAAATTAGGCAACTTAAGTGAAATTCGGACCTTGGGCGTTTTTCGCAAACTTATCCAAATTTCGGACCTTAAGGCACACTTTGCAAACTTAAAGTATTTTCGGACCCCTCACGCCTTTTGCAAATTTTTGGAGCTTTTTTGAAATTTCGGCCCCAGGGTCCGAAATTAGGCGACTTAAGTGAAATTCGGATCTTTAGAGGTTTTTGCAGACTTTTTAAATTTCTCTCATTTTGTCCCCAGGGTCTGAAATTCGTCCCCCTGGGCGATTTTGCAAACCTTTGAAATTTCTCTCATTTTGTTCCCAGGGTCCGAAATTCGGCCCCCTGGGTGATTTTGCAAGCTTTTGAAATTTCTCTCATTTTGTGCGAGCTTGGGCACTTGGGCGAGTTTGGAGGACTTTGGCATTTTGCAACGAAATTCGTTCCTCCTCCTTTTCAGTTGGCGAAAATCGTCCTTCATTTAAATCTTGTAAACTCCGTAAAGACAAACCTCAGATAATCTATCTCATCGCTCTTACGCGAAGAATGACAACTTTGGGTCGTCATGCGACCTTCAGGCGCGCTGCTCTTTGCTTGGCGGGCTTCGCCAACCTCTATCACCTTATGCCTATCCAAGGCGATTTCACAATTTTGAACTATCTCTTGGTATTCGTGCCTGAGGGCTAGACTAGCCTAATGGAATCATCGGCTCTTTCATTCAACATCATCACTTCATGGACCGGTCGCGGACTCGCTCAAAAGGACACGAGACACTTTGCGCGAAACTCAACAAGGCGAAGACGAAAGGCTCAAAAAAGGGAAGGGGGACCCTGTCGGCGATAGGGAGCGTGTGCAACGCACAACAAGATGGTGCGTAGCATTTCAGAGAGGAGGCTGGTCATATTATTTATGGAGGGATTGTTAGAGCCCTTGAGAGGTTGGGTTAAGGCATTTGACTCACCCACCTTGTTGGAAGCCATGAAAAAAGCACGCAGCATGGAGCTTGCAGTTCCTAGAAGCAAGTTCCCATCTAAATTCTCTTCCAACAAAGATAGTAAATTTCCCCATAAAAAATCGGAAAAATCAGATTTCAAGAATAAATTTCCTGTGGGCAAGAATCAAGAAAGTTTGAATGATTTAAGGAGAAAAAAGTTATGTTTTTGGTGTAAGGCACCTTACACACCTGAGCTTGAGTGTCCCTTGAGGCCTAAGGCCAAGGCCAAGCAAATGGAATGGATTTATGAGCATGACGATAATTCTGATTTTTCAGACCAGCAGACTGAACATAAGGATATAGAATCAGAAAAAGCTTCATAAGTGTCAAAAAATGAATTAGAAGGCAAGAGGACTACCATGTGCATTACTTCCCTACACCATGAAGGCTCTTTTAGAATGCGGGGAGTTATAGCAAGGCAGCGGGTCATCACCCTTTTTGATACAGGTGCAATGCATAACTTCATTGATGAGAAGTTGGTTGCAAGGCGTCGGATTTAGACACAAGATTTTGAGGGAGTTCGAGTTAAAGCAGCCGATGGTTTTGCACTCACTTGAAACAAGATGATTATCGATCTCCCTGTGCACTTGAGTGATTATGAATTTAAGGCTGACTTCTATGTCATCAATATGGGAGACATGGATGTGGTGCTTGGTGTGACATGGATTCATGCTATTTAGGAGCTTACACTTAATGTGAAACATATGGAGTTGCGATTTGAAGCAAATGGGAAGAACCATGTGCTCAAGGCAATAATAGACTCAAGCTTGCGAATGATCTCTTTTAGGAGGATGGAGAGATTAATTCACCATGATTAGCTAAAGTGGGCAGCAAAATGTAGAATAATGCCTACACAGTTTGAGCAGCAAAAGGTTGATTATGCACCCGATATACAGGACTTGTTAACTAAACACCCCAAGGTGTTTAGTGCTATTCCACCAGGTAGACCTCCCAATAGGGGTATTGAGCATATTATTGAGCTCGAGGAGGGTGCCAAACCTATCATGATTACACCTTACAGGCATCTAAAGAAGTTGAAGGATGAAATTGAGAAAACAATTAAAGAGTTGTTGGAAATGGGCCACATTCGTCCAAGTAAGTCTCTTTTTGCTTCATCAGTGGTGTTGGTTAAGAAAAAAGATGGTACTCTTCGAATGTGCATAGACTACCGAGCCTTGAATAAGAGGACCATCAAGAACCAATACTCCATTCCACGTATTTATGAGCTGATTGATGAGCTGCATGGAGCTTGCTTCTTCTCAAAGATTGATTTAAGGTCAGGATATCATCAGATTCGAGTAAGGGAGTAGGATATAGAAAAGACAACTTTTTGGTGCCACTGTGGACATTTTGAATTCTTGGTTATGCCCTTCGGCCTAACCAATGCGCCGGCTACCTTTCAGTCAGTGTTCCACGGAAACGCGTTTCCCCCTCCCAGGCCCAATTCCCCCCATCCCCGAAACCCGTCCCCAAAACTTTTTCCCTTTGTCCCCCCGTCCCTGAAGCCCGTCCCCGCGTCCCCCCGTCTCCCCGTCCCCAACATCCGTGGAACACTGCTTTTAGTCCACTATGAATCGAGTATTCCAGCATTAGTTGAGAAGATATGTCCTAGTATTTTTCGATGATATTTTAGTATATAGCAGGACATGGTAGGAGCACTTAGCACATTTGGATGAAGTGTTGGGTATTTTAGAGAGGGAGTCCTTGTATGCCAAGGAGTCCAAGTGTGCTTTGGGTTTGAAAGAGCTTTTATATCTTGGGCACATTATCAGTGCAGAGGGGGTGCAGATGGATCCGAACAAATTTCGGGCTATTATAGATTGGCCTACTCCAAAGAATCTTACACATCTTAGAAGTTTCATGGGTTAATGTGGTTTCGATAGGTGCTTCGTCAACGGTTTTTCTCAGCAGGCAACACCATTGACAGACTTGACGAAGAAGGGGGCTTTCGTTTGGACTGACCAGACACAACAGTGTTTTGAGAAGTTCAAACAATTGATGACCACATGTCCAGTATTGGTTGTACCAGATTTTTCTAGGCCATTTGAGCTTCAGTGCGATGCATTAGGAGAGGGAATTGGTGCAGTCCTCATGCAGGATAAGCACCCCATTGCCTATGAGAGCAGGGAATTGAGCGGGCCTGAGCGGACGTACAATATATACGATAAGGAGATGTGGGCCATAATGCACGCACTGGCCAAGTTCAGGTAGACTTGGTGGGCTCTAAATTCAGCATCAAAACGAACCACAATAGTTTGAGACATTTCCTTGGGCAACGTGTTTTGAATGATCGCCAACAAAAGTGGGTTAGTAAGCTGCAGGTGTATGACTTTGACATCACCTATGTCAAAGGAAAGAATAATTTTGTTGCCGATGCATTGTCTCGTAGGCCACATTTGAGTACTATGGTTGAGATTACGGAGGATTGGAGGCATTTGATCTCAGCAGAGTATGCTAAGGACTCGTGGGCCTCTAACATCTTGGATGGTACAATGCAGGATAATAGGTACTCTATTGTAAATGATCTCATCATATTTACAAATGGAGGGTATTTCTGGTACCAGGATGAGAGATGAGGAATAGGATTTTGAGAGCCTTACACGATTCCGCAATGGCAGGACATCCCGGTTATTATAAGACATATAGGCAGGTTAGGGAAGGGTTCACTTGGATGGGGCTCAAATCCGATGTTCTTCAGTATTTCAAAGAGTGTCCTGTTTGTCAATAGAACAAGCAGGAGCATACTTATCCAACAGGGCTACTCCAGCCACTTCCCATTCTTGACAGGAAGTGGGAAAGTTTATCGATGGATTTCATTATTGGATTGCCTAGAGTTCACGACAGTGATTGTATTTATGTGGTTGTTGATTGGCTTACAAAATTTGCTCATTTCTTTCCGATCTCAGCTATTTATTCAGTAGTCCAGGTTGTAGATATTTTCTTTCGAGAGGTTTTCAGACTTCATGGGTCACCTCAGACTATAGTCGGTGACAGGGACAACAGGTTCATGAGTAATTTTTGGCAGGAGCTGTTTAGACTTAGTGGTACTGAGCTCACCCCTAATATGAGCTACCACCCTCAGACTGATGGACAGACAAAGAATGTGAACAAGTGGGTGGAAGGTTATCTTCGAAATTATATAGTTGGACAACAATGAGCATGGGTGAAGTGGTTGCATCTATGCGAGTATTGTTATAATACTACTTATCACGGGTCCATTCAGATGACACCATTCATTGTATGGTTATGATGTGCCCAACTTTCTGGACTTGTTGT
The DNA here is from genome assembly GCF_030272615.1 of Cryptomeria japonica. NCBI lineage: Eukaryota > Viridiplantae > Streptophyta > Pinopsida > Cupressales > Cupressaceae > Cryptomeria > Cryptomeria japonica. The sequence continues at coordinate 220,841,837 of NC_081405.1, forward strand.
TGAGTGACAGTAGAATGCCGAATGCCAGGGATCTTCTTCAGGAGAGTCAGGACATTGTGAGATCATTGAAGTAAAACATACTAAGGCACAAAACCAGCAAAAACAATATGCAGATCAGAAGAGAGTTAATTGATCATTCGATGTAGGTGATATGGTGTACTTAATGCTGCAGCCATACAGGCAATCCACCCTTAAGAAAAGTGGTGCAAAGAAGCTCAAGCCATGCTATTATGGGCTATTCAGTATTATCAGGCGGGTTAGAGAGGTGGCCTATTAGCTACAGCTACCGACAGATGCGTTGGTGCACAATGTTTTTCATGTGTCATGCCTTATAAAGGCAATATGACATCATATTACTCATTCCATAGTGTTACCTCCTCTTGATGAAGAGGGGAAATTGATATTAGTACCTGAGGCCATCATTGATTCCAGGGAGCGGAGATTGAGGAACAGAGTCATTAGGGAATATTTGGTGAAGTGGAGAGATTTGCCAGTTGAGGATGCTACATGGGAGAGAGATGATATTCTACAGCATCCAGCATTGAGATTGCTTGAGGACAAGCAATTTCAGGGAGGGTGGATTGTAATGCCCCCTTCTCCTTAGTTCACAAAGATTCACGAGGTTGTCCTATCATTTGACCCTCGTAGGCCAAAGAGATTGATAAGAGGGTCGATTTGGCAGATATTGTGGCTTCAAATTTTATGTCTACATGATTCTATGGTGAGATAAGGGGATTACACATATGATGTCATGTGTGCACTTTACTTATAATGTAATAATATTTTAAGGTGCAATTAAATTAATTAATGTGTAATAAAATATGAGTTTGTTAGAGAAGAATCTTCTAGAAGGAACCAATCGATTGGAGGAGACAAGAATAAATGGAGGGGGGTTGGTTCATTGTTCTTCATTGGTTGTTTGGATATCTTCTCGTGTGTAGACTTGTGGAGCCAAGGGTTTTTACAGACTTAATCATTTGGGAATGTAAACTCCCTATGATTTGCATAACTGAGGTGGTGAGAGATCCTCCAAGGGGTTGCAGCTGAGAGTGGGAGATAATTTCAGTCTTCCATATTGTGCCTATTGAGTTTTGTTGCATCTTCATGGTAGTTTGTTTCGTGGTGTATTCAGCATAACATCTTTGGGTCTCCTAAGTGCATCGATTCTTATTGGAGAAGATAGGTGACTTTATTTGAAGATCAATTGTAGGTGGATTTGGGAGATAGCTGGTCATATCGCAGGTCTCAGGCAAATCGGGTTCCATCCTTCATAACCCATGACTTTGCTATTATTTCCTTGCTGAAGCATCATAACATTCATTGGAGGACAGTGCTCGCATTGGGGACATAAGGCGATTCACTTAGGAGTATTTGGAAGGAGAAATAAGAAGAATTCGGTGGCCAAATCAGATCTGAGGACGAGTTGAACCAGACTTCTAATTCCCATGATTTTGCTCCTAGTCACCCATATTTGCATCAAACTTAGCATTTTTTAATGGCGCTTTGATTGGAGGGAGACAGCAATCATTTTAGGAGTTGAAAAGAAAAGTTTGGAGCTGGAAATCAACTATGATCAGACCTTATGACAGCAGCAGGGGCGATTTGAAAAGAAGATCGAGTTTTCTCAATGGAGGCTCCATAACTTGTGATATTGCTTGCTTCTTCAATTGCGAGACTAGGCGATTCCTATCAGGTTCTTTTGGCATCATTCCTTTGTATTTCTCAGATAGATGTTAATGTCCATGGCTGTCATGTGTCCTCAGATTTTCTGAGTAATTCATTGAACATTGTTAAGTGTTTTCAGCACTGATTTGTCTATTGTAAAGAGCATATTTGACTCTTATAGAAAGGAGTAATAAGTTTGCATCTCATTGTTCTTTGTCTGCAGTTTTGATGCGAACTGTTTGATTAAATTACAGTCAGCTGTAAAAGAATGATTTTGTTTCCCAATTGGTTTAATCACCTTGTAAACTAGATGCATGTTCTGTTAGACACAATGCACCACAGAGAGGGGGGGTTTGAATCAGTGGTTCTCAAACTTTTCCCTTTAGCTATCCTATGTGAGCATACCGGTTGATAGATCTAACTTAATGTAGACTTACCAGTTAGTGGGGAGACCAACACAAATGCAATCACACAAGGGACATCACATAACACCAATATATACGAGGAAAACCCAAGATGGGGAAAAAAACTTCGGTGAGCAATGCTGTTGGAGTCTACTGCTGCAATCTAGTCTCACAATGAAAAACTCTATTACAATGTTTTAGGGCACCAACCCAAGGAGCACCAACCCCCGATTTAGGGCACCAACCCCTGATTTGTTTATGGGCTTCAACCCAGAGGAGCTACAACCCTTGCACCAAGCTACAACTCAGTGTTCACAATGAAAACATAAATTACAAAAGTAGTTGTCTTGTTAGAAGTGAATCTTGTAACCATTTCATATACCTTACTCTGCCGGTGAGATACCTTCTCTGCTACACCAATTGACTCTTGCGCTACTCTCATTTGCTGCTTTGCTTGCCGGTTAACTCTACCGGTTCACCTCTCTTTTGTTCTTCTCTTATTGAATCTCCTCCTCATTGTTCTGCACTTCACCGGTACTACACTCTGCAGTTCTATGTCTGCCTACTTTGCAGCTTCCTTCACCTCTGCTCTATCGGTATGGACACTACCGGTTTTGCTCTTCAACCGGTTGAACATTTCAACTAGGATCTCCCACACTCTCACTCTCTTCTCTGATACTTGTTGAGCACTTGGCTGATTTGCTCTGACATGCAAAAGTAATACACTTCGCAACAACACAATATTCTTCTATTCAACATCCCCTCATTATGTCCTTGGCCTGCATATTTATAGTTTGGTTTTCCCGCCAAAAGCCAATTCAAAATCTAGGAGGTTAGGGTTTCCTCATCACCTTCGAGACAAATTAGATGCAATGAAATCTTCTCCGATCTGATCTTTCTGACAGCCAACAGTTACCTCCGCCATTATCGCACCTTCTTGACCACGCCTTCTGTCTTTGGCAATCTGCTTATTACCCTATCGGCTGATCTCTTGGTCAGACACCAAGATCTGTTTTGCTGTTTCCTTCATCTGCCTGGATCTCTTCAAAGTTCAAACACTGTTAGCTGGCTCTAAGTTGTCTTCTAGACCTTGAGCCGCAAACTTTTGCAAAAACTTTGCAACACGTCCCGTGATTTGTGGGATCTTCCATTAATGTCGACCAACTCTGCAACTATCCCGTCGGTGTACATTCCTTCTTCATTTGAATGCAGGTTCACCACCTTGAATCCATGTGGCATCCATGTCAATCAACTGCCAGCTTGACACTTCATGTCGGTCCAGATAGGATCACCAACCAAACACTCTATCGGTTCCTCTTTTCTGCCGGTTCGCTAACCCTGCCAATATCTCACATTCCACTGGTTAACTCATCATGTTTGCACTTTGCTGAACTGCTAGTGGGACACCTAAACCGATCTCCAGACATGTCTATCCAAAGCAAGCTCATTCCCACAAGGTGGGAAGACATCAGCATCTGCACCTTGTCCATATTACCGGTTGACTCCCATACCGGTAAACACTCTTGATGACACCATGTCATCAACCTTCAACAAACTCCATCTTTAATTAGGCCAATCTTCCTCTATTTGCATCTGCTCAGCTATGCCTTCTCCCTGATCAACTCTGATCATATCTTAACCGGTTTGTCAAATTGACAAACTCATTACTCTTCATCTGCACCGACATCTCAACATGCCTTCTCAATCGGTTCAGTGCATATGCTTGATTTCATGCACTTGATGCACACCTCTTCTTCCTCACCTCACAAAACTATAATGCACACAATGCATAATAGGATATAAGTTCCACTTACTGGTGGAGTAGCACCTTGTCTTCTGCATCTTTGCAATGTACTCATGTGACTTCCCTGTTTTTCAGCATATCTTCAAACAGGCTCATGTGATCCGCTGTTGGCACATTTATTGTCAGTCATTGCTTCTCATGATGACTGCATCTTCATCAGGTGGGAGTTCTGCTGACCTGCACGCTTACAACATACCTGTGATCGGTTCATTCTTCTCCTCCAGTGTTGATTTGATTTAGGTAACATTTTGTCTCTTCATCACAAACAACAACTCAAGCACCTAGGCCCTCCAGCTTGTACACCGGTCATGAGCTTTGCAGGCTGACAACCACTCACTTGGTTGATTTGACTTTTCCATGTCAACACATCACTTACTAGTTGACATTCTTTCCTTACTGGTGATGTACAGTACCGGTACCGATCACCTTTCCAACTCATCTACACAAGTCAGGCATTAACTTGTGTACCGATGACTCTCGGGGTACTGTTCCTTGACAGTGTTGCACATACATCTCATCTACCGGTGGATATCTCATACCGATTGACATCAATGACAACCCAATGCCAACAATCTCCCCCTTTGGCATTGATGTCAACTCATGTAGTATCCAACATACTACATAATTGTTCTCCCCCTTTCACTGATCTATGGATTCTCAGCACATGTAGTATGCAGTATACTATAGAATCTTTCTCCCCCTTTGACAACAATGACAAAGGGCATTGTTAGGGTATCATTCCTCCTTGTATTTACTAGGCGCTGGCAAAATTCTTTGTCCCCTTTGTCTTTTTCCAATTGTTACATTTTGTTGCATTTTTCTCAAGTCACAACACTTGAGATGGAGGACTGAACTATCAACTGATAGCAATTGAGTATGCAAATGTTATACCATTTGTTACACTAATTAATTTTAGAGGGATGTGCCAGTAAACACTACTCACCTGCCGGTCAACCTGCATCACCTCCTGTTTGATCCCAAAATTCTTTAGGAATCAAATGTGATTGTACTACCAATACAACCAGCCAATTGACAAGTAGGAATCAAACGTGATTGTACTATGAATACAACCAACCACATGACAGGTAGATACCCCTTGCAATGAAATTCTCCTGGGTATTCTTGCTGTGACTTTTCATCATCTGCAGTTTTGGGCATTCAGTGCACTTACTCTTCTAAGTTCAAGCATCCCGACTTTGCATCATAGCCACTTGAACTCCCCCTGAGTCATACATCTCAGGTCCTTATCTTCGGTGAGGTCTAATACTAGGGCTCCAATTGTCTTGATGCCCGTTGAGCTGTGCAACTATGATCATCTGATGATCTTTCAATTCCATTATATCCACCACAGCCCATGATATGATCATGGATGAACACAATGCCATACAATGACATCATCAAGTCATAATTCTAACCGGTTAGCCCAAAAATATGCATGCCTGCATGATCAACCACTGGGCCAACATATGTCATTCAGGTCTTTTCCAATACCACCCGAGACATGAACTCCACATTCCATGCTACCTGGGGCTAATGCAATGATTTCCAACTTCATTGTCTTACATAACCTGCAAGTACCTGTAGACATCTATGCCGGTAACATCCTGCACATACCGGTTAACATATGATACCAATTGTTAACCACTACTTATTGACACATGTAGTAGTGATCCAACACTGATCTGTAGGTGTGTAGTTAAGGCAGCCTCTACACACACTTGTCATATCATTTCCATCCTTCATACCGGCAACATCATGTTCTTCCATGTTGCCTTCTTCACTGAGGGGGTGAATGATAAATTCAGTATGTTACTCTCCCTAAGATCTATCATCTCCTTTAGGCCTTAGGTGAAATATCCCTAGCCAATTTTTTTTTAAAATTTTTTTTTAAAACAAGTTGGATTGCAATAACTTAGATGATTGTACGTTTAAGTTAGAATATAATTCCATGTGCTGAAACAACTCTACCCAGAATGCGCCGTGGATGGCGAGCATTGGTCAGAGGATCTTTAAGACAGTTGCTTATGCAGAAAACTCTAACCAGCATGGCGCCGAGATGGCGAGCATTGGTCAGAGGATCTTTAAAACAGATGCTCATGCAGAAAACTCTAACCAGCATGGCGCCGAGATGGCGAGCATTGGTCAGAGGATCCCTTATTCTAAAACTGGAATGGGAACTCTACGCCAAGTATGTGCTACCCACTCCAAACGGACAGGGGCGACCATATGACGGAGTGAAAACTATAATGCTTGTTTGATTAGTAATGCAGAAACTGAAAACACTCAACACCCGGAATGTGCTTTCCGACCCAAGAAGGGAGAGTAGCTACCATAGGGTGGAGGATAAACTTATTACAACAACTTAAGTGAGTTTGAGAATTACAACTAGAAATGAAGCATGATACCAAGACTGCCAGTACTACTGTCAGCCTTTACAAAGTGTGGATTCCTCTGTTCAAATCTTGTAGAATTTCTAAGGGATCACATTACATTATGGAGAGCCATTATGAACTTAAGTGGAAATACTAAATCCAATAGCTTCAAAGATCAATATACTGGATCTCCCGATTCCTGTTACAAATCTGCACATTAAATGCATAAACAACAGTCTATAGGACTACTTCACATGCTCATATTCTTCACATATAACCTCCAAATGACCAGCAATCAGATGCAATAACCCTTATTAATGGAGATGCTTAAGACAAGACAAAGAAACCAACCCAAAACCCATGCATACAACCTGCACGAATTTCAATGCACTCCCAAATGGTACGGTTTAGCAGAATGGTACGATTTGCTCTTAAAATTCAATGCAAGCTTCTAAAATGCTACAAACTTAGGAAATGCAACGCCTAGGTCAAACAAATGCAATGGGCTAATACCCAGAATGATATTTTTGGTGTTTTCTGTTTTATGAATGGAAAACATGCAGTCGCGGTTTCCTGGATGCAGAAAACTGAATACACTATAATGCTTAAATGATTAATAATGCAATACTCTGAAGATAAACTACTATCAAATGCAATACATAGAGATTAAATCACCACTAGTTGTTGTCTTTCAAACAAGAAGCGATGCTTGTGCTAGAAGGCCTTCATTCCTTGAAGCAAATCCCAGAGCCAGACGACAGCCAGACAAAATTCTGCAAAAAGGTCCCTCCATGATGCACAAGACTCCAATATATAGATTCCTTGGACTCCACGAAACCCTAAATGCAACTTCACCTCAAACCCTAATCTCACCTTCAACATGGCGTCCCATCTTTCCTAGCGCAAAAGTCAAGGTATATAATAAAGTCTTCACCTTGGTAAGTCACGCCTTGGTTTTGACTTTGGTTTAGGACAAGAAAAATATTAAATATACTCCATGAAGGCGCCACCCTTAGAAACCCCCTTTTAAGTTGTCATTAAGTCATTTGACTAGGCCAAGGGTAAAATAACATTATAATTATAATGTTATTTAAAATTGAAATTACTTGACTTCTCAACCTTGCATTCTGGAGCTCGAATCTGTCTACGCCCTTTTGAGTTGACTGAACAAGAAAAGGAGATTGCCTGATGCCACCTGGATACTGCCAAAAATAGAACTTACTAAAAATAGTAAATTCTAAGAATTGCCTCGAAAGCAGAGATGAATATACCGTTGCGAAGCTCTCTGAGCAACTAGAAAGAAGCCGCCAAGGGAACCATCCAAAATGAACAAAGTCCTCCTCAAAAATAGGAAACCCTAATTATACCTTCCGACTGGCCTCCGAGTTTCCAAACAAAAGACCAACGGTCGCAGAGAAAATCAGGTCCAAGAAGGGGACATTACATTAGGAGATGGCACCTGTGCATTGAATGCACAGTACTGGTCCATGGGCTTCTTCCTCCATACCTGTCTGGTTTCATTCATCTTCCCATTTTCAGGTCTGGGAGTAGGTCTTTCCTTCTTCTGTTGATGAGTCCTTCTATTTTCGGATTCTCCATCATAGCCAAAAGTAGTGCTATAGTAGCACACAACATTCATCCCAACTTCATGATTGGGGAATCTCTTGACATACCGGTTTGACCATCTTCTTCTGGTCATGTTGCAGTGACTGACAACCGAAATCGGTGCACCTCTTGCTCCTGCAGGGATATTTGTCCTTTGGTTCCATGCAGGTCTTTGACTTCCATATGCTCTGTACCCACTTTTCTGCAGAGCATGGTTTCTATATCGGCCTCCATATGACTGCAGATTCCTTTTCTTGCACTCAAACTCTCTATGGCCAAAAACATTGCAGTTATGACAAACAACATTTGCATAACTGGGAGAGGGGACATGCATGCATCTACTCCTAGATACATTTTTCTCATATGCATGATGTCCATGAGATCCTATATTATTGTTTCTAGACCTCTTTCTATATTCCTTTGCCCTATGGCCATAAGCATTACTTGCAAAGCAATAATCGGTAAAGGATGGCATATGACTTACAAATTTATTTTGCCATGCATGAGATCTTACCGGTTTAGCCTCTCCATTTCTTCCTTTTTGAGAATGGATCCTTGGTTGTCCATTCTGTGCTTCTCTTCCATCTGGTCTCTTCTTCTCCCACACATGCTTTGCCTTGTGGGTGGTAGCATTTCTTTGTCCTCTGCCGGTAGGAGGTTTTTTCTGGTGCTTCCTCATTTTCCTACTTCCAGTGAAGCTATCTTCTCCCATCCTCCCTTTACCTTTGGGATCTGCATTGTTCCTCCTTCTTGCAGCACCGGTCTTCATTCTTGTCTGCAAGTCTTGTCCGGTTGTATTTAGATCAACTTTCTTCCGGGGAGCATTTCTTACTGTGAAGGTTTGTCCCTTGTTTTCTCTATTTGAGGAGACAAACTGAATGTCATTATGGGGGACATTCTTGCTGGTGGAGCGTTCACCGGCACCACTTCCTAATCCTTAAGTGTCCTGGCATGCTTTTGCTTTTTCAGCATTTTGTCCAAGACATCACTGCTGCCATCAAGCCGGATTCTTACCTTGAGCTCATCCTGACATTTCTCGAGGTCATTTTGGAGAGTCTCCATTTCTCCAATCAGCTTCTAATATTCTTTATCTTTAATTTCTAGCCTGGATGCTAGATCTTCACACTAACACACCTTGGTGTTCTTTGCCTGAGACTTCAACTTTGAGATGCATTTCTCAGATTTCTCAAGGCATTTTGTCAGCCTGTTCTGCTCTACTATAGCAGCATTCTTGAATAGCTTGTATTCATTTCTCAAGTTCTCCCTTTCACTTTCCTTGGAGTCCAAGACTGCTTTCAAATCATCAGTCAATCTTTTTGTCACTTCTAGTTGAGAGGTCAATAAGCCAACCTTTTGGTTTGACACATCAAGGTAGGTTCTCAACTGACTGCAGTCCTCATGAACCGATCTTCTGTAAATCTTAAAATCATTTCTAACATTTTGAAGCTCTTCTAGAGCACTTACTAGTTCACACTCAAGATCTACTTCTGCATCTTCTTCTTCTTCCCCTTCACTATCAAATAGATCTTGACGGCTAGATCTATTTGCCTTGTCTCCTTCTTCCTCATCATCACTGCCAAACACATCTTGTCGGTGGGATCTATTTGCCTTATCACTTTCAGATGTGTGCACCTCATTTTCAGATCCTTGAGCCATGAAGAGGTGGGTTCTTTCTTCATCAATGTTGTGACTGCTAGTGGATTTGCCTTCATCATCTGCACATGTATCTACTGCATTGTTCTTCTCACTTCCACACACTGACTCAGTGGTGCAGGGTTTATTTCCATAGAGCTTCCTTAGTCTATCCCATAGACTCTTTGCTGATTTACACTTATCCACCTGTGAGGAGACATCACTGGTGAGCCCATTGAATATAGCCTTCATGGCTTCTTCATTGCACATGCATCTTCTTTCCTCTTCAGATCTAGTGGGAGGACTGACATTCTTAGGAGGACCTTTAATAACCGACATCCATACATCAAACCCTAGAGAGGGTAGGAAGACTTCCATTCTGCAACTCCAAATAGAATAGTTTGAACCCTCAAACACAGGAGCAAGGATTGACACTAAACAAACCATTGCGTCCTTAAGCCGAAATCTACCCAAGTTGGAGAAAGCTCGTCTAGCTTGGAACCTAGGCTCTGATACCAATTGTTAGACACAATGCACCACCGAGAGGGGGGGGTGAATCAATGGTTCTCAAACTTTTCCCTTTAGCTTTCCTATGTGAGCATACCGGTTGATAGATCTAACTTAATGCAGATTTACCGGTTAGCACAAATGCAATCACACAAGGGACATTACATAACACCAATGTATACGAGGAAAACCCAAGATGGGAAAAAAAACTTCAGTGAGCAATGCTGCTGGAGTCTACTGCTCCAATCTAGCCTCACAATGAAAAACTCTATTACAAAGTTTTAGGGCACCAACCCTTGATTTGTTTATGGGCTTCAACCCAAAGGAGCTACAACCCCTGCACCGAGCTACAACTCAGTGTTCACAATGAAAACATTAATTACAAAAGTAGTTGTCTTGTTACAAGTGAATCTTGTAACCATTTCATATACCTTACACTGCCGGTGAGCTACCTTCTCTGCTACACTGACTCACTCTTCTGTTGCTCTCATTTGCTGCTTTGTTTGCCGGTTAACTCTACCGGTTCACCTCTGTTCTGTTCTTCTCTTATTGAATCTCCTCCTCACTACTCTGCACTTCACCGGTACTACACTCTGCCGGTTCTATGTCTGCCTACTCTACAACTTCCTTCACCTCTGCTTTGTCGGTATGGACACTACCGATTTCGCTCTTCAACCGGTTGAACACTTCAACCAGGGTCTCCCACACTCTCACTCTCTTCTCTGATACTCGTTGAGCAGTTGGCTGATTTGCCTTCTTTGATACTCGTTGAGCACTTGGCTAATTTGCTCTCACATGCAGAAGTAATACACTTCGCAGCAGCACAATATTCTTCTATTTAGCAGTCCCTCACTATGTCCTTGGCCTGCATATTTATAGTCTGGTTTTCCCGCCAAAAGCCAATTCAAAATCCAGGAGGTTAGGGTTTCCTCATCACCTTCGAGACAAATCAGATCCAATTAGATCTTCTCCGGTCTGATCTTTCTGACAGCCAATAGTACACCTCCGCCATTATCACACCTTCTTGACCACGCCTTCTATCTTTGGCGATCTGCTTTTTACCCTATCGGCTGATCTCTTGGTCAGACACCAAGATCTGTCTTGCTGTTTCTTTCATCCGCCTTAATCTCTTTAAACACTCTTAGCTGGCTCTAAGTTGTCCTCCAGACCTCGAGCCGCAAACCTCTGCAATAGCTTTGCAACACTTTGTTGATCAACTGCCAGCTTGACACTTCATGTCGGTCCAGATAGTATCACTAACCAAACACTCTACCGGTTCCTCTTTTCTGCCGGTTTGCTAACCCTGCCGGTATCTCACATTCTACCGATTAACTTATCATGTCTGCACTTTGCTGAAGTGCCGGTGGGACACCTAAACCGATCTCCAAACATGTCTATCCAAAGCAAGCTCATTCCCATAAGGTGGGAAGACATCTGCATCTGCACCTTGTTCATATTACCGGTTGACTCCCATACCGGTAAACACTCTTGATGACATCATGTCATCAACCTTCAACAAACTCCATCTTTAATCAGGGTAATCTCCCTCTATCTGCATCTGCTCAACTATGCCTTCTCCTTGATCAATTCTAATCATATCTTAACCGGTTTTTCAAAGTGATAAACTCATTACTCTTCAACTGTATCGACATCTCAACATGCCTTCTCAGTCGGTTTAGTGCATATCCCTGATTTCATGCACTTGATGCACACCTCTTCTTCCTCATCTCACAAAACTATAATGCACACAATGCATAATAGGAGATAAGTTCCACTTATTGGAGGAGTAGCACCTTGTCTTTTGCATCTTTGCAGTGTACTCATGTGACTTCCTTGTTTGTGTAGCATATCTTCAAACAAGCACATGTGATGCGGTGTTGGCACATTCACTGTCAGTCATTGCTTCTCATGATGACTGCATCTTCATCAAGTGGGAGTCTTGCTGTCCTGCACCCTTATAGCATACCTGTGATCGGTTCATTCTTCTCCTCCAGTGTTGATGTGATTTAGGTAACATTCTGTCTCTTCATCACAAACAACTGCTCAAGCACCCAGGCCCTCCAGCTTACACCGGTCATGAGTTTTGCAGGCTGACAACAACTCACTTGGTTGATTTGACTTTTCCATGTCAACACATCACTTACCAGTTGACATCCTTTCCTTATTGGTGATGTACAGTACCGGGTCCGATCACCTTTGCAACTCATCCACACAAGTCAGGCACTAACTTGTGTATCGGTGACTCCCAGGGTACTCTTCCTTGACAGTGTTGCACATACACCTCTTCTACTGGTTGACATCAATGACAACCCAATGCCAACACATTCATCCTAGGGGATTATGCTATTATTGAGTAGTTGTTAGTAAGTCAAAATTTGAAGGAAACTTGTGATTGATATCTCGAGAACAAGTCCGAAAACTCTAATGACAGTCATACAACATAATAAACAAGTTGTAAAATCCGCATAACACGCAGGTTGACAGCCAACTGTTTTTTCAATATTCCTTGCATATTTAATTTAACAACTGTAGGGGTTATTTTAATGTATCATTAAAACTTGCACTTGGAGTAAAATAACCCGTATACTTGCAGTCGGATCTTAGAGACCCCATTGCAAGTAAACATAACTTGCATGAAAATGTAAACTTTTGCACTTGCAATCCTATGCATGAAACCCCCACTTGACTTCTAACTTGACATTTTAGATAGTGAACCCACTTGTAATTGGGTCTTAGAGACGCGACTGCAAGTAAGTGCATTTACTTGCAATGAGTTTACTTTTAATGACATCTAAAATACCCCCACTTGTAGTGAGTTAACTTGCAATGACATCAAAAAGACCCCCACTTGTAGTGACTGCTCTAAAACCCGAAATTGCACAGAAAATGGCCAAAACAAAGGCCAAAATCAACCGAAAGTTTCACAAAGATGAAAGATAAGCTTATGATTGATTTACCTTCGAGAAATGTAGACTTTCCACGTTGGGAAGTGTGCCCTAGAGCCTTAAAATCTCAAATTTCAAGCACAATTTTTCTGCTTGCAGTGACTGCTCTGAAACCCAAAACTGAAGAAAAAACTAGGAAAATGAAGGCCAAAACTCACCAAAACTTGGACAACAATGGCAAAGACACCCCTTGATGATTTGATACTAATAAATGTGAGTTTTGCACCTCGTTAAACATGCCTTAGAGACAAAAAATGACACATTTTGAGAAAAAAATTGTAGGGGTTGTCACATTTTTGAAAAGTAAAAAATAAGGACAACACATCATATGCAGCACTTGGTAATTAACCAAGTCTGCTGATATCTCTGCAAATATAACTCCTCTTTATTTGATTCTCTTTATATTGTCTGCTGTCCCGTCTGGTGTATCTCTTATTTATTTTCCTTCATTTCATTATTCTTTTCTATTTCACACGCATCCTTATCACATCTACTTAACATAATTCTCCCATTCCATTTAATCCTTCTTCCCCTTTATATCTTCCAATGTGAGGGAAAGGACACACCTCTTCATCATGTCTGCCTTTTGGCAAGAGTCGCAACCTATCACAATTAGCACCCTTTGAAAGAGTACAACCCCTCATAATTTTTGTCCTTTTGAAAGATTCACTTATTTACTTCACATTCTTTTGTTCTTCCCTTAATCCTTCCTTGATTCACATGCTCCCTTCTTTCCTCCTTTCTCCATATCCCCCATTTGAATGAAGTTCTCTTCTCCCGTTTATATCTCATGTTTGAGGGAGTCACAACTTTTCATTTCATGTTTTATGACAATTTATTAAACTTGAACTAAATTTTAATTATAATTTTATTTTTATTCTGTTATCTTTTAATTTTATTATTAGCATTTATTATTAAATCCTATTTCAAATTGGGAAATTACAATGTGCCCCACCCAAGATTGCTTGTTCTCAAGCAATGATCATGGAGTGTTCAAAATGATTCCCAATATGAAATGGAATAAACTTTCTGAAAGCGTATTAAGTATGGAGCATACACAAAAAAATGAAGCATAAACACGAATATATGCAGACATGAAGCATGCATGCGGATACACATATTGTTAAATCCTTCTTATTGATTAGAATGCATTCATTGGTTCATCTTTACCCTGGAGGATGGTAGGATCAAAGCTTTAATACGTTTTGTAAATGCTCTAGTTTTTGCCCTAAAATCACAATCCCAAGTAAAGTAAGGAATGAAATAGAGATATCATTTACCAATTAGATCCTAATTGAGACCTCTCAATCGATCATTCTTACTAGGGTTAGGGACATTATCTTAATCATTATTGTAAATTACATAATATACATGTGGGATTTCGTTAAGGCTTTCCCCAAGCACCACTTGGGAGATCATACAAAGCACCTTGAGCCATTCTATCTAGCGTAGAAGCACGGAATGACTACCATCCTTTTGTCTCCCAGACCCGTTTGGGGTGTCTCTACCGGAATGGCATCTTAGCGACCTGCCTTCCTCACATGCACTATCTCCCCTCTATAATGGGATGGCAGATTGGTTGAAGCTTTAACGGAATTTCTATAATATATATATATATATAACATTAATTACTAAGCATTGATATAGAATGACTAAATATGATCAAGATTATCTAGCATCATACATAACACTTGGTAATTAACCAATTCCTCTGATATTTCTGCAAATATAACTCTTTTCTTTATTTGATTCTCTTTCTATTGTTTGCTGTCGCATCTGGTATATCTCTTATTTATTTTCCTTCATTTCATTATTCCTTTATATTCCACACACACCCTTATCATATCTAGTTCACATAATTCTCCCATTCCATTTGATCCTTCTTCCCCTTTATATCTTCCAATGTGAGGGAAAGGTCACACCTCTTCATCACATTTGCCTTTTGGCAAGAGTTACAGCCTTTAACAATTAGCACCCTTTGAAAGAGTACAACCCTTCATAATTTCTGCCCTTTTGAAAGAGTCACTTCCTTATTTACTTCCCATTCTTTTCTTCTTCCCTCAATCCTTCCTTGATTCACATGCTCCCTTCTTTCTTCCTTTCTCCATATCTCCCATTCAAATAAAGTTCTCTTCTTGCTTTTATTTCTCATGTTTGTGGGAGTCACAACTTTTCATTTCATGCCTTTTGACCATTCATCAAACTTAACTAAATTTTAATTATTTTAATTTTATTCTTTTATATTTTAATTATAATTTTATTTTATTCTGTTATCTTTTAATTTTATTATTAGCATTTATTATTAAATCCTATTTCAAAATGGGGAGATTGCAACTATGGATATTTCTCTAGGCACCCTCTTTTATTTGTTATAATATTTCACGTTTCAGCATATTTAGTCAATACCTCTATGCACATCTCCCTTCTCTTAAAAGATTTATTCTTCTAGATTCTTGCTTGTATATCCTTTGCAATATATATATATATATATATATATATACAAAATGCACAAATATGGGAATTTCTTGCCTCTCTTGTTGTTGTTGTTGCAATCTTCCTTAGTTCATATAAGGTTCGCTCCTGCTTTTATATGGATATGAATTCTTTTACATGCTCTTTTGAACGTCATTCAATGTGCTGGTTAAACCATTGATGCTAAGAGTACAGCTTGCACACATTGGAATGATTTTAAATCAACCTTCCTCGGCTACATATTGAGTTTCAAACAGTAACAAATTTATTTTAGAATGTCTGCTTGGAGCACACATTGTTTCAAAACCAATTTATTTTGTAACTCTTGGAATTCTACTGGATATTTTCCATTGTACAGTTGGCACATAACTGTTAATACAAACAAATTTTTAATTATAAACTTTAATTAATGTGTATAACACTCTGCTAATTATTGTGTATAATACTCTGCTCTTTTGTATTACGAATGAATTGCTTTGAGGAATTGTTTAGTAGTGAACTATGAAATGTTGTTTCAAGGTTTTTAAGATAGACGAACATCATATAAAAATCTCAATGATGCAAGGATTAAATCCACTTAGATATTTTGAAGGTCTTCCATGAAATGTATCAATACTTTTTTTGTTTTCTCATTGAATTTGAAAGGCTCCATTGGTTAAAGGAGTTTACGTTGTTACTTTCACAGATATTTTTATGTCATTGCATTGATTCTGGACCTATGATTGAATTTCATCAGTAAATTCACAAAACTTCTAAACATGATTCTTAATACCTCATATTTTGATGCTTCGTAATTGTCACGCCTGTGATGATGACTTTCAATTGTGTGTTCCAATTTTGGGTCTGACAATGGTTATATTGTTTGACATGGGCCACATGTATGTTTGTTGCAGGACCTTTATTGGGACAAACCTAAGTCCTGTATGGGAGCAGTTTCTCTTACCAGTGAAAGGTAGTGTTATTTGACAATGGATTCAATTTGTGCTTTGAAAATTCATCCTCTATTCAAAATTTAGGAGCTCTAGATGAAATTTACAGTTTTTGGGGAAGTATTTATTGAAGAAATTTAAGGAAAATACTGAGAGGGGGAGGGGGTGAATCAGTATTTTAGACTTTTACAAAATAGATAACCATAGACAACTCAAACTGAAGACCAACAAAAAGAGTTCAAAACAGAGGCACAAGATTTCTTGTCGAAAATCCTTTTGGGTAAAAACCACGTAAAGATTAGTTTTCTTTCACCATAAAAGGGCATCAACCCAAATTACATAGCAATAAACAGAGAGCTCCAACTCTCGTAGCTGCACCTACAGACTACAACTAAGGCACCAACCTCTCAACTTGACGAGCACCAACTCAAGGACAAATTTAGTTACAGAACAAGAAGTTGAAAAAGCAGAGTAATTTCTTTGTTTTACTCTGAGATAAGTAAAACTCATACAACTTAATGTATTGTCATAACATAAATCAATAGTGACAAAATCCTTTCATCAACTCGACTGTTATAACTTCATATCACTGAAGTATTACAACACTGCACAATCACATTTGGTTCTAAACTATAGCTTTAGATATCTGTCATCTTCAACGCACCAAGGTCTTCACTGCATTCATTTTCACAGTATCTGAAAACCACAAGTTACTGTACAGTCTTCATTCGCTTAACACTGAAATATTACTGTTAGTAGAGATTTTAAAATAATTGAAGCTCTTTCTTTTAAGCACTCAGACTTGTTCTCATTTCATTGAAATCAACCATACTCATACTTCAACCTTTTAAAAAAAAACAAAAAACTTTACACGATTCTTAAAAAGAATCTATTTTTGAATACAACACACACTTTCCGGATCACCTTACACACTCAGCAATAGATACAAAAATATGCCCAATAGTCTCTCCAAAAAACATTCTAAAAAATGTCTTCAAAAGTATATCAAGACAGCCAACGAACTTCTGCTTGAACACCCACTACACAACACGAACACCCACTACACAACACCCACAGTTTTCTGCATTAACCAAACTTCTCAGAAATTGTAAAGCAAAACGTCTTTTTCAGACTGACTGCTGAAGACACAACAGAAATTAGAAAGAAAAATCATTATCTGAACATTCGAGAAAGTCTCCCACACACACCACCAATCACTGACAAACTTGTAACTCCTAAACTGTATAGAGCAAAGTGATAAAAAACACAAGCTCAAAAAGAATCACTCAGATACTTCAAGACAAAAGAACCTCAGTCGAACTACATCTGCAAACCATATCAGAGAATATAAAACACTTCACTGACAGTAACATCCCTGACGGACATCAGCACTCAGAAACATCTCTGAGAAGAATATGAAAATCAAAGATTCTTTCTGCACACATTCTCAACATACCCTGCAAGCAACAACGGATACCATACACATGTACAAATGGCACACGTTGAAGAAGAAAAAAATAGTGATCAAACTGATCACCCACTGATTTCCAGAAAAAGCACGCACCAGCCACATGTCCCAAACTAACAAAATATTGTCATCAATGACAAAACTGAACAATCTCCCCCTTGTCATTGATGGCAATCAAAATTGAAGCAAAAATGAACCAGAAAGCTCCCCCTGTCATAACACTCCCCCTTGACATTGTTGACGTGTCTGAAATCGCATTGCTGCAAACTCCATACGGCCAACGCAGAATAGAATAGCCGACTGATTATCCTACTCTCTCTTGAGATAAGGAAGTCTCTAATGCTGTTGTCTAAGTTTGATCAAAGGAGACAACCTCAAGGTTTCTTTTGTCAGGGCTTGACTGCGGGATCTCTCAGTGGCTTGATGTGTTTTTGCTGGAAACACAAGGGGACTTACGATTGACTGGCGATTCTATGGATAAGTTCCTTGAAACCTTTTACGATCTCTCCATCAGATGATATTGGTTAATTTGAAGCTGTTTTAGTAGGACTGCAGATTTTCCAAATAGATAAAAAGGGGAGAAAAGAAAGGAAGGATAGGGAGAGAGAGAGACATGAACTGTAAATTCTAACTAAGACAGCAGATTCAATGAAGCAGACAGACACCTCCAGGAAACTAGATTAGGCATTATCAGCCATTTAGACACAATGCTTGCATAAACTTAGTGCAATCTTCAAAGGAGAAACCAGATTTTCATATTAACAAATACAATAGTAGAATTTCTACATTCATGATATATATTTGATAATCGAACTGAGCATGAAATGGTCCAGATTAACCATGCGGAAAGAAAAGCAATCAGCTATTCTCTAATGGTATGGACTATGAAGACTCTATCAGATGCTTGATTAAAAAACTGCTATGTAAAATGAATAGACATAATTAAAAGCTTTCAAAATTAAGTGAAGAAGGAGACCATGCACTCAAAAGGAAACTTGAAAATAGTCTTAATCCATTGTATTAATTCCTGCAAATTCCTTCAGAGCTTTCGCAACAATCCAAGAACTTCTTACAAAATGAGGGAAAACCAGTCCCTTAAATAGGCCTCAAAAAAGATGAATGGCCTAGATTAAATCTAAATAAGTGGCCCAGATTCATCCATAAAGTAGTGCTGCCCATACCCATAAATGGGAGGCAAATATCAACAACTACCCCAAAATGGGTAATAACTACCCAAAAAGGGATAATTACAACAATTTGGAATAATCCAAAAAGGTGTATAAAAAAGTTTTACAATTTGTTGACCAAAAGTCAACTGTCACCCTTTTGGGACAAAAGTGGACTTTAAGATTTGGAGCGAAAAAAGCACTTTTGAGAAACTACTTTCTCTATTTTAGTTTCACACTCTTTCTTTAGAAACTGGTCCTCGCCATGCAGGTATTCCCGCCATAAATCACAACCTGCTGCTCGTTCCTTGTGAACGTATTCTTGAAATTTGATACATAACTGGAAGAGGAGACTGAAAGGTGGCATGGGAGGGTGGCGAATTTTGTACTGCATGCCCTCGAGATACTGGTCTACGTGCTTTAAACCGTCCTTCCAGCTGGAGCGATTACGCTCGAAGCACAATATGTCTGAATGGAACTGACCAGCAAAACTCAAGTCTCCAACGGAATAAGAAACCTTATCTGCTCCCAACCTTTCTTCCCAATCTGGCCGGATTACACTGTCGGATAGGTTATTTAATATTTATCCATCCTGAAACCATTGATCGGAGGATGGTCTTACCTAGTTCTTGCATGTTCCCGAGAATTACCTCACATGCGTTGTTTTCTTTGTCAATAATTTCCTGGGCGTCGTTCTTCATGGTGACGGTCCAGTACTATTCCTTGAGAACACTGATACCATGGGGATCTAGGATGTCAGACAGTGTGGGAATTTGCGCATGTGTCCAAAAAAGAGCTCTCATGAGGGGAAGGGTAGAGGCCGCCACTTCGTGCATGTGAAGGGATTCCCTCTTTACCTCCAACAGCCTGACTAGAGTGAGCTCTCGATGGAGAGCCATTTCTTTCACCTCCCTAGGGATCTGTTCTCCCTTTTTCTTGATGTCCTGTATCCATTCCTTGACGGCCTTTGCGGTATCCCGAGTTCCTTCAAATTCAGTCGTGGTCCTTTGTGCCAATGCCATTGGGGGAATGTGGGATTCAGAGGGGTTGTGCAATGGCCGTAGGAGCTTATCGATGTATCCCTCGGCCTGTTCAGCACGGGCCCGATACATATCCTTTTCCGCTGTGATCTCCTCGAGCTATCTGAGTATGTTCTGCACTGAATCCTTAAATTCTTCCTTTTCTTGCTCTTTTGTAGCTCGTCCGATGGGGACAGTCGTAATGCTATAATCTGCCAGTGTTATCTGATCTGCTGGCTTGTCTACGAGCGGGGTGGCAATATGAAGAGTGCGATTCCTTTGTTCGTCCCTGGTTACTTTAGAATATGCCCTTGGTTTCTTCTTCCCTTTAGCTTTTGCTTGATCCATTCGTGAGAAGATATCCTCTAGATCGATGGGTGCTTTGGTGGCGGCCCTACGTTGAGCTCTGGCGATCAGCCACTTTTGAGGCACTGTCTGGGTCGATGATAAGGTCAAGTTAGCACCCTATTCTCCTACGCTCTCAACCGGCTGACCACAAATTCGCAGCTGCCCCGCCATCGGAGGAGTGAAAGAGGGAGGAGGCTCCCTGCTTGCAGCTGAGTTCTCCCCTATTTCGCTGAACAATTGTCTGACATCCTCCTGTGAAGGTTGCTCCTCGGTTCTCTCGGGCTCATGAATTTCGTCTATCCTTTGTTCTCCTTCGACGGTCAAGTCGTCCTTGGCTGTATTAAGGAGTAGCAATTTGTGACGGCTCTGCTGGGTAGGTTCATGCACTTCGACCCCCTGGGTGGATGGGATTTCTCCTTCTTTTATTTGGTCACCCAGTTTGGTCAACTCGGGGTCTTTTGGCTCGGTGTCTAGTACGTCAGGCGCAGGAGGATCATTGGCTTTGAATGCATCGATGTCGCTCTGGGAAGGCGGAGTAGGTACGCAATCCAACTCTATGGCATCGTCGGATGAACTGGGGTCTTTTGAAGATGAAGTGGCCTCTGGCCTGTTTATGGGAATCTTCTCCCTTCTTGTTCTTTTGGACGTTCGAGTTCCTCTGCAAGCCTTAGCTTTCTTTCTTTTCTCTGGTTTCTTAGTTGATGTCCCTTTGTCTTCGGAAGACTGAGAGTCAAGACTGCCCATCAAATGGTAAGTGAACTGGACCCCTTCATGGACTAGCCTCTCGATCTGATGATGTAACCACTGATCTGTGTATCTTGCTGGGGCTACCATAACTGCTTCGAAATCCGTGATTGGGTCCTGAGACCAATCAACGCCTGGCAAGAGGTGTCTTACTGCTTCGAATTCTCTTACTTGGAGGCAATTTCCTGAGTCCGTGAGCTGATCTGGGACCTAACGGTATTCAAAGAGTCGCATCTGCTGCACACTCAACCTAGAATATTCCCGTCGCCTGACTTCGTAGTCATCGGAGCAATTTTTCCAATAGTCTTCAACTGACTCCTTTGCTCTGTATCTTCGACCATAGGCCCTTTTTGCCAAATTATCATGATCGAAGTATTTTCTTGGGAAATGGTCTTGGAGGCCATAAGAGGCCAGCTCTGCAAGGGACTCCTCTGCTAGGGTGGGGGTTCTCAATTGGACATCATGGTTGCCTATGATCATAGGAAATGTGAATCCAGCCTGCTTGCTCTCTCGATGTAAGATGCCGGCGGGGCGTGATTGTCTTGCCACCTCCATAAGGATTACTTTATCGGTTGGGTACTGTGGAAGTCGAAGGGGGGCACCATCGAAGCCAGCTATTCGGATGTAGGAAAACCTTGGGAACTGAATGAACCAGGCTCCATACCTCTGCACTAAAGTGGTAGCTTGCTCCGAGAGCCTTATGTGTAACCCTCCCTGCATTAGCCTGACCAGGCGCATTGTGAAGGCGTCATTGATGTGTTCATACTGACCAACCGCGTAAGCCGGGCTGTTCTTTTCCCTTTGAGCTATATCCTGGTAGTGCAGCTGCGGGTAGCAATCATAGACTTTCACCTGACCGGGCCCATTCCTGATCTCACCTTTCATTATCAATCCTGGCAGTGGCTGGTTCTTTGCGAATATATAGACCAAATAGGAGGTCATGGTGAAGTACTTCTTTGTTTTGAGCTCAATCAGTTGAGCGTGGATGTTATCGCTTATGATCTGGGCCCAGTCAAACTTAGACTTTCTGGCGAAGACCTGCTCTGTAAAATAGAACATCCACTCTTCAAAGTAGCTGGACTTAGGAAGTCCCATGACTCGGCTGAGTAAGGTGACCATATCCCCATGTTCATTATGAAAATCACTTCTGGGGGTCTTTTTCACAATCTTGGTGTTCAGAGGCCTTTTCTCCTTGAACCATTCTTCGTTAATCAATGCCCTGCATCGGGCCGGATTCATATCATATGCCCCTTGTGCTTCGTCTATGGTTGTAGCTGTGGGATTATTTGGAAAGGGGATATCAAATGCATCACCGATAGCCTCAGGGGAGAAGTCGGCGATAGTCATATTTTCCAGAAGCACAAATCTGGACTTTGGTTCGTAATGCCGAGCAGCCTCTACTACTAATTCATAGTTCTGGATTGCTGGAGGAAAACCTGCCACTTGGGCGATGCCACTTTCCACCATCTGCCTAGGCCTGCCATATGCGTTGGGTGAGAAGACCCGATTCCTGAAGTCCTGAATATCAATATGGCCAAGGTTGGTGTCACCAATGTTGTCCCAGACGCTCTGAACCTTCGACTCCCTTAATCCTCCCCTTTGATATTGATACTTCATCCTTTCAACCTTACGCGGGATGTCTGATTTGGATGCTCGTGAGGTTTCGGTTGCAGCGGGTGTTTTTGATGATTCCACCGCCGATTTAGGCATCTATCCTGCACAGTCGGACGCGGATTACAAGGTGATACAAGAATGGTAATGCGGGTTAGATAACAAAAGAAGTGCTCCAGCAGGCCGGGATTAATTTAGAGTTTAGTCCGGGCATGGAGCAATATCATTTTAGCTAACAACTTGATTATCTTTAACCGCAGCATATTCTTGAAGATTTGTGACTACGCATCTATACTTATCACTTTCGGATTTTGGATTAATTTTTAACAGAGGCAAAACATGGAAATTTTCTTGAGTTTGAAAAGAGATGCAATTTCTGGCTAAACCTTGGGAGTGAATTCTAAATTTCGAATGCATTGAACAACGCTTTATGAAAAAGAGATGCAGACTTCAAGAATTCAAGCATTGTGATCAAATTTCACGCATTTGTCTACTTGATTTAAGCATTTTCAAATGATCATACGCGATAAAGCGTACTTACTGATGGGAGCGGATGGCGAGAGATTACCCGACCTTGTCGCGTGAAGTGAATGGACGATCCTGCAAAGTTTGAATCCCAGCGGTTATCACTTTGATTTAAATTTTCGCGGTTTGGCGGATGAAAGAGAATTTATCAATTTTAAATGGTTTTACCCTTGGCAATCTAAATTTAAATGGTCGAGGGGGGGTTGATGCAGTGTCTTACCTTCCTATTTTCGGACCTTGGAGAGTTCTTTCAAATTTTGAATTGCATTTTTTCTCCAACTTTAGATTTTTGACGAATTTGGAGGTTTCGGAATTTAACTTGGCTTCACCCAGCCTGCACGAAATTCGGAGCTTGAACGTTATTTGCAAACTTGGAGATTCTCAACCCGTTGGCAAATTTCGAAAGTCCCTGGGGTTTTAGGCGAGTTGGAGACGTTTTTGGAGCTAGAGACGTTTTTTGGAGCTCTTGAAAAACCTCGGACCTGAGCGCCCTTTTCGCATGCTCCTGCAACTTTGGAACTTCGGAGCTGGAGGCGGATTACAAACTTCGGCAAACCCTAGAGTCATAGCGCTCGTTCAAACATCGGCGATCTGGGAAAAACTTCGGAGGACTCGCCGCCTACGTTGGGTGCTTTCGAAGCCTCGGAGAGTTTTTAAAACATCTCGCACTTCAATTTCGCGATTGCGGACCTAGGGTCCGAAAATAAGCTTTGCGTTTTACTTTTCTTCTTCTCAAGGGTCCGAAATTCGGACTTAAGTGTTATCGGGCTTTCGGACCGCAATGTGTTTTTAAAAGATTTCACACTTTTTCAAAACCTCGAACCTGGGGTCCGAAAATAAGCTTTGCTTCGTTTTATCCTCAGGGGTCCGAAAAGAAGGATTTAAGTGATTTCGGGGGTTGGAGGCGCTTTCAAAAGATTTTGCACTTTAAACCTTATCCCCAGGGGTCCGAAAATCGGGACCTAAGTGCCTTTTCGGACTTTCGGACCTAGTGCGTCCGTTTTAAACTTTTCGCCTTTTATTTAAGCTTTTCTTCAGGGGTCCGAAAATCATTTCTTTTTTGCGTTTTAAACTTCGGACCTCAGGCGCATTTTTTAAAAGATTTCACGATTTAAACTTCGGACCTGGGGTCCGAAAATCGCACTTAAGTGATTTTCGGACTTTCGGACCTCATGCGTCCGTTTTAAACTTTATGCTTTTCTTCTCTTCTGTGTTTTCCTTTTGACGTCTCTTACCCCAGGGGTCCGGAAATAACACTTTTGCCATATTAAGAAGACCTCGGACCATTTGGACGTTTTAGCGAAATCGAGGCACTTCCAAATTTCGGAACAGGGATCCGAAAATGGACTTTTGAGTGATTTTCTGGGTTTGAAGCGCTATCTTCGCAACATTTTAAAAGAACTTTGTATTGCTTTCGAACCGAGTAGGGAGCATTTGCTTTGAAATTTTCGCTCTAGGGCCCGAAATCTGCCCCTTAGACAATTTTGGAAACTTGCACGGAATGTCGGACCTCCCACTAGCTTTGCCAGGTTCCACAAATCTGGATTTGGGAGGCATCAGAATACTAAGGCACTCAGCCGGGCAATTCGATCTTTCATCAGTAGGCGAAAATCATCTCTCGCCCAAACCTTGCAAAGGTCGGGTGACAAACTTCATGCAATCGGCCTCATAGCTCTGGCTTGGCGGGATCCGTCAATTCCTACCATCTTACGCCTATCCAAGGCGATTTTCAAAATTTTGGAACAAAGCTCTTGGCGTTCATGCCCGAGAGCTAGACTAGTCAGGAGGACTCATCGGCTCATTACTTCAACGTCAATCAGTTTACGGATTGGTCACGAACTTGCTCGAAGAGACATGAGAAACTCTGCTTGGAACCTCAGGACAACGATCGAAAGCTCAGAACAGGAAAGGGGACCCTGTCGGCGACAGGGAGCGTGTGCAACGCACAACAGACATCAATGACAAAACCACCTGAATCGGGGCATGAAGTAAATCAGTAAAAGCTCCCCCTGTGTCAAACTTGAAAATCATTGTTGAAGTGATAACACTCCAAGCTTTTGTCTTAAGAATTCAAAAGTTTCTTTGGCAAGTGGTTTGGTGAAAATATCAGCTACCTGTTCTTTAGAACACACATACTCCAACCTGACAATCTGATTAGCAACTTGTTCTCGCAAATAATGATATTTATTAGGAATATGCTAAGTATGAGAGTGCAAAACTGGATTTTTCGAAATATTAATAGCACTTGTATTATCACATAAAATAGAAATAGGTTCAGCATATTCAACCTTAAAGTCTTGCAAGGTGTGTTTCATCCAAATAACCTGTGTACAACATGATACAACTGCAATATACTCCGCTTCAGCTGTGGATAATGAAATAGAAGCCTTTTTTTTGCTAAGCCAAGAAACTAGACAACCTCCAACAAAGAAAACACCTCCACTTGTGCTTTTTCTATCGTCTACTGAGCCTCCTCAATCTGTATCATTGTAAAATCTTGACAGTTAGGATAGCATAAGCCAAAATTCATTGTACGCTTGAGATATTTAAAAATTCTCTTCACTGCTTGCACATGAATGTCCTTAGGTATGGCCTGAAATGTAGCAACATACCCAACTGTCTGCATAATGTCAGGTCTTTGTAGCTGTGACATACAATAAACTGCCTACCTTAGATCTTGTTGTGCGTTGCACACACTCCCTGTCACCGATAGGGTCCCCCTCTTTAATTTTCAGCCTTCATCCTGCTGAGTTTCGAATTTTGATTTTTTGTTCGCCGTCCCTTTTGTTGGGATCCAGGAAGTGATGAAGCAATAAGCTTTGTGGTCGTAAAAGGAAGGGCGTGTTTGAGTTTTAAGTCACGTAGCTCGGGGGTCATGTCGCGGAGAGCCTTGCAATCTGAACAACCAAAATCAATCCAAGAAGAAGGCGTCTTTTCCTTAAATGTTTGCAAAAGTGCCTTTCAAACTGAAAAATGTTAAAACCTTTTCAAAATGGCCTTTTGGGCCGATTTTCGCCATACAGTGAAAACATCTAAGTTGAAAACCTTTTCAAAATGGCCTTCTGGGCCGATTTTCGCAAAAGGCAAGTGAAATGAAAAATGTTAAAACTTTTCAAAGTGGCCTTTTAGGCCGAAATTCATTAAAATTTAAAATCGGCTTAACAAGCCGAAATGCGAAAAGATAACTAAAACTCGCAAAACGCCCAAGGTGGTCGAAATACCGAAAACCATTAAGGATTACGCAAAAGAAAGAGGTTTCGGCCTTTTTCATTCATTTTGAAAGGAACCAATTCTCGCAAAATAAGCTCATTGACCCAAAAGTAACGAAATAGGTGTAAATCGCGTTATGTTTGCAAAGTAATCCTTTTGGCCGATTTTCAAAATGGAGGAAAGGGGCGTTCATTAAAACTTTTCAAAAAACTCCTCCAACCCGAAATTGTAAAATGAAGGGCGAACGCTTAAACTTAAACATTTTCAAAACCCCCTTTCAAGCCGAAAATAGAGGGTAAGTGAAATATAATCTTCATAAATTTTGTAAAATGGCCGCTTAGGCTGAAATTGGAAGAAAAGAACATTTTCGTGAAATGGTCATTGAGGCCGAAAATGACAAACTCCTAAAATCGCGCATAAAGCCCAAGTGAGCCGAAATCCACCAAAACTGCCAAAATCGTCATGTATGCCAAAGGTTAGGAAAGTCCAAATCGCGAAATAAGGTTAAAGGCTGAAAATTGAAAATACCGAATGCGTTAGAGAAGAAAGGAGTGTTGGAAACCATCCGCGAAAAACTTGCGCATTTCCTCCTGAGGTCGTGAAATCCCAATAGGCTAAAATCATGTGAATACCAGGAAACCCCAATTTCATCCCGATAGGCCGAAAATCAAAGGGCGAAAATGATAAGGGAGGGGAAGTCGCGAAATAAAAGCCTAGGCGGTGTCTTAAGATTTGCATTTATTTCTTCCAGCCCGAAAATTGGGCAATCAGAGAATCGCGTGAGTTGTAGGTAGGGCATTTTATTTAGGTTTGCATTTGTCTCTTTAGCCCCGAAAATCGCCCAGCATCCAAAATCGCGGAGCTATTATACTTTTTTTTTCAAAAGCCCTCTTGAGCGAAAGCATAATTCAAGAAGAATAGAAAGGAAAGGCGTTTTCAAAGTTTGCAAAAGGGCCTTGCAGGCCGATCTTGCACAAAGCTTTTCTAACCCAAAGTTTGGAGAGATCGCAGGATAGTCACCTTGTTCGCTAGGTAAGCTCGTTTTGTCTGCTTTAGAATCATTTAAAATAAATGCAAGACTAGTCACTATGCTTAAACGGTTAATGGAGAATTAATCAGGTGAAATTTTGTAGATTGCAATTTTCTTTTGAAAGGTACTGAGCAAAGTATTAAGCGTAGCGCAAAAGCAAAGCCTGTCTAAAATTAACCTTGAAAGCGAAAATTCAGACTTAGGGAAATTTCGAACATTTTGAAAAAATTAAACTTAGGCAAAACTTTTCTCCAAGTACGAAAATTGGCAATCATTAAACACCTGAGCCCTGAATCGCAGCCAAGTAGTAGATTTTAAACAAAGAGCTTAATAGCATTTCACTTCCTAATAAATCAGGCTCTTTTGCTAAGGCATCGTACTTTCTTTGAATTTCAGTTTTCCCGTTGATCCTTATGTGCTATCATCATCCTCTTTTTTGACTAACCTGTTTGTTTCCTTCATCTCATCTCGTAATCCGCGTCCGATTGTGCAGGATAAATGCCTAGATCTGCAGTAGAATCCTCAAAGACGCCTGGTGCAACTGGAACATCTCGGGTCTCTAAATCTGACATTCCCCGTAAAGGTGAGAAGATGAAGTACCAGTACTAGAGAGGAGGACTGAGGGAGTCAAAAGTCCAGAGCATATGGGAAAACATAGGTGATACGGATTTGGGCCACATAGACATTCAAAACTTCAGAGACCGGGTATATTCTCCTAATGCCTATAGCAAGCCCAGGCGGATGATGGAAAGTGGTATTGCTCAGGCGATAGGTTTCCCTCCATCTGTGCAGAATTATGAGCTAGTAGTTGAGGCTGCTCGACATTATTAGCCAGAGACCAGGCTAGTGGTTCTAGAAAATATTGTGCTAGCTGACTTTGCACCTGAGGCCATTGGGGATGCATTTGACATCCCATTTCCTGATAATCCCATTGCTACAACTATAGATGAGGCACAAGTTGCTTACGACATGAATCCTCCTAAATGCAGGGCATTGATAAACGAAGAGTGGTATAAGGAGAGAAGGCCTCCGAGTATTAGAATCAGTAAAAAGACCCCCAGAAGTGACTTTCATAACGAGCATGGTGATATGGTCACCTTACTCAGCTGGGTTATGGGACTCCCTCAGTCTAACTTTTTTGAAAAGTGGATGTTCTACTTTATGGAGCAGGTCTTTGCCAGGAATTCCAAGTTTGATTGGTCTCAGATCATTAGTGATAATATCCATAACAGCTGGTCGAACTTGAAGAAAAGAAGTACTTCACCATGACCTCCTACCTGGTTTATATGTTCGCCCGACACCAGCCACTGACAGGATTAATCAAGAAGGGTGAAATTAGGAACGACCCAAATCAAGTTAGGGTGTACGACTGTTATCCTCAACTACATTACTATGACATAGCTCAGAGGGAAAAGAACAACGCTGCTTATGCAATTGGTCAATATGAGCGTGTCAATGACGCCTTTACAATGCGCCTAGTCAGGTTGATGCAAGGGGGATTGCACATAAAGCTCTCAGAGCAGGCTACCATTTTGGTACAAAAGTACGACGCCTGGTTTATTCAATTCCCTAGGATCACCTATATTAGGATAGGCGGCTGTGAGGGAGCTCCGTTCTGACTTCCACGCTACCCGACAGACAAAATAGTTCTTATGGAAGTTGCAAGGCATGCACATCTAGCGGGCAGTTTACTCAGAGATAAGAAACAGTCCGGATTCACCTTCCCTATGAGTTTGGGTAACTTTGATGTGCATTTCAAAAATTCAGTGCAAGCCGATGAGTCCCTCATTGAATGAGCATCTTATGGCCTATAGGAACATTTCCCAAGGAAATGTTTTGATCATGACAATTTGGCAAAAAGAGCCTATGGCAGGTGCTACAGAGCAAAGGAATCAATTGAGGACTATTGGAGAAATTGTTCCAATGACTATGAGGTCCGATGGTGTGAATATTCAAGGTTACGTGTGCAACAGATGCGGCTTTATGAATACCGTTGGGTCCCGGATCAAGTGACAGATTCTGGCAATTGCTTGCAGGTCCAAGAGTTTGAGGAGGCATTAAAGTACCTCTTGTCGGGCATTGATTGGTCTCAGGATCCAATTACTGATTTTCAAGCAGTAATGGCAGCTCCAGGAAGGTACACCAATCATTGGTTACACCAGCAGATTGAGAGACTAACCCATGAAGGAATTCAATTTACATACCATATGATGGGCAGTCTCGATTCCCAGTCTTCGAAAGATGGGGGAACCTCAAGTGCACCGAAGGAAGAGGTTGAGAAACCCGAAAAGAGGAAGAAAGCCAGAGCTAATAGAGGGACTCGGGCATCAAAAAGAATGAGAAGGGAAAAGATCCCTATTAGAAGGCCTGAGGTCAGTTCGTCATCCAAGGACCCCAGTCCGGAGGATGACGTAGTTGAGATTGACTATATACCTGCTCCGCCCTCCCAGAGTGATGTTGATGCATTCGAGGCTAATAATCCTCCGACACAAGATGAGCTAGATGCAAAGGTAAGGATCATTGGTTCTAGTGAACTTGGAAATCAAGTTGAGGAAGGAGAAGTTCCGCCTAATCAAGAGGCTGATATGCATGAACTCACCCAGGGGAGTTGACATGAATTACAATTGAATAGCGCCGACAAAGATGACACCACCGTCGAAGGAGAACGCAAGGCAGATGAAACCCACGAGCCCGACATAATTGAAGAGCAACCATCACATGGGGATACACGACAGTTGTTCAGTGAGGTAGGAGAGAACTCAACTATAAGTGAAGGGCTGGATACTGCATCTGTTCCTTCTACGACATGTTGTGACCTTTTTCACACATCACCCCATTGCAAATGGGGACCCTCTCTTTTCCTTCTTTCTAGGATTTTTGTTAGTATCCTATGACCTTCCGCATGAATTCTACCAAGCCTTGCCTAGTTTTGAGCAGTTCAAGCCCCGACGATTGAAAGTTAGTTTTTGGAAATCATGTGATTCCAGAGTACAAACACCACCAGAGTGCTTAGACAAGCTGGAGGACGAAGATCGCAATTGATTTGGACAAATTTGGACAACTATCTATTTTTAGAAAGTTTGCTTTTTTTGCTTTTTCCTATTTTGTAGGAAGTTTCATTTTTGGCATTTTCAGCCCGATCCCCAGTATGGCTATTTTTAGAAAGTTCTCCCTATTTTTTAAGGATACCTGCTTTTTGCTTTTTGGGATGGGAATCTAGGGTTTGCACCCACACCACTGGCCAGCTTTGATCGGGACCTAAAATCTCGGAGTTTTGACCTAAAAAGCTAGTTCCCTACATTTTAGGGGTTGTATCGCTTCAGATGGGTTTGCCTAAATATAGATTTCAAATTTCAAGTTAATCTGGTTAATTTTGGTTAAGATGTGAAAATTTGAAATTTTCCAAAATTTTGTCTAAGTATGGTTAATGGATAAGGTTGAATGTCATGACAGGTGTGGAAAGTCCGCCATATGGAAGCCTCAGCAAAAGTTCGCCTTAGAAGGAAGGCGCGTGAAGGTGAAATAGGCATCAACAAACTCCGCTCTATGCCTTGGGGTCACATCAAGGAAGTCCGCCATGTCTTGGATAAGTCATGAAGAGGGGTTCTCAAACTCCGCCATACCTTGGAGAAGCCTTGGGAATGGTCTTGAAACTACGCCCTATCCTACCATGTTGAAGGCCAACACTCCAAAGTCCGCCATGAAGGCCAACCCTCCAAAGTCCGCCATGTGGGAGCCTTGTCTAAACTCCGCCCTATCCATGAGACCCTCTAGAAGTCTGCCCAAGGAAGGAGGATAGCCAAGGAAGAGCCCATGAGGAGAGGTCTAGAAGTCCGCCATGAAGGGGTATAGCCTAAAGCCCGCCATGTAGAGGAGTCTCTAAAGTCCGCCGTAGGTCAAGAAGACCAAGGAAAGGGGGTATCAAAACTCCGCCATGCTTTGGAGAAGCCTTGGTGGCCAACACCTAAAACTCCGCCCTATCCGAGCTTCTTGGTGCCACCTCTAAAGTCCGTCCATGTTGGAATAGTCAACAAACTTCTCCCAAGATGCTAAGTCATGAAGGAAGAGCCATATGAAAAGTCCGCCCTAGGCATCCAAGTATTGATGAAAGGTTATCTAGAAGTCCGCCTTGGCAAGCAACAAGGTAGGAAGAGCCTCCAAAGTCCGCCCATGAGGAGAGTCCTTAGAAGTCCGCTCAAGGTAGAGGACTCACCAAAGTCCGCCCAAGGGAGAGTCTCCAAAACTCCACCCAAGGGGAGCCTTCAAGGAAGTCTGCCTTGCAAATTGGGGAGCTCAAAGAAGAGCCTCCAAAGTCCGCCCAAGGTATGGAGAGCCTTAGAAGTCTGCCCTGCTGGTGGAGGTGATACCAAAGTCTGCCATGTCTTGGGAAGATGCCACCTCAAACTCCGCCATGTTAGAGGTATATGAGTCTAAAGCCCTATGTGGAGACCTCTAAAAACTCCGCCATGTATTGAGAGGTAAAGGAAAGTCCGCCAAAGGTTAAAGGAGATGAAGGTGAGTCTTCAAAAGTCCGCCTACACATGAAAGTCAAACAAAATCAACAAAAATGCAAGTGATGTCACAAAACTCCTCCAAGATTTCGGACTCAAAGACCAAAATGGAAAGTTTTCAAAAGGAGAATATTGGAAGATTGCTAAGGATTTCAAACCTAAATCCAAAATAGAAAGTTTTGAAAGAGAATATTGGAAGATTAATAAATATTTCAACTTATAAACCAAATTGGAAACTTTTGGAAGATATTTTCTTCAAACTTGGAAACATGACAACACTTTCGTAAAGAGTGAAGTTAGAATTGGAAGTATGAGTTGGAAGGTTTTAAGGGTTTCCAATTGAGGAGTTAATTTTATTTACAAATACTTCATTACAAACTTCATTTCTACACCAACAAGTTCGAAGATTACTAAGGAGAGCTTAGTAAATTATTTTAGTTTGAAGATCATCTGGAGAAAGTTTTTGATATTGCTGGAAGTTGGATAACTTTTTTTATTTTTGACAAAAGTTTCACAGATTTTTGGAGAAAGACAACTAGTACGAGGAAGAATTATTTAACCTTTTCTGAATTTTCTGAGTGTTCTTGAGAGAATTCTAGCCCTACTTCTATCCATTCGAAGGTCAAACTAAATTCATGATACAGATTTATGGATTTTTTCTGAATATTTTCCAGAATTTAATAAATGATTTTTCAAAAATTTTGGAGAAAGAAAATCATTTTTTTTGGCTAAGTAAAAAAAAGTTTTTCAAAGTTATGACGCTCAGTGTTGATTGACGATCACGATCATTCTTGAGATTGAAAGGTTTTTCAAATGAAATTTCAAGTTTTCATGACTAAGTATAAGATGAAATTTTCTGACACTTAGCCATTTCGTAGCCCTGTTATTTTTTTTCGAAATTTTGTAAATTATTTTCTAACTTAAAATTTCATTGTTTATCTGCAGGTCCTAGACATTATGAAATTTCAAGTTGATAAAGATGCTCCTTTGGAGTCAAGGATGACTGCAAAATGGAAGAACGTTAGCGACACCAACCTTGGACACATCAATCTGAGGGAATTTAAGAAGCGAATGTTTGGTCTGGACAACCTTGTGCCTACCATCATTGTGCGAAAGATGATGAAGTGTGGCATCGTGCATGCTGCTGGCTTCTTGCTCACCATGCAATGCAATGAACTAGTAGTCGAATGTGCCAAACATTACAACCCCATCAGTAAAGACATTGTTGCACTTGATGGAAGGGTACTGGCGAACATCAGTGATGAGGCCATCAGAGAGGCCTTCAGGATCCCAAAGTATCACAACACAGTGTATATGACAAAGGATGAAGCTGACGGTCTGTATCGGGACCACCTGGAGGAATATGATGCCATAGTTAACCATTCCTAGCTAGACAAGCCAAGAAAGGGTGCCTCCAAACTTCAGAGGAAGAGCCTAGTGCGAGCATACTTCAAGAAAGATGTTGGAGACATGATCGTCCTACTCAATAGAATAATGGGAAACCCTCAGGGAGCTCCATTCGAACCCTGGATGTATTATTTCATTAATGAAATAATCAATGGAGTAAAAATGATAGACTGGGCCAGGATGATCAGCGACAACCTAGACAGCCAACTGAGGAACCTAGAGACGAATAGGACTTTCTTCATGAGTTCTTACCTGTTTTATTCCTTGGCCAGGACTTACAGATTCAAAGGTCTCACTTGTAGAGGAGAAGTAGGGAACAAGGAGAACCAGTTTTCAGTGTATGATTGCTATCCCCAGCTCCACATGGAAGAGAAATTCCATTTCAAAAGAGTGAATGATACTTTCCTTATGCACATCACTCGGACATTGCAAGGTGGGCTGCACTAGAGACTCTCTCAAGAGTCTATGGACTTCATCAGTCGGTTCGGATACTGGTACATCCAATATCCAAAGTTCACTTACCTCCGAATTCAAGGATTCTCCGGACCTCCATACAAGCTTCCAGTTTACCCTACCAACCGAGTGGTGTTGCTCGAGGTTGTAAGACAATTGGAGGAGTATATAGTGATTCAAAGGGATAAGCAAAAGAAGGCAGGAACATCCTCATTGACAATTGGCAATGGGCTGGAAACATGTCCGTCATCACAAGCTGCTGTGACTGCTGAGAAGGAGCTAGCCTGGTATCCCCTCTATCAATACAAGGCAAGAAGGAATTTCAATCCTTTCCACAGGATAAAGAAGGTCGAAGGAACGACATTTGAGCACAGACCGAACCTAGAAGATTACTGGGCTAATGCAGCCGATAGCTTCGAGATCAGGAAGAGATTATGGTCGAGAATTCCTTTGAGCATGGTGAGAGCAACAGAGGTATTCAGAGTTGCCAATCAAGTGGAGGAAAGCCTACAGCTTCAGCAGCCAGACTTTGAAAAGATGAAAAATGAACCCCTAGTTTTAATAGATTGGATAGAGGGGAGGAAGTCAGATCTAGCAGACCTTAGGAGATCGGTGGTTGAGTATTCGAGGTGGTGGACGTCTGAAAAGACAAGGCATTTATAGGCCAAAGGTGTGACCTTGACCTACGAATTGATGGGAGTAGATGATATTCTGTCCATCAATCCTTGAACCTCTGCTGGTGATGCCCGAAATCCAGAAAGTGTTGGGTCTCGAAAGAGGAAGAAGTTGGTTGGAAGCTCCACAAAGGTCACAGGGAAAAGGGTTGTAGGTGAAAGAAGGGAGTCCAGCGAAGGCCACTCCATCCCGAGTGCCGCTTCCATTGTGCCCGATCAGAATGCAATTGGGGAGCAAGAGATGAACATCGGCTTGATTGATGATGAAGTGAGAGTGCGTTCTCATCCAGTTAGGGAAGCAGTGGAAGAGGTCATCCAAAGTCCAGACAGAGAGCAAGCTGAAGCGCCTACAGTCTTCTTGGATGCCATACTAGCAAACCTAGGAGAGGCAGATGATGAATTTGACCGGAATATTGTAGAGCAATCAACCATTTCGGATTGGTTGAGGGAAAGAATAAAGGCCAGGGTCCCCAAGGAGGCCTGTTTCGAAGAGGTCACTGCAACATTTCTGGAGAGGGTGAATGAGCCTACTATAACTAAACCACCCAAGCCCGCCAAAAAGTTTTCTCTAATTTAGAGAGACAGTGCAGGGTTCAGGATAGTCGAGATAGTGGTGCCCAAAGAAGGAAAGACTAGGGACAATGTCGCCGCGGATGATTACAAGATTACCACCATAGAGCTGGGTAAGCCCACTTGGAACCAAGAGGTCCAGTATTTTGACGACTCTTGCAATGCTTTGAAGGCAAGTCTAGCCCATGAAAAAGAAAAGAGAAAGAGGTCCAGTATTTTGAGACTGAGAATAGAGAGGCCGAGGATATCGGTGCGACCGAAGGTGTCGGGAGGACACATGGTCATGGTAGTAGAAGCAATCTATTCGAGGCAGGCTCATCACACCCTGGCGGTCAGAGCAACTTGGTGTGAGCCAACGGACCAAATCTCGGCGGAGTACCTTCGGGAGGACCAGTGTTTGGAGGAGTTCTTGGAGGGTCAAATTCGAGTTCCGGAGGGCAGACCAGGCCGCTGCCAAGAAATGTCATGGCGAATCGGCAAAAATTGCCGAAGTTCATCGGAGATGGGGAAGAAGATCCTGTACGGCATTGC
This sequence comes from Cryptomeria japonica, assembly GCF_030272615.1. Lineage (NCBI taxonomy): Eukaryota > Viridiplantae > Streptophyta > Pinopsida > Cupressales > Cupressaceae > Cryptomeria > Cryptomeria japonica. Next base: position 220,877,439 of record NC_081405.1, read on the forward strand.
CGTACATGTGAAACAATTTGGTCGGCCAATGGCGTGGCTGACAGGGCGGAATGGGTGGTGCAATTCCCCGCCACCCTACGAGGAGTAGCCATCGATTGGTACTCAGACGTTGACAAAACCCAACCAACAATTTGGGATGAATTGCACAAAGCCTTCGAAAAGGAGTTTCGATTCCTCAGAGATGATAATGAAATTGTAGCATAAATCCTGAGCACCAAGCAAGGGAAAATTGAGACCATCCGAGCATATAGCCGATGCCTCAAGGAATTGTTGGGAAGAATGGATAACCAGCCCGGCGATGGGTTGAAGAAAAGGTGGTTTGTGGAGGGCTTAAAATCGTCACTCAGAAGGAAAATGAAAATTGTACCCCCCACATCCTACGACGATGCCTATAATCGTGCAATGGACCTGGAGAGTGAAGGGAAGACATCCAAGAAAAAGAAAGACAAATCCTCTAGAGAGGACTCCTGCAATGGAAGTAGCAGCGACGAGTGGTCTAGTAAAAAGGTGCAAGCCCTTCAAAAGGATATGCATCGCATGATGAAGGAATTCAAGAGCATGAAGGGAAGTACTAGCAAAAATGAGGAAGTATGGTGCGCAGAATGTAAGGAGGAAGGTCACACAAAAGGCTCTTGTCCAAAAAAGGTCTTCTGCGATATTTGCCAAGTGTTGGGACACTCTACCAAAGAATGTCCCTACAATAAGAAGACAAGCGGGAACCAAGTGCTCTTCACCCAAGAGCAGCTGTTAGCGACAACAGGCACATCGCAGCCTCAAGCCAACACCACGACATGATCTGGCGGTTACAGAGGTAACCGAAGGGGAGGAAGAGGCAACAACAATAATAGCAATAATCGGAGTCGAATGTAGTATGATGCCAAGGGATGACCGATGATTCAGTGTCGGGCATGCAACCAGTGGGGACACTTTGCGCGGGATTGCCAGAAAGAGGAGACACCCCAACACTTGTGCAGATGGTGTGGTCCTGGAGACCACGATGAGACAAATTGCCCCAAGCCAGGGGTTAACCTCCTCAACATTGAGAAGATTGGTGAGAAAGAAGTACAGGCAATCACCTGTGCTTAGACCAAAAAGGCCACTTATCCCGACCCTCGTACAGAGAAGGAGAGATTATGGGAGGCAAAAGCCAACATTGAGCGTGAGATGACGACCGAATGATGGAACAAAGAGGTGGTGAGTACATCATCCTGTACTCAAGCCGAAAATAATATAATTGGGCAAGTACTGCAGATGGAGGTGCCGATAAGGGTGAAGGACCTTCTAGACACAATTCCACAGCTGAGAACCGCCATTTTTAGTTCCATAGAAACCACTGCGCAGGCACCTTCGGGTGCGACACGGGCGGAAGTTCCGGTCAGCCCCTCGGCTGACCCAATGTTGTTGGCCTTAAATAGTGGTCGGCATCCTGCGGTAGTAGAGATGGGAATTCTCGGGGCTATCCTCAAAGACACTATCGTGGACGGAGGTTCGGGGGTGAATGTGTTGCCGGAGGATAAGTGGAAGAAGCTCGGGAAGCCAACACTATGTCCACCCACATTCAACTTGGTAGGTGCAGACCAGCACAACATCAAGGCACTCGGCACCCTGATGGCCTAGCCAGTGACCATTGGCACACAACCCTTCCTACTAGATTTTGTGGTAATCCCACTCAAGAAGAAGGGGTATGACGCCATCGTAGGGAGAGGGTGGCTAGTTGCAACAAAGGTGAACCACAACTGGAAGAAGAACACTCTTTCCATGGAGAAAGGGGGGCAAAAGTACACCATTGATTTGAGGACCCAAGTTGTCGGCGAGGAACTTGCATCATCTGACTTGGATTCAGAGGATTCAAACAGATGGGAGTGGGACTCCTATAAAGGTAAAGACGAGAGGGAACCAAACGACGAAGGAGTGCTTGAACTCGGTGGATGCTCAGAAGATGACACTTCCTCATTGAATGGACTCTTCCACTGGCAAATGGAAGACTATGAAGTGTTTCACCCTGCTTGTTACATGCTGCAGATTGAGGACGAGCTAGGCGAGGAGGAGTTCCCGCCTGCGTACATGGAGTATAAGGAGGGAGACGCCAAAGTAAATGATGTTCCGACATACGAATTTTCAAAGGATAGACCAATGTGGTACGAAGAACCCACCGTGAAAGAGACAAACTTAGGAGACACTGCCAACCCATGAAATATCTGGGTAGGTGACAATTGGAGCCCGGTGCTGAAGGCCGCAGCATTCAAAATCTTCATGGAGTACAAGGATGTATTTGCTTGGTCCTACAAGGATCTGAAGGGGGTCCCGCTAGAATTGTGCGTCCACTAGATACCATTGGTCCCGGGAGTCCAACCGGTATGGAAGAGGCCGTACCGAATGAATAAGAACTATGCTGCAAAAGTGAACGAAGAGATTGAACGGATGCTGGAGGCCGACATCATAGTTCGGGTGGAGACAAGTGAGTGGGTCTCGCCGATTGTGATCTCACTGAAGAAGGAGGCCAACCAGATCCGCATCTGCGTGGATTTTCAATGCCTCAACGTAGTCACCATCAAGGACCCGTTTCCTATACCCTTCACAGACAACATCCTCGAGGAGATGGTTGGCCATGACATGTACTTATTTTTGGATGACTTTTCGGGATGCAATCAGATTTCGATTGTTGAGGAGGACAAGTTGAAGACCACCTTTGTGTTGGAGGACGGAGTCTATGCGTACAATCGAATGCCGTTCGGGTTGTGCAATGCTCCCGCGACCTTCCAGGGGATAGTCCTTCACATCGTCGACAAGATGTCTGTGGGAAATTTTAAAGCTTTTTTAGATGACTGGTCGATTTTCAGTAGCGAAGACGCTCATTTGGTGGTGCTGAGAGAGTGCATGGAGCGATGCCGAAGGGCCAGGCTCGCCTTAAATCCACGGAAATGCAGATTCATGGTACCACAAGGGAAGTTGCTGGGCCATATCGTTTGTAAAGCTGGACTAAAAACTTACCTGGATAAGGTACAGGTAATTGTAGAAATGGAGTCGCCCATTGATGTGACGGGAGTCAAGTCCTTGGGACACATTGGATACTACTGGAAGTTCATCAAGAACTTTGCCCAACTTTCTTTCCCACTAGACAAACTGACATGGAAGGGCAAACCGTACATATGGGAATCGGCACAAGGGGAAGCATTCGAGGAACTCAAGAGGAGACTGGTGGCAGCACTCATTCTGACCTATCCAAATTGGGACTGAGAATTCCATGTACACGTGGATGCCTCGAACTATGCCATTGGGGCTACACTAGCGCAAGAAGGGGGACATGGGTTGGATCATCCCATCTACTTTGCCTGTCGGTTGATGTCGAAAGCCGAGAAGAACTACAGTACCACCGAGAGGGAAGCCCTCGGAATGGTCTATGCTGTAGAAAAATTTCGACACTACCTCTTGGTGACACCCTTCACCTTCTATGTGGATCACCATGCTTTGATGTACCTGGTAAACAAACCCATCATCCAAGGCAGGTGGCTACTGCTTCTTCAGTTCACGTTCACAATAATTGTACGCCCAGGCAAGAGCCATGTCATTGCTAACGAGTTGCCCCAGATTAGGTTCGGAAAACCGCTAGGAGTGAATGACGACTTTCCAGATGCTCACCTATTCAAGATCGCAGTATTGCCACCATGGTATACTGCCATTGGGGAATATCTCTCCACCTCCGTGTTCCCCCAAGGTATGCCACTAAGAGAATGAAGAAAACTCGTGTTGAGAAGCCGCACATTTCTATTGATTAATGGATTGTTGTATAAAATGGGACCCGACCAGGTGTTATGTCGGTGTGTGATGGAGGAAGAGGTGCCAAGCGTTCTGAGGGAGGCACATGAGGGGCCAGTGGGAGGCCATATGAAACCAGACACTACGGCCAGAAAGGTGTTGCTAGTAGGCCTGTGGTGGCCCACATTGTATAATGATGCTAGAGAATGGGTAGTAGGTTGTGATACCTGTTAGAGAGCGGGGAAGCCGTTGAAGAGGGATTTCATGCCGCTCAACCCTTCGCATGCTCAGGAACTATTCGAGCGCTAGGGGTTGGATTTTATTGGGCCACCCGCGCCAGGAGGTGTCGCTACATGGTGCTAGCTACAAAATATTTAACCAAGTGGGTTGAACCGCGGGCCCTGCCTGACAACTCGGCCGTAAGTACAACACGATTCATTTATGAGCAAATCATTACACGGTATGGTATCGCTATGCAGTTGACTAGCGACAGAGGTGGACATTTTGTGAACCACGTTATTAAACTCCTCACTACTGAATTTAAAATTTTTCATTCATTGTCCAGCCCCTATTACCCGCGAGCCAATGGGCAGGCCGAGGCTACCAACAAGATTCTTGTGGGGATATTTTACAAGTCTTGCGGCGTCGAGGTAGAAGACTGGGAAGAAAAATTACCTTCGGTCTTGTGGGCTTACTGCACAACCTACAAGGTGACCACTGGCCAGACTCTGTTCCAACTCATTTACGGGCAGGAAGCTGTTGTGCCAGGGGAATTCATGGTACCAAGCCTTCGCATTGCAATCGAGAACAGAGTGGGGGACATGGAGAGCCTGAGGGAGAGATTGTATGTCTTGAACAAGCTGGATGAGAAACGAATGATGGCCCAGTGGGCTATGGAGATAGCCCAACAAAGGAGGAAGCTTGGCACTACAAGCACTTGAAACAAATGAGGTTTGCTCCAGGACAACTGGTACTGAAATATAATGGGCGTAATGAGATTAAACCAGGCAAATTCAAGGTACGATGGTTAGGACCATATAAAGTCCGCGAGGTGGGAGAGAACAGGGCAGTGAAGTTGTGGACACTGGATGGATGGGAGGTTGCAGGCAGCACCAATGGGTCGAAATTAAAACTGTATCACGAGCAGAGGTGATCGACCGACCCCAAATCCTCTCGAAGAAATAATAATTTAAAAAAAATAAATAAAAAAAATAAATGATGAAAAGTGCATAGTACGGCGAAGCTGCATGCTCACCGTGCGGTGGCACGACGTGCCCACCATACGGTGGAGCCCCGCGTGCCCACCGTGCGGTGGAGCTTGCGTGCTCCCGTGCGGTGGAGCCCGCGTGCTCCCGTTTGGTGACACGGCGTGCTCTCGTGCGGTGGCACAACGTTCTCATCGTGCGGTGGCACGATGTGTCCACCTTGCGGTGGCATGGCGTGCTTACCGCGCGGTGGAGCCACGTGCTCACCGTACAGTGGAGCCCGTGCTCTCACGGTAGTGGGATTTATATTATACCCCCGCAGAAGCATTTAAAACAAAGAATTTTTTTTTGAGGGGCAGCATCTGGAGGAAAATAGGCACGTGCAGAGGCTTGTTATTCTAACCCTATTTTTTAATATTAAAGAGGGCACAAAAGACAAAGGCAAAATTATTTAATGGACGCCAGCGGTGGAAAAAATTGGCAAAAGAAGTTACGGCAGTTACCTGCTACAGTGCCGTCAACCTCTGGGAATAAGAAGGCTGTTTGGATTTTGCCTTCGGGTGTGAAGATCAGGGTCGGCATGGCTGACAACAGCAAAAGTAAAGGGAAAAAGCTGCAACCCAAAGTGCAGTAGCAGATGGCAGCAAAGAATGATGTGACGATGGACACCATTACCTTCGAGGGTTTGACTGTAACAGATTGTAGGAAATGGTGGAACGAGACCTCGCATGATGACCCTATGAAGACACAACTACGACTTGCATAGGTACAGTGGGCCATCCAGATGCCCATTTTTTGCATTAAGGACTTTGAGGTGGTGTTGTGGGCCATGATTGGTGCCTATGACCCACACAGGCGGCAATCCGTATTTGACTACGAGCACTAACAGATTACAGTGTCCTTCGCTTGGACAAAATTTACAAGAGTTTTTAGTATTTTGGGGGTGCAAGGAAAGAAAGTGGACAAGGGGCAGAAAATATCCCCAGATTTAAAAGATAAACTTCTCAAGGTGATGTGTCGTGACGACCTCACACAAGCAGAACTTGATAGTCTGGAGCATGCAAGCAAAGGAAGAGGTCTGAAGAAGTCATTCCTGAGAGAGGGGATATGGCGGTGCCTTGTCGATGTATTGAAGAGCCGCTTGATGGGAGCAAGTAGGGTTTCAGATATTGGCATGGCGTAGGTGGTGCTGGTGAATGGCATCTGTAATGGAGTGGTATATGACTGGGTATCAGTACTCACAGATAGGATGGAGAAATTCATGACCCTCCAGCACAAGACCTTCTGCATGCCCTACCATGCGATTAGATTCTTCCTGGATGCGGTATGCCTTCGGGGCTCATCGGACGCACAACACTTGGCACCACAAGGCCGTGTACACCCTAGGCAACCCCCTATATTTTATTGGATTCACTTGGATATGATGGCACCAAGCGGAGATACACAATCAGGCAAGAAATGGAAGCGACGGGTGGTGGTGTCTAAGGCGGAGACAGAGTCGAAGTCCGCATCTAGTGACCTGAGTGAGGAGGCAGAAGACTCCAGTGATACATCACAGGCCACTAGGGGTAGTTTCAGAATGGTGGGTAGAGGTGAACAACAAGTGGAGGAGGAGACAGGGGCAACATCTTCTGCAGTAGCATAGACGACCACACCTCCACCTCTCTCAGTTGTGCCAGCAACAACCACACGACCCTCGGGTGAGTTACCCGAGCAGGCGGTCTCAGCAAAGTACCACTCGGCCTCTTTCTGGAGCGACGGTATTGGCAGTGCCGGTTCCTGGTTTTGGGCAGGGCCGGACACCCGTGATTATGGCCCCCCCACAGGCAGTCGCAACATTGGTAGCTTTACCAGAGCATCACGTGGTCGATGACAGGAGTCTCACGCTAGCAGTAGAGGTTGGGGACAGTAGCGAGAAGGTGGATAGGGAGGCCATACGAGCAGAGCAGCTTGGAGGGAGTGGTACGCCTTCTCAGATGGATATGCCTTCCCAGATGGACATGAGTGCGTGGCTGAGTCGGTACAAAATGATGCCACTAGCACCAGTTGGAGTAGCGGTCCTCTCCCCATGGCGTGAGTCGATCCCTCATGAGATTGTGGACCTGGTCGGAGACAGTTCACCAGAGACAGCACAGATTGTGCAGAGCGACCACTCACCCATTCGGGAGTTGGTGTTGAGTCCTAGGCAGGAGGAGGAGTTGATCCCAAGCCCCGTCATGACGAACCATTCCAGAGTCCTCACAGAGATGGTGTCCTAGCATCTCCGAGAGTGGAGGGCGATAGGGAATTCGAGCAGTTCCTTGCTGATATGGCTGTGGAAGCCTGACAAATGGTAGCCTCTGCGCGGTCTCAGGGAGATGCTCGGACAGATGAGGAGTTGGAGCAGCTACTCGGGTTTATGAGGGGAAGGTGCACAACACACTTTGCGCAGTGTTTTGAGTCTGGTGGATGGCCTGCTACGGAAACCTTACAAATGTTGGAGAATTGGGGCCTCCGCGAACAGGTTGGCGAGACCAGTAGACAGTCCTTGTTGCAGAGGATAGAGCAGGTTTTCCAAGAGACTTGCAATGAGTTGCGGAGGACGCAGTATATTGCTGAGTGTACCGAGACCCAGCGCCAGGAGACTGTGTTGGCACGAGACGAGTTGGCTGCTCAACTTCAGTAGATTGAGGAGTCACACAAAGAGCAATTGGCTCTGGAGAAGGCCTCATGGGATGTAGAGCGCGCTACCTTGGACTCAGTGTTAGCCTAGGAGAGGTTGGCGAAGGGTGCCTTGGTGGTAGAGTTGGCGGAAGCTCGCAAGGACAGGGCTATGTTGGAGAGTCGCCTGGGTAGTGCCTTGGAGATGGTAGAGCGGAAAGATAAAGAGGTGTTGGAGGCGGCGATGATGGTGAAAACAATGATGGAGTGCTAGATGGTTGCGGAGCGGGACCTCAAGCTGCGGACTGAGCAGGTCTATGAGTTACGGGCTCGCTTGACTGTTGCACCCTGCGCATTGACACCCTCTTCATCAGGGATGCCCTCTGCACCCCCTTAGTTTTTGATTTTGGGTTCTGTTGTAGCAATGTATTCCCCATTTTGCTTGTAAGTCGTCCGGAGATGACCTTTTTTTGGGGGGATGATGTTAGCGGTAATATTGTACGAGAATAAAACCGTAGTTAATTAAGTAGTACTTGTCTTTGTTAGTATGGTAGCCGAGGGATGATAGTTACGGGTGCGACGGTTGCCCTTCGCATCCCCTCGGTACCTTTATATACCATGGAAGGTCACTTGTAAAGACACATGATTATGAATGGAATAGTATCTCTTATATTTGCTTGATCTTATCTGGTATCTATGGCATTATTGTTTTGCATTGAGTATTCTATCTGTATGTTCTAGACTGTTCACCCTGAGGGTAAACAAACTAAGGCTTTAAATGCTTTAAATTTTTCTAAGGCTTCAGACTTTTGTTTCAAAAATGTCACCCATGTCATACGAGTAAAATCATCTATGAACAGCATAAAATATTTTTCATCTGGCAAGCTTGCTGTCCTAGTTGGTCCACATAGGTCAGTATGAACTAACTCAAGTGGTTTGGAACTGGATAAGTCCTTGGATTTAAAACTGGTTCTTGTTTGCTTCCCCATTTGACAGTTTTTGCAAACACCATCAGCTGGTTTCTCAAGATGTGGAATGTCTCCTACAGCTTCCCTCTTGCTGATTTTAATTAGATTTTCGAAATTCATATGCTCAAGTCTCCTATGCCATAACCAAGCTTCATCAAACTGACTTAAACAACACATCTCACTGTTAGAATCATCAAGAATATACAAATTATTTGCTGCCCTAGTTGCATTTGCAATAAGTTTCTCACTTTTGCTTATAGTGCAACAATTTGAATTAAAAGCAAGATCATATCGTTGGTCACATAGCTGATTGACACTTAACAGATTGTGTTTCAAGCCCTTAACATATAAAACATTTTCTACTTTTGTTTCACCATCATTCAAAACAAGAGTGCCTATACTTGCAACTTTTGCATAAGACTACTTCCAAATCTAACTTTACCTCCATTCAACTTTTTAAGAGTAAGGGATTTATTCTTATCACCCGTCATGTGCTTGGAACATCCATTGTCAACATACCATATATCCTTCTCATTTTGTGCAAGAAAAGCTGTCTGGACAACTAAGACCACTTTTTGAGTTGACTTTTTTTTTCTTCCAAACTTTCATATTCTTCTTCCCTTTCTCTTTTTCATCCCCCTTCTTAGGCAAATCTGTCAACACACTCTTACAAAACTTTGCAGAATGACCAAGGTTATTGCACTTGTAACAAACAGTATTATAACTTCTCAAGGAAGCAAAAGAATTTATGATTCACAAAACTGAAATTTTTCTTAAGGAATCTTCTGCAATTTACAGCCTAATGACCATAGTAGTTGCAAGAAAAATAGTAACCATAGAAATAAGCATCGTTGGAGCTAGTCATATGAGCTTGTTTAGCATTAAAAAACTTACTGAAGTTACCATTTCTGTTTTTAGGAACAAAACCAGCATTAGGCTTCTGTTGTTCACCTCCAGAAGATTTAGAACATTGACCTTCACCATGGTCAACTCCGCTCTTGTCAAGGGACTGCTTTTGAAAGCTTAGTAAGGCATCCGATGTCATAGTAGTATTCTGAAAGGTATTTTCATTACTGAACTGTTGTGCAGATTTTTCAAACTATCTCAATGAAACAACCTCATTTTCAAGTTTTTCACAAGCAACCTCTTTGTCCTTGAGTTGTTTTTTGAGATCTTCGTCAATCTTTTTACCTTCTTCAATTTGCACTCTAAGATCTTCAATAAGTTTTCGAGCAGCTTCTAGTGCAACATTATTCTCAGAAACTTTGCTATTTTCTTCTTGTAGCAGCAACTTAAGATTCTGATTTTTCTTTTTTAATCTCTTTATCTCACTAAGAGCACTAATCAGCTCTTGTTCAAAATCAATCTCCACATCCTTCTTCATCAAAGTAGTCTACCTCTTCTTGAATGTCTTCAACAACCATGCACAAAATTTCATCATTCTGATTTTCTTCTTCACTATTAGGAGAATAGTCACTGTCTTCCTTGGAATAGAGACTTCTCTTATATTTCCGAAACTTCCTTTCTCTTTTCACAAACTTCTTATTGTTTTTGAACCTTGATTTTTTTTCATAAGGACACTTTGATGCAAAATGACCAATTTTCCCATAGTTGAAGCACTTTAATGGCAGCTTGCCCTTGTATTTACCAGAGCCTCTTTTCAGCTTCCTAACAAGATGTGTCGCTTCATCCTCAGAGTCTTCTTTTGAACTCTCACTGGATTTTTGCTCCTTTTCTTTACCCTTCTTTGAAGCTTTAAAAGCTGTTTCCTTCTTTGATGAACTCTCAAAATTAGTCCGCATTTCATATGCAGTCAAGATGCCATGCAACTTATCTACTGTTAATTTGTCCAAGTCTGCCATCTCTTCTATTGCTGAAACTTTGGCATCAAATCTTAGGGGCAGCGACCTTAAAATTTTTGGAACCACAACTTTATCTTCCAACGTCTCTCCCAAACCCTTCAGAGAATTCACAACTTCATCAACTCTTAAGAAGTATGCCGCTATATTTTCATCTTCATGCATTTTGAGACCTTCAAACAACATTCTATGTGTTTGTAATTTTGCATTTTTAACTTTCTCGTCCCCTTCATAGCCATTCTACAATTTTTCCCACATAGCTTGGGCTAACTCATAGTGCATGACCTTGACAAATTCAAACTTAGATAGACCACACAATATAGCATTCATGGCCTTTTCATTGTTTTCAAAGGCTCTCTTTCCATTAGGATTTGTAGGTGGTTGAGAGGGTAGAGTATACCCATTAACCAGACTCATATAGACATCAAAACCAAGAGACATAATGTATGTTTTCATTCGAATACTCCAAAATGCATAGTTTGACCCATCAAACAAAGGAGCACTATTGGTTGCTAGCTAAACCTTCTAGAGTACTCATTTCAAACAATCAGGATCAAATCTTCAAGCTTTTAAGCCTTGACAGAAGATGACCTACTCTGATACCAATTGAAGAAATTTAAGTAAAATACTGGGAGGGGGAGTGGGTGAATCAGTATTTTAGACTTTTACAAAATAGATAACCATAGACAACTCAAACTGAAGACCAAAAAAAAGAGTTCAAAACAGAGGCACAAGATTTCCCATGGAAAACCCTTTCGGGTAAAAAACCACGTAAAGATTAGTTTTCTTTCACCATAAAAGGGCGTCAACCCAAATTACATAGCAATAAACAGAGAGCTCTAACTCTCGTAGCTGCACCTACAGACTACAACTGAGGCACCAACCTCTCAACTTGATGAGCACCAACTCGAGCACAAATTTAGTTACAGAACAAGAAGTTGAAAAAGCAGAGCAACTTTTTTGTTTTACTCTGAGATAAGTAAAACTCATACAGCTTAATGTATTGTCATAACATAAATCAACAGTGACAAAATCCTTTCATCAACTTGACTGTTATAACTTCATATCACTGAAGTATTACAGCACTGCACAATCACATTTGGTTCTCAACTATAGCTTTAGATATCTGTCATCTTCAACGCACCAAGGTCTTCACTGCATTCATTTTCACAGTATCTGAAAACCACAAGTTACTGTAGAGTCTTCATTTGCTTAACACTGAAATATTACTGCTAACAGAGATTTTAAAACAGTTGAAGCTCTTTCTTTTAAGCACTCAGACTTGTTCTCATTTCATTGAAATCACCCATACTCACACTCGAACATTTAAAAAAAAAAAAAAACTTCACATGATTCTGAAAAAGAATCCATTTTTGAATACACTATACTTTCAACACACACTTTTTGGATCGACTGACTTAGCTCCTTGTCTTTCTTTCTTTCTTGATTTATTCCATTCCCGTGAAAATAGTAGGGCACTCGACTGAAAGCAAGCACTTAGCAGATGTTTGTTTGTTTGTTACATACGCATTAAGCGTTGAGTTCAATGAAGAATTCAAGGAGAGGGTGTTACGAACTCATAGCCAGAACTGAACTCTTTAGCGGCACGAATGATCGATCTTGGCCAAACAAACATTACTTTCTGTCATCGATTCAATCTCACAGTTCAGGTATTGGGCCTGCCCGCTCGATCCTCCGGGTTAAACTCCTTCTGCTGGGAACAAACATCTCCGCTTTGAAGCCCTCTCAAAAAACTATGAAATGGCAATCATCCCTCCATCCGAATGGATGAGATAGCTACGGGGCATTGGAATATCCGGTTTCTTACCCTCTCGCTCCATCTCTCCCGGCACATTCAGTCTTTCCCGGCACGCCACCGGCAAGGACAGTTGGACCAGATGTTCTCCTTCCAACCCGAACTGGCATTTTACCCCCTTACATATTCAGCAATAGATAGAAAAATACGTCCAGCAGTGTCTCAAAAAAACATTTTCAAAAATATCTTCAAAAGTATATCAAGATAGCCAACGAACTTCTACTTGAACACCCACAGTTTTCTGCATTAACCAAACTTCTCAGAAATTGGAAAGCAAAACTTCTTTTTCAGACTGACTGCTGAAGACGCAACATAAATTAGAAAGAAAAATCATTATCTGAACATTCCAGAAAATCTCCCAAACACACCACCAACCACTGACAAACTTGTAACTCCCAAACCGCATAGAGCAAAGTGATAAGAAAAAAACGCATAGGGTCAAAAAGAATTGCCCAGATACTGCAAGACAAAAGAACCTCAGTTGAACTATCTCTGCAAACCATAACAGAGAATATAAAACGCCTCACTGACAGTAACATCCCTGATAGATGTCAGCACTCAGAAATATCTCTGAGAAGAATACGAAAATCGCAGATTCTTTCTGCAAACATTCTCAGCATACCCTGGAAGCAACAATGCATACCATACACAACATGTACAAATGGCACACACTGAAGAAGAAGAAAATAGTGATCAAACTGATCACCACTGATTTCCAGAAAAAGCACGTACCAGCCACATGTCCCAAACTAACAAAACATTGCCATCAATGACAAAACTCAACATTTATTGTGTGTTATAGCATTGATAGTGCATTTTTTCTACAAACATAAATGCACTAAGATAGTACTTGATAAATTTAATGTGTGAGTCAATTTTGTATTGACATAGAATAGCATAGACATACGGAAAAAGGTGTAAAATGATAAATCTATCTCACCAAAGAGATTTTACAGCCATAAGAGCAGATTCTAATGAAAAACATTGTCAGAAATTGAAGACTGTTAAATAGGGGTCAACTTCATCTACATATCATCGATTGGGGTTTAGAAGATTTATAAAGACCAACAACTCATTCCAAGAGGAAGCTAACCTCAGATTAGGCACAAATTAGTAGGTAAGAAATATAGCAATCTCTATAAACTTGTTCATCTACTTAGATGATTTTGAGAGGAGGGCAGCTTGAATAAGAAACAAAATGCAGCAGTTCTAATAAGAAAAAGGATAAAAGATTTAGGTCTCTCTTGATATTGTGAGGATAAGATAAGATTGCACTATTTGTTCTAATGCTCAAAGTCAACTAATATGGGGTCTCTTCCTTTGTTTTTATGTGTTAGAAATCTAAACATGAGTAATTTCAAGTGAGTAATGTGTCAACATTGTAGACTTGATAAGCAGTGTTAGACTTAAATTTCCAAATATGTGCTATCACTTGATTCATGACCATGCCATCTTGTGATGGGACCCTTTTCATATAGGCGGACAATTTTTTTCATTATTATAGAGCATCATGGTAGTTTTAGGATTTTTGATATGTAATGATGCTAGAAAATGGTAGAATCATGAGATCTTTGGTAGAGATGGAGGATTGTCTAGCCTACAAATTATGGATTAGTTTTTAGTTTGACATCTAAATGCTTCTGATTGTGAATATATGCTATTACTTGATAAATTTAATATGTTAATACCATGTTTGACATGCATAGCATTGATGTATTCTTAATAGAGACATGCCAATGGAAGCTAGGTAAAGTTTTAAAAATCTAAAACTAGTGTAATGGTGTTTGCTTGATTAGTGGAATGTGCTTGAATGATGCTTCTCTATTTAGACACTGTAATGTCCCCTTTTCTAGGTGACATGAGATGAGCAGGGGTTGACCTACCATTTGAGTTCCCGTAGGTCAACGACATGGTTAGGGGACTCATTCTGAGGGTCATGGAGCTTTGCATGGGCTCTGTGAGCCGTTTCGGACCTTCGGACGAGGTCTCCTATTTTTAAGGGAGAACTGACAGTTGACTGAATGACCACCTGGGGGACCAAGGACCAAAGCAGGATCCTTTTGAGCAGTTACAGGTGTTTGAAGAGAGGTTCCTACTTTTTAGGGAGATTCCCTACCTTTTAGGAGTTTGTGGTGGTTCCATATTTGAGGTTCCACGGGACCATACTATGGTTTCAGTTTCAGGAAGATTGGGTGTGTTCCTAGTTTCTAGGAGCATCCCTAGATTTTAGGGATGGGACTGCCAGTTAGCTCAGCTTTTCCGGCATCGGTCACAGATAGGTGACAAAGTTATATTCATGATTGTTTGGTTATTTTGGGCTGTTATTGGATATCTGGAGATATTTTAATATATTTAAATATTTCCTAAGTTAGCGATTAAATAAATTAAAATAAGGCTATGTATTTAGTCATTTCGGAGTAATAAGGGGTTTCTACTTCATCTGGGTTGATATGCCTATGTGTTATAGCTCGTTGGAAAGGTCTTACACTTTGCTACATGATTCTCACCTTCCAGAGTCTTTTTGGATGCCTGACGCTATTTATTTGCAATTTAGTGTTATTTTCCTATAGTTGATGCCACAATTAGGAAATAACACTCTTTTCATAATGCGCCAACTTTACTCCCTTTTAGGGTTTGGCTTGGAAAGGAAAGGAGATATAAGGAGATGAAGACCTAATTGTTCATTATCTTTTTACACAATCAAACTTATTTTGTGAATTTGCTCTGAGTGAGTGATTCTTCATCTGGGACGCAAACCCCAAGATCTGGACTGGTTGGGACGTAGCCCTCAACAATTATTGGCATTGGATTCTTCAGGCAGAGTGCATAGTTGATAGAGATTGAGTACACCATTCTTCATTATGGATTCAGGTTGCAGAGTAAGGGTTTCAGCATGGCAGATTGATTCTTCAGCTTGGGCGTGATCGTTGCAGCCTTAGGGCCGCCATTTGCAGCAGGTACATCCCACGTGGAATGTAAGGAATGCATGTATTCAG
This sequence comes from Cryptomeria japonica, assembly GCF_030272615.1. Lineage (NCBI taxonomy): Eukaryota > Viridiplantae > Streptophyta > Pinopsida > Cupressales > Cupressaceae > Cryptomeria > Cryptomeria japonica. The sequence continues at coordinate 220,892,679 of NC_081405.1, forward strand.
CCTTAGAGGTATTCATGATATATTATTTTGTGAAAAACTTGGAAGTTGTAGGTCTGCAATTTATAATAGCAAGCAGGTTTGAGACGGAAACCTCAGATTTGGTCTTCAGGAGGACGGAATCCCTTCTACAGGAGGCACGTGGAACACATCAGAAGCTTGTTTCAGGCATATTGAGGGTCATTTCAACAAGAAAACTCAGTAATCATTAGCAGCAAGGTCATTACATCAAATCTGAGCAAGAATACATTCAATTTCAGTGCATTACTTATTTCTTTTGGCAGCTGTATTGTTTCCCAAGGGGGCCGTACCATTACAGATGGCTGTGGAGTGATAATAAATAAAATGGAGGGTTTTAACTCCATTTCTTGTTCTTAACTTCATTGTTAGGATCAGCAAGAATTGTGTAGAAGAAATCACAGTCATCAGGCTTGAATTGAGATCAGGGTGAGCAAAACAGTTAGGATTTAAGGCTAAAATTGTATAATTTTGCCTGGCAGAATTTGGATTTCCAGCTAGTAATTGGGTTTTTGGCCCAATTTGTTATTGGTAATTCATTTGGAGGTAGTATAAGTGTATTGGTACATCTGGACTGCCCTTGTACCTTCAACTCATGCCTGTATCCATTTCTGGATAGCAAATCAGCAACAAACCCCAGCGCTAGATCCGTGGTATGTTTCTAATTGTTTTGGTGAATGTATCTTCACTCCTAGTTGAATGTAATCTGCTGTCATAAATAAAATCAGAAGTTGATATCTTATTTTGAGTTGAATTCTATGTTATTATTGGTTAATGGTTGCAATCCCCATCACCAAAAAATAAACAACACTTTTTGCATCTTTTGTCTAGTCTCTAAGAACACCAAAAGGCTCTGAAAGATAGTTTATTAATTAAAACTTATCCAGGGCAGCAAAGAATCCATTTAGGGATCTTTCAGACACTCCTAAAATAAGATAAATGCACCTAATCAAATAGGCTACTTTCATTTTTTTGAGTGCCTTCTCCAAACTCGCCTAGGATGGTGCACAAGCATGCCATTATAAAAAGCCCATTTCAAACAAATTTTCTACTTAAGGAAATATGTGATGATGAACGAGACAAAGAAAATTTCAGGAAGGTACATAAAGGAGAGTCAAATGCATTAGGTTGAGAGCTTGAACTTAGTGTATAGTCTAGACTCTAGGTGCATGCCAATATAAAGGTGGTGGATTTTTAAAAATTTCAATTCTAGTTTATAGGTGTGTACTTGGATAATGGTGTGTGCAAATATAAAGGAGGATTTTTTTTTTATCATTTGGCCTAGTGTTTAGGCGTCTAAGATTACAAAGCAATTTTTTTGTTAGCCCATATTCTAGTGTGCCTGGATAGGGAAATGCCTATATAAATGGAGGGACAAATGGGTAGAATTTAAAGCTTTTTAGAGGGTTAGCCATGATCAGATGAAAAACTAGAATCATCAAAGTTATCTAGAGCTACTTGACTAAAAGTCTTTTTTTTATGTTGAGTTAAAAATAGCTCATGCTGTGTGAGTCATCATCATTTTCAAAGAGGAGCATATTTAGTGATTTTCTATTTATAGCTTGTGCTACTTTTATTAGTCTGTGTTTTTTACACAAGGAGCTTGTGATATTTTTAGTGTTCATTATTTATAGTTCAAAGTTGGCTATTTTTAGATCATCTACCTCATCATGGAAGAGATGAGAGCTTTGAAGGGATAATTATAATATTTAATGGTCAATTGAACTAATAGTTGCATAATTGTAATTTTATAACGTGGATGAGATAATATGTAAAATTGCACATCATGCAAGTAGTTGTATTTAGGGTAGAAATGCAATTAGTTTAATTTATTTTCATGCAACTGTTTGTAAATAGTACAATTAATTGCCTTATTTGCTAGATGTTATCTTATCTATCATGTTTGAAAACTTACAGCTTATATTGCTGTGCAGATGATGTAGAACAATGCAAATACACGTCAAGTCCATTGGGAAATGGAGCAATTGTTGAGACAATCGATAATTTTATTCTTGTACTTAGAAGAAGTCACAGTGTGGGAGAATTTCCAGGGCACCTTGTCTTTCCTGGTGGGCATTCCGAGGTACAAACACAATCTGAAATTTAAGACCATATACTATTTTTTGGCTATGCATTTTTTTTAACTTGAGAATTAAGCTTCTACCTGAAATGAATGGAAGGCAATAAGAACCTGGTTTTAGTTTCCAGTGATTATGTTATTACAAAGTTTTCTCACAAAGGATAAAGCATTTCAAGAAAAAGATTCCAGAATTACTTAGAAATTTTTAGGTGCCTTAATATATATATATTTTTTTAATACAAAAGAACAATTTGATAAGTGATTCTTAATAGCAACCAAATAAACCATAATTCAAGAAAATAGATCCATTATTTAGCCCTATTCATGGCCTAATGGACCTTGTAATATGCCCTTAATTCAAAAATATCTATAATTCTGGCAGCACATCATTCTTGGTACATAAATGAATGATTATAGTTAAGAAATACTAGGTTGTCTGATCATATTTGGATTTGGTGGTTTTCCATGTTTTTCTCCTGCTTGCGTTATGTCTAGGTTTGGTTGTACAATTTAAAAATATATTAAAAAAATCATGAGTTTGCACAAACTGTACAAAATTAAATATAAAATTGAGAAACAACTGCTAATAGATAGTTTGATGTCAATTGTCAAATCATAAATGTTAAAGATAAATCAAATTTGTTTATATCATAGTAGCATTACTTGGAATTCAAACTGACCCAACAATGCAAAAGTATAAATACAATTTAGGTACTCAAGGTTTAATTTGAAAAAGCTCATGGAAAAATGCGGCTTTTCTAGTTGTTGCACAATAAAACAATTTATGTTTTTTCTTTCTAAATCTGGAATAGGCGTCAATGACCTTCATGGTGCATACCAATTTTCAAAATGTTATTGCTTTTGATGAAGCTCCAAATCCTTAAAAAAAACTACTTTTAGGTTTAGGTTTTTAAATTATTTTATTGAGTTTTTTAAAAAAAATCCATACTTTTGGAACCCTATGTGTTTGCCGAGTGTGCAGCCCATGCTTGGTCATTTGGCCTGGTTATGGCCTAAGTAAAGCTGGGGCATACCTAGGCCAGGGCCTGGTCTGGAACGGGATAATATTTTGACCTAGATTGGTTTGGCTTTGGGTTCATCTAGATTTCTTGCTAAATCTGTTAACCTATGTTATTGGGTTTTGTAGGAACCCTGGCTGAACCCAAGCCAGTTTGGACCAGGTTTTAATTCTAGTTCAGGTCTTGCTTGGATTCTCCCAAGGTCTTGCCCCCTATTCTAGTGATGCCCTACTAGAGGCATGAAATAACTAAATGTGATTTTGCTTTAATCTTCTCGTCTTTGGGATATTTGCAGCTCCCATTGTTATGTTAGTTTAGGATAACATAGGCTATCTGCTGATATATTTATTTGTTTTGCTTTCTACATCTATTCAGCACTCAGCTTAAGAGAGAGGATGTAATAACCACCCTCAATTTTTTTTTTTGAAATCTTTTGCCAATGAAACCACAATAGCCAAACAAATGATCATGTAAAATGTTTTCTCACTGTCATAAATTATTCTGATTTTGAGTTTCAAAATTAATTTAACTGCTGTTCATACATCTTGGAAAATAAACACACAAGATTGATAAGTTGTAATGTCTCCTTTTATAAAATGCCCTAGTTTGCCCTAGATTACAATTCTCAGCCAATAAGAGAGGGTTAGAGGGAAGTATCTTTATCTCCTTAAAGGGGAAAAACCTGCAAACAAGTTAGGAAATAATATACAAATTATATTATATAAGTGAATGATAACCACAAACAACTAACTATGATGATAAAGTAAGGAATGACTGGTTATGGCGCATAAAGTAAAGAATGATTAATTATGATGAAACATAAAGTAATTAATTACACACAACTGTATATGTAGAGGTATAGATCATAACTTAGTAATTGCTTACAAGGTTAATTAACTAACTATTGAACCCTAATCATAGCAAACTAGGATGGGTAACTTGATAAGGTGTCTTTATAACCGTTCCCCCTCAATCCAGCCATGGATGGGTAGCTTGATAGGGTGTCTTACAACCGTTCCCCCTCAATCAAGCCACTGATTGGTAACTTGATAGGGTGTCTTACAAACTGTTCCCCCTCAATCAAGCCACCTTCTCCCACTCACATGATTCCATCCATCACCATGGTAGCGAGGATAAGGATTTACGCCACTAGGGTGCCCTGAGTCTAACCCTAGTGGGGTAAATCCTTATCCTCGCTACCATGGTAGGTGATAAACTTTATATTATATTCTTTGGGTTAAATAATACTTAGGTGAGTGAATAAATTGAACTCCATTACAACATAAGTTTTGTTACAATTGAATACAAAATTTATATAAGCTTTTTACAAGGAATAAAGTTAAAAAGTTTGTGAAAGTTTAGATATAGCTTATAAGCTTTATATAAATAGTTTTTTAATCTTAATCATGTAAAAAACATTAAATTACAATGAGTGAAATGCTAAATTTCTGGTTTTTTGTTCTCCACCTTTAGTTTTCCAATCTTTTGTTTTTTCTTGAAATACATAGTTATGAAAAATGTTACTCCAAAGTACTAACTCTATTTTGGTGACAGCCAGAGGAGGTTGGAATTTCAGGCCATGTTTATACGAATGACAAAACCTTCACTACAAATTTGAATTCGAAGATATCTGCAGAGATGTTTGATGGTATTGTACGTGAAGTTGTGGAAGAGATTGGTGTTCCTGCACAATCTCTGGTATGGTAACCTCAAATATAATATTTTTTTTTATGTTTTCAAATTTATTTCTAGATAGTGGCTATTAAATATACCATACTGGTAGACCTGATGTTAAAATACATTTTTTATACAGGCATTTATTGCTTATGTTAATGATGTAACAAGACCCCATTAGTAATGCCAATAAAGTAATTTCCAATTAAAGCTATAAACTTTGTAGCTCATTTTATAATAAGCACCTTGAAGTGTGTGCCATCCAATTCTCTCAAACTCAACAAATCCATTCTTCCAACATTTGTAGCAGAGCAAGGAATCCATATGAAGGGCATGCTGATTTATAGAGGGTAAATCCAAAGAAATAAAATTGCTATCTAAAAGAGAAGAAATCTGTTGTGGACCTGCTGTTTGAGGAGACAATTTCAGCACAGATGAATTGTGGTAGAAGGTATGGATAAAAAGTGATTGGGTATGGATAAACAATACCAATATAGTGCTATCCATGAACAATTGTCTGGTACAATTACAAAAAAAGAAATTGATTCTTAAACCTGGTTTGTTGTATTTATCTAGTTGAAGGCTAGTTACAATTTGCAATTAAAGTCTGCTGTTAAGGACTGATTAATTTCTGTCAAAAGTGCTATCATAATTGATTTGTACCTACGTTATTGGGTCCTTGCCTGAAGACCCCTAGGTCTTGGTCCTGTTTGAACTGGGTCTGGGTCTAGGTTGGGTATGCTGTGGGTTTGGGCAGGGTCCGGCCCACAGCTTGTGGGTTTGGTCCTACTGAATCCGAGTGGACCTAGACAGTATTTGTGCTGAACTTGGGACAAATTTGGGAATTTTTAATTTTTTTTTCAGTTTTCTTTTTCGCCAAAAGGGTCAATTCAACCGCCCAACCCTAATTTTCCTATTAAAAAAATAAAACCTATTTCATTTATGCACAATGGAATGAAAAACAAAACCATTTTGCTCCATTGTTGAACTTATTTGCTTGCCATTGCTCAAAGAGAGTTGAAGATTGATTGTTGCATGCTTGAAGCTAGTTCTTGTGCTGTTCCTACACAGTTGCAAGTGCTGATTTGCTCTCAAAGACATTGAAGAGGAAGATTTCAACAAAAGAGATAGGTTTTTGTCATTTTTAAAAAAAAAATTTTTTCTTTGCATTTCTTTACAAATTGAAATGATCTCTCTAGTTTTTTTTTTTTTTTTTTCTCATTTTGGTTTGTGGCTTTGTGTTTATATATGTTGTTTATAGAATGGCAAGTGTTTCTAGTGCTGGAAGCCAATCTCGCTTTAAAATAGACCAACATTCACCGCTTTGGAAATATGTTGAAATCGTACAACAACTTCCAGGTGGAGGAGGTTTCACTTGGATTTGTTCTCATTGTAAAGCACAATATAGCAGCTCATATACTCGAGTGAAAGCACATTTGTGCTTTATCCCTCATCAAGGCATCAAATGTTGTCCAAGCAAGTCAAAAAGTAAAGGCCTTCTTGTAGAGGCACAAGTATTGGCATATGCTGAAGAGCGAGCAAAAGCAGATGAAGCAAGTAGGGAAACAATTTATAGTTGCTCATCATGGGGCAAAGACTAAGAAAGGAAAGGATCGAAGTGCAATGTCCCCACTTTGAAATAAAATCTAATGGTAAATATTAATAATAAAATTAAAATTCAAAAGAATAAAAATAAAAATGAAATGAAAATATAAAAGAATATAATTAAATATAATTAAGTTAATAAATGGTCAAAAGGCATGAAATGATATGTTGTGACTCTCCCAAATACGAGGTAGAAAAGGGAGAAGAGAACTCATTTGAAGGGGGGATAATTTGGGAATTTGAAGTTCAGATCTGATTGTGAAAGGTTGTGCCCCTTTCAAAGGGCAGAAATTATGAAGAGTTGCACTCTTTCAAAGGGTGCTAATGGTGAAAGGGTGTGTTTCTTGCCAAAGGGCATATATGATGAAGAGGTGTGACCTCTCTCTCAAATTAAGAGATATAAAGAAAAGGAATCAAAAGCAATTAGTGACATCACCATCGATCAGATTAGATTGGAACTGTTATTAAGTTACAAGCAGTAACTGTTGGAATCAAAGAACACTGAGGGGTGGGTGAATCAGTGTTCCGCAATCTTTAACTTTATTAAACAGATCATTTAACCACATAGTACATATGAAGAAAAGAAAGATGCATGAACACTGTTTGCCCTCTCGGGTGAATAACTTAAAGCGTAAAGAACATAATGCAGAATAATGCCGTAAATATCAGACAAAGTATATCAGATGTTCTATTCATAATAAGTGTCTGTTACAAGTTACATTCCGAAGTATAAAAGGGTACCGAGGGGGTGCGAGTGCCAACCGTCGCACGGCAACTACCACCCTCGGTTGCCAACTAACCAAAACAATTACACATAATTAACTAATCTTATTCCCGTGTACAATAATGCCGCCAACATCATCCCCCCCAAAAAGAAAAGTCGTCTCCAGGCAACTTACAAAAATGGAGATAATGCAACCTATACAATATACATATCTGAAAAACTAGGGAGGGGGCTGAGGAAGCGTCCCTGAAGCAGAAGGGTGAGATGTCGATGTCTGGGCTGCCAAGCAGGCGCGGAGCTCATACACCTACTGAGTGCGTGCAATCACATCTCGCTTCGCCACCAATACTTTCTCCAAAGCTGTCTTCACCATGTGTGCGGCTTCCAGCAACTCCTCTTTTGTATCCACTGCCTTCGTTGCGCAGACCAACTGAGTCTGCTCGGCCGCTAGACGAGTCTCTACCTCGGCCTTCGCTGCTCGGGTCTCAACCATCTCTGTGCGGGCCATCTCTAGCTGTGCCAACAACTACGCCCTCTCGACTGCCCATGAGGCCTGCTGGCTAGCCACATCTCTCTCCAACGCGTCGCGTGCAGCCTCGCGGGCCGCAAACTCCTGCTGTGTATGCCTCAATGTATAATAGGCATCCCGGTAGACATGCTCGATCTCGCGGACAACTGCCATCACCCGACTCTCTACAACGGGCTGACGCAGCCTTCAAGCCTGGAGCATCCCCTTTGTCTCAGTAGTCGGCCACCCCTGAGACTCAAAGCAGGTAGCAAAGGCTACTGGGCAGCCCACCCGCATAAACTGTAAGACTTGCTGTAGCTCCACCACCACCTGTTGCAATGCTTGCGTCTGGGCAGCGGCCACCACTCGCCAACCCCTCGTCACCATATCAGCCATGTCAGCTAGATAGGTCTCAATATCCTCCCCCGTCTGCGCCGAAGCTGTGAAGTCCCTGGTGGAATGGGCACAACTGTATCCTGCTGTGAAGGTACCTCGTCCGCCACCAAAGGTGTACCGTCTCCTGGTGCCTGGCCAGCAGAGGCGACCTCCCTCACCTCGTTCCCAACTGTGAGTCCATGTGCCTCCCCTGATGAGTCATCCAAGTCGACTACCTCTGCTCTAGTCTCTCGACACGGTGAGAATACAATAGCTCCCTCCAGTTGTGCCAGTGTCATCTGAAACCGCTGTGTGAGCCAGCTCTGCATAGCCTCGAGGTCGGCACGCATCTCCGTGACCGGGGGATGGTTCGCTATCGTCGGCTCCTCCAACAAGGAAGCAGAAACAGTCACCACTGCATCACTACCCACGATGTCCAACCGCACCTGAGGCTCGGTATCCACCACCTCCACCTCCGTCAGCCCCTGCTCCTCAGCGACCACTACTCGATGCGGCGACTCCTCCATCCCTGACTCTGCCATGTCCTCGGTAAATGCCGCCGTGTTTGGTCCCGGTGATGCTCCCTGGTGCTCGTGCTGGAGAGGACCAAGTGTAACAGGCGTATGGCTCTGCCCAAAGGCTGGAATACAGGTGCCGCCGACTCCAGATGATGGCACAGGCGTGCCCATCGGTAACAGGGGTGGGGCAAACAGGACTCGTACAGGCTCCTCCGTCGCCTGGCTGCTATCGTCCTCCTCATTTTTCGCCTTTGAATCCTCCGCGCTACTGGAATCCCTCCCGCTGTCAGGCTCCCCTGAGGCTGAGGCCATATCTACTGCCCGTTTCCGCTTCGCAGAAGAGTGCCCAATGTCCAAGTGCCTCCACTGCTGTCAATGGTCCTTGCGGCCTTACCTCCAACTCGTCCTCCGGCACTGCTTCCCTCGTGGCCTCCAGGAATAACCCTATAGCGTAGTGAGGCATATAGAATGTGCGATGCTGGAGCGTCAAAAACTCATACATGCGCTCTGCCAGTAACGCTGCCCAATCATACACGATGCCATTCATCAACCCGTTCATTAGCATAATCTGAGGGAGGGCGATGTCCGACGCCCTACCCGACCCTGTCAATCTGCTCTTGATGACATCCATAATGCATCTCCAGTGGCCCTCTGCAACAAAAGTCTTACGGATTCCGTGACCCTTCGTGGCACTAGCCACGCTGTCCAACTCTGTTGTCGTCAAGTTCTGGGAGATTAATTTAATCCAACGCTCCTTCTCCTTCCGCATCATCTTTTTGGCCTTCAAGTCTATTTTCTTGCCCTGGCTGCCTGGAATGCCGAATACCCTCGTGAAATCCCTTTCTTTGAAGGATATAGGAACATCCCTCCTGAGGTATTCAAACGTGCTGGTGCATGTGTGCCTGTCGAAGGTGTCCACCATGAAGCGTAGGGCACCCTCGTACTCTCGGATAGGGAACACGGGCATCCGAACAACCCACTCTACTTGTGCCTTACGGAGGTTTTGCTTCACCAGGTCATTGTTGGGGGTGTCCTGCCACCATTTCCGGCATTCCGATCCATTCAGGCCTTCAAAAGTTATATTCTGTGGTGTTAATGTATTTTTAGCATTTACGACAGCTTGTGGTGCCTTCTACTTTTGCTTTTGTCGAGCGCTGGCATCCATGGTGCCGCCTGCAACTCGTACTCCTGACGCTAAAACCCTGATATTGCTATCCCTATCCCTCTGGCTGCTACTGGAAGAAGCGTGCAGCTGTTTTTTCCAACTTCTTTTCCCTGCTGAATCCATTAATCTTTGTATAACTGATTGCTTGTTAAAAAAAATCTTACGGTCGTTGGACACCTTTGTAACGACCTTCTTTTGTGTATGGTTGCTGTGTGCAGGCTGCTTCTTCCTTTTCTCTCCGTTTGCCTTCTTTTTTTTTTTTTTCCCTTCTCCCCTGTGTGTGGGCTGCGTGGTGTCCTTTTATGCTGGTGCGGCGTGTTTCTTTTTTCTTGCTGTACGGCATGCTTTTTTTCCTTGCTGTGCATTGCGCGCTTCTTTTTCCTTGCTGTGCGTTGCGTGGGGGTTTTATGTTTCCTTGTTTGCCTCGCACGGGGGTTTTAAGTGCGGTGCGTGTGGTGTGCGGTGTGTGTGAGAGGGCAAATCTCGGTTGGGTATGCCATTCTCTCGGACTTCTCTCCAGCAGTTTCTTGATAACACTGAGTAGGTTTTTGTTAGTTGACTCAGCTAACCCATTACCTTGAGGATAATAATTTGATGAAAACTTAAGGGTTATACCGTACTCAAAAGCCCAATTTGAAAATTTCAGTGATGTGAAGGCTGAGCCATTGTCGCAAACCAACGCATAAGGACACCCGAATCTTGTGATAATGTTTTCTTCCAAGAACTTAATTACGGCCTCAGTAGTGCATACCTTGAGAGCTTGAGCCTCCGACCATCTGGTACAGTAATCAGTAGCAGTGATGATGTAACTATGTTGTGCTGAAGATGCGGGGTTGATGACACCAATAAAATCCATCCCCCATTTTGCAAATGGCCTTGCTTCGATCATTGGATTTAGTGGCATGGCAGGATTCTTTTCTCTGAAGGCGGCGACTTGGCAAGTGTGACAAGTCCTGATATGATTAAATGTGTCTTTGAAAAGTGTAGGCCAGTAATATCCTGCCCTCAGGATTTGATGGGCTGTAGCCAGGTTAGCTCCATGTCCTGTCCCAAACTTAGAGTGAAAATGTTTAATTATTTGTTTGGCCTCGTCTTTGCCAACACACCTTAGATATATTCCCTCGTGATTCTTGCGATATAGGACGGATCCTTGAAGCATATAATGCTAACACTTTATCCTCAATGCTCTTTTCTGCGTGGGTGTCATGTAAGCAGGGCATTTGTTGTTGAGCAGGTACGTCACAATTTCCTTGTACCATTCATCTGGGGTGACATCCTCCAATTCATAAACTTGTTGAATTAATCCAGGGCCGTCGACTGCCAGTGTCTGAGCTAAAGCTTGCCCTTGAACAAGTTTCATAGGCTGGATTTCAATATCAAACTCTTGAATAATTGCGACCCACTTGCCCCTTCTCTCTCCTAGTTCATTTTGCATGAGGAGGGTTTTGACTGCTGCATCTGGTACAATTGCATAGATTTTGGTCCTTAAGAGGTAATGTCTGAATTTTTTAATGGCCTTGACCAATGCATATGCCTGTTTCTCAATATTGGGATATCTGAGTTCTGCATCTTTCAACAGGGTACTCATAAATGCAATTGGGTTCTCGTCCTTCTCTTCACTCCTCTGGGTGAGAATAGCTGCACAAATGTATTCAGAGGCGAAGGAATATAGGTAGAAGGGTTTCATGTAATCAGGACTGATCAGTACTGGTGCTTCCGCGATTGCTGACTTTATCTCCTCGAATGCTCTCTTGGCCTGTGTCAACCATTCAATTTTTGCATCTTTCTTCAACATCTCGTTCAAAGGCCTGACTATCTCGGCAAATCTGGTGATGAATTTTCTAACAAAGTTGATCTTGTTGAAGAACGATTTGAGTTCCTTCTTACTGGCTGGCAAGTTGATAGTTGATATAGCCTTTACCCTTTCAGGATCAATAGAGATTCCCCTTTCTGAAATGACATGCCCTAACAGTTTTCCTTCCGTTACCCCAAACATGCATTTCTTCGGATTGAGAGAAACACCATATCTTTTGCACCTTTGGAAGACTCTCCTTAAATCATCTACATGATCTTCCCTTTTTCTAGAGAAGACTGTGATATCGTCCATGTATATGATAATGCATTTCCCAATTAGGTCTCTGAAGGCAATATCCATGGCTCTTTGAAATGTGGCACCAGCATTGATAAGCCCAAAAGGCATTCTTTTGTATGCAAATGTTCCCCACTTGGTAGTGAAAGCGGTCTTGGGTCGATCTTCTGGTTTGACCAATACTTGATTATAACCTGAATATCCATCCAGAAAAGACATCATCTTTGATCCGTTGACAATTTGCAATACTTCATCCAGCGATGGCAGTGGATAATTGTCCTTTTCTGAAGCTCGGTTGAGGTTCCTGAAATCGACACACAATCTGATTTCTCCATTCTTCTTCCTGACAGGAACTAGGTTGGTGGCCCACGTCGAATGTCTTACTGGAAAGATGATTTTGGCTGAGAGCAACTTCTTAACTTCTTGATATATTAAAGGTTCGAGTAAGGGATTGACTGGCCTCTGTCTTTGTCTAAACGGTTTACTTCTTGGCTTCAAAGGGATCATGTGAGTGATGATTGTAGTATCATAAGTCTTGAGGTCTTCATAACTCCAAGCGATGACATCTGGGAAATCTCTTACATTTTTCAGGATACCATCTGTTTCTGGTGCAGTGCAGGCTTTTCCAATGAACACGTTCTTAACTTGTCTACCATCACCGACATTGATTGTGTCGCATGCGCTTCCTTCCATACTGTGCCTTTTCATCTCTCTCAATTTGTCGGGATCAAAGATTCTTTCTAACTCCACCATTCCTTTTGGAATAGTGTTTGTTTTCAAATTCAAAACTCCTTCTACATCCAATTCTACTCCCTCCACTTCTTCTTCATCAATGATTTGGGCTAAGAAGACATCTGTGTTGGTCAAGAACTCTAGTATATGCTTGTCATCTTCAAACACTTGAAAATTGGTGATGTTATTTGGGACTGAAGGTACTGAGGTTAGCTCTACTGTGAACTTCTTCAATCCTTCCATCACTAATGGAATCAAAGAGCTGGTGGCTTGTGCAAGGGAATTAGCCACTTGATTCTAATGCTTGTATATGGACTTGATATTGAATGCTTCAAAACTCTCGATGAGGTCCCAAACTCGGTTCCGGTATCTAGTCAGCCTTTTGTCATGACATATGTACTGCCTTTTGATTTGTCTTATAGCTATTTTTGAGTCTCGATATACTTGGAGTATTTTAGCTTTCTTTTTGATAGCCAGTAATAACCCATGAATCAAGGATTCATATTCAGCCACATTGTTGGTGCAAGGAAATTGTAGCCTATGAGCGGCGAGGTAAGTTTCTCCTGTCGGGCTAATTAATTCGAAGCCTGCTCCAGATCCTTGCTTGGATTTAGATCCATCGAACCTTAATGTCCATATTGATTTTCCATGGTCTTCCGTCCCTTGGTCCTCCTGGCTTTCGATTGATGTGACAGATAGAGTTTCATCTTCCGAGGGACTTTCAACTCCGGGGTCTTCCATTTCTTCTACATTCAATGTCTGTGGGACCCTCTTGTATACTTGTTCTAATGCAGTCTGGCACAAAGCATAGGATAGTTCTGAATGGACGGCATTATGTATCCTACACCAGTTGGGGAGGAGTAGATCTCGGACGGATGCCATGTTGCCAAGTTGCATACTTTGTCGCACGTTCCTGTGGACAAATTTTCTAAAATTTTCAAACATTCCATCATCCTCTTGGTCGGATCCTTGGTCACTTTCCACGACAATTTCTGTAGATTCCATCACTTCTTGTTGACTATCTTTACCTTGCAGGTTCTGTATCATCAAGACCTCTTCCGCTTTAGGTTTATATGTCCCTAAATCCGTCTCTAAGAATAGGACTTCATTATCTTCTCCATACTCAATTATCATAAGTCTCAATCTTGGAGTACTATCGATTTTGATTTGGTTCGGAACTCCTCTCCAGGGTAGCCACATATGTGCAAAGTCCGTTGACACGTACCCATTCAACTTTCGTGACCAATCTCTACTCAGAAGCATCCCATATGAGTCAGGGATATCTACGACTGATATGTCTATGAAATTTTGGACCCTTGGGTCTGCAGCCAATTGCATGTGGATATTGTTCAACTCTTCCATGACTGGAACTTCTGTCTTGTCTAATTGAGTGACTTTCCTTCTGGTGGGAGCAAGAGTTATACCTAGTCTTCGACATACAGCCAGGGGCATCACATTACTAGAAGCTCCTGAATCATAGAGGCAGTTGTGCAATAATTTTCCAAAAATTCTGACTGACAGTAGGAACGGTGCTGGCTCATCTTTTCCTTGGGAAAGGATCGAGGAATCCTCATTATGTTCTTGATTCTTTACTTCGTTAACCTTCAGATTGTTATTCTTTTATGATGTTTCCTCTTTTGAGTCGTCCATCTTCTTTAGAGGCTTTCCTTTCTTGACCCCATCTTTCTTAATGACAACCCCCTTTTCTGGAAGAATCTGACTTGTAGTAAGACTTTCTTTGACAGCGGGCTGAGTTTTCTTAACCTCGCCTCTTTTGAGTAATACCTTGCCTTCTAACATATCTTCTTTTTTGGCTGGGAAGGCTACGGTCTGGACCATACATTCGTCTTGCTCAGATTGTTGCTTGTTATCAGCTTCATCTTCAATTACATTAACGGCGGCCTGAACATTGTTGGCCGTTTCTTTGGACGTATTCTGAACATTTGGCCTTACTGTGTTTGAATCATTCAGACTATTAATCACAACATCTTTAATCTCTGATACCTTCAATAACTCATAAAGTGGTAGGTTAATTTTAACCTTCTTGAGTTCTTCCAATACCAACATAGCCAGCCTTTTCATTTCATCCCTTGCGGGAGGGGAAACATTCGTTTGTCTGTATTCTCGCGCATCTTGTGGATACTCCGGATTATTACTAGCCTGTGGATTTGGAGGAGTAGAGAAATTGTTTGGAGGAATCGATGTTGTCAAAGGTTCTTGATTTCTCTGATTTCTATGATAGACTCTCGGACCAACACCTCCTGAGGACTGGTGGAATATCTCCTTTATCCCTTCAACTAGGACACTATTATTCAAGGGCGGGAAATAATACTCTGAGTCTTCAACAGGTTCATTTGCTGATGCCGGTGGAAACTCGGAACCAGGAGGTACCATTGGTCCATTAGCCGACTCAGGCGGAACTCTCCCATTTTGAGCTTGGTTATTTCCTCCTTCTGGTGAATGCTTGTAGCTTTCCACCATCATGGCTTGATCGTACCGTGTAGTTGGGACCATTTCATATCCTGTTGTAGGAGGATTCTTAGGTGGATTGTTGCTGCGCATCTCCTGCTGGAATATGTCGGCTGCAATTTTGAATTCAGGACACTGCAACTCCGAATGTTGGTTAGTATTGTGGAGTCTACACCAACTGGACAAGGCCGCCTCTGTTAGAAACACTTTACTGGTAGGATGATTCTCTTGATTCTGTGTACTTGACGGGTTGTCTAATGGCATCACCACGTTTCCATTATTAGGAGCTGTATTCCATGTTCTCCTTTGAAAGCCTTGGTTGTTGTTTCCCTAATAATTGTTCCTAAAACCTTGATTATTATTTCCTTGGAAATTTTGATTGTTCGCATGTTGGCCTTGGTTGATCCTTTGCATGCTTTGAAGTTGATTATTCTGATTCCTCAAATGAGTTACTTCGGTTGACAATTTCTTGACTTGTTCAATCAACTCTTTCATTTCATCCTTTTCTTCCTGTGTTCTTGAAGAGTTTGTTGCATTTTGTAGGTACACAGGTTGTGCTGGTGGGGCTTGTGAAAGTGCAACTCTGGGATGAAGCACTAGCTGGTTTGCCGGCTGTACGCTAGGATAGGCTGCTTGTGGAATGGGATTCAAAACTAGAGTCTGGTTAGTTAATGCCATACTAACTGCTTGTATTTGGTTCGGTGCTGCAGTAGGTCCCATATGAAGTAGTGGCCCAGTAATATTCTGTCCCATGTGTTTACTGACTTCAATAGCCTTTGCATATGCTGCGTTCAAATCATTCGGGATAGGATGTGTCCTTACGAACATGGCGGTAAGATGATCTAAGGCTCCATAATAGATCTCCCTTGGGTCAGCAATGAGATATGGATGTCGTAACATCGTGTAAGCGCGGTGGAACCTGTTGTTGAAAGAAGTGATCGGCTCATGTTCTCTCCTTCGAATCTCAACAAATTGTCTATACAGCTCAGCTGGTGTGGTTGGTATACTAAACTTTGCAATAAATGCATCCTTCATGGCATCCCAAGTCTTGATTGATCCTGTGGGTAAGTGAATGAACCAGAAGTATGCTTCTTCTCCCAATGAGTAGGGAAAGAGCCTACATGCCACATCTTCATATTCAACTCGCTTGTTACTGTAAAGCGAAAAAATCGAACCCTAGTCGTTCTCCCCTCCCCAACTCCAAGGAGATAGAAGGGAGATTCACTAGGGTTGATGGTTTTCACTTAGGAGGGACTTTACATTCAAAAGAGGGGTTGAAACCCACAAGATCCAATCCCACGCAATGCAAGATTGGATTCTATATGAGTTTCAAGGGTTAAGACAGCAAGGCTACCCTCTTTTGTAAAGAATGTAGATAGAATGATTAAGCTAGGAATGCATAGAAAGTGATAAAGATTCGCTTATAAACTGAGATAGGGATATGATATGAAGCTGCGGACCTGGAATTAGCAGTAAAATGTCGAGACGGCGCTGTCCTGCAAATTTGAGCAAAAGTTGACGGGACTATGGTGCCCGGCGTGCACACGGTCCTTCGAAAAATCCATGAAACGAAGGGGGATCTGTTCGTCTCTGCACAAGGATTCCAGATCTTCAATTTCAGCTGCGTACCTGCAACCTACACACAGAAAAGCGAAGACGATTGGGGGGTTAGGGATTAGGGGTTTGCCCTTAGGTCAAACCCCGGTTTTGGAATTAACCAAGAAATGAGAAATGCTGTAAATGTAATGTAAAACAAGTACTAGTACCTTGTTGTAAGGATGTTTGTATCCTTATGTGTGAAGGTATAGATGTTGTTGTTTGTTGTATGTTGTATGTTGTAGCATGTAATGTGTTGTAAGTGATCTCCTCTTCAATGGTTGAATCCTTGTCTTGAATGCAACACTTAGCCTTGAATGGAGACTTAGAATGATCAATTGCTTGAAGGAATGCTTGAATGCTTGAATGCTTGAGTATAGTTTCCACGCTTTTTCCATCATATCGAATGAAAGAGGAAAATGTAGTTTATATACTTGTCAATTAGGGTTGATAGACTGATTTTCCCGACCTTAGGCCGACCAGGAAAGATAATTTTCCAATTTGCAAACAAAAAGACCCGAGACCCCATAGGAGACCGGGCCCAAAATAGGGCCAGGGACCAGGGCGCTGGGCGCTCTGGTCCCACCTCCCGGGTCAGCAGGGTGCAAAGGAGGTTCAGGCCAGGGTGCAAGAAAATGCAGTTTTTGGTGTCATGAGCAAGTTTCGGGGTCTCCATTCAGGTTTAGTGTTGCGTCGCCATCGTGAAGACCCAAATGCGGTCGAAATTGCAAGTGTCGCAATTTTAGGACGCTACAGTTACGAAGAAGGTCTTCGAACATCTTGATATGATCCTCTGCTATACGATTGAAATCACTGACATTGAATTTGGGATAGAAATTCTCTGGATTCTTTGGCATGTCGTGATAGATTGCAAACTCTAATGGTGATGGATTATTGATCATCCATGTAGCGCCGTTGATCGCATGAGCATGAGCAGGAGGAGGAGGAGGAGGAGGAGGAGCATTGTGAGCCATCGTGCTTCCCAAAAGTTGGGAACTTGATTGGAAACTTGATGAACTGGCTTGGCTTACTGTTTGAGCGATTGCTTGGATACTTGTGTGAATTGCTGCTTGCACTAGTTCTTGAAGAGATGGAGCTTGTGATGAATCAGGAGTGCCCTCTAATCTTGATTCAGATTCTTTTGGAGTATCTTCTCTTTTGACCCTCTTCGACCTTGAAGTGAACTGAAGTTCAGTCAGTCTTTTGGTGCTTGGTGTCGACCTCAATATTCTTTGATGTTTTTCGGGTGAGAAAGAACCAATACGATCCAGCATGAAAATCTGTTTTGTGGAGATTACTGCAGGTTCCTTTGATTGCGAAGTTCTCTGGCAGCGACTCTTTGGCGCTCTTCAGCTCTGTCTGCTTCTTGCTCAAAAATGATTCTAACTCTATTATACTCAGCGTCACTTCTCCTTAAGTTCCACGCTAGGTCGTTCAATCCCGAAACAATGTCTTCTTGAATGTTGCCTATTTCCAAATTAGGTTGTACTACCTCATTCAATCCTTCATGCGGCAACACCATTGTGATACATGACCATGTTGAAAAATATTTTTGGATAGTTCTGTTCCTTTTGATAATCCAACTTTCGTGAGATTTAAGCCCCACTTCTAGCGCCAATTCTGTTGACGTGTTTTTTGTACACGACCAAACACAGAATAAAATACCTAAAGGGTACCTTATCCTCTCTTGAATAAAGCCTCCGAATGCTGAAGATTTCGTGAAAAGGATCAATCGGGATGACTTCAAGGTTCTTCGTTGTAGGATCTCTACGTGTGGATAAGCACCAGTGGTCGTTGTAAATGCTGTTTCTTCAAGGGGTCTTACACACTTTCTAAGAAAGCTGGTCTGTGTTACTCTTGTTTGGGGTTGAGTGCTAGGCGAGCTCGGCTGCATCTCTCCATGCATTCGCCAAGTGCGGCCAAATGTGTATCTTGGTTACTGTAGATGGACCAGTCGTCCAGGAACGCCCCGAAGTTCCCTACTGACATCTTTTCAAATATGTGAAGGATTATCCGTTGAAAGGTCACTTGTGCGTTGCATAATCCGAACAGCATTCGATTATACGCGTACACGCCATCCTCCACTATGAAGGTGGTTTTTAATTTGTCTTCTTCGGCGATGGATATTTGGTCATACCCAGAAAATCTATCCATGAATGAATAAATTTCGTGACCGTCCACTTCCTCCAAGATGCTATCCGTAAATGGTATTGGAAACGGGTCTTTTATGGTGACCGCGTTAAGGCATCTGAAATCCAGGCAGATTCGTATCTGGTTTGCCTCCTTTTTAAGGGATATCACTATGGGCGATACCCACTCATTGGTCTGCACTTTAAAAATAATCCCGGCTTTGAGCATACGTTCAATTTCATCATTCACTCTTGCCGCATAGTTTTTATTCATTCTGTATGGCCTCTTCCATATAGGTACGGCCCCAGGTACGAGTGAAATTTGGTGTACGCACAATTCTGGCGGCACCCCTTTGAGGTCCTTATACGTCCAAGCGAATACATCCTTTTATTCCATTAATATTTTAAACGCGGCGACTTTCAGGACTGGGTTCTAGTCGTCGCCAACCAGGATGTTTCTTGGCTCTGCTTTCGTGCCGAGGTTTGTAGGTTTTACGGACTCTTCGTACCGGATTGGTTTTGTCATGTCAAACCTGTGTGCTGGTACTTCATTGACCGGGGCATCCCCTTCGGTGTATTCCCCGTACGCTGGCGGAAATTCGTTCTCATCCCGATCCTCGTCAACCTGCAACATGTTACACCCATACAGCAGCTTGTAGTCCTCCATTTGCCAGGTGGAAGAGCCCATTAAGGGAATCGGTCTCGTCCTCAGAACATCCTTGGATTCTGAGAACGCCTTCCTCGTTTGGTTCCCTTCCGTACTTTCCTTCGTCAACTCCACCTTCGTCGTCTGATTCCGACTTTGACGCGAGTTCTTCACTCACAAGTTGTGTTTTTAGGTCGATAATAAATTTTCTCTCGGCTTTCTCCATTGACAATGTGTTACGCTTCCAGTTGTGATTCACTCTGGCTGCCACCAACCACCCTCTGCCCAGAATGGCGTCGTATCCTTTCTTGGCTAGCGGAATCACCATGAAGTCGAGGACAAATGGTTGTGTCCTGATGGTCACTTGTTGCGCCATGAGCGTTCCAAGGGGTTTGATACCATGTTGATCCGCTCCCAGTAAGTTGAAGGTTGACAGCCATAGTGTCAGTTTGCCAAGCTGCTTCCAGGTTTCTTGCGGAAGCACATTCACTCCGGACTCGCCGTCGATGATAGTGTCAGTCAGAATGGTGCCCAGTATTCGCATTTCTACCACCGCCGGGTGCCGGCCACTGTATAGTGTCAGGACCAATGGGTCTATAGGTGTTCTGTCGGAACCATCCCTATTCCATGTTGCCTGACTGTGCGGGGTTACTTGGACCCTACATAGGAGTGCCGTACATAATTGCGGCATCGTTTTCAGTAGGTCCTTCATTTTCACCGGCACTTCAATATGCAGCATTTGCTTCAGGATATTTTCCTTTGCCTTAGATCGGGAAGTACTTACCGCTTCCTGGGTGCTCCTTTGTGCCAACATTTCCTTCGCCACTTCAGCCTTGGCCTCCAACGCCTG
Organism: Cryptomeria japonica; assembly: GCF_030272615.1. Taxonomy (NCBI): domain Eukaryota; kingdom Viridiplantae; phylum Streptophyta; class Pinopsida; order Cupressales; family Cupressaceae; genus Cryptomeria; species Cryptomeria japonica. Next base: position 220,912,873 of record NC_081405.1, read on the forward strand.
CTGCTTCTCCGTGCGAGGGTCCGGGTATGTGGCCTTCTTTGCTTGTGACCGTGTGATTGCCAATACCCGTTCCTCCGTCCTGTCGATGTTGAGCAGGTTCACTCCAAACTTTGGGCAAGTTCCATCATTGTGGTCTCCAGGCCCACACCATTTGCATAGTTTTTGTGGAGTTTCTTTTGAGGTGCATTCTCTCGCAAAGTGGCCCCATTGATTGCAGGCTTGGCACTGGATCATTGGCCGTCCCTTTCCATCATATTGGATTCGGCTCCTATTATTATTATTGGTCCTCCCCCCTCGTCGGTTGTTTCGGTATCCGCCAGATGATGCATTATTGTTGGCGGTTTGCAAAGTTCCGACGGCCGGCTGCTCTTGCGTGAAGAGAACTTGTTGGTTCCTGGTTTTCATATTGTAGGGACATTCCTTTGTCAAATGTCCCGCAATCTGACAAATGTCGCAGAAAGCCTTCTTGGGGCAGGACCCCTTGGTGTGTCCGTCACTCCTACAGTCGGTACACCACACGTAATTTTCTTCCATCTTACTTGTACTCCCTTTCATGGCTTTGAATTCTTTCAACATTCGTTCCATGTCCTTTTGGAGAGCGTGCACCTTTTTACTCTATTCGCCACCATTGCTGCTTTCCTCGTCAGAATCTTCATCATCGTCAGATGAATATTTATTACTTTTCTTCTTCCTTGATGTTTTGTATTCGCTCTCTAGGTCCATCGCCCTATTATAGGCGTCGTCATATGACGTCGGGGCTACAATTTTCATTTTTTTCCGTAGGGAGGATTTCAATCCTTCAACGAACCATCGTTTTTTCAAGCCCTCAGCCGGTTGGCTTTCCATTTTACCCAACAATTCCTTCAGTCTCCTGCTGTATGCCCGTATTGTCTCCTTGGTACCTTGTTTGGTACTATATATCTCTGTTACAATTTAGTTGTCATCACGAAGTAACCGAAACTCCTCCGTGAATTCCTTCTGTAGGTTGGCCCACGTGGCCACTTTTTGCTTATCTACATTGGAGTACCAATCTATGGCAACTCCACGTAACGTGGCTGGGAACTGCTGTACCCAGTCATTCTGGTCTGTCACTCCGTTGGCAGACCAAATGGTTTCACATGTACGACAGTGCCATAAGGGGTCTTCCTTGCCGTCCCCTGTGAACTTTGGCAATTTTTGTTTACTCGCCATCCTTGGTCGTCTTCCTGGGGGCGGTTGTGTTTGTGTCTGTGGCCCTGCGTTGCTTCCTCCGGTGGCATTGGTGGTGTGTCCTGCGTGGATGACTGGAGGTACGGTGTTTTGCCTGTCGTGTGTGGCACCTACACCCGTACGGTTGCCCTCCCCTTCGCTCTCACACGCGCCGACTCCTGCTTCCCGTTGGTGATCTTCACTCCGTGGTGTAAGGGATAAGTTTCTAAACTGATCCTGAGTCTCCTCGACTAGATTTCGCCGTAACCTTGTTTCTTCCAGAAACTCTTTGTGGCTTCGCATCCTACGATGATCTGGCTATGCGTAGAAATTTCCGTCGGCCTCTGCACCCTCCATGACACCTCCTTGGTTCCCCTCGGGCCTCCCTTCAGCAGGTTGTCCTTCGGCAAGTTGCCTCAGCCTCCGTCTACGTTCTACTTGCTGCTCCAGAATCAAGGCCCTCTGCGCGGCCTCCCACTCGTTCGTTTCTGCTTTTTTATTTCTATCTTTATTTAATAGGTTTGGCATTAATTGTCGCACATTCCCATAACTCACAATACATAAATCAAAACATGTCTTTATTAATTCATTTGCTGAAATACAACTCGTGTCAATGACACTTTTTTTTGAAAATAAGAAGTTCAAGGTTCAATTCCCTCCTGGCCTGGCGCCATCTCGTTCCATTTCCCGTCGGCTGTTCTCTTCGTAGCGTTGCAGGATTTGTTGTCGTCGTTCTTCCTGGGCAATCTCCTCCAGGTGGGCCTGTTGTGCCAGTGATGCGTTCTGGTTTAAGCACAAAACTCTTAATCACATACTGCTCTACTACACTGCTTTGTTCTGCTGTTTTGCTATATTTCAAAGCAGAAATCTTTCACTTGTGCACGTGAAACTGCGCACACTCGATTACCAACACTCGCCACACATTCACCGATACCAAAAATGACAACATCAATCACTCTTATATATCCGCAACATGAAATTAGGTCTTCTACATGTCGGCCCAAAAATGCATAACCCACAAATGAAATGTGTATACCAAGTTGGCTCAATCCGAACTCCAATGCATATGCGGACCAAAAATAATTGTCCACATGCTACCCATATGACGGCTAAACAACCTCGAACACGAAGCACCTCCAATAATTACGCTACGAACATCCGCAACAGGCTACAATCATCATGAATGTCGCATAACACGAAGAACACCACTGGATCAAGAAAATGATCAATAATGCATACAACGATGAATGCGGACCATCAACATGGATAGGACACGATCTAGAAACATCGACAAGCATCATGAATTACCACAACAACAACCACAACATCACCACCTACTAGAATCTCTGTCAACATTATACCGAACCTCAAGAACACTCACTATATTGACTGTCAAACTAAAAGATTCACTTGCGGACCTCCAAATCATGAACCATTTGAATTGATGACACATATGAACGTCCCAAACACTGCCGAATCCGCAAACCAAGATATTGCAATTTCGGAGCAATGCAGAGTAGAATCCAGAACACTGAACAACACTGACCAACAGAATACCAACCACGATACCAGATCTCATAACTCGCTCAAATCATTATGCCGACCTCTAAAACCATAGCTGAATCAATTAGAGATACTTATCTCAAAACCCATTAGACCGCAACAGCTCATCTGCAATACACTGGCGAAACCAACTCATCTAATCTGACTACAACACTGGAATAGACAGAGGAATATGTTGACATCAATGACAACACATCATTCAAGCAAACTTCTCAACAATATCCAACAATCTCTCCCTTTGGCATTGATGGCAACATATGAATGTGAAAAACAATCAATGCAAAGAAAGAAATCAACAACCAACAATCTCCCCCTGAGATCATGCATGTAGCACAACACAGGACTCATTCCGTCATAGTTTTTCACATGACTCTCTCCCCCTTTGACATCAATGCAAAAGGCACATATTGCGCAAATCATGATTCTCTCACCCTTTGGCCAAACACTCTCTCCCCCAAATCTGAACAGCTGAACCACAACAATGACGACTCCTCCTTTGACATCAATGACAAAGATAGAGTACCGCATACCAAGAATCACACAAAATGACTATGAATAGATTGCACATGAATAAATTGACTCCACAAACTTACACAAACTTGAATACATCTGCAAAAGAACTGAAATTGCTGTCCCAACTACTTCAGACACTCCGAAATAGATATGAGACGATTGAATAGATAAGTCTCCTTCTCTGCTACTGGATCACAAACAATTCTGAGCATAGCCTCCATCTTCGGACAACTTATACCTCAGAACTCATCCACTCTACCTACAATCCTGTTTCTCTATATCCTCAGATGATAAACATGCTTTGAAGACAATTCCACCTTCAAATAGTGTATGTTGAAAATTCATGTGTCTAACAAAACTCTATCACTAGCAAACATACTCATCAATTTACTGAATCCATTTGCTTCTAGCTCCTTTCCTGACCTAAACCTCTACAGTCTTCACAAGAGACTCAAAATGAGCACTTACCGAACTGATAAGATTCTTCAGCTGAACCGAGGGTGTAACATATGTGTGAGTAGGCATGATCTTTTCTAATACACCGGATACAAAAGTGAGTAGCTCACTATCCTAAATGAGAAACATCAACAACCTTAATGATTCTCGCTGGTCCTTCTCCAAGAACTCTCTCACTATTCTTGCAGTGTCTCTTGCTTCCGAAACTGTAATGTCCCTACTAGTTAGAGATCATTAACCTGCAAAATAGATTGTTAGAACATAACAAACATATATATACATATATAAGTCATCCGAATTGCAATCTAACTTCAATGCGCAATTAACATAATCATAATTCTCATCTAAAAGAAAAGGATACAATGCCATACGTGAGTATGTCCTTAGGCGGCCGTGAGGCTCACCTTCTTGGAACCCCTTGGTCCCAAGCCCTGCAGGAAATCGAAGATGAATTCGAATCCTGTCTTGGGTGTAACCTCTTACACCCAAGCCCTCCAAGGAAGACCCTTGCCTTTCCTTGCCTTGGGTGATGCCTTCATCATCCAAGTCCACATAGGGGATCGGTCCGACCTTTGAGTCCTGTCTTGGGTATAACCTCTTACACCCAAGCCAGCCAAGGAAGACCCTTGCCTTTCCTTGTCTTGGATGATGCCTCCATCATCCAAGTCCTGAAAGGGGATTGACCCGATCCTTCTCTTCTTGGTTGAGTTTGAGTCAACCAAGCCATGTAATTGCATAACATTTTCAGTTCATAAACGATCCTTTATGTTAACATGAATTCTTAATGCATTCTTTAATTAATTTATATATATATATATATATATATATATATCAACATGATTTTTCATCCTTCACATTTGCAATATGTTTCTTAAAATACCTTGTATTCATAATCCTTCTTGATATGCAACTTATGTATATAACATTTACAAGATTATATCTTATCCCTATTTTTATGACTAGTGAATACTATACGTTAAGATGTGTATTAATATTTACTAGACCACCATTAACATTACCTATCAATGGACTTTACCCATTACCCAATGTTCATTAACTAATATTAACAAGTATTAATGAGCTTTTACCCTTAATGCCACCTATTAATATTAGTAATACGAACCTATCATATATTATATCTATTATTTAATAGGGAGGAATTCTTACCTTGCAACCTGATTACCTTCTTTCTTTTCCCCTGTAGTCTGCTTCCTTTCTTCTTTTTCTTTAAGCTTGATCGCTGCCTCCCTTTATAACCCGTGAGGGGTTGTGCCCCTCCACGGGCTGGGTTACCTCCGCATGAAGGGGTGCGGAGGTAACCACAGCCTAGGCTGTAGTTACCTACGCACCACTTCGTGCGGAGGTAACCCAGCCCGTTTGGGACTGTCTTATTTCCCCTTTATTAAGTTATTAAATATTAATATATAAATTACAATTTATTTCTTTTTAATATATTAAATGTTAATTACATTTCATACAATATTTTATTTGTTTTTAATATATTAAATGTTAAATACATTTCATACAATATTTTATTTCTTTTTAATATACTAAATATTAATTACATTTCTTTTTAAATATATAGAAATATTATGTATAATTTCCTTTTTAAATATATCCATTTCTTTTAAATATATTCGATATTACATATCAAGAATATATTTAAATACCTTTCCATTGAAATATTAATTATTTAAATAACATTCCCTTTATTAAATAAATTAAATATATTTCCTTTAGATTATTTATTTTAATTTATTCCTTTACAATATCCTTAACCTCGCAAGTGATTTTACATCTCGCGATATTGTAGGGGTTATCACAGAAACAAGTGCCATAGCTTCAATCTTCTCTGCTTCCACCATCTATTCTGTATCTGCCTCAGACTTAATAGGAGTTTCATCTCTAGATTGATCTGGAGGATCTCAATATCCTCAACAACTTCCACTACTCATCACCACCTTTGACCAACTTTACTTTCATCGAAACAGAAGGAACATCCATAACAACACGACCTACCTCAACCTTTACTACCTCAACTTGCTCTTTCTTTCGCCTAGCTTCCTTGACATCTTCTGCAGCTAGTATATTTCTTTTCCTTACCTCCCGGATTGCCTCAGCTGAAATTCTAATATTCTGCGCATAGTGCTCTACTTCCTTCCATACCTTCTAGCAATTCCTAGCTCCTTAAACTGTGTAAGCAGTTGAAGATCTTACTTAGAAATATCAAATTCACAATCTTTCCAGATAAATACCTTACATGCCGGATTAGGGTTCCTTCACCGAATCGCCTTCTTACTCTGATTGCTTTGGAAATCTCTTTGCAAAACTTGCTCATATGCTATTCTTCAGAAAGCAAAGTGAGAAATGAGAGGTAAGAGTACCTTTATATCTTCCGCACACTTAACTTTCTGACACATTAAATACATTTTTCCCTAAACCTTCCAGATACCTTGTTTTCAAGAAACCTCCTACGGATCTTCAAATCTGCTCATACTCTTTCGAAATCCCTTCCAAACAATCTGCAGAACTTCCAAGCAACTACTGACAATTTGCCGAACTTCCGGCACCACTGCTGGCAGGGGAGAGAGATTTTCATGAAGGCTCCCCCTAGGCCAGAGGCCTTAAACTAATTCCCCGATGAAGTTCTGTTGTGACGTATTCACACATCGCCCCATTGCAAATGGGGACCCCTGCTTTTTGCTTTCTAGGGTTTGTTTTCTAGATCTTTTAGGGTTTTGTCTGTTAGCCTTTAGCTTTCGAGTATCGCCAGGGGGATCACTTGGATAGCAGGTTCTGCTTGAGTTAGGTCAAGTTGGTGAGTGATAAAGTCTGAAATGTCCCGATCCTGAAATTTGGCTAAGTCTGGAATGTCTTGATCCTGAAATTTGACTAAGTCTCGAAAACTGAAGAATCCCCCAAAAACTAGATTTTGCAATATAGCTCCTGGAGGTCTGAAACCACTCTCAAACATCCTGAAAGTATATATGGAATATAACTTAAAGTATAAGAAACTTATACTTAAATGTTATATTCGATAAAATGATCCTGACGGAGAGTTCAAAAAGTCAAATTTCACTCCTCACCCTTCCAGAGGGTCCAAAGCAAATTTCGCTCCTGACCCTTCCAGAGGGTCCAGAGCGAAAATCAACCTAGGACTCATTTCTTGCCTTATTTGACCAAATTTTGATTTGCAAGGCATTTTGAAGGGAAAAGTGGACATGTTTTGGAAATGTTTGAAAACCTTGAAAAATGATGGATTCTAGCCTGGAAGAGGAATTTCGCTCCTGACCCTTCCAGAGGGTCTAGAGTGAAATTCATCATAAACTTCATTTGCCACCTTGTTTGAGCTTGAAACCTTGTTCCTAACTTGGAAAATGATCTAACCTTGCCTTGTGAGATGGTTTGAGACTTAAAAAACTGAGCAATTTAGCCTGAAATGAAGATTTCGCTCTTGACCCTTCCAGAGGGTCCAGAGCGAAAATCTTATTTGAGCTTATTTGTCACTAATTTTGGCTAAATTTTTATGTGCAGGGTCTCTTGGAATGAAGATTGAACATCATTCAAAGATTTGGAAGCATGCGAAATGATGAATTTTGGACAAGGAAGGCAATTTCGCTCCTGACCCTTCCAGAGGGTCCAGAGCGAAATTCTCAATAGCTCCCATGTTGCAATGAAAAAGGTCAAGTTTTAGGCATGAGTGAAACAAGAACAACTCCCTTTTGCCTCCTGAAGAAGTTTCAACTTTGAAGAATGAAGGATTTTGCTTAAAACCTAATTTTCGCTCCTGACCCTTCCAGAGGGTCCAGGGCGAAAAACTTTATAGGAGGTATTTCTTGCTTGGTTTGGTTGAATTGAAGTGTTTAAGGTATCATGAAAGGAAGAATCAAGCCCATATCATGAAATTCGCTCCTGACCCTTCCAAAGGGTCCAGACCGAATTTTCTCAAAATCACTCTTTGCTATCAAGTTTTGCTAAGGCAAGTATGGGATAAGGTGAAAAATAGAAGGATTTGCCCCTGGGAGTGAATTGAAGTTGCAAGAAATCATCAAAAAGTGAAGGAATTGTGCCAAAGAGAGAAATTTGCTCCTGACCCTTCCAAAGGGTCCAGGGCGAAATTTCCAAATCCTCCTATTTTCCTTGCGTTTCAAGATGAGATTTTGGTTTTCATGACTTGAAGGGGAGTAAGGCAAGATGTTTTATGCCATGGAAGTGATTTGAAGATGAAAGGATTGGAAAATAGGCCTAAAACCTAAAAATCGCTCCTGACCCTTCCAGAGGGTCCAGGGCGAAAATCTCAAAATCCCCTATTTTGCCTTGTAGGAACGAACCAAGCTTGGATGGAGTGAATGAGGAAGAACATTGCGTAGCTATGAGTGAAAGATTCAACAAAAGTTGATGAAGGAGTAAGCCAAAGGAAGAAAAATCGCCCCTGACCCTTCCAGAGGGTCCAGGGCGAAAAACCTTAAAATCACCATTTTCCTCCTGATTTGAGTGAAACTAAGCTTGGAATTCAATGAAAGAGCCTATTTGGGATGCCTTGAAGGGGGTGTGAACTTTGAAAAATGAGAATTTTGAGCTCAGGAGAGAATTTTGCTCCTGACCCTTCCAAAGGGTCCAATGCGAAATTCCCAAAAATGCAATGTTTCCTTCAAATTTTTGATGAGCTAGCCTAGTGATGGAGGTGAATGAACCCTGGAGATCGCCTTGAAGGAGTTCAATGATCAAGCTAAGGTGAATTTTGGCCTAAATTGAAAAAATCACTCCTGACCCTTCCAGAGGGTCCAGGGCGAAATCATGAAGAAGCTTCACTAAGCCTCAATCCAACCTTGATATTCCCCAAATTTTCACCAAATTTGCTAAAATTAAGACATTTGGGAGGATAAATTAAATTCGCATTAATTGAGGCATTGTCAATTTAATAAATTAATTTTTAGGCCTTGAAATAATTAAAAAATTCACCTTGGAGGCATTAAAATTAATTTTTAAATTAAGAAAAATAAAAGGTGAGCGCTCAACAGCATTTTTTTGCTTTTACAAGCAAGTCGGCCTCCTTTTAGGTGGGATTTTATCTTATTTTATTATTAAAAAACTATGTCGGCCTCATGGTTGAGTAGGGTGAGTGCTCTATATAATGAGGGAGTATTGCCTCAAGTTGCAAATCATTCATTCATTGTTCTAAATGCAAACTTGAAGAGCATATTTGGAGGTGCGAAATTGAGCAAGTTGGAGGATAATTTCCAGATTTTGGAAGTTATTTGAAGGCGAGTTTCCAGATTTTGGAGAAGCTAGTGGAAGGTGAGGCCTTTTGGAGGCTAATGGAGGCATAATTCATCCAAAGGAAGACCACAATTCAACCCTTGTCCAGCAAAATCCGGTCTTCTTTCTTCATTTTCCAAGGTTTTATAGTTAGGCTTTCAAAGGAGAAGGTATGAAGAATCATTTTTTTGAAGTTCTTATTCAAGACTTATTGTGATTTCGTAGCAATTTTGTAAAGTCTAAGTCTTGGAAATCCAATTTCCATTCATATTCAATTTGAAAATGTGTAATTCCTGATTTATCATGTCTTTTTCAAATTAATATCTTAAGTTATACCCTTGAAAGGTCTTAAATTTCTTGCTTTAAGATATGGTGCCCAAAGACTAATTTTAGGTTTTTGTGTAGGTTTCAAATAACCACCCAAAGCCAGAGGATCTATTACTTAGCAGACTCTCGGCGAAGAAGATCGGGCAAGGACAAGGACGACCTCCTCCAGTCTAGCATTGACAAGGACGGCCTTCTTCGGTCAAGCATCATCAGGAATAACCTCTTCCAATCCAGCATTCCAAGGCGAGGTACATCATCATCTTGCACATCAAAGACAAAAGAAGTCAGAGCAAGGGTTCGTTGAAGAAGCAAATAGTTTCAGATGAATTAATTAAAGCTAGCTTCTCAGCATCATCGAATTGGATATCTACCAAATTGCAAGAGTCAGACAAGGTGGCATCCTAGTCATCGCTCCTCTAGTCGGGTTGGTCCACCTCAGCATGTCCAGATTCAATGTACCTGACTCATTAAAGGTGGCACAAACTTCGATGTATCTACCCCAGCTATCCATTGGTCGAATATTCCAGAGAAGACATGTGTCCAATGAATACAATTATTTCATTGGTCAGAATTAAATTTGTTGTAACAAACCCTAATTAGGGTTTTGATTGTAGAATCTTGGCCATTGATCTCAAATTGATCTTAGCCATTGAATTGTATTAAGGGCACTATATAAGCCCCGACTCTTCATTTTGTAAAGGCTAAGAGAAAATAGTTAGTCAGTAGTTAGAAGGTGAATAGTTAGAAATAGTGAATAGTCAGTTGATAGAATAGCAATTAAAGAAGAATAGAGAGAGAAGGCAAAGATTGTTGCCAAGATGTTGTTGTAAAAGACTTGTAAAACTTCATTGAAGAAATGGTGAAATTTATGGGTCGATTCAACAATTCGCATGGTCTCTATACTTCTCAGTTTTTTGATTTCATGTTATTAGATGAGTGGAAGAAATGTGTTTGATTGATGGTGAAATTCGTATATCCATACTACTAGCAGTTTGTTGATTGCAGACTTGCCTTGTGTAGTCAACTGGAATCATTCAGCTTAAGCTTAACTTCAATTGTCGCTTCTTCATTGATATGCATCACTCTGATGGTGTCTATGCTTGTAGTGATGGTCTGAACATCATAAAGCTTTCCTCCGAAGATCGCACTAACCTTGTGGAGATGGTCCTGGGATGTCAAAACAAGACTTAGTTAGAATTTCATCAGAGATCATTCATTGCTCCTACATTCTTAGTGTCAGGATTAGACCCTTTCCTCCCCTTTGTCCTTTTTTCCTTTTTTTTTCAAAATCTAAGCCAATGAAATCTTGTGATTCCAGCAAAATCACATCATACCACAGAGAGCTTATCCACACGTAGAGATCCTACAGCAAAGAACCTTGAAGTCATCCCGATTGATCCTTTTCGCGACATCTTCAGCATTCAGAGACTTTATTCAAGAGAGGATAAGGTACCCTTTAGGTATTTTATTCTGTGTTCGCATGTGCATCAAAAACACATCAAGAAGTTCCAACACCGGAATCAGGTGCGGACCTACTCCCTGAATCATTATCGCTCTTCTTTACCCATGTCTTCTTCATCTATTTGCTGATCTCTTCAACTTTCGCTTTTCCCTTATTCTCTGTCTGCACATTCTTGTTCTTCTCTGTCGGACCATTCCTATTCACATTCTTGCTTCTACAAAATCTTGCAATGTGACCGTATTTATTGCAATTATAGCACACAACATTTCTCTGACTAGGCTTGAATTTTCCTTGATTTCCTCTTGATTTGCACTGATTAGCAACATGTCCAAACCTACCACATGCATAACATCTGACATTTCTCCTATTTTGAAAGTTATTCATCATACTTTTGCATACATTTGCTTTATGACCATACTTATTGCATTTAAAACATTGATTAGAGAAAGATGGACCATTCTGATTCATGCTATTTCTGCATTGACTAGCCATATGACCAAATTTATTGCAAATAAAACAGTTACCATTGAACTTATGAGGATTGGGTTGCCTTATCGGAGACCTTTTAGCTTTGCTTTTTTGATGTTTTGACTTAGGATTGCTTTGACCAGATCCAGAGCTTTCACCTTTCTCAAACCCAAGGCCTTGCTTGTCATTTGCATCCTTCTGGCTTTCAATCATCGCATCAAGCTTTGCTGAGCTAATCTTGAACTTCTCCTTGTACTCATTTGCAGCAACAAGTTCATCCCTAAGAATAATAATCTGTCTTTCAAGCTCTTGTTCATTGTTCTTGGATAGTAGTAGTTCAAGCTTCAACTGATCATTCTCACAATTAAGTCTATAGCATTCATCAGATTTATCATTCAAGGATTGAGTAGGGTTCTCTTCATTCTTCTTTCTACCCTCAATCTCCTTTGACAACTTCATCACTATAGATTCCATCTCATGCCTTAGGACAACATTGTCTTCAACAAGCTTCTCACATTCTTTTGTCTTCTTCTTCAAGGCTTCATCATCCATGCTTTGGCTTTCTCTCTGCTTTAGCTAATCAAAAAGTTCCTTTCTCTTTTCTCTAGACTTGTTCAATTGATCCTTCAGTGACTGAATGAAATGCTCTGCATCCTTCAGATTCCCTTTCAATTCTCGGACTTGAGCTTTGGACAGATCAAGATCATCAAGTGCAACAATAAGCTGATATTTCAGACTACCGGACTCCATTATCTTACCTTCCTAGACCTCTCTCAAGCTGTTAGACTCCTTCCGAGGAACTAGGCTCTGATACCAATTGTTGGAATCAAAGAACACTGAGACGGGGGAGGGGGGGGGGTTGAATCAGTGTTCCACAATCTGTAACTTTATTAAACTAATCATTTAACCACATAAGACAGATGAAGAAAAGAAAGATGCATGAACACAAAGCAAGTAATCACAACACCACTACACCAAGATTTTTACGTGGAAACCTGGTTAAGGGAAAAACCACGGTGGGGCTGAAACCCACAATGTAATTATACTTTGTTAGAAGTATAAGAATATTACAATGGGAATGCACATGCATTCAGGCACGCTGCCTAGAGCTCACTGCTCAACTTACAAAAAGGGCTACAACCCCGGAAGGCTCAGTGCCTTACAAACAGACTACAAGAGATTTAAAATTGTTTGAACTAAAGAATAGCATCTAGAAATGGTTGGGTACAGTTCTGGTTAAGCACAAAACTCTTAATTACATACTACTTTGCTACACTGCTCTGTTTTGCTATATTTTAGAGCAAAAATCTTTCACTTGTGCACACTCGATTACCAACACTCACCACACATTCACCAATACCAAAAATGACAACATCAATCGCTCTTATATATCTGCAACATGAAATTAGGTATTCTACATGTCGGCCCAAAAATGCATAACACAAATGAAACGTATATACCAAGTCGTCTCAATCCGAACTCCAATGCATATGCAGACCAAAAAGAATTGTCCACACGCTACCCATATGACGACTAAACAACCTCGAATAGGAAGCACCTCCAAGAATTACGCCACAAACATCCACAACACGCTACAATTATCATGAATGTTGCATAACACGAAGAACACCACTGGACCAAGAAAATGATCAATAACATGCACAACGATGAATGTGGACAAACACGGTTAGGACACGATCTAGAAACATCGACAAGCATCATGAATTACCACAACAACAATCGGAACATCACCACTTACTAGAATCTCTGTCAACATTATACCGAACCTCAAGAACACTCACTATACTGACTGTCAAACTAAAAGATTCATTTGCAGACCTCCAAATCATGAACCATTTGAATGGATGACACATATGAACGTCCCGAACACTTTGCCAAATCTGCAAACCAAGATATTCTAATTTCGGAGCAATGCGGAGCAGAATCCAGAACACTGAACAACACTGACCAATAGAAAACCAACCAGGATATTGGATCTCATAACTTGATCAAATCATTATGCGGACCTTTGAAACCATAGCTGAATCAACTAGAGATACGTATCTCAAAACCCATTAAACCGCAACAGCTCATCTGCAACACACTAGCCAAACCAACTCATTTAATCTGACTGCAACACTGGAATACATAGAGGAATATGTTAACATCAATGACAACACATCATTCTAGCAAACTTCTCAACAACATCCAACAGTAACATCCTTGTTCTTTGTGGTATGCATGGGGATGTGTTTAATATATGAAGCCTGATAATGTTCTTATGCAGAATTTAGTGGTATTATTAATATAGAAAGCAAGATATCTATACTCGCACCCTTACGAGAAAATTGTCTTGGACACAAAACATCTAAATTTTCTTTAAGAAACCCCCATTCGGACCTACAAAAGGAGGAAATGAATGAATTGATTGATGCCAATCATGAGGAACAAATTTACTAAGGGATGTTCTCCGTGAGACCCGCATGAGATGACAACAAGTGCAGTGATCTTGCATAAAAGATACTAATTTCCTATTAATATGTTAACTAATGTCTAACTGGTTTATCCATCAATTAGTTTGCCCAAATTGATATATTAACCAATCACCAATTAATTGCAATTTCACCAAGGGGCCTAGTGGTTATGAAAGGATGGGATACACAAGATATAGAGATGTCTTTTGAGAGGAAGGTTATAACTTTAGGTACAAGCAGACATGACTTTTCACCAATGAAGGAGAAGACACTTATACAACAATCTTATCACTCCAAGGAGGCATCATATTAGACTTGGTATTTCATAAACACTCAGCAGTTTGACTGAATATTGCAGTTTGGTATGAGTCTCCTGTGCATAACATGGTAAATGCTGTATCAATATACATATATCGCTGCATACTAACGATTACAATGCACTGCTTTTATAATTGATTATATATTGTATCTGACTAATGATTTTTCTGCAGTTTATTTGTTATATTTAGAATGGCTGAATAATATTGGAACCTTCATATGTTCTGAATGTTCTCAGTCAAGGTAAGAGAAGTGACGAATTGTAGATAGGGGGAATGGTGTTGGGGTCACTCGTAAGCACACGACCTCATATGTATGGCAGGGCAGGGTCCACATGAGGCGAAGGTGTTTTGCCTTTGGGCTTAGGAGGGTTAGACTTAGGGCACCCGATTGGGGTAAATCCTTATCCTCTCTACCTTGGTGATGGATGGAATCATGTGATTGGGAGAAGGTGGCTTGATGGAGCGGGAACGGTTGTAAAGACACCCTATCAATTTACCCATCATAGCTTGCTATGATTGGGGTTACTTTAGTTAGTTAAGTAACCTTGTAATCAATTGGTTTTCCCTTTTAAGGAGATAAAGGTACTCCTCCTCTAACCCCCTCTTATTAGCTGAGAGTTGTAATCTAGGGAAAATTGGGGCATTTTACAAAAGGGGACATTACATACTCTTTCCCATGATTTCTTATGGGGTGAGATTTCCTAATATGTTTAATGCTTTATGACTGAATTGATAATTCTGCCATGGATTACTAATGGTTAATTATTATAATCAGCTCTTTGGAATTATTGTTGTTGTAAACGATTTTTAATTTGTTTGCTGGGTTTCAATCAGGTGAAGGTACACTCTAAACCCACTTACTTAGAAATTGAGAATTAGGGCAAATTTAGGGCATTCCCAATTAGGGGACATTACTAATTAAAGCTTCTAATTTGAACTTACAGAGGGGCATCCATCCTTGTTTGTACCTCAAGAACAACCTATGCACATAAGAGAGCAAACGGATTGTTGGAAACATCATTTCACAATGAGGGTAGAGAGATTTCCAAGCAAGACATGGCTAAATGTATCTATGCTAATGGATTGGCATTTAGTGTTGTTCGCTCACCTTATTGGCAAAAAATGGCGAGATCAATTAATGAGGCTCCAAAGGGGTTCAGGTGCTTGGGTTATGAGAAGGTGTGGACTTCCTTATTGGATAGAGAGGTGAAACATGTAGAGGACTCCTTGAAGCCCATCAAGGATTCATGGGTTGAAACAGGGGTGTCCATAGTATTTGATGGATGGAAAGATGCAAGAAATCACCCATAGATCAATGTTATTGCAGTGGTCCTTAAAGAGGCAATGTTTTTGAGAGCAGTAAATTGTGAAGTGTAGGTGAAGGATGGTCCATTTATTGCTAATTTTTTTTGCGAAGCCATTGATGAAGTTGGCCCTAGAAATGTTTCAAGTTGTAACATTCAATGCCAAAAACTATAGGGCTGTTGGGTTATTGGTAGAGGAGTATTATTCACTCATTTTTTGGACACCTTGTGCTGTCCACTTACTCAACCTAATGTTGCCAAATATTGGCAACAAAGCTGAATGAAGCAAACAAATGTATGTTGATGGCGAGGAGATCCAAATGTTCATCACCAACCATCATATTTCACAAGGCATATTGAGACAATTCTCAAGATTGGAATTGTTGAAGGTAAGTTAATTTTAAATTTAGTTAAATAATAAATATGTTTAGTAAAGTTTTTGTTTTAATTTTAATTTTGAAATAGGTTGATGAGACCTGTTAAGGAATTCAGATCAGAGATAGAGAATATAATAGTCTGGTAATATGTAGTGAGGATAGACTTTAATAAGATAACTGCAATGAATACGTTTTACCTCCGATGTGTATATATATATATATATATAACTCTAACTATTAATCTTCTATGATAATATTGACAGCTTGCTGGTTCATGAAACTGCCACAGTTATTGGTTTCAGTTCACAGCAAGTGTCAATGCCTATAAATAAAAGGATGAAGAGTCATGTCCACGTAGGGGCATGACTTCTACGTGGCTTATGCCACGTAGAGTCATGACCCTACGGGGACATGACCCTTCATTCAATGTCGTTATATATTACTTGCTTCAATCTGAATGAAGCTATATCCTTAACACTCCCTCTTAGCAAAAGAGGATTGAATTTCATAATTAAGTTTTAAGGAACAACATTCTAGATATACAAATTCATTTGACATGATCATTCACTTAGTAACACTTACTAGTGAAATACTTCATGTTTCAGAGAGATATGGATTATCTAATATCCAGCACTCTGGGACAACAACTACTTGAAGTCTTATCAGATTACAACCTTGATTCTATTGACAATTGTAACATTGTCATTATCACAGGTGAAATAATTTTAGTATCATGATATCCGGCACATTCCGAGACAGCAAATTAATGTAGTCAATCATGATATGATTGTTATCATAATTTCCTACATATTTCAGAACAATCATTTAATGATAACAATTCAATAACTCATCATAGAAAATTTAGTATCAAGATTTCTGGCACATTCCAGGACAGCAACTTAATGTAGTCAATCTTGATAACAGATCAGGCTATTGTGAAATTCGTCACCTTACAATAGCGATCTTACACTTACATCACATGAAAGATTGTCACCTTCCATGACATAACACATACATGCAATATTACATTCAAGATATTCATGAATATATCAATTACATATGATTAAGATTAATATCAGAAATTTCCATTATAATCTAGTCATACCAAGTTTACCTCTAAAGTACTCTACTTTCAACTTTGCAAGAGGTTTGGTGAATATGTCGGCACTTTACTCTTCAGTGCGGATGTAGGTCAATTTGGTGACATCTCTGTCTACCATATCTCTTATGTAATGGTATGGGATTTCTATATGCTTGGATCAATTATGAAAAATTGGATTTACAAAAAGTTTGATGCAACTTTGATTATCACAGTGAATCACGGTGGGGTTTAGGGGCTTCCCAAATAGTCCAACTAGCAATTTTCTTAACCATACTGCCTCACGTGCTCCCATGGAGGCAGCCATATATTCGGCTTCAGTGTACTCTGAGCATCTGCTGACTGGTTTCTGCTAAACCAGGATATCATAGCTGATCCAAGACTAAAGCAACACCCCGTTGTACTTTTACGATCAATGGAAGTTCTTGCCCAGTCAGAATTAGAATACCCTTGGAGTTGTATCTCAACATTTTTATACTTCAGGCCAAGTCCAATAGTGCCACGCAAGTATCTCAGAATATGCTTAGCAGCCATTAGGTGAATCTTCTTAGGTTCGCACATGAAATGACTTAACACATTGGTAGCATAACAAATATCAGGGCGAGTGTTTACCAGGTACATTAGAGATCCAATAATTTGTCTATAGTATGTAGTATCTGTAGGTTCTGAATCTACTGCTTCACATTTGAGCTTATGAAGATTTGTTTCCATTGGAATGGATAGAGGCTTACAATCTATCATACCAAATCTGGTCAGGATATTAGAGGTGTATTTTCCTTGATTTAGGAAAATATAATTCTCTTTTTGCCATACTTCTAGGCCTAGAAAATAGTGCAGTAGACCTAGATCCTTTATATCGAATTCAGCCACAAGATCTTGTTTGCATTTTGCAATGAGGTGATCTTCTCCTGTTATCAACAAGTCATCAACATAGAGAACAAGTATTAACATGTCACCATCCGATATTTTGAAGTATATGTTAGAGTCTGCTTCAGTTTTGGAATATCCTAGTTTGGAGAGATAACTATCTATCCTTCCATACCATGCCTTGGGAGCTTGCTTAAGGCCGTAGAGAGCTTTTTTTAGTCTACACACATAGAGATTTCTATCATGTGTAGCAAAGCCTTCAGGTTGTTCTATATATACTTCTTCCTCAATAACACCATTCAAAAATGCGGTCTTCACGTCCATTTATCTTCCACCCTTTGGAATCTGCAATGGCAATGATGGTTCTTACAGAAGTATATCGGGCAACTGGAGCAAATGTCTCTTCGTAATCAATTCCAGCCTTTTGAGAGAACCCCCTGGCAACGAATCTGGCTTTGTGTTTTTCAATATACCATCTGGTGCATATTTGATTTTGAATAACCACTTTGATGAGATAACTGATTTGTCTTTTGGTCTATGTACAATGTCCCAGACATCATTTTTTAAGATAGATTGGTATTCCTTAATCATTGCATCTTTCCAAGCTTGACATGTTAAAGCCTCTTCAACATTTGATGGTTCAGATTTTGTAAGTTCGGTCATGAAGGAAACATAGCATGATTGACTTCTTGTTTTCTTATTCTCTTTGAAGATTTCATTGGGTTCCACATTATTTTCTTCAATCATCTTTCTTGCCCATAGTGTTCTTTTCTTGTTGTTAGGATTTTTAGCATTCTCGAAATTAGATGATTGAAGTTCATGATTTTCTATGCTATTCTCCCTCTGATTTTCAATTGTAGGATTTTCATCTGATTCTGCGGTTAGATCATCTTCTGCACTTACAGATAGTTTATAAGCAACATCTTCTTCAAATTTGACATCTCTACTGACTTCAATGGATCTTCGTCTTGGAATATAGACTCTGTATCCTTTAGTGGTTTCACTGTAGCCAACAAATATGCGTTTCTTCCCGGAGGGTTCTAGTTTGGTTCTCTTTTCTTTAGGAACGTGAATATACACTTGGCAACCAAAGATTCTTAGATGGCTTAAATCTGGTTTATTTCCTGTTAAGGCTTCTTCAGGTGTTATATTATCTAGGGTTGAATGAGGGCATCTGTTTTGGATGTACACAGCTGTATTTGAGGCTTCAGCCCAAAATGAGATATGTAGATTTTGATCATGCATCATGGCTTTAGCAGCTTTGATGATGTTCTGTTTTTTCTTTTTTCAACTCCATTTTGTTGAGGATTATAAGGTATAGTACACTCCCTCTTAATCCCAACAGAAATGCATAATTCTTGAAAATTTCCAGAGACATATTCACCCCCATTATCTGATTTTAGAGTCTTTATTTTCTTCCCAGTTTGATTTTCCACTAGGGCCTTAAATTCTTTAAATTTCAATAACACTTCATTTGATTCTTTGAGTTTTATGAAATAGATCCAAGTTTTCCTAGAGTAATCATCAACAAATATCACGTAATACAAGAATCCCCCTAGTGATGGTAATGACATTGGACCACACAAATCAGTATGGACAAGTTCTAGTACAACTTTTGATTTGTGTTCACTTGAGGGAAAGGACCCTTTTGAGTTCTTCCCTAGAGCTTTACAAGTTCCAACATGATCAGATTTTAGATTGGGTAATCCTGTGGTAATTTTTCCTATAGAAGGTAGGGCACTAAATCGAAGATGTCCTAATCTTCTATGCCAAATTTCATTAGAGTTTGATACTTCATGATTTAGTGCTTGTTTTTGAGTATTACATAATTTGTATAAACTACCGTCTCTAGATCCTATAGGAATAGCATTCTTTATGTTAGAGTTTTTAGGCCAGAGTAGAACTTTATCTTCATGGAAGGTCACACGATATCCTTGATCAGCTAGTCCTGAAATAGAGACCAAAATCCTTTTGATACCTGATACAAAGAGAACATCTTTCAATTGTAATGTAACTCCTGTTCTTAATTGAATTGAGCAGGTCCCAATTCCTTTCACTGGATAGGTAGAATTGTCTCTTATTGTAACTTCTTCAGTTGAGTGGCCTTCAAAGGTTTCAAATTGATCTTTAAAACCGGTTATGTGTCGAGATGCTCCACTGTCGATTATCCACATATGTTTGTTTGAGCTTAGTTTGGTTGATAAGGCTAAGAAAAATAGAGGATTCTCTACTTCCTTGACTTCAGCTATGGTTGGTTGAGCTTTCTGTCTTTCTGGGCAGAACCTGTGAGTGCGTCCAAATTTATCACACTTGTAGCATTGAATCTTGGAGAATGCTTTTGTGATTATTTCCTCTCTTCCGTTTGAACTTCCTTTTCTTCCCTTTGTTGCTTGTGTTAGCATGTAGTGCTTGAATTTCTCCCCCTTCGTTTGGACCCAATCCTCTTGTGATTAGTCGAGATTCTTCTTGAGTACAATCATTCTTGAGTTGATCGAATTTTGGTAGTGTCGGATGAGCACTAATGCCTTGAATAAAGGATTCCCAACTGAATGGTAATCCCTTAAGTGCTATTAGAGATAGCTCCATATCATCTATATTATTCCCAATAGTTGACAATTGGTCTTTTTATTCTAAAATCTTCATGAAATAGGATGTGATTGTTTCTCCTTTGTTCATGTAGATATGCATTAATTGCTGTTTTAAAGTGAGCAATCTGCTTGCATTATTTATTTCATATGAGTATTGAATGGTCTTGAACATATCATAAGCTGTAGTTAGTTTTGAGATGGTTGGAAGAATCTGATCTTTAACAACATCAATTATGATTTTCTTAGCCTAGTTGTTGTGTCTTTTCCAAATTGTTTTCTCTGGCTCGTCTTCGGGCATCTTATTATCTTCTTCAATGTATGCATCTAGTTCGAGTTCTTGAAGAATTGCTGTTATTCGAATTCTATGAGACGAAGTTGGATGCGCCTTCGAGTCTATCCTCCACTCTAACACTGTTCACCATGATTGATTTTCCTTTGATTTTGAGTGCAAGTCTGAATTTTTTTTAGAAAAGAGGTGTCACTATTTTATTATTTCTCTACCAACGTGGCTCTGATACCATGTTAAGGAATTTAGATCAGACATAGAGAATACAATAGTCTGGTAATATGTAGTGAGGATAGACTTTAATAAGATCACTGCAATGAATATGTTTTACCTCTGATGTGTATATATATATATATAACTCTAACTATTAATCTTCTATGATAATATCGACAGGTTGCTGGTTCGTGAAACTGCCACAGTTATTGGTTTCGGTTCACAGCAAGTGTCGATGCCTATAAATAAAAGGACGAAGAGTCATGTCCACGTAGGGGCATGACTTCTACGTGGCTTATGCCACGTAGAGTCATGACCCTACAAGGACATGACCCTTCATTCAATGTCGTTATATATTACTTGCTTCAATCCAAATGAAGCTATATCCTTAACAAGACCTATTTTGCCTCCAACACACTTTTGTTGAGATGACTTGTGAAGGTTCGTGAGGCACTATTTAGCATGTTAATCGGCCCTAATTGGAGCATATAGAGGCAATCTAGCACTACAAGGGCAACAAATGTCAAGAGAATGATACTAGATGACACTTGGTGGGATCATGCTGAGCACCTCCTGAGATTCATTTAACCTATATTGAGCATGATCCATTATATTGAAATGGATAGGCCTTGTTTGGGTGAGGTATATGATGGCATCAACTCAATGATTGAGAAGATCAAAGTCATCATAAATTTAAAAGAGCAAGATCCCGAAGAAACATCTTTCCAAAAACTACAACAAATCATTGTGGAGAGATGGAACAAAAGGATTACTCCATTGCATCTCCTTGCCTTTGCATTGAGTCCCAAGGATTGTAGTCAACATCTCCTTATTGGCACAAGAGTTGCCTCATTTAGAGACCTCAAAGTTGCTCAAGGGTACAAGGTAGCCCTTCACACTCTTCACCAAGACATACGATTTGTAGTGAGGGTTGAATTCATGAGTTTTGCAAGCACAAATGATTGTGGTCTTGAAGCTCTTTGGGACAAGCATAGGGTTGATGCTCATAGTTGGTGGTACTTCCATGGAGAATCATATCAACACTTACAACCTCTTGCCATCAAAATTTTATCGCAAGTAAGTTCTTAGTTATAAAAAAAATCTTCTTTGTAACTTATCTAATTATAAAATCTTGATAGGTTAGTTCATCTTCATTTGAGAGGAATTGCAGCACATACTCCTTCTACTCAATAAAGCGCAATAGACTACACTCCAAAAAGGCGAAGGACTTGGTCATTGTGCATTCAAATTTGTTGCTCCTCACAAAAAATTCCTACAAACAATGGGAGACAAATGTTGAGTTGGATGATTCAGTTTCCCACCTTGCTACACCTGGACTTGATGATGACCATGAGCTACCCAGTGATCACGAGACTAAAATTGCTAGTGCCGGTGCTAGTGGCACTATTTGTTGTTCTAATTTACCATAGCATATGGAGGATGATGATATTTTTGATGACCCATATGATATTCGATCAATGATGGCTGATTGTTGACACTTGACATTATTATTTTTGAACTAAAACATAATATAGTGCTCTATTTTGTTGTGTGATTTGAACTAATTTTTTTATAGATATCATGATAGTCAAGTTTTGACTACCAATATGGTGGTGTATTTTGCTATGTTATTTGACTATTAGCATAGTGATGTATTTTGAACTTAACTATTGCTGCATATATGTATATATTTTTTATTTTAATATGTTCTTGTACGGACAAACTCAAAACAAACCCAAACCAAACCCAAACCCCAATTCTTTTGGATCAAACCTGTGAATTTGAACCTCAAACCCAGACCCGCAAACTTAGATTTTTAGAAGAAGGTGCATGGACACTAAGATTTTTGAAATCCTTTTCAATGGTCTTTTGTGAATATGCAAATTTTGTACTATTCCTTTTGAAAAGGCTTTCATATCTTGGTTTTTGTTGTTTGTAAGTTTCTGTATAAACCCTTGTTTGCATAGTCATGGCCAATATAGAAAATCTTGCTTTTCCCAAAAATAAAAAACTAATAGGCCAAAACATTCATTTATGAAGTCACAAGGCTCTCACCCTTGTTGAGTATAGGTATTTGTTGGCATTGACAAAACCGGTTAATCCAGAGAACCGGTATATTTGCTGAGATTTGTCATTGATGTCTAATACTGACCGGTGGAGTGGTGTATCTCAGTAGCAAAGGTGATGACTTGTAAACAACATGGAAGTAGCGTAAGAGACGAGTGATCAAGGTTCAACCAGCTCAAGGGAAGACAGACTAAGCTAACTAGTTTGTCACTCAAGAAGATTGGTGTTGAGGTCAGATCTTTAGGTTGGTCATTATGTTGATAATGAAGTCACCAAAGGTGACTTAGGCAAGAGGGCTTGAGGTTGTATGAAAACCGGAACCTGATTGGCAAATAGGAGAAGAGACTTGATAGAAGCACCGCAAACTGGCATCAAGGGATGAACCGGCAATAAAGAGCGCAGTGGTATACCGGTAGACTGGTTAAGTAGAAGGAAGATAGGTGTTTGCCTAAAATCTCGGAGTGATGATCAGTTATTCAGTTGCAGTGGCAAAAGGTGAGTTGGTGAGCTTGTATCTATGCCATACTAAAGGTTGGTGAAGTCAACTTCAGTCATAATGCAGTCAAGCCATGATTACTTGCGGATTTTCTGGTTCGCATTTAAAAGACTGAACTTGACCCAGAAGTCACTATTTTTGGTGGATGCGGTGGTAGAATTAGTTGAGTAGTTGGTGGAATTATTGTAGGGCGTGCAGAGAAAGAGTGGGAGATTTTGAATTTGAAATCCTCCGAAATCTGTGATTGCTTTGATTGAGGAAACACTTGAAGGTGACGACAAAAGTGTAAAGTATTTTTGAGTTCTTTCAAAAATTCTTGATCGTAAAATTTGCAAAGTGCAGATTCTGAGAAAGGCGATCCAAAGTGTAGAGTAGAGTGAGAGGAAGTGCTAAAAGATTTAGCAGAATAGTGAGTGTATGAAGTAGACCGGCAAAGTACAGAGTCGAGAGTCAGAGGACTGACAAAGTGCAGAGTCGAGGGTCAGAGGACTGATAGAGTCCAAAGCCGAGGGTCAGAGGACAGACAGAGTGTAGAGCCGAAGGTATAAGCAGAAAATTGGTGTTCTGCAGAGCAGACACAACCAGTGCAAATAAAGTATGATTTTCATTGTGATCTGATCAAGCTATTAGTAGCTACTCCAACATATTATCTTTCTGTTGCTTTCTAACCATTGCATCTGAAATCCCTTTAACGGGTGGACTTTAACAGGTACCTTTTTAAAATCCCTTAACCGGGTGACATCTTAATTGATGTTTCTAAGTCCTTTAACCAAGCTACCTTTAACAGGGTAAAGGCATTGACAAGCCTTAAATCAAATCCCTTAACGGGGTGGCACTTAACATTGTCTTTATAATTTTCTAACAGGGATGGCTGTTCACCAGGCGTACTCCAGAAGAGTACAAATTTTTTGATTTCCTACTCACACCGTGGTTTTCTCCCATTTGGGTTTCCACGAGATAAATCTTGGTGTCATTGTGTATCTTTTCATGCATGCATGTTCTTCTGCAGTAATTATTTGTATTGATGAATATTAAGTTGGTGCAGACTTGAATTAAAAGTTTTAATTGTGTAAAACTGGTAAAGTGTTGATTCACCCCTCCCCTCTTAGCACGGGTTGGGACTAACAGTATTGTGATAGGATTGTTTTAACTTAAACCAGAATGAGCACAAATCTTGTAGATTTAGATAATTGCAATAGAGAAGCCAGATCATGACAATTGTTTATTTCTGATCAATTGATCCCAAGATTTCTGAATGATGCATTTGATGGTGATATTTGAGAGTCTGAAAAACAAATTTTGAACTTTAAAAAAGAGTAAGAGTATTGTATTTGAAAAATCTCTAGTCTTTGAAAAAATTGATTGAGAATGGGGCATTGTTGAAGTGTCTACTTAGGATGTAACACCTAAGAGATCAACTCTATGTTGTCAACAAACCAATAGATGAAAAGATATGGTTGCATTAATCATCAGTAATTGGCTGTCGGTATTACAATTTATTTGTTTTAGGTATGGTACGTTCAGGTATGGCTGTACAGAATACATTTTATAGTATGATGCTTCACATCAGTGATCAATGGTAGTGATAAATATAAATGTCAACTGGATAGTTCAAAAGGTTCAATATGTTGGTGTTGGAAATAAGCCACACCCAGACCGACAATGGACTGGTCCAAGAGGGGCCAGTAGCTCAGTGGTAGAGCACTCCAGCAGTGTATGGAAGGTCCTAGGTTTGACTCCTAGCTGGTCCATGTCTCAACATGGTATCAGAGCCAGGTCCAGGCTAGGAGCCCCAAGCACACGAGAGGTGTGGCTTAAGGGGGGGTGTTGGTGTTGGAAATAAGCCACACCCGGACCGACGATGGACTAGTCCAAGAGGGGCCAGTAGCTCAGTGGTAGAGCACTCCAGCAGCGTATGGAAGGTCCTAGGTTCAAGTCCTAGCTGGTCCATGTCTCTAACACAATATAATGTCATATATGATATATGTCTAGGATGGTTTAAATGAAAATCATTACAATTACAAAATTTTAAATAAATACAATCTAAAATTTGTATAATTGTCTTCAAACTCACCAAAAGGATCTAGATCAATTAGTTCAACATTGTTTGAATCACAGGCAAATGGAGTGCCACTTCCACTAGGTACATCATGTGTAAGAGCCTTGTCATCATCTATATTAACTCTAGCAAGCTCTACAATAAATGCATCCAAGTTGGTACACTTAGTGGCTATAAACTAATTTTTCATTGCCCTTTTTTCTAGTCATCCTGCTTATGTCTTAGGAGATGCAAGTTGGAATGGATATAAAAGTCTTTTGCTTTTATTTGCAGCCAATCAGTTATGTTCATTGAGTGGATAAAGGAGTATGTACTTCGATTCCGTTCAACCAAAGAAAAACTTGCAACTTGTTGAAATTGGAGAGAAAATCAACACAACTTGAAATAAAAAATGCAAAAGAAATTAAAGAATGGTAAATATTAAAGTCTACAAATGTTTAAAAAATCAAAATAAAAAATGCTTACTTGTGATAGAATCTTACTTGTGCAAGAGGCTAAAGGAACAAATACTATTGCCATATTGGTGTAGGCTTAAGTTTTCTTAGGCTACTGACATTTTTATATTATTAGATATTAGTTAGTCATTATTTAATAATGTTTAGTGCATTTAATTTTTTGGTTGAGGTAGTTGTTGGCGGTTGTTCCGTACCTCATCATACCTCCGTTTATTTTTGGAGTGTTTGTACATTGTGTATTATCTCATTTTCATTATTCATTCCTGGTGAAATATCATCTTTCAGGTTGATTCTCTTGGTTGTTGTGAAGGTTTATTTGGTGTGCAGATTGAGTTTTTGGGTGCTCTATCATGGTATCAGAGCCTGCTTTCTACAACTCTCTTCTCTACTTCGAGTCTTCACTAGTTTGTGCCTGAGGTCAGAGGTCTCCATTTGCAGCAGTGGTATCGTGTTTTAGTGATTAACAACATCATTGTCATTTGGTGCTCACATTACAGCTTGAGATTGTTTTTTTTAAAGGATAGGTGATTTCCGATTTGAGGGTTGGTTCGTTGAATCCCATTATTGCCTGTCTCAGACTCTCAGCAGGTCTGCATATTGTGAATTATTGCTGAGTTATTGGCGAGTGGTGTGTTTTGCAAATTTAGTCGATTTTTTCATGTCTAGTCTATATAATTAATATTTGGCACAATCTACAATTGACACATGTATCTTATTTTACTCTAAATATTTGAAAATGAGTATTGCATCGATAGCCTAAAGATTTTACATAAGACAGCTGAAGCCTTTCTTAACCAAGTAAATTGTATGTTTCTTGTCAGAATGAAACACTTTGAAATGTTAGAAATGCCATTAGAAATGCCATTGGTCTTTACCACTTGAATGAACATTGGGAACTATCCAATAGTCTGGCATTACAGACATAAAGTTTGGTTGTTGTGTAGGCCATCTCATTTAGTTGACGTGATAGCTGATGAGTGACCCAACTGCAACATTATTTTCCATCCAATCTATATTTTATGATGGTATTACTTATAGGCATGGAGCTTCAATTATAAGCTGTTCCTCTATTGATATACTACAAAGCTAAATATTTCTGTCAGTATCTTTAAAGTTAATAGTATTTGTTGCAAAGAAGAGTGATTTGGCTTTCTCCTTACTAATTGTTCATAACTATTTTTGATGATTCCTATTCTTCCATGGAAGACTAGAGCTTTGCTGCATCATTAACTCATAATGAATTGTTACCTGCTACTGCTTTCCTTCCAAATTTCTTCATCAATGTTCTGGCATATAGAATTGTACAGAATACAGTGGATTTTAGATGCAAATTCTCAAAAATAATCTGTGAAAATAATATATAAAATCTAATTTCTACCTCAAAGTTTTGGTTTCTCTAATGATGTGTATACTTGAATTTTCAAGATGTGGTATATTCCCCTCACACATCAAGGTATTATTCGTTGTCTTGTAGAGCGATCCAATATTTATTGGCATTTCTCGGAGAGTGACTAATGTTCGACCCACTGTTTTCTTCTACATCAAATGTAGTCTACATTCATCAGATATTCAGGGCTTATATTCAAAAGCAAAAGATGGTTATGAATCAACACATCTATGTATAATGCCTAAGGTATTGTATTGGCTACTAAAAGAGATATACTAAACTCTAATTTGTAGACAACTTTTGTAGTGAATTGCATGAATACTTTCATAATTGAACACAATATTTCCTGACATTGATTTGCTTTCATTGTTCAGTATGAATTAGGAACAGCGGCATCAGAGATGCCAGGTTGTCACCAAGGCGGGTTTGCATTGTATGATCTTATGACAAAAGAGGCTAAAAGTCGTTGAGGTGAAAAAATTGCTTTTTTCTTACTCTTAATATTTATTATTTTTCTTTTAGAATATATGTTATCTCTTTAGTACCTAGCTCAAAACTGTTTCAACCTGACAAATATTAAACTCAATCTTTAATATACTTTTGTGGTCCTGCTAGAACTACTACCGTTTTCTTTTCCTTTTCTTTTGGTGAAGATATGAAGGATCAGGTACCCTAGAACTGCAAAGATGAATTCTGAAATAATCAGCTACAAATAGAGAAACATCCTATCATGGCCCCAAGTGTAAGTGAAATTTTTGGCAACGAGGCTTAAACATGCCAATGAACTCAATTCTTGGATGATCACATCAGCTTGAAAATATTTAATTAATTGATTCTCTTCCCTTCAAAAAATCTTTGTTCTCTCTATCCATGAAGCTAATATCAGCTAGGAGTGCAGGGACATATGGTGAGTCAGCGCTGTAAGAATCTACCACACTGACAACATGTCTTACCTTTACCTTTAGTGAAGCTTTAGGGATTGGTACTGAAGTGCTTATTTTTTTAATTTCTACTGCAGTCCAGCATTGTAGAAGGTTTTTGAGCAGAAATATTTAGAACTTGGGAGGATCTAATAATCATGTGAGTTGAGCATCCACTGTCAACATACCATTGGTTTCTCTTATCTTGAACATATAGTGCCACTTGTACAAGCATTGATCTCTCCTTTTGCTCTTTCTTTTTCCAAACCTGCTTTGTTCATCCTTTTGGCTGGGGTTCGGGTTCTGGTTCTTGCCTGGTCCTGGTTCTCCCCGGGTTCTCCTTGGGTTCCACCCGGGTCCTTCCCAGGTGGCCGGGTTCCTTGTGGGTGCAGCACCCACAGGGAACCCGGCCACCTGGGAAGGGCCCGGGTGGAACCCAAGGAGGACCCGGGTGAACCTAGGAGGACCCGCGTGAACCCAGGCCCGTGGTTTCCAAAAAACAGGGCCACAGGTCAAAAAAACAATAAAAAACAATAAAAAAAGACTTTTTAAAATAGTTTTTTTATAATAAAACTCTAATTCGCCCCTTTTATGACTTTTTAAAAAAGACTTGAAACTTGAATATTAACTTTTTTGCAAATTATGAATATGATATTAGACTTTAGTTATTAGTTTATTGATTACATTTGCGATATATGAATATTTATTGGCATTGGCAATTAATAATTATGGATTTATGATTTATGATTTATGATTTATGTAGGAAAGTCACATTGTATATTTTATTTTTGTATGGATTGTATATATTGAACATATATATAATATATGGGTATATATATATAATTAAAATATATATATATACATGGACGAACCCGTACTCGTACTCAAGATTTTTTTTTTTTGCCGAATCCATACCCGAATCCGAACCTGAACCGGTAACTTAGTTATTTTGTTTTGGAGTCTCATCAGCAAAAGTACTTTTGCAAAACTTAGCTATGTGCCCGAAATTGTTACACTTATAACATATGACATTACAATCCATTAGAGGAGCAAATGAGTTGAAGTTTTGTTTTGAAAATCCGAAATCATTTCTTGTACTACTCTACACTCTTATGCTCTATGACCATATTGATTGCATGAATTTTGATTGTGATCATTGTGAGTTGATAAGATCTTCTAACATTTCAGAATTTTTATCAAACTTCATGTTTCTATTGATTTTATCTTCAGCCTTGTCTAGCTCCTTCCTTAGGGAAACAATTTCCGATTCAAGCTTCTCACATTCTGAAATTTTTTCTCTTAGCTACTCTTTCAAAACATTTTTAATGCGTTTGGCTTCTTCAGTTTGAGTCGTTAAGTCCATAATTGTCTTCTCAGATTTTTTTAGAGTGTACTTCTTCTTGCTATGATGGTTTTTCTTCTCTTTTCACTTATTGTAATATGCTTCTTCCTCGTCACTGCTTTCACTTCCAACTTGTGGACATTTGACAGCATAATGACCTATATTACCACAATTAAAACATTTGAGAGTACACTTACTATTGTGTCCTGCACGCACTCCCCATCTCCGACAGGGATCCCTCCCCCTCTCCTCCTCGTTCGTTGGTTTGCCTCATTGAGGTCCTGAAATAGGTCTTGTTAGTCTGGCAGAGAGAGAGATAGAGAAAGATAGGTCTTAAAGTATGACAAGAATCAGACTTAAGCATGCCCGTAGAATTGATCCACGAGTTTTGCCATCGCCATAAAAAGCCAAGTCTTTAGAAAGCCAAAGATGTAACCAGGTCACCACCTTAGGGTGTTTGACAAGCAATATCCAAAGAATGACTCCAAATTTCATGAAGAGATGTAGAATTATGGAATTCATGGTTGCCACTGTGTTTGAGAGATGTATTGAGGCCAAAGCTGAAAACCTAGAGCCAAATTCGACCTTATCTAACAAACTTGAAACTTTTTTCTGTCATGCACCTACCTTGCAGAGCCCAGACTTGTTCCAAGATGGCAAAATGCTTAAAAAGAAACGTAGGCAAAATCAAAGTTCGGAATTTTTTCCTTCTCCAAGGTGAAGGTTTTGTGTTCACCCTTACTATCGCCTAAGTAAACCACGAAGTTTTCTTCAAACCATCGAATTGAGTGGTGAAGTTTTAAAGTTGCAAATTTTATATAAATATTGGTCTTTATGAAGGCAGAAAACAAGTCATCACTATGTTTGCCATTGCCCCTTATTTTCGCCGAAATTAATACCGAAGTTGCAAAGGTTGAAATTTTAAGAAAACGACCAACTTCGGTAGGGCCACGCTTTTCAAGTTATTATCACCTTTGTTTTAACCAAAAATAATACTGCAAAAGTGCTAAGTTTTTAAAAATCAATGGACAAAATAATAATGTTCGGGCTTGTTTGTTTAACAAGGCAAAGTTGTACGTCATTTTCACCTTATGAACCCTGATAAGAATACCAAAAACGGGCAATCACTTAAAGAACAAAACAAAAACAAAGTTCGGTGCTTTTTCTTGTTTTCATCTTAAAAAACACCGAAAAGTGTCAAGCAACGTTAAAAAGATCAAAACAAAAATAATAAAGTTCAGACGTTTTATTCAAGAGAGGCAAAATCGTGTTTTGATTCCCCTTGTGATTTTCGTTAAAAAAACCAAAAAGCAAAGAACTTAAAAAAACAAAGTTTGAAATAAAGGGTCGGTCTTTTTAAACGATTAGAAGCAAAAAGAAACAAATCAAAATCGTTTCCTTCTAAGCCCTTATTATCATTGATGAAAATACCGAAAAGGGCATAACATTTTAAAAGATCAAAATGAAAAACAAAAAAAGTGAAGTTTGGTTTTTTTTAAACAAAGGGCAAATCGTTTTTTTTCTAACACACGAGGAAATCACTGTCAAAAATGCAGAAGCAAAGATCATTTCAAAACAAGGGCAAGAGGAGATAGAGGCCTTTTGAAGTGAAGAAAAGAGGACATTCGAAGGAGAAGACATAGAGATAGGCGATGTGTTTTTTTTCCAAGCCCTTAATTTCACCAATAAAATTCCTGAAAGGCAGCACTTAGGGCACTTTTGAGAGAAGCTTAATCCCTTTTCTTTTGCCAAAACACTATTGTAAACAACGATGCAAAGTCTGAATCATTGCAAATCGCACCCTCAAAACATAGAAAAGTGAAGCATATGCCAAACTCATTCAAGAAGAAAACTGGTGTAGGAGCACCTAGTTGGCCGTGTGCTTCTTTTTGTCCTTGTTGAGTTATTTCAAGTTTTAATGACATGTCAAGATGTAATCAGGTCATGAATGACCATTTTTCATGTAATAAGGTCCTTGAGACCAATTTGTAATGTTTGAGTCCAATGTGGGGTTCTAATAGTCTCATTGTTGTCAAAATTGTCATTATTAGGTGAAAGTGTACCAAAGGCATCAAATGGGGTATTTCATCATGTATGGAGGATATTTGGGCCTATTTGAATGTATTCATAGTGGTTTGAGGTCATAGAGGTCCTATTTTAGGTTTGGAGTCGAGCTGTGCAAAGGTTGTCAAAATTGACAAAAGTTGTCAATGCAAGTTTTGTTGCAATAAGTGCATTAAAGGTGGTTAGAGGTTGATTAACATTCAAATGGTGGTTATGGATGTGGGGAGGATGTAAGAACCTATATATATCCCTATTTCATCGACCAAATGGTCGGTTGGATGATGTAAGAGTGCACAATTAATGAAAAGTGAAGTTTTTACCTTGCATATTTCTTGTTTCCCAGGCGTAACAGTCTGATCTGCTGTAAATTTCTCTCTGAAAACGTGTCTCTTGGCATTGGAAACCTTTTGATAATGAAAGAGGAGTGAATCCCCTAAAATTTGGCTTTTGTTTCATTTGATTTCATTACGTTTTGAAGAAGTTATATCAATTTTTGTGAAAACTGTCACAAACCCTTGCTAGGGTATCCAGTGACATAAAATAATGTAATTTTTGGTCATCCCACAATCAAAAACCCATGTCATTGGATGGGATGACCCTTGTAAATGTCTATTTTCATATTTCCTTCTTTGTAGGGTCCCATGAAGAGGTTGGCATGTGCTAAAAGGTGACACAAATCTGAGTTTTTGTGTCTCAGTCTGGAAATGACAGTGAATTGATGGTGTTTGGGTGGTGAGAGTGCAAGATTGGGCTCCCAGAAGTTGGGTGAAGGCTTGGGAAGGTGTGAAGGGTTAGTGCAGACCCTAAACAAGTATTTGTGGCCCTTGATTGATCAAAATACTCAACATTTTTATGACTGTCCTAAAACTGGGTATATTGCTGTCCTAAAGACCTAGTGGACTGAGATTTTGTGAATGTGATGAGATGAATGAGTTTGGTGAGTGGAAGACCATTGGGAAAGGTGTGTGGGAGTCCTTAGTGACCTTTGAAGGTGATAGGAAGCCCTAGAGAGGGGAGATGGCTCAGAATTTTATGAATGTTCTAAACACGGTTGTGGCTGCCACAGTGAACCAGTGATATAACAGCAAGTTCTTTTTATGGCCATTAGGGTGGATGGGTGGGTTAAGAGTAGTGCTTTGCCTATGTTGAGGAGTCTCTTGAAGGGTGTCATGAAATCGCTTGGGTTGGTGAGTATTCCCTTGGCATTGTGAGTGATACCTAGGGACAAGTCGGAGTCCTAATAGGAGTTGAGTTTGTGTGAGTGGAGTTAAAGAGTTTGGTGAGGTCTAATTGTCGTGAGACTCAATTTGGCCTTTGAACAAGTTTGTTGAACCTAATCTAATGGATTCCAATGGTTGGACAAGGGTTGGGAAGCATGAGTACACTTTTGGGATGTTGAAGCCTATTGAGCACCTATTAGCCTTGTGAGGGCTCTTGAGAGTTTGTGAAGAGTTGACAACTATTTGCATAGGTGAGTTGGGAGAAAGATCTCCCTAGTTTGTTGTGTTTGTTGGATGCTGTGCATCAAAAACCACTCCATTTAAAGCATTTTTCAAAAGCATCTTTAGCAAAATCAGCCAACAAAAGCACTCTAATAGTCCCCAGGTATGCTCATAGGACTAAGTTGGCAAATTAATGTAAAGTTTTGTGTTTAAGAATTGATAAGTTAAAAGTTTTCTGTTAAAACCTAGGGTTAACTAAAGAGGCACCTGTGGTGTGTGTATTTCAAAACTTCACTCAGAAATAAATCCATGATAAACCCTAGGTCAAATAAACATTGCCAGGCTGGCAAAACTTTGAAAAAACATGCCGGCACAAAACTCAGGATTAGCAACATGAAAAGTGAATTGAGACTTGTTCCTAGTAGGCTTGCTAATTTCGAAAATTTCCCCTGATTGTCAAAATAGGTCTCGAATAACACAATGCACACCAAACTTCGTTTTTTAGAAACTTTGCATAAGCCGTGAAGTATGCACAACAACTAAACGCCACTATCTGTCAATTTGGCATTCAAATCTGCCTTTTCGTTATTATGAAATTTTAATCTGGATCATTTCACTGTTATGTTGACGATTATCTACTAATGTCGTCTTGGGCACAACTAACCCCTATTTATTCATTTGAAAAAACCCATCGTAATTTGCATCCTGATGTGCAGGGTAGATGCCTCTTAAGGTGGTCGATTCTTCCAAGGCACCCAAAGTGTCAGGCACCTCTCAAACGTCCAAAGACAAGAATCCCTGTAAGTTGGACAAGGTGAAGTATGAGTTTCAGGGAGTGTTGCGGGACTTGAAGGTTCTGAGTAGGTGGGAGAGCGTAGGGGATACTCACTTAGGGCACATTGACATCCAACAATTCAGAGATAGGATGTATGGCCCAAATTCTACCTGGAGAGCCCAAAGGATGGTGTCGAGTGGGATAGCATAGGCCGTTGGTTTTCCACAAGCTATCCAGAACTATGACTTGATCGGAGAGTGCACCAAGCATTATAGGCTAGCAGAAAGGGTGGTGTTCATCAATGAAATGGTGATCGTAGATTTCACTCCTGAAGCCTTTACAAAGGTCTTTGGCATTCCTGTTCATGAAGATGCAAATGTTGTACAAATGGATGAAGCACAGGCCATATATGACCAAAACCTTGTTAAATGCAAATTCAAAATGAATGAAAATTGGTTCAGGGAAAAAAGGCCCCATAGCTCCAAAATCCTTAAGAAAACCTATAGGAGCGACTTTAACGAAGAATATGGGGATATGGTCACCCTCCTTGGCTGCATCATGGGATTGCCTCACGCCAACATGTTTGAAGAGTAGATGTTTTACTATGCCAAGGAGGTTTTTTGGGGGTAAGATTTGGTTAGACTGGGCCCAAATGATCAACGACAACATCCATGAACAGCTAGTGCAACTGTCAAAGAAGAGGAGGTTCACCATGTCCTCTTACGTGGTATATATACTAGCCCGACATTCCAGGCTATTGGGACTGATCTGCCTTGGCGAGATCGGGAATGGGGACAAATAGATGAAAGTGTATGAATGCTACCCCCAACTTCATTTCCACAACATAGGCCAAAGGGAGTGAAATAATGTGTACACAGTAGGCCAATATGAGTGGGTGAACGATGCTTTTACCATGCAAATCGTAAGAATCTTGCAAGAGGGACTACAACCGAGGTTGTCCAAACAAGCAATTGCATTGGTGAAGCAATAAGGGGCATGCTTCATTCATTTTCACAAATTCAGTTGAGAATTTCAGGATTTGAAGGCTCGTCATACCGACTCCCTAAATACCCCATTGATAAACTAGTACTCCTAGAGGTAGCTAAACAAGCAAATGCAACAAGGAGAATCCTCAAGGAGAAGGTCATAGGAGTATCATTTCCAATGACAATTGGAGTAGTGATATATATCCAAAACTCCTGCTCAGGCAGGACAGTCAACTGAAGAATTGGCATCACATGGCTTACAGGAGCATCCTAGTAGGACAAGCTTCGATCCTACAGGGCTGGGATGAAAGGCTTACGACAAGCACTATAAACAGAAGATGAATATAGAGGATTACTGGGCCAGTTGCAGTGATGATTTCGAAGTCCAAAGAACGGAATGCTCTAGACTAAGTCTATACCAATTAGGACCTTTGAGTTTGCCGGAGTTCGAGACCAGATAGATGATGATGGGGAGTGCTTGCAGCACTATGCCTACAACTCCATCAAGGATCGCCCTTTGGCTTTGATTAACTGGTCTCAGGATCTTGTCACCAGTGTGGAGGTGATAATGGAGGGACCTAAGAGATTCACTAATGCTTGGATACAACAACATATTAAAGAGCTAACCTGTGAAGGTGTGAAATTCACCTATAACTTATTGGGAGACCTTGAGTCTCAATTCTCAAACAACAAAGAAGAAGCACTTGCTGTAGTACAAGAAGAAGAGGAAAATAAAGAAAAAGAGCCTCAAATCAAGGTAAAGAAGAAGTCGAGGACATACTCAAAGATATCTAGGGATTCTCAACAGATTCTTTGTGCATGTGGCAGTTCCACCATCAAACAAATCAGCCGAGGATGTAACTCTTGCTGATTACAACATTTTATCAATCGTGATGGGAAGGGCAACCAAGGAACAGGAAGTTGAGGAATTCCGGGACTCCTTCGAGACAATATTGAGGCGGTTAAAGAAACAGATAGAGGAAAAAGTAATGTATGAAGCCCGGGCGGGATAGGGTGAAAGGTGCGTTGATCACCTGCTTAGACCACTGCAGCAAGCCGAAGAGTGTATGTCCATTTTGCAACATTGGCACAGAAAACAACGGTAGAGTTCAAAAGGATAAGGAGTGTGACCAAGGTGACACAGGAATGGTTTGAAGACATAAAAGAGAAAGGAAATCAGGTGCTCAAGGAAGTGATTATCCTAGAGTAGGAAATGGATCGAGATCTTCAGACAATGAAGTCCATCCAAAATGGCCTAGAAGGAATGAAACCAATGGTTAATAATCCACTTCCTCTCATGACTGCCTTATTGTGGACTTTCCCTGAGATCCCCATGAGCCAACAGATTATTGCTCCGGATGAATTTGACACCATTGAAGATTGGTATTGGGCCCTATGATTGAAGAGCGACACCTTGAACATCATTGTTGTAGGATGAGAGACTTGTGAGGATACCTTGGCATTCGTTTGAGATTGTTGCTCACAACTTCTGGAGAGTTTGATTTGTGATATTAGACCCAAGATGGAATTTGACACGTTGAAGCTTTGTTGGAAAAGCCAGCTGAAGAATGATGGGACCTCATATACCAAGCATGACATGGAGACTGGTAGAAGGTTTTGTGTAGTAATACGTGAATACGAGGCCAACAAAGCTGATTTGAAGCGGTGATTGAAAAAGGTGGAAAATCATTGTGTGGATACCAGTTTTCGAATGGACAACACACCCATGGCTTCTGCATGGGAGATAAGGTTTGTCATGGTGAATTTCCAGGAATATATTTGGGCAGAGCGGGCAGCAGACAAAGGTATCTGGAAAGAGTACTTAGATGGTGAAAATGTTTTCTTTTTGTAAAAGGGAAATATTTATTTTGGGCTAAAATAAAAGATCAAATAGAGTGCCCAAAGTTAGTTATTTCCTCAACAACTAAAGTATCTGTTTTCTACCTTCAGCTTCGCACAATTTGCTTTTTGAAGAAATTTAATGGTTGGTAGTTGCATAGTTAGTTGGGATGTGAATTACATCTTTACTAGGTATGGGGGAGCATGCTTTATGGATGAATTTGGGCCATTTGCTGGATTAAATCTTGGCCATTCATCCAGATTTTGAAAATCTATAAAAGGGAGCTTTTTCTTTCCGATTTTTTGTAAGAAGATTATGGATCGTTGCTGAAACTTTGCCAAATTTAATACAAAACTGTTGAAGACTAATCTGTGTATGAATTTCTTGGGATTGCATGCTTCTACTTCTTCCCATTATTTATTTTTGTTTATACATTTTTAGCGTGAAATGGTTTCCTTGAGTTAGTTTTAGATAGAGTTTTTCGTTCATACCTTTGGAAGTTGACTGATTGTTAATTTTTGTGTATGGTTAGTTTGAACACATATAAATCTTAGTTCGATTACTAAATGTTACGTTGAAATGCTATGAATATTTAGAGTTCAATGTATATAGTTAGTAGTTTGAAAATATTTGTTAACCCTTTGAAGATTGCATCGACCTTTGCTTAGTTGTGTCACGAATTGACAAAGCAAGTCTTGGTTTTTTGAAAGCTCCGTCTACTAACTCAAAAGGATGTTCTAGTTAGGATAGGTTAATTTCTCTACCCTTCTCTTTTGCTACTTATTTAAAAAAAATCTGCTACCAAATATCTAGGACATTATCACGAATAATGGAAATCTGATGAATGCGAGGCTTGTAAAGTGTCAAAGTTGCTTGTAGAACCCGTTTTAGAAGTTTATCCTCATTGAAGGCGTAAGTCTCCTTGTGTTTACCAACAAAACACATCTATGCTGAGTTATTCATAGCCAGTCAAGTCTTGACAAAATGAGCCTTGAGGTTATCTCTCGTGATCAGCCCTGATAGCACTAGGGATTTTCTTATCCAAGAGAGAATAGGATATACTCAAAATTCTATTTTGTGTTGATCGAAAACAGAGCACACTTTTCACACATGAACACTTACCTTTGTGCTTGCTAGATCCTTTATTGAATTTCTTTACAAAGTTAGCTTCTTCCTTATCACTTGAACTTTCGCTTGATGTTGGAACTTTGTTTTTCATCCTTCTTGATGCTTCGAAGGCAGTTTCTCAATTTTATGTTGTTCCATTCTCGGTGCTTATTTTGTATGCTATAAGAATGCCATGCAACTCATTCATCTTCAAGGTGTCTAGATCCTTTGTTTTTCCCATGGCTGAAACTTTTGCATTAAATCTCATGGGAAGGGATCTTAATACCTTTTGCAAAATAACCTTATCCTCAATCTTTTCTCCAAAACCACGAATAGTGTTTGCGATTTCATCCACATGAAGAAAGTAGGCAACACCATTTTCTTCATCATTAATCATCAAACTTTCAAATTGTCTCTTGTGAGTTTGGATCTTAGTCTTTTTCACTATGTCGTCTCCTTGCCGAAGTGCAAACATGACTTTGACAAATTCGGATTCGGTTAGCCCACTTAGAATTGCAATGTGCATTCATAGCTTTACCATTGTTCTCACTTGCCCTTTTTTCGGCTTGATTGGTGGGTGGAGTAGATGGTGCCACATAGCCATCCACAATTGATTGCCATACATCAAATTCATGAGCCACCAAATAAGTGTGCATTCTTACACTCCAAAATGCATCATGTTCGTATTGATCAATGGAGCTCGACTTGAGGAAAACCCTTCTTGACATGCCATGTGTGTTCTTAAGATATTTCCTTCAAGTGGTTAGGCTTTTTCAAAGGAACCTGTTCTAATACCTATTGAAGAAAACACACATTGATATTGAGGGGGGCTGAATAAGTATACAAACAAAATTTTCAATTTAGATCAATTTCATAGCCATCCACAACTGATTGCCATATATCAAATTCATGAGCAATCAAATAAGTGCGCATTCTTACACTCCAAAATGCATTGTTGTTCTGATCGAACAATGGAGCTCAACTTGAGGAAAACCTTTCTTGACTTGGCATGTGTCCTCTTAAGATCTTTCCTTCAAGTGGTTAGGCTTTTTCGAAGGAACCCATTCTAATACCAACTGAAGAAAACACACACTTATATTGAAGGGGGGGGGGGGGGTGGTGAATAAGTATACGATTTTTTTTTTCAATTTATAACTTTAACAATTTTAAGCAATAATCAAAACATCCACACAGGTAACATCTAGCAAATTAGAAAGCAAGATGCACACACGATTTTATGTTGAAAGTAGTTTTCCATCAGCGTTGGGGATGAGGGGATGCAAGGATAGGTTTCGGGGACAGGGGGACAAAGAGCCTAAGTTTGGGGACAACAGTGGGGGGAGGGGGGGTGGTGCTGATATACATATAGTACTTGAAAAACTAGTCATGAAAAGATGTATAAGAATTATATTTAAAATGAAAATTTGGAAAATTAGTAAAATTATAAAATGGCAAAATTGCAAATACTAAATACTAAGATTTCTTGAGTACTAAATCAAATTTGACAAATGAAATTGTTAAATTGGAAATCTCTATTATATCAAAAATATTATAAAGATGATTACATCATTACAATGAGTAGCATTACAATTACTAGCATGATATCAAAATAAGTACAAATGTCAAAATGACAAAATGTAGTGAAGGGAGGCCTCTAATCATTTGCAAACTCCTCATCATTGGAAGTACTGGACTCCTCCTGGTCAAGATCCCCTAAACTAACACCAACCAGCCTTGCATTTGAAGTGGTAGCTCCTCTGGCTCCCCATCCCATCGTGCTGCTGGAATCCTCTAGCTCTACATCCCATCATAGATTCCCCAAACTAACACCAACCTGTCATGGCTCATCTGGCTCTACATCCCATTGTGCTGTTGGACTCTCTTTGTACACAAGTGTCTTGCGGTCAATGACATGCGAACCACTATGTACAACCACAAGCTTCTCTAATCTCCTAGAGGTAAGTTTGTTGCTCTTAAGAGAGTGGATGAAGCTATACTTAGATCGGTTCCTCTCAGCAGTTGAAGAACTAGAAACCTGAGATAGCAAATGAATTGCTAGAGTGATATTCAATGATTTTATACCATGACAATTCCACCACAAAATTGGGTCCTCCTGTGCCATAGTTGCTATATCCATCTTAGTCGTGTTTGAATAACCCCTACAAATGGCAAATTTGGTCCACTTGGTGCGAATTGTGCTGACATTTCTAGCATCATACCTCTTATCGATGTACCTAAGGAACCTTACCTTCACCTCATCCTAAATCGGTGTAGCTCGACCGGGCCTAGCCTTGTACCACTTAGGATTCAAGGCATAGGAAGCCATATGCAAGGGAGTGTTGAGCTTGTCCCATCTATGTTGAATGATTTGTTGAATATTCTCATTATAGAATGCTAAAGTGGGGTTCTTCACTCGGACAACAACCCTCATCTAGTCAAACTTAGAATCGATGCACTCATACACCTCTCCAAGGGTAGGTGCATCCCCCATCCTCATATTTGATGACCTGGAAAATTGGAGCAATGATGGAGACTGTGTTTTTTATCACTCCAAAATGTGTCACTCTTAACTATCTCCTCCCTTGCTTTGTCTTGGCCTTGATCCACCTATTCCACTCTGCTGTCATAATAATGAGTTGTAGTGCCTCTTGCAACTCAATCATTCTCTCCACGAGAATGAAATAGCATGCATATCTGGTCTCAATTGGTTTCAAGAACTCCTAGATGGTCTTGAAGAGTGCATGTGAAGTGTGGTGGTTGCAGATAAACATTTTCACATCTCTTGCATCGCTGACCACTCGTAATCCATTTTATCTTCCCCATGCCCTTGAGTGCATTGTTCATGGTATGCACACAACATGGAGTCCACCAAATATGTTTGTAGGCTGCCTCAATAAGTTTCCTTGTAGCTCTGCACACATGTGCTGCATTTGTCACTACTTGGACCACATTTTGTTGCCCAGCCTCCTCAATAGCCTCCCTGAGGACCTCAAACTAAAAATCAACATCTTTGCTATGCCTTGTACCAAAGTTTTAAAACTCGGACTTGCCACGGACTCACAAACCAAAAAATTGGACTCAGACTCGGACTCGTGAAAGACTCGCGAAAGCCTCGGCAAAAAAAACTATAGTTTTACAAAAAACATAAGAGCCATAATTGAAACATTACACCCATATGATCTCCAAACACTCAATATTTGAAATTTCATCATTCATACTCATAGTTTCAAACTTTAAAATGTATAATAGCAGCATGAGTTTATAAATGTTTACAAAATTAAATATAATGATAGGTCTAGATCTTGGGGGAGAGAGGAGAGACTGAGATAAAGAGTGGTAGAGAGAGGGAATAGAGGAAGAGTGATAGGGAGATAGATAGGTCTAAAATTCGGGGCAGATAAAGTGAGTGAGATAGAGAGGGCGAGAGAATGCTAATAGGAGCCTACTGATTACTGAAATTTGACTGTCTGAAATTTTAAAAGATCTTCTAAAACTTAGAATTTGCATTATAATTCGTAGAGATCTGAAACCACTCTCAAACATCTTGCCAATATATACATGAAATATAACTTAAAGTATATACTTAAATGTTATATTTCATGTATATATTCTGATGAAGAGAATGAGACTGATTTGAAAAAAAAAGATTTAGATTATTTTTTGACATGTTTTCTAGGTTGCACGAGTCTAGTCAAAAGACTCGCGAGTACAAGCGAAAGACTCGCACGAGTCTCGCAAGTCTTTCAAAAAGACTCACGAGAACTCGCGCCCTCTACACATGTAACTATGATGTTGATGAGTGGATGATGGCTAATGTTCGTCCACCCATCCATAACTATGTTGCATCTAGACTCCACCCAATATACCTTCATCTTCTCCATGAAAACATTGATCTTGGAATAGGTCTTATCCAAGATTGTGGTCCTCAATGTGGTCTCACCTGGTGGCACATATGATGGTCCTTCGCTCACCACCATTGATATCATTTCCTTATAATAAGGAGATCAAGGTACATGAAATGGGATGCCATTGGCAAAGAAGAACTTGCCAGTGGCATCATCCATGTCATCCTTCAGCTGCACATTGAACAATTAAGCTATGGGGTTACTTTGCAATTTGTGTTTCTCAATCTCTTTACCCTCTTGTGATTGGGCCACGACACTAGAAGTGGACGAAGCATGTATATAGACCTACTGAAGCTGTGCCCTACCGGACAAAATAATAGGCATTGCAATTGCACTATCATCAGGAATGCCCCAAATCTTGTTGATCTCAATTATATATTCGATGTTTATCAGATCTTCCAAAAAATGACACAGGTCCACACCTTTTCCTTGAAGAAAAAGGAAGTGTGCATTAACTCTAGTAATGCTGCCAAACCATGTAAGACCACAAATGTTGCATTGCCATTTCCTTGTGCCACCACCTATCCCTGATGTGCTTGGTATTTTTTGATGCAAACTGTTTGAGAGGAGACCTAGGATCATAAGGACCCTTAACATACTATGCCAATAATTTGTAAGGGCAATCTATACTAGTTGCTGCACTTGTCATGGAAGTAGATTGGGCTCCGAGATCAACCCCATGGTCACCCTGCTCAGCCTTAGGTTCATATTTTGAATCATTTCAACTATGAGAATGAATTTCTATTTCATCCTCACTCATGTCATGAGAGCTCATTGTGACACTACATTTCACAAAATCAAAATGAAAATAAATTCAATAAACACATTTTCAACCTAGTTTAACAAATTTGAAAAGAAAATTTAAAATTTGATGTTGAATCTTGAGGGCAAAATGATGGAAGAATCAGTCATCATTTTGCCCTCAAGAATCACTCATCTGATTTTGAAACAAAGAGAAAAAAGAAAAAAAAAATGGAACATTAGAAAAAGAAACAAACAAAAAACAACAAATAACCTACCTTGTGCATGAAAAATCTCTCCAAAATATTGTAGAATTCTCCTCCTCTTGTTCTTGCTCCTTGTCACTCCTTTTGCACTCACTCAACCTATCTCTTTTCACTTCAATCCCTCTTTTCTGAGTTTTCTCTTCTCTTCACCTAGTTGGTAGGATTAGAAAAACAAATGGGACTAAAATAGAGGATTTGAGCGGGTTTTGTACAGCATAGGGGGCATGGACGGGGCCCACATCCAATTAGGGTTCAACCGTAAACCTAAAATTACAATTAAAAAATTATTTTAAAAAAATCTGCACTTTTTTGAAGTTTCACGACGGGAAACGCTTAGGTGTCTGTAATGTCCCCATTTTTTCTAGTCTTTTATGAAGTCTTAGCCTTTTGGCTAAATGGAGAAATAAGGAGAAATTAATTAAATTAATTTCTTATAAAGTCATTAAATAAATTAAAAACTTAAAAGTGACTTTATATTTAATTAATTTAACTAAGAAAGTGACTAAAAATAAAATATTAAATTATAAAGTCACTTAAATAATATTAATAAAGTGTACCTACCCTCTTCTAGAAGGAATCTCATGATGGGTTATGAAAAGGATAAATAGAAGAGGGTGATTGATGATCAGGCAGATTGGAGATTTGGATAGGATGAAATGACTGATGCGTGGCATTGGTGGAATCTTTGAGGACGTAAACCTTCAACAGATTTGTTAGAAGGGCTGGACGAAACCCTAGTTCTTCATTTGGGAGTGGGAGATATTTAGTTTTCGACATTGTGCATAACAGGTTATGGTGATTGGGAAGCACAATCAGTCCTTTCACTTTGAGCTTAAGGAGACTTTTCATAGCAGATCCTGGTAATTGCTTTAGACTCTCAGATTTGTGAGTTGGTCTTGTGTGTTGGTGAATGCATTCCTTGAGCATTACTAGACAGCGATTTCACTAGGGCATCTAGGCGATATCTACTGTTATTTGTGGAGGCAAATCGAAGATATATGGTGCTGTCATTATAACAGTTGCAGAACTTAATTCCCACGATTTTATTTATGCCATCTTCTATATGCATCGATTTTGACATGTGATGATTCCAAAATTCATAGGAGGAGAAGGCGATATCATTTGGACAATTTGGAAGGCATTTTGGTGTCTATTTAAATTATATTGTGAGTCTGATCTGAGGCAGGTTTGTGGGCTCTAGACCCTCAATTTGAGCTTTTAGTGCATGTGTTGGCTTGGAGACTCCTTGTTGGGTAAGGCGCTTACATTTGGAGGTGGATTCGATCAACTTGGAGTAGCGATTAAGACTCTTGTTGTTGGCATTGCACACTCTAATGGTAGTTAAAGGTGATTGAAGGTATTGTCATTGATGGCAACCTTGCAATCTTATGGCACCGGCAGGCACCGACACCGACAGACTCTACACTGGTAGATAGTTCACCGACAACGGCAATAATGTTTATCGGCACCCTAGCCGACAGGATTTTGATTATTGTATTTTGTATCTAATTGTAATATCTTTTTGTAAGCTGACATGGCATATTGTAATAAGACTCGTATATAAGTATGAGATCTTGTAGATCATTTTGTGTGACACAACATAGAGGATAGATATGATGGATATGTAGAGAGAATATTAAGGCAGATTTTGTTGAAGGGTTTATGGTTATTATGAGCTTACACCGGTACTGAATCTGGCATAGCAGATGCTGTTTTGTAGCAATACACTATATTGGATTTTCATAATCCATTTTGTAAGTCAGTGAGACTTCCTTTTGTATTTGAGCAGTGTGCTCTAGGCAATTGGCCTTCCTGCATGTGCAAGCACACTATTGTAAGTAATATCCATTCATTGGTCAGTGAGTGAATATTGTGGGTCACAAATC
The DNA here is from genome assembly GCF_030272615.1 of Cryptomeria japonica. Lineage (NCBI taxonomy): Eukaryota > Viridiplantae > Streptophyta > Pinopsida > Cupressales > Cupressaceae > Cryptomeria > Cryptomeria japonica. The sequence goes on from NC_081405.1 coordinate 220,957,375, forward strand.
CCACTGAGGTTTTTCCCACACCGGGTTTCCTCGTTAAACATCTTGTGCTATGGTGTGCTTTCTGTGTTGTCTTTACTATTCTTATTTACTGCATTAATTCTTGTTTACCGGTACATTGTTCTGGAATGCAAATTATTTAATAAGGTCAGAAAATTTGTCAACCGGTTAGATATTGATTCACCCCCCTCTCTCAGTATCTTTGGGAATCCTAACAATTGGTATCAGAGCCTGGTCCTCTATTTCCAAAAGCCTAACAGCTTGAGGAAGATTCTGACACCAGTACAAATGGAAAACTTGAGAAAGCAATTAGAAGGAGCTCTTGTAGACTTTGATGTAGAAAAGTTGAAGAATATCAAACTTGAAGATGATCTGAAGACTGCATAGGAAATCATTCAAGGACTTCAGGAGAATCTCACTATTGCTAGTGTTTGTGTAAATAATTATTCATCATGGATATGATTACACTATACTTAAGTTTACTTAGGAAATGCATCTCATAGTAGTTTGGGTATGAGACACTTGGGTGTTTGTGCCACATTGGGATAGTGTGTGTAGGAGAATTTCCACCTTTTATGGTGTTGATCTTGTTGTTACACTCCACATTCAGTGGGTGATCCACCTCATGTGGACTATTATATTGTTTCTCCTACCTATCCACACCTATTTCCTACCTAACCTTGTTTATTATTGAGCCACATGTCATGTTTGTGTGCTCACATATCCCTAGCCTTGCTTATATAAGCAGGCTCATCTACATTGTATGTAATTGATTGTATTGATCATTTTCTATTGATGAGAATACAGTTTATTTTTGTCCTATATTTTGTCTCTATTGTACTTTTCATTGAGCTATTGATCTTGGCAAAATCTTACGTGGTATCAGAGCCATTGGGGCTTCATTGATTTGTTTTGAAGAGGCATTATTGCAACGTCAAGAGGTAGATCTGAGGAGCAGCATCTTTTGGAGGCATCCTAGACCAGATCCGACCCCGCCATTGCGTCTAGAAGGTCGTTTCCATGACTTTGGGTTATAAAGTTGGCCTATTTTGGTGAGAAATTTCTTTTTGCCAATTTTGCAATTATTGTATGAATTTCAAAATTTGTTTTATATTTTCCGAAAAATAAAAATAAAATTTTTTTTGTCAAAAAGAAAAAGGAAAAATAAAAAAAAAAATTTCGGAAAATTTTATCGAAAAAAAAAAAATTTCGGAAAGAAAAAAAAAATCTTTTTTTGGGGGTTCCGCAGACGCCCACCCCGTGCTCTCCGTACCTGCGTGTGTTGTAGGCTCTGCGGGTTTTGCCGACCGCTGCATCCACCGCTGCCGACCGTCGTACTTTGTCAGCTTTTTGCAGGGCCCGCAACCCGCCGTCGTCTGTGGTCTTCGTGTCGGCCCGTACCTCCATCGGCCACTGGCTTTGTTCCGACAACCGTAGACCACCCAACCTGCCGTCCTCCACAGCACCGCCGACCCCGGCGACACCCAGCGGCCCTCCGGACCGGCCCCTCTGCCGGCCGTTGCTCCCTTTCCGACGAGTTCCGACCCTGTAGATCTCTGCTACCGATGCTGCTGCTGCCTCTGGCAACCGTGCAGTCTCCCCCCACTGCTTTCTGGCCCGCCGGTCACTCCTCCGCCCGACACCTTCACCCCCGGTGGCTGCTACACCTCCCGACGACGCTTACCCTCCCGCCGGCAGTTAGTTAAACCGGCGTACCCGTGCCTGCCACGTGGCAGGCGACCATTGGCCCGCGGTGGACATCCGTACACCAGCTCATCGCCTAGTCACACACTGCCACATTAGCATGTTCGTACAGTACGGATGCCACGTAGGGGGAGATGAAGTTTTTGTGACGGCCAGACGGACGTCAAATTTAAGCCCTTCATTTGCTGACGTCAGCGCCACATCGGCAGTATTTTTCAAAAATTTTGCAGGCCCCTCTCATTGATCTTTTTGATTTTGCAGTACAACTTCAAATGGCCATATCTTGCTCATTTTTGCTCCTTTTTGGGTGCAATTTTTTTTGAAATGGGCTAGAATTTTGTTTACTTTCACATGGTAGAATTATTTTCTGATTTTGATGGACAGGTTTTTCAAAATTCTCAGTTTTTGGTGACTGTACCTGTCCAATCCCCGTTTCTGCAACTTCTAGGTCTCCGTTCGGGCTCATACGAACTCCTTTTTAGGTGCTGTTTTTTTCAAAAGTGTGTTATTTTTTGTCTACTCTCAAAATATGCTATCAGTTTGTAGCAATTGTGGGTAGAAATTGTACTTTCATCATATGGTCTTATTTGGCCAATTTGGCATTTGTATTGCATAGATCTATCTTTCTGATCTTTTGCTTTGTAGTTCTTAGTCTATTGGAGCAATTGTAAAACAAAATCAGAAGTCCACCTTTGCATTGTTTGCAAGTGGCCTATTGTACACGCACTACATATAAAGTGCCAAAATCATCATTTTTGGGGGGTACTTTGATTGAGTGAATTTGGGGGGTGTCTCTTGTGCTTTTGTGCTCTTGTGTTCCTTCCTTTCTGCTGCTGTGGGTTCTTTTAATTTTCCTCTATTAACTCCTCATAATTACGCTACTTGGAAAATTGATGCATGGAGTAAACTTATGGAAAAAGGACTCACTCATTACATTGATGGAACTATTGTTGCTACCGCTGATCCTAAGGTTGATCCAGCTGGTCACTTGGATTGGCTCACTAAAAATATCATGGCAATTGGTACCTTAAAAAAGTATGTATCAAAGGATCTCATTTCTCATATTGAGAAGTGTACTCTAATCAAGGATGCTTGGAAAAAGTTTCAAGACTTGTATGGTCAAGTTGATGAGATTAGGGGATATCAAATTGATAGTGATCTCACCATGTTAGATCCCAAGAACTTTGATACTATACAAGATTATATCTCAAAGGCAAATGAGTTGAGGGCACAACTCAAAGATTGTGGCATTGATAAGAAGGATACTCAATTGATATTCAACTTGATAGGCAAGCTTCCACAAGAATATGCAACATTTGTTTCTAGTTTCCAAACCCATAGGATGACAATGGGTTCAAGCTACACAATGCCTACATTTGATGCTTTCAATGAAATTTTGATGATGGAACAAACTAAGTTGATAAGCATGGGCATTCTTAAGTCTTCTAAGTCTCAAGCATTAGTGACAAATCAAGGGAACAAAGGAAGCCAAGGAAAGGACAACTCAAACAAGAAGAAATGGCAATCAAAGCCTAAGGACAAAGCATCATCTTCTCCACAACAAGGAGATTCATCCTCTTCCAAGAGAGATAATTCACCAAAGAGGGAAAGACCTACTTGTGCCTATTGTAAAAAGGTTGGTCATGAGGAGCATCGTTGCCATTCTAAGAAGATTGATGAGCTCACACATATCCTCAAAAAGCATAACATTGATTTGCCTAAAGTCTACACGAAGGATGATTCATCAACTTCCACTTCCTCACATTCAAAAAGAAAAGGGCAAGCATTCATGGCTTTTACAAGTGGGAAGACTCACTCTTTTGGAACAAGAAAAGGAAAAGCTCTATGTGCTACTATTAGTCATGATTTAGAGAGATGGCTTCTAGATTCAGGGGCTTCTCATCATATGGCATCTTCACAATCTATGTTCTCTACATTTGAGCCTTGCACCATGCCGTAGATTTTGATGGGCAATCATACATACATGGACGTGATTGGGAAAGGATCTATTGACATTGGGGATAACTCCTTCAATGATGTGTTGTGTGTACCCCACTTAACAAACAATCTCCTTTCTATCTATCAAATCACACATGGCGCAACTAAGAGAGTTGTGGAGTTCACACCTGACTCAGTTTTCATTAGAGACTTGGAGACTAGAGCTATCATTGCGACTGGGGTGGTTGATCATGCATCTCGGTTATACTCCTTTTCAGATTTTGTTGATGATGATGATTTCACATTTGATGATTCTACACATGATGATCACACTTCTTGTGATGGTTCATATTTTGAGGAGAACTTTGGACACTTGAACATGGGGATTCTCACACGTGACCCCGTTCTTGAGCCTTGTATTTCATCTCCTCATATTGATATCACATCACCTATTGCACTTAGTGATGCAGATAGTGCGACAGTTTTGCCTTCATGTGATGCAGTGCAGCAGGATATTCATTTTCTTCCAGCTTCAGATTCATGGGATGATTACTTGACAGACATTGCAGGTTTGTTTGTGGAATCCTACATTACAGATTTGGGAGACATCATTGATGACATTCATCTTCTCTTTAATGAAGGTGATCCTTCTTTGATTGTTGCGAGGGCACACTCTGACCCTCTTTCTCATTCTCTACATGATCATTCTTTCGAGGTTGACATGATTATGGATACTTATGTACAACAGTTGGAGGAGGTCTCTTTATGTTTAGAGGAGACATGTGAGTCTTTGGGACATGTTCTACATCCATCTCCACTAGATCTTGGAGTGCCTTTTTCAGCAGTGTGGCATAGTGTTGTGACGTTTTCACACATCGCCCCATTGCAAATGGGGACCCATGTTTCTTTTGCTCGTTTTGTTCGTTTTCGCTTTGCTTTTTTAGGGTTTGGTTAGTTTGTTAGTTGTCTGGATTTAGGGTCAAGCCTTAGTGTTTTAATTACCGTCTTTTCGGACCAAAATCCAGTCAGTTTTGGGAGCTTTTTGAATTTCCTTTTCTAGAATGCAAATTTTGAATGAAATGAATTCGCCAGAATGGTCTAATTTTCAATTGGAATGTTGATGCAGAGCTTAAATTTGTCTAAGTGTTGAAGATGAAATGTGAATTTTTGTCCAATTGAATATTTTTGACCAAATTTTGACATTTTTGATTTTTGATCCTAGGCATCTCAAATGATTTGTTTTCGCCTTGTGAAGTGTTAAAATGTGTAAAATCATGTTATTTTGGCCTGTAGGAGCAAAATCGCTCCTGTCCCTTAGCGAAGGACGGGAGCTCGTTTTCAAATATTTTACTATTCCTGCAGGGTCAAGATGAATTACGAATTGGAAGTGATGGAGAAAGGCGAGATCTTTCCATTGAATATAAATTGAAGATTTTCATGAGCACAGAAATGCCTCCAGGGGAAAGATCGCTCCTGTCCCTCAGTGAAGGACCGGAGCTACAAATTCAATTTCGCCTTGTCCTTGCAAGATTTTGATGACTTAATGATTTGAGGACGTCCAAAGGAAGATGCTTTGCCAAATGAATATAATTTGAGATGCAAAAACGAAGGAGAATGACCTATATTGACCAAATCGCTCCTGTCCCTCTCCAAGGGACCAGGGCGAGGTACCTTGTAGCTCTCGTCCCTCTCCCAGGGACCAGAGCGATTTCCTTCATTATGCAAAATCCAGACAAAGGTCAAGGCAAGTTTACGTTCAAAAACAAGGAAAAACATGAGATAAATGCGTTGAATATAAATTGAAGATTTTTGGGACGTCCATAACAATGCTAATTGCCTAAATCGCTCCTGTCCCTCAGTGAAGGACCGGAGCTACAAATCCAATTTTGCTTTGTCCTTGCAAGATTTTAACGTCTTGACGATGTGAGAAGGTCCAAAGAGGTACATTTTATCAAATGAATATAACTTGAAGTGCTGTCGGGGAGATCAACAGGGTAGCAAGTCCGGCTTGAGTGAGGTCCTGATCCTGAAATTTGGCTAAGTCTGGAATGTCCTGATCCTGAAATTTGACTAAGTCTGGAAACTGAAAAACCTCCAAAAACTAGATTTTGCAATATAACTCCTGGAGGTCTGAAACTACTCTCAAACATCCTGAAAGTATATATGGAATATAACTTAAAGTATAAGAAAGAAGAAACATAGAAGGAAATGTCACTTATATAAATGTTATATTCCATTAAAATTGTCCTGATCGAGAGTGCGAAAAGTCAAATTTCGCTCGTGTCCTTCTCCAAGGGTCCAGAGCGAAATGCGCTCGTGTCCCTCTCCAAGGGACCAAGGCGAATCGCTCGTGTCCCTCACCAAGGGACCAGAGCGAAAATGCTTAGTTGAGCCATTCCTGACCTTGTTTGGACGAATCGAGACATCAAAGGCATGGTGAAGGACGAAATGAGCATGATAGAACATCCAGACTTGATCAAAAAACAATGAAATGATGAAGTTTTGCCTAGAGGGTCAAATTCGCTCCTGTCCCTCACTGAAGGACCAGAGCGAAGTTCTTCATAAGGTACGATCTGGGCAAAGATCAAGCAAATTTTATGTTCGAAGGCAAGAAAGGAGGTCAATCGAACCCGTTGAAGACAAATTGAAGATTATCAAACGTCAACAAAGGACCAAAATGCTTAAGTTCGCTCCTGTCCCTCAGGAAGGGACCAGAGCGATTTTTGTTGTAGATGATTTTCTCGCCAAATTTCAACCGATCTCAAGGCATGAATGAATGAAAGGAGGCATTGCGAATCCGTTGAATATAATTTTCGAAGGTGATGAAGTGAAATGAGGCCCACAAGAGCAAAATCGCTCCTGTCCCTCAGTCAGGGACCAGGGCGATGAGGTACGTATCTTCCCACTTTTTCATTTTTGGGCGCTAAACAAACATTTTTTAAATTTATTTAAATGCTAGAAAAAAATCGATATTTAATTAAAAGCATTTAAATAGCGCATGGTATGTTTTTATTAATTATTTTTTGCCTTTGTAAAAAATCGAAATTTATTAATTAAAAATAAAGGCATTTAATAATTAATTATTAATTTAATAAAAATCAAAAGGGAGCGCTTGGGTTTATTTTGTCAAGGTCGGCCTTTATTATTTATTTAAAAATCGTTTTAATTGCTATATTTTGCAAAAAGTCGGCCTAAGGTCAATATGAAGGTGAGCGCCTATAAAGGAAGGTGTTTATTTCATTTTCACATCATCATTTATCATCTCTCATATGCAACTTGGAGAAGGCAAAAGAGGAGCGAATTTCATACAAAGGAAGGGCGAAATTATCATTCAAGAAGAGGAGCGAATTCAATCAAAGGTGGTGCGAAACTACTATCCAAAGGAGAGGCGAACTTGAAGTTTCCATTTGAGCGAAGTTGCCTAGGACGTCAAAGACATATCAAAGATGGCGAAATTGCTAACTTGAAGAGGAAATCACGTCCAAGACTTGAAGGGTGGCGAAGTTGATAAGAGGAACGTTCTTTTGAAGATCACATCAAGACTATCGAATTTCAAATTTTGCCTAGGCGAATTCCTTTATTTTGCATTCTAGAGTTAAGCTCTCAAAGAGGTATGACGATATGGATTTATTGTTTTAATTTCGAACGTTGATCGTCATTTCCTTAATTTTGGATTTTGAAATTTTGTTTTTCCTTAGCTCAGTCTTTTTTAGGAAATGATTAATAAAGGACTTATCATTAAGTTTCCTAAAATCTGCTCTCTAATTTATGTTATGTATTGCAAAATCATGTTACTAATTTTGAAATGTTGTGTAGGCGTCAAATGGAGGTCTCTTCAAGGAAAATCAAGCCGGATCAAGGACGGTCTTCGCCAGGACGGTCTTCGCCAGGACGATCAAGCCAAGACAAGGGCGACCTCTTCCAATCCAGCGTTCCAAGGCGAGGTACATCATCTTCCTGCACATCAAGGACACAAGGAGTTAGAACAAAGGGCTCGTTGAAGAAGTAAATAGTTCCAGATGGATTATTTAAAGCAAGCTTCTCAACAACATCAAGTTGAATATCTACCAAGTTACAAGTGTCGAATGAGGTGGCGTCCTAGTCATCACTTCTCCAATCAGTGAAGTCCATCTCAGCATGTCCAGATTCAATGTACTTAACTCATGGAAGGTGGCACAAACTCCGATGTACCTACCCTGGCTATCCATTGGTCAATTTTTCTAAAAGGGACATGTGTCCAAGCAATACAATTTTATCATTGGTCAAACATTAAATGTTATGTAATGGTTGTAACAAACCCTAATTAGGGTTTTCATTGTTGAATCTTGGCCATTGATCTTGAATTGATCTAGGCCATCAAATTGTATTGTGGGCACTATATAAGCCCAGACATTTCATTTGTAAAGGATGATTAGAGAGAGTTGTAAATAGTTGGAAGAGTTAGAATATAGTTGATAGAATAGCAATTAGAGTAGAATAGGAGGACAAGGCAAGAAATTGTTGCCATTGATTGTAAACAAACTCCATTTTCATTGAAGTAATGGTGAAATATGTCGTTTTTCTTGCAATTTGCATGGTTTCTTGTTGAGTCTTCAATCTTAGATGGTAGATGATTAGATGAATGGAGGAAATGTGATTAATTGATGATGGAATTCGTATATCCATACTACTAGCAGTTTGTTGATTGCAGACTTGCCTTGTGTAGTCAACTGGAATCGTTCAGCTCAAGCTCAATTTCAATTTGTCGCTTCTTCAGTGATATGCATCAACTTGGATGGTGTCTATGCCTGCGGTGATGATTTGAACATCATAAAGCTTCCCATAGAAGATCGCACTAGTCTTGTGTAGATGTTCCATTGATGTCAAAACAAGACCTAGTTAGAGTTTCATCAAAAAATCAATCATTGCTCCTACATTCTTAGTATTAGGATTAGATCCTCTCTTCGCCCTTCCTTTTTCATTTTTTCAAATCTAAGTTAGTAAGAGCCTGTGTCCAGCAAAGCAGATCGGAAGTTCAATGTAAGTCCCCTTGTGATTCCAGCAAATCACATCATACCACTGGAGCTTGTCCACACGTGGAGACCCCACTAAAAGAACCTTGGAGTCTACCTAACTGATCCTTTACGCGAATCTTCAGCAGTTAGAGACTATTTTCTCAAGAGAGGATAAGATGCCTTTAGGTATTTTATTCTGTGTATGATTGTGTACAAAATACACGTCAACACATAGTTTACCACCTTTGGAGGAGGTATCTTTTAGCATCGACATGGGGACACTTGAGCAGTTTTCAGAGATTCCATTCATCATGACTTTTCTTCATACATCTTCCCTTCATGATTGGGGAGACTTCATGGATACACCTTTGGTTTTGTTTCTTCCTATGGGGAGGAATGTTGTTCGACATTCGTGGAGCAGTTTCTTCATACATCGAGCTTCTATCATTGGTGCAGATTCCACATTGAGGGGGGGCTTCCTAGCTTCTCTTCTTCTCTCATATGGGGGGGGACTTTTTCCTCACACGGGGTTTTGTCCTTCACATTCTTCTATGAGAGTTCTCTTGTATGTTTTTCATCTCTCTTTTGGGGGAGGGTTTTTTCCCATTGGGTTTTTCTCTCTTTCCCCGCTTTGTGAGAGATTTTATTGCATTGGTTTGCATGCATTTGCATTTGTACATGGGTACCTAACATGGCCTAGTAGCCGAGACCCATCTTGCATTGCTTAGTTGCATTGTAGACTTAAGTGCATTCCCCTAAGTTGCACTTAAGGGGGGGTGTTGGTGTAAATAATTATTCATCATGGATATTATTACACTATACTTAAGTTTACTTAGGAAATGCATCTCATAGTAGTTTGGGTATGAGACACTTGGGTGTTTGTGCCACATTGGGATAGTGTGTGTAGGAGAATTTCCATTTTTTATGGTGTTGATCTTGTTGTTACACTCCACATTCAGTGGGTGATCCACCTCATGTGGACTATTATATTGTTTCTCCTACCTACCCACACCTATTTCCTACCTACCCTTGTTTCTTATTGAGCCACATGTCATGTTTGTGTGCTCACATATCCCTAGCCTTGCCTATATAAGCAGACTCATCTACATTGTATGTAATTGATTTTATTGATCATTTTCTATTGATGAGAATACAATTTATTCTTGTCCTATATTTTGTCTCTATTGTACTTTTCATTAAGCTCTTGATCTTGGCAAAATCTCACAGCTAGAAACAAAAGAAGAGAACTTCATGTGAAGATAGAGAATGATGATGATGAAAAGGAAACTCTAAATGATCTTGTAAGCAAGATGAAGCAAGAAAACATGACCTTGAGGAATGAGATGCAAGACATGACTATGAGATTTTGTAAAGACATTGAAGACAGAAAGAAGAATGAAGATGACTTGACTAGGAGACTCAGTGATGCTGGAAATGAAAATCTAAGACTTAGTCATGAAAATGATATGTTAAAGACAGATCTGATTCACATGGAACATGATAAAACTGAACTTATGAGACAGAAGGATTTTTTGGAAAGTGAGTTGGCTACTACAAATCAACATAAGGAAAAATTCAAGAAAAGTTAAGAACTTCTTGATGATATGCTAAAAAGTCAGAAGCCTAATGGAGACACTAATGGAGTTGGATTTGAAGTTGGTGAAAGCTCTAGTACTGCAAACAATCATGATCACAGCAAACCGGTAAGACAACCTAATGCCTACAAATTTAATGGGAAATGTTTTAACTGTAACAAGCATGCTCATAAAGCAAATCAGTGTAGATCTAGAAACTATCAGAACACTAATACACCCACCGGTCAATGTTCCAAATGTAACAAAATTGGTCACAATTCAGAAAATTGTAGAATGAATGTAAGATGTTATGTTTGTGGTAGATTTGGACACTTATCTAATCAATGCAGAAGACAAACCGGCATAGGATATGGAAAGGCTATTCAGAAAAACAAATGTGACTTGTTATGCTTGTAAAAAGATTGGACATATTGCAAAATTTTGTAGAAGCAAGACTTCACCGGCAAATAACAAAGGACCCAGTTTGAAAAGCAAAGAGAAGGTTGATGAGGTAAAGCAAGAATTTTCAAAACAATGGAGTAGAAAGAGAGATCAGAATGTTTGATGAGACTATTCCTTCACCGGTAGAACAGCATATTACTCCACCGACAGGAGACTCTTCATCCAACTGAAAAGTAATCCTTGGGGGTATTGCATCAAATTGAAAATCATGCAAGTTTACCCTTGGTTGATGGTGAGAAGATGAAATTCTTCTTTACCGGCAAATGTGTTAAGTTTCACTTAACCGGCAGGCATTTATTGTGGTTGTTGAAGGAAAAGTATTATAAATCAGTGTTTTTCACTCTTTTTCACTCACCAAGCATTAAAATTTCCTAAGAGCGCGAAAAACCCGAGCGAAGGCATCCTTAGGGAGAAGTGAAGCAAGATCTTTCAAGCATCCAAACCTAAAAGGCCGATTAAGGTATTTATCAATGGCTTCCTCCTCTGCTCCTGAATTCATTGCAAACCCTACTGTTATTGAAGTGGTTAAATGCCCGGCCCGTATTCAAGATTATCCCCTAAGTAGCAAAACAGGATGATACCCTAGGTGCATTTTCTAAAATCCCTAAAGGAGTTGCATATGCAGAAGACCCTAGAATTTACATACATTGCCACATTGAGGAACTAGGTTCAGAAGAAATCATGAAAATGTATAAGAATGTTATCTATGATGAGAATGGAACTGTAAAACCTGAACATAAGGTTATTGAGACCCTAGGTTTTGTGGAAATCCTTGACATCCTGGAATTTCTTAAGGAGGTTGTGAGGATTGTACTCAGTAGAGTTCATGTAGAATTCTTTTGGTTAGACTCTATCCATAAGATCACTAGAGAAGCAGTTAAGGCTTTGACTGGCTTACCTTCCACCGGTAGCAGGCTAGATAAGACCAAGAAAGTTTCAAACAACACAGTGATGACTTTAACTGGTGCAACCTATGACAGTAGATCCCTGAGAGTTAATGATGTGAAAGATGACAATGTTAGATTCATTAGCATGATATTAGGATATAAGGCAACACATGCTAATCGACTGAACTCAGTTTCCAGTCTATGTATCAAGAGTGTATATGATATGGTTAACAATGATGCTAAGATAGATGTATGTGAATGGTTGAAGGATGAATTAATTGATAATCTGAAGAACATTAAAGGAGATAAGAAAGGTACTTTCAGATTTGGAAATCTTCTTGTATGCCTAATGCTACATATTACAAAAGAAGTTCTCTGTATAGGCAGAAAAGACTTTGGTTATGACATACCGGTAGGGAAACAACTGTTAGATATCTTCACCGACATGGGAACAGATAAGGACAACAAAATAACTGAGTATTTCCAAGCCTTTAAAGCAAAAATGAAGACTAGGGAAAGGTTACCTCAGAGTATTGTTGACAAATATCAGAAAGAAATTTGTTTTGTGATTAAGAAGGATGAGATCTGGATGGAAGCGGTTCTTCCTAGAACTGTTTGGGTGACAGAGATGGGTTATGAGGCTGATGTAAACATAATTGAAACATATGCCAAGGCCCTACTTGAAGCCCCTAGAGAACCGGAAGAAAAAGTTTTTGGTAATGCTGAGACTATAGAGAGTGGTGTACAAACACTGAAACAGAGGAAGAGAAGCGAGAAATATATCAGTAGTGCATCTAAACAGGTGAAATAGATAAAGGAAAATGTAATGAATATCATTGGTATCAAGGAAAGTGATTTGGAAGGTTTACAACCGGAAGCTCACCTCTCATTGGTTGGAACTTCATCAGACAGTGAAATTCCTGTTGAGTTTAAAAGAGTTGATAGGAAGAGAAAACCCTCACCGGTACCCTCTCCTCCTCCCAAGAAAACTAGGACAACAAGGCAAAAGCAATAGGTAGTAAGGCCGCCAGCTAAAAAGATGACACCAAGAAAGCGAAAGGAAAAACAGGTTATTCCTCGACTTGACAACTTGTTAAATGAGATAACAGATGATGGAAACTTGTCTAATGTTAGTAAATTGTATGATACATTTACCAATGAGGAAAAAGAAAGCATAGATAATAGTATCATTCTACACCTTGATATTTATAAGAAAGTTTTGATAGAGGTTGTAAATGATTTGCCTAGTGATTTGTATAGGCGACTAGATGCTAAAAGGTTAGCCATTATGGAGCTAGACACGAAAATAAAGATTGAGAAACTGTTAGCTGTTCACCCTGTTAAATCAGTGGAAGAAATTGATGAGATGATCAGCGAAGCTAATAGAACAGTATTTTCTAGTGGACACCGACATGTAAGTCTAATGGCCGGCAGAGTAAATGAGATCTCAGAAGAGACAACAGATAAATGGGATATTTTCTTTGTTGAGAAAGAAAAACAAGAAGAGCTCAAAAGACCTAAAGCTTTTAAGGTATACCAAAAGGATAAGGACAAAGGAAAAGGCAAAATAGGTGGACCACCAAATATAAAAGTGACAGACAATTTACCACCACCTACTGTTACTCCATCGATTCAGACAGATGCAACACCGACTACTGAGGATGTGGAGACTCCACATGAGGATACAAATGCTGAGTTGAAATCTTGTATACCATGAACATAGACACTTAGGAGGTCAATATTGTAGTTGACAAAGAAAGTACTGAGGAAAAGAAGAAAGATGTTGCTCCTGAGCAACCAGGTGACAATATTGAGGTAGAGACACATGCAGAACAAACAGTGGAACACATTGGGATTAGGGTTAATGAAATGGTTACTGACAACACCATTGATACAAACATTGAAAAACCAACAGAGACAGAGTTACCGGCTGCAGAAAATATAGAGAAACCTACTAAGTCACCGGTAGTGGATAGTACAGAGATGCAGATAGAGAAACGGGCAGTAGATACCACAGAGAAACCATCAGAAAAACCGGCAGAAGAGAGCACAGAGACACAAGCAGAGATACAAGTTGAGAAACAGGTTGACCTTCAAGTACATACAGAGACAGTGCCACCGACAACTACTGAGAAACCTAAACCTTTACTAGTTGAAATGTAGACACAAACTGACCTACCAGAGGTCAAAACAAGCAAAGTGGTTACTCACACCGGCAACATGTAAATTGTTAAGGTAGTTGGACAGTCATCTGATACTTCCATGACATAATTCAGACCCACAAATGTGATTGAAGTGCTATTGGATTCTATTAAGATTACTGATTGTAATGCACTGGCATATAAGGCTATAGATGATACAATCCCCATTCTTAAATTGATTGCACCCAAGTGTAATATAGACAATAAAGATTCTTTGAGTCAATTAGACACATTGTCTAAGTATATCACCGGTAATATACTGACTGTGGAACAAATAAATGAAGAGACATTTAAGGAGAAAATGGACAGAGAAAAGGAGAAATTCTTTGATGAGACAATAAAAAGGTGCATGGGACACATTGACACCCTATTACCGACACTGAGTAAAACCATTATGGAGTTTAAGGAACTATATAGAGATACATGTAAGACCAATCTTTTGACAATGGATATCGATAAGGAGATCAACATAGTACAAAAAGAAATAAATGATATAGCTGACAATATCATTGGCTCACCTGAACCAATATCAGTTATTGAACAGGAAATTGCTGAATTTGAGGAGAAACTTGAGAAATTGGAGAAAGAAAAGGAAAGAATAAAAGGAAAGGCAAAAGAACTTAAATGCAGACTCAGTCCTAAATTGGATAACCTCATCTCTTTGAGGAAAGAGATCTTTGAGGCACTTATTCCTGGACAGAAGACACCGGAAGAGCAAATGCATCACCTCACCGGTACAATTCAAAGAACAGAGGCAGCATTAAAGGACAGCAACAGGTTCACTCAGAGCTTGAATTTGGTATTAGCAGACCTATTCCAGATTGTAACCAACCGGTTACAAGGTACCGGTTTAGCACTACACTCATTTGACAAATTTTGACGACCTTTGTCATTGATGTCAAAGGGGGAGTAGTAGAGAAGAGAAAAATCCAATAAATTAGAGATCATCTGCTCAGGGGGAGCACACAGTTTTGGTAAGATTTTTGGACTTCAATTTTTGGATATAATTTTGAATTTTTCTCATGAGTGTTGCCATCAATGCCAAAGGGGGAGATTGTTGGCATTGCACACTCTAATGGTAGTTAAAGGTGATTGAAGGTATTGTCATTGATGGCAACCTTGCAATCTTATGGCACCGGCACCTGCAGATAGTTCACCGGCAATGGCGATAATGTTTAGCGACACCCTAGCCGACATGATTTTGATTATTGTATTTTGTATTTAATTGTAATATCTTTTTGTAAGCCGACATGGCATATTGTAATAAGACTCATATATAAGTATGAGATCTTGTAGATCATTTTGTGCGACACAACATAGAGGATAGATATGATGGATATGTAGAGCGAATATTAAGGCAGATTTTGTAGAAGGGTTTATGGTTAATATGAGCTTACACCGGTACTGAATCTAGCATAGCAGATGCTGTTTTGTAGCAATACACTATATTGGATTTTCATAATCCATTTTGTAAGTCAGTGAGACTTCCTTTTGTATTTGAGCAGTGAGCTCTAGGCAATTGGCCTTCCTGCATGTGCAGGCACACTATTCTATTGTAAGTAATATCTATTCATTGGCCAGTGAGTGAATATTGCGGGTTACAAATCCCACCGAGGTTTTTCCCACACCGGGTTTCCTCGTTAAACATCTTGTGCTATGGTGTGCTTTCTATGTTGTCTTTACTATACTTATTTACTGCATTATTTCTTGTTTACCGGTACATTGTTCTGGAATGCAAATTATTTAATAAGGTCAGAAAATCTGTCAACCTGTTAGGTACTGATTCACCCCCCCCTCTCAGTATCTTTGGGAATCCTAACACTTGTTTGCAGATTTCACTTGGTTCTCAGACCTTCCATTGACAGCAGCATGGAGGACACATGTTTGGGTTTGACCTTGCACATTAGAGCCATTATCTTGTTGAATATTGCTTGCATCTTCATCACTGCAATTGGGCGACATCAAATCAGGTTCCTAGCATCTCATTTCATTGTTTTCAGTTGTAAAAGTGTGAGTCTATATCAGTCCTTAGTCCTCAGAAAATCTAAGACTTGGTCCTTTGTAAAATCAGTCCATACCATGGTCTTCTGACAGCATATTGTAATGGTTCTTAATAAGGATTGAACTAGTTTGGACTGCATCTTATTTGGATAGTATTCTGAGGTTGTATGCCAATTATTTGATAACATGACAGCAAGTAGATGTGTCTGATAATAAGTCCCATTTGCCCCTAATACATTGTGGTTGTTGTTCCAAATCATTCCTATGATATTGTACTTTGTTATGACTCATCTTACATGAATAATTTGCCTTAGAATGTCCTTGAAGTAAACTGAAGCTAAGATCAGCAAGATTAAATTATGACAGCCAAGTGTTTGATGAAATGTCTAAGTGAAAAGTATTAGGATTTTATGTCAGAATTTAGCAGGGACATTACAGTGTCTCCAAGATGCTCGAGGGACGCCTGCGCATCTTGGAGACGCTTGGGCATTCCCCCGTCTTCGAACATTCTGGCGGAGCACCGACGGTGGTGATGGGATGGCGGGGGACGCCTTGTCTGCATCCCCATGTCTTGGAGACATCCCTGTCTAAAAAAAGGAGAGGACTATGACAAAATATTGCTTTTACAGAGAACTTATTACAACTTATTAGGCACCAATCCACAGGAGACACCAATTCCCTTTTTATAGTTTGTAGGCACCAACCCATTGGAGATGCCAATCCCCACCGCAAAGCACCAACTTTGCAAGAGACATCAATGTCTTTTAAAATGAGGCACCAAACTCCAATAGGATATGGTAAGTTCTTTGAGCTTCTTCTTTATCAATCTTCACTATGTATATGTGCTCAAAGTCGATTAGATTTGTCTCAAATGTCTTCACACAAAACTGCTTGAATATACCTTGAAGACAACTTGATGAATTCTTCTACAAGTCTGCAATAATTTGCCAAAATCACATGCTCATGAGTTTGAATTATTACTTAACACAAATCAGCATCAAAATCTTCAATAATTGTTCATGCATCTGCAATATTGTCTTCACAAAATCTGCATAGGGTCACCTTTAATATCTTCACTAACACGTCTTCATAAATCTGCTCAAGTATATGATGAATAATTGCTGCAATAAACCTTTCTTTATGCCCTTCATACACAAGGAGGTCTTTTCTAAAAATCTGAATGATATTGGTGATTAATGGAGTTCCAAAAGACTCCTTTAAATACCTCTCACATATACGTTTTTCCCAACGGTCATATCTCTTCCAAAACACCTCTTTATCAAGAGGCATATCCTTCTAATACAGGTCAGCCAGCTAGGCAGAAATATATATTTAATTTAATACTTTTGGTAATGTGGGCGCTTGCTCTCTAGAGGGGTTGGCCCTATTTTAGAGGGCTCCAAAAAATAACTAAAAATTATTTTAATTCCTTCCAAAGTGGGTGCTCAGCCCAAAGGGTGTTGTCCCTATATAAAGGAGGCACAAAAAATATTAAAAAATATTAATTTAACCCTTTAACAATGGAGGTTCCATGAGAGGGGTCATCCAAGGATAACAAATATTTCTCTTGTATTTGAAAACATTGCTTGCTGATTGACACCATTCTCCTTTGACATCACTGACGACATTTTCTAATACCAAGGCCACTATTGATATGAACCTTGTCTAGATTGAGCAAAGCAAAGTTTTGTGTAATGGCCCTACCAGAATTTTTCAATAAACTGGCTATTTTTGAGCGTTTGCACATGGACATTTCTTGAAATATTTGGTGGAACATAGGAATTTTTGAACTTATTGATTAATAACAGCTGCAAGCAATCATTTCATCATAGACATCTTGACAAACAGTTGTCATGCTTATTATACAAACAAATGGGCAGTCAAATCTCAAAGATTAATATAGGAAAGCTTATACCAATATTTCTGATTAAACATCCATTGCCCACCGTTGATACAAACAAGTATGCTGAGATAAATCCAAAAAATACAAAGATTGAAGTGGAAATCAAAGTTCTGACCTGAATTATGGATGGGATACAATTTTAAAATGAATTGCTGATTTAATTCCAAGCTGATTGAACCCAGACAAATCTGATAAAAAACAGAAGTGAAATCAACTCTTATCCAAACTCTTCAAAACTCCCAGCAACACCCCATCTTATCACCCTTATTTCTTTTCACGCAAGATGGCAGCCAGCAAAGAGGAACCCACGAATTCCCCATGCCCCCTCCTTTCTCCTATGGCTAGGCTTAAGACATCCCAATACAAGCTGCTACATTATATATGAAAGAATCGCTGCTTTGTTTTATATAAATGGGAATCTTTACTGGGCATGGTCAAATCTTGGATGAGGCTCTAATTTTACATTTGGGGCTTTTCCACTAATAAAATTCTGATTAGTTTTCAACAAAACCACTGTTTACTCCCGAAGGGAACTTACTTGATTACGTAGAGTAAACATAATATGTAATGTCCCCTTTTGGGAGGACACTAAATCTTACCCAATATACTTGTAGAATTATTGCAGGTTATGTATTTTTAGTTTGCTGTGGTAATTTCGACAGATTTAATTGGAGGTTGTTTCTGTTGGCAATTTGGAGAAATTGATTATGTGTTGCATTGATGTTTGTTATTGATGTCAACACTAGCTGTTTTACTGTCTATCGGCTTCCGGTAGAGTGGTTGGTCTTTGATGTTGATCTGGAGATTTGACTCCGGTTTGGTCCGGTTGTTGGAATTGGTTTGGATTGGTTATCCATGTGTTCCTGATGCATATCACATTCAATTGGTTCGGGATTTGATTATCCGGATGCTATCATTTGTTCTAGTAAGCCTTTTGGTTACCAGTAAGGGTTTTACTGGCATCGCCTTTGATGAAGATCTTTTGATGAATCCGATAAGTGGTGTTGGTGTGGCTTCTAGAAGGTTATCATGTTCGTGTTCCAGTTGTTTGTGGTGTTTCATTTGGCTTATGGTGACCTATTTTTGGTCCGGTGTTATTCTGCTAGGTTATGGACCGGTTTATGTAACGTGTTGGTTGATGCTCCCGATGCATCACCAGTTGGATTTATTGTTTGGTTTATGTTGTTTTGGTCTTAGGCCGACTTGGTTTGTCATTGGTTTGCGGGATTATGTAACGGATCTATTGTATTATCTTTTAGGTGGCCGACCTAATTATTTAGGTCCCGAGTTGGTATAAATATGATGTAAGATCTCTTTGTAGATCGTGGAATGGTATGCGATTAAGGTTATGGGATTATCAGTGTGTGAATAAAGTTGTAATCATATGCAGAGGTTTTGGTCGATCATAGGTGATCGAATTGGGTTTGTGAAAGAGGTTTAAGACCTCCGGTATTGAGCTTAATCAAAACTGTACTCAAGCATAGGAGATGCTATTCTTGCAGTTCATTCATCTTTCAGGATTGTAGTCTGGATTTATTTTGTAGTCATTGAGGCTCGTTTTGTGATGAGAAGTGCGCTCTAGGTTGTTGGCCTTCTTGCATGTGCAGGCCCCTCTTATTGTAATCACATACTTGTTGCAGAAGTATTATTTGACTATGGGTAGGCATTCCACCGTGGTTTTTCCCTTTACCGGGTTTTCCATGTACAAATCCTGGTGTTATGTGCTATGGATGGTTGGTAATTGTTCTGTGATTTATGTCTGTGCTTAATTGTTATATCTGCTATTCTGGTATTTGGGTTATGCATTCTGGTAAAAGGTTTTGTGTGCTTAAAGTTTTATAATCTGTTGACAACTGATTCACACCCCCTCTCAGTTGTCCATTGGTTATCCTAACAATTGGTATCAGAGCTTGGTCCTCTTTGCAGAAGCTTAACCGCTTGAGGAAGATCCTATGGCAACTAATAGTTCAACTGCATCTGTTTTCCGGAGAGAAACCCCTAAGCTTGATTCGACAAATTACATGGTATAGAAGATTCAGATGGAGACTCATTTGAGATGTATTGGGAAAGAGATTTGGGAGATCACGGAGAAAGGCTATACTCATAATCTGGCATTTGGCAATCCTCCTCCGACAAACTTGGATAAGGACATTGAAAATGAGTGTAGAGCTAGAGAAGCACTCTTGAGTGCACTTTATGATCAACAAATTATGGGATTAACTGACCAATCATCTGCGAAGGCTATATGGGATAAGTTGGAGGCTTTGAATAAAGGTGACACTATTGTTAAAATTGCTAAACTTGATGGTTACCGAGTGAGGTATCAGAACTTGAAGATGGAAGAATATGGATTACTGCTTTTATGGAAAGAGTTAATGAAATTGTTATGGGAATTCAGAGTTGTGGTGGATCTTTGAGCAAAGATGAGATTGTTTCTAAAGTATTGAGAGCTTTGCCACCGGCTTACAAGATGAAGGCTACTGCAATTAATGAGCTGAGAACAATGGCTAACACTTCTGTTAACATGGATGCTTTGTTTGGAAAATTATCTGGTTTTGAGCTTGAAGAATCTGGTCCTCAAGGAGCTGCAAAGACCGAATCTGCTTTTCACACATCTGCATCATCAACCGATAAGAGTGATTGGAAAGCTTTATATGCGAAGGAACTAAAGGAAATGAGGAAAGAAGATGATGAGTTTGAGCAACTTGAAGCTCTATTTGCTAGAAGAGTACCTAAAGGTCCGACAAGAAGTAAGTATGAAGGAAAATCACCTTTTAAATGTTTTGCATGTAATAAGATAGGTCATTTTGCATCTAGATGTCTTGAGAGGAATTCAAGATTTGAAGAGAAAGCTAGAAGATCTTTTAGGCCTAACCATGATTATTAGAACAAGCATAAGTACAGGAGGAACAAAGACAAATCATGTCACTATGTGGATGAGGAAGGTGTGACTGATTTTGATGATGAACCGACACAAGATTCAACTAGTGGATCCAGCAGTGGAAAGGAATGCGTATTTTTGGCTATCAAGGAAGATGTTTTGGCACCTGTTATTCAAAATGAGGAAAAGGCCTAGCTACTAAAATTGAAGACAAGGATGAATGGGTGATAGACAGTGGATGTTCACATCATATGACTGGAGATAAAAGGAAGTTCCTATCATTGCGAGAATTTGATGGTGATTTGGTTAGATTTGGAGATGACAAAGCATGTATGATTAGAGGAAGAGGAACTATATCATTGGATGGTAAGCATAACACTGATAATGTTTATTATGTTGAAGGTTTAAGGCATAATCTTTTGAGTGTAGGATAGTTGGTGGATAAGGGATTTCAATTACAATTCAAGGATGGAAAATGCAAAATCATTAACATATCTGGATTGGAGATTGCAACCGGAACACAGACTAAAGGTAGCAATTTTCATTTGAGCTCCCGTGAGAAGACATTCTTGATTGCACAAATTGATGAGAGTTGGTTATGGCATAAGAGGTTTTGTCATGTGAATTTTGATTGCATTGTAAAGATTAGTTCAACTAAGTGTTGATGTGTATTTTGTACACGACCAAACACAGAATAAAATACCTAAAGGTACCTTATCCTCTCTTGAATAAAGCCTCTGAATGCTGAAGATATCGCGAAAAGGATCAATCAGGATGACTTCAAGGTTCTTCGTTGTAGGATCTCTACGTGTGGATAAGCTTTCTGTGGTATGATGTGATTTGCTAGAATCACAAGGGGACTTACACTCAATGACCTGAACGTCTGATTTGCTTTGAATATTGTTGGAACACAGGATTTCACTGGCTTAGATTTGAAAAAAGGGAAAAAGGATGAGGGCGAGGAAAGGATCTAATCCTAACACTAAGAATGTAGGAGCAATGAATGATCTTTGATGAAATTCTAACTAAGTCTTGTTTTGACATCCCAGGGCCATCTCCACAAGGTTAGTGTGATCTTTGAAGGAAAGCTTTATGATGTTCAGATCATCACTACAGGCATAGACACCATCAGGCTGATGCATATCAATGAAGAAGCGACAATTGAAGTTAAGCTTAAGCTGAATGATTCCAGTTTGTTAGGGTTTCAAGCAGATCTGAAGCAAATATGAACTAACAATTATATGCAGATTTAAATACAAAAGATAAAGAAATAAAATAGGACACAGATAACACAGAGATTTAATGTGGTTCACCCAGAATGGGTTACGTCCACCATACACAGTCGTCCAATCTTTCTTATTATCCAGCAAAAATAGTACATCAACCTTACAATGCCTTAAACATCCCAGCCGCTTATAACATGCGTTTTTAGGGCAACAAAACAAAGTCGGCCTTTTTTAGGGTTTTATTACAATGTCGGTTTTCATCAACAAAAACGGCAAAATTTTTTTTCTAGGGGGCTGCCGCCCTCGAACCCCCGCTTTTCTCGGGGGCTGCCGCCCTCGAACCCCTGCCCGGGGCCCGGCCCGGCCCCGGACCCCGGCGAGGATACGTGCTGAGTGTACAGTACTTTGCTGATCAGGCACCATATTTCAACAATCTCCCACTTGGAGATTGATCAGGCTCCACACTGAACAATCTCCCACTTGGAGACTGAAACTACACGACACCACTGTACATGCAACATCCGTTGGATAAAACACTAGGACTTGACTGGTATAAATTCCACAATTATCAATCAAGAAAACCAACAGAAACTGATGAAGAAATCAGCTTCTCCTGTGGAACTGCCTTTGTGAACATATCGGCAGGATTCTCAGTTGTGTGAATCTTCTCAAGCCGTAACTGACCCTCCTCCAAAATAGTCTGGATGAAGTGGTACCTGAGCTGAATGTTCTTTGTCCTTGAATGAAAAGCAGAGTTCTTCGCAAGATGAATGGCACTCTGGCTATCAGTATATAATGGGCTATCCTCTTGTGTTTGACTCAATTCCTTCAGAAAACATTGCAACCAAATCATCTCTTTGCTGGCTTCTGTAGCAGCAACATACTCAGCTTCAGTGGTTGAAAGTGCAACAACCTTTTGCAACCTAGAAATCCAACTGACTGCAGTTCCCCCTATAGTAAAAACATACCCTGTAGTACTCCTCCGTGAATCAATATCACCCGCCAGATCAGAGTTAACAAATCCACTTAGAGCAGTAGTAGATCCTTTGAAACATAATGCCTTCGTAGTAGTTCCTTTCAAATACCGAAGAATCCATTTCACAGCATTCCAATGTTCCATACCCGGATTACTCATAAACCTGCTCACAACTCCCACTGCATGTGCAATATCTGGCCTTGTGCATACCATTGCATACATCAGACTGCCAACAGCTGATGAATACGGGATGTTAGACATTTTATTAACCTCTTCTTGTGCCTTTGGGCACATCTCCTTAGTCAATTTGAAATGACTAGCCAAAGGTGTACTAACTGCTTTTGCATCCTGCATGTTAAATCTTTTCAACACCTTCTTTATATACTCACTTTGGGACAAATTCAAGGTTCTATTTTTCCTATCCCGTGTAATCCTCATACCGAGAATTTGCTTAGCTGCACCCAAATCCTTCATAGCAAATGACCTGGCTAATTTCTGTTTAAGATCATTTATATGTTGCATGTTAGACCTAGCAACAAGCATGTCATCAACATAAAGCAACAGGATAATATAACTGCCATTATCAAATCTCTTAAAATATACACAATGATCAGAATGACATCTATGATAACCGTGTTCAGCCATGAAACTATCAAATTTTAAATACCATTGTTGGGGTGCTTGCTTTAGGCCATACAGACTTTTCTTCAACTTGCACACCAAGTTCTTCTTACCTTTGACCTCATATCCCTGTGGTTGCAACATGTAAATTTCCTCCTCCAAATCTCCATGGAGAAAAGCTGTTTTGACATCTAATTGTTCAAGATGTAAATCATCTGTAGCCACAAGACTAAGTACAGTTCTAATTGAAGTCATTTTTACAACTGGAGAAAATATTTCATTATAATCTATGCCCTTTTTCTGTGCAAAACCTTTTACCACAAGTCTGGCCTTATATCTTTTCTGACCTCCTTCCTCCTCCTTCAGTCGATAAACCCATTTGTTAGGCAAGGCTCCTTTTCTGCAGGTAAAGGGACTAAGTCCCAAGTCTTATTTTTCATCAAGGAGTCCATCTCGTCTTTCATGCCTAGTTGCCACTGTTGTTTGGCATCGACCTGCATTGCTTCTTCATATTCTTCTGGTTCACCAAAATCCGTTAATAAAATAGAATACAAAGAAGGAGAAAATCTTTCAGGGGGTCTACTTGTCCTCGTAGAACGTCTAACACTTGCAGGAGTTTGTGGGACAATCTGTTGTTGCTGAGCATCAGGTACCTGTGGCATTTCATTTTCAGGAATCTCATCCAACACCACATATTCTTGTTTGTCCTGTTCATGCTTCTTTTCCTGCATCTGTTCTTTATACACAACCTTCTCATTGAATATAACATCTCTACTTCTAATTATTTTCTTATTTTCAAAATCCCATAACCGATAGCCATATTCATCTATCCCATATCCAATGAAGGTACATTTCTGAGATTTAGCATCAAGCTTGGTTCTGTTTTCTTTATCAACATGGACAAAAGCTTCACAACCAAAAGTTTTTAGAGAAGAATAATTTACCTTTTTACCAGTCCATGCCTCCTCTGGAATACCACCATCCAAAGGGGTTGAAGGTCCTCTATTTATCAAATAGACAACAGTATGTACAACATCTGCCCAAAAATGTAAGGGCAATCCAGCATGCAATCTCATGCTCCTCGCACGTTCCATGATGGTCCTATTCATTCTCTCTGACACACCATTTTTCTGTGGAGTTCCTGGAACTATCTTCTGCTTTCGAATCCCATTTAAGGAACAGTAATCTTCAAATGCTTTGCTGCAATACTCACCTCCATTATCCGATCTGAGACACTTCAACTTTTTTCCTGTGTCATTCTCAATCAAAGCTTTCCATTTCTTAAAAGTTTCAAAAACATCTGATTTTTGTTTTAGGAAATATACCCATGTTTTTTTGGTTGTCATCAATAAAAATAACATAATAACAAGAGCCACCAAGAGAAGATACCTGAGCCGGTCCCCATACATCTGAATGTACAAGCTCTAACTTCTCACTCTTCTTCTCTTTCCCAACCTTGAGAAATCTAACTCTTTTCTGTTTACCATAAACACAGTTTTCACAGAACTCTAAATCAATCTTCTTTAGTCCTGGCAATAGATTTTTGGAGTGAAGGATTTTCATCCCTTTCTCACTCATGTGCCCAAGCCTATGGTGCCACATTATCGAATCTGTTCTTGCAACATTTATTGTTGTTGTCTCTGCAGTAACTTTATCTGTAGCAGCTAAGGTAGAGTAAGTGTTACCAGTACACAGATATAATGTGCCTACCTTCACACCTTTAGCTACTACTAATGATCCTTTAGTGACTTTCCACATACTGTCTGAGAAGGTAACTATGCAACCTTCACTACCTAGTTGCCCTGCAGAAATTAAATTTCTTCTTAAATTAGGAACATGTCTTACCTCCTGCAGAAACCAGTCATTACCATTCTGCAACTTGATCTTTATCTTTCCTTTTCCAATAATTTGACAGGGCTCATCATCACCCAAATATACCTGTCCAAAATCACCTTGAACATAATCTAGAAAATATTTTCTATGGGGTGTAGCATGAAATGAAGCCCCAGAATCTATTACCCAGGAATCATTAACATTATCCAAACATAAGATTAAAGCATCTTGTAAAGTATTACTTGCAATATTAGCTTCCTTACTGTCATTTTCATTTTTGTCTCCTTTGTTTTTCCGAGAGGAACAGTCTTTCTTTAGATGACCAGGCTTTCTGCAGTACCAGCAATCTTTCTTTCCTTTAGATTGAGAGCGTCCTTTCTTTGACTTCCCTCGTGACTTCTCATTCCCAGGGCCTTTTCCTCTTTCCTTTGATCTTCCTCTGTTCTCCACATTCAAAACACTACCCGATGATGTTGGAGTCTCACCTGTGCTTTTCCTTCGCATTTCCTCGCTTAGGATAACACCAACAATATCATCAAATACCAAAGTATTTTTACCAGAGACAGAGTTACTTACAGCCATAACCAAGCTATTCCAGCTTTCTGGCAAAGAACATAAAATCAAGAGAGCCCTAACCTCTTCTGCAAAGGTAATTTTTACCGAAGACAATTGACTGGTAATTGTATTAAATTCATTTAAGTGCTCCGCTACAGATCCTCTCTCACTCATTTTCAAATTAAACAAATGCTTCATAAGAAATACCTTATTCAAAGCCGAGGGTTTCTCATACAACTTAGCCAATGTTGCCATCAAATCTACAGTCGTTTTTGCTTCTGTTATATTGAATGCTACAGATGACGCAAGGCACAATCGAATGGATCCCAGTGCCTTTCTATCTAAAATGTCCCACTCTTCATCTGATATTGTGGTCGGTTTCTTTGCCTTTCCTTCCAATGGCCGCCACAAATCCTTTTGATACAGGTAATCCTCCATCTGCATTTTCCATAACTGATAATTCTAGCCGTTAAACTTTTCGACCTTGAATTTGGAATCCTCCATTGCTCCCACTCAAATCTGAAAGTCCTACCAATTTATAGAAAACCTCGCTCTGATACCAATTGTTAGGGTTTCAAGCAGATCTGAAGCAAATATGAACTAACAATTATATGCAGATTTAAATACAAAAGATAAAGAAATAAAATAGGACACAGATAACACAGAGATTTAACGTGGTTCACCCAGAATGGGTTACGTCCACCATACACAGTCGTCCAATCTTTCTTATTATCCAGCAAAAAGAGTACATCAACCTTACAATGCCTTAAACATCCCAGCCGCTTATAACATGCGTTTTTAGGGCAACAAAACAAAGTTGGCCTTTTTTAGGGTTTTATTACAATGTCGGTTTTCATCAACAAAAAACGGCAAAATTTTTTTTCTCGGGGGCTACCGCCCCCGAACCCCCATTTTTCTCGGGGGTTGCCGCCCCTAAACCGCTACCCAGGGCCCGGCCCGCCCTCGGACCCCGGCGGGGATACGTGCTGAGTGTACAGTACTTTGCTGATCAGTCGCCATATTTCAACAATCTCCCATTTGGAGACTGATCAGGCTCCACACCAAACACAGTTGACTACACAAGGCAAGTCTGCAATCAACAAACTGCTAGTAGTATGGATATACGAATTTCACCATCAATCAAACACATTTCTTCCACTCATCTAATAACATGAAATCAAATATGAGAAGTATAGAGACCATGCAAATTGTTGAATCGACCCATAAATTTCACCATTTCTTCAATGAAGTTTTACAAGTCTTTTACAACAACATCTTGGCAACAATCTTTTTCCTTCTCTCTCTACTCTACTCTAATTGCTATACTATTAACTGACTAATTCACTATTCTAACTATTCACTCCCTACTTTTTATTAGCCTTTACAAAATGAAGAGTCGGGGCTTATATAGTGCCCTTAATACAATTCAATGGCTAAGATCAATTTGAGATCAATGGCCAATATTCTACAATGAAAACCCTAATTAGGGTTTGTTACAACAAACTCGATTCTGACCAATGAAATAATTGTATTAATTGGACACATGTCTTCTCTGGAAAATTCGACCAATGGATAGCTGGGGTAGGTACATCAAAGTTTGTGCCATCTCCCATGAGTTAGGTACATTGAATCTGGATATGCTGAGGTGGACCAACCCGACTGGAGGAGCAATGACTAGGATGCCACCTTGTCTGACTCTTGCAATTTGGTAGATATCCAATTCGATGTTGCTGAGAAGCTAGCTTTAATTAACTCTTCTGAAACTATCTGCTTCTTCAACGAACCCTTGCTCTGACTTCTTTTGTCTTTGATGTGCAGGATGATGATGTACCTCGCCATGAAATGCTGGATTGGAAGAGGTCACCCTTATCCTTGCTCAATCTTCTTGGAGGAGACCGTCTTTGATCTGGCTTGATTTTCTTTGATGAGAGTCTGCCAAGTAATAGATCTTTCGACTCCGGGCCGCCATTTGATGCCTACACAAAAATTCCAAAATTAATTTTTAAGCATTATATCTTAAAATGTAGAAATTAAGACTCTCCAAAGGGAAAATTCAAGATATTGATTACGAAATTTCATGATAAATCTAGAATTCTTCATTTCCTAATTAATTAATCAACAAAATCAAACTCTCAAGTCTTAGACTTCTTTTCAGAAATTGCTATGAAATTAAAACAAGCCTTGACGAAGAATATCAAAATGATTTCCATACCTTCTCTTGAGTACTTAACTCTAAGACCTTCGAAAATGATGAAAGAAGACTGGATTTTGCTAGACAAGGTTTAGATTATAGTCCTCCCTTGGATGAATTACGCCTCCATCAGCCTTCAAAATGAATTTCACCCTCCTTAGTCTCCACACTTAGCAAAATTTCGCCTTCAATCTTTTGGATTTCGCTCCTCAAATTGGTCCTCAATTTCGCACTTTAGAAGGGATGAATGAATGATTTGAACTTGAAACAATGCCCCCCTATTATATAGAGTGCTCACCTTCTTTCCTCCAAGGCCGACTTGGCAAAAGGGATAAAAAAATAAATAAATAAAAACTCTTTAAAAAGCTGGCCGACTTGCCTATAAAGGCAAAATAATGCCTTTGAGCGCTCACTAACAAATTTTAATTCAAAAAATTAATTTTAGATGCCTCCAAGATGTCCCTTTTGATTATTTCAAGGTCAAAAATTAATTTATTAAATTGCCAATGCCTTTAATTTAATGCGAATTTAATCTTTTCAAATGCTTCGAAGTCAGCAATTTTGGGGGATTTGAGGAATATCAAAGTTTTATTAAGGCCATAATGAAGATTGACAATAATTTCGCCCTGGACCCTCAGCAAGGGTCAGGAGCGATTTTCCAAATTACGCCTTGAATATCCAATTTTTGCAAATCCAAAATATCACCAAGGCACTCCAAATGGCATCTTTTACTGGAGTTTGGGCTTGATTTCACTTGAATTTTGGAAGAAAAGTGCATTTAGGATTTTTTCGCCCTGGACCCTCAGCAAGGGTCAGGTGCGATTTTTCAAATTTGTGCTTACTCCTTCATCAACTTTTCTTGAATCCACCCTTCAAGGCTAGGCAAAGGTCTTCCTCTTCCACTCCATCCAGGCTTGGTTTGTTCCTGCAAGGAAAAATAGGGGATTTTCAAATTTTCGCCCTAGACCCTTAGCAAGGGTCAGGAGCGATTTTTCTTCCTTGGCTTAGAATCATCAAGTTTTGGAAGCAAATCCTTATTCATCATGTTTTTGAAGGCCATTTTTACCATAGTGCATCCTTGCCTTAGCCAAAACTAAAAGGAAATAGGTTGATTTTGCATTTTGCAATTTTCGCCTTGGGCCCTCAGCAAGGGTCAGGAGCGAATTTGAGTTTTTTGAGCAAATTCTTTCATTCTTTTAGCTCCAAATTATTTCTAAGGCATAACACACATGTCTTTGTCTCATCCAAGTCATAAAAACCAAAATCCAATCTTGAAATGCAAGGAAAATAGGAGGATTTGAATATTTCGCCCTGGACCCTCAGCAAGGGTCAGGAGTGAATTTCCCTTTGGGCATCAAAATTTGCATTTTTAGCCATCCAACCCAACTTCAAGGCAATTCAAATGTCATTTCACACCCATGTCTAAGCTTGGCCTTGCTCAAATTTTGGAGGAAAGGATAGGTTTTAGGATTTTCGCCCTGGACCTTCAGCAAGGGTCAGGATCGAATTTCCGTTTCTAGGCTTGGTTCTTCCTTTTTCAAACTCAAAATCACCTCAATTTGACCAAACAAGGCAAGAAATGTCTTCTACTAAGATTTTCGCCCTAGACCCTCAGCAAGGGTCAGGAGTGAAATTTTGGTTTTAGGCAAAATCCTTTATTCTTTTAAGTTAAAACTTCTCCAGAGGGTAAAGGGAGTTGTCCTTGTTTCATCTATGTCCAAAACTTGACTTTTTTCATTGCAAGATGAGAGCTATTCAAAATTTCGCCCTGGGCCTTCAACAAGGGTCAGGAGCAAATTTACCTTAGTTGCCCAAAATTCACCATTTTTCATGCTTTCAAACCCTCAATTGCATCAAGTGACGTCCAATCTTCCTTCTAGGAGACCTTGAACAAAACAAGTTAGCCAAAATTAGTGAAAAATAGGCTCATACAAAATTTTTGCCCTGGACCCTCAGCAAGGGTCAGTAGCGAAATCTTCATTCCAGGCTAAACTATTCAATTTCTTAGTTTCAAACCACTTCACAGGGCGAGGTAAGATCATTTTCAAGGCCAGGAACAAGGTTTCAAGCTCAAACAAGGTGGCAAATGAAGTTTATAATGAATTTCACTTTGGACCCTCAGCAAGGGTCAGGAGCGAAATTCCTAATCTTGGCCAAAATCCATCATTTTTTCAAGGTTTTCAAACATTTCCAACTTTCCCTTCAAAATGCCTTGCAAGTCAAAATTTGGTCAAATAAGGCAAGAAATGAGTCCTAGATTGATTTTCGCCTTGGACCCTCTAGAAGGGTCAGGAGCGAGATTCGCTTTGGACCTCTTGAGAGGGTTAGGAGCGAGATTCGCTTTGGACCTCCTGAGAGGGTCAGGAGCGAAATTTGCTTTGGACCCTCAGGAAGGGTTAGGAGCAAAATTTGACTTTTTGAACTCTCCGTCAGGATAATTTTATGGAATATAACATTTAAGTATATACTTTCAGGATGTTTGAGAGTGGTTTCAGACCTCCAGGAGGTATATTGCAAAATCTAGTTTTTGGAGGATTTTCAGTTTTCCAGACTTAGTCAAATTTCAGGATCAGGACATTCCAGACTTAGCCAAATTTCAGGACATTCCAGACTTCATCACTCACCAACTTGACCTAACTCAAGTAGAACCTGCTATCCAGGTGATCCCCTTGGCGACACTTGAAAGCTAAAGGCTAACAGACAAAACCCTAAAAGACCTAAAAAGACAAACCCTAGAAAGCAAAAAAAAAGAAGGGGTCCCCATTTGCAATGGGGCGATGTGTGAAATGGTCACAACACTAATGCTGTTAGAGACATACCTAAGATTGTGAAGCCCTATAATCCGGTATGTAAGGAAAGCCCTATAATCCGCTATGTAAGGAATGTCAAATGGGAAAGCCGGTCAGAACTTCTTTTAAGAGTATACAAGACAGATCTAATGATCTTGATCTTATTCATACTGATTTGTGTGGTCCTGCTAGAATAAAAAGTTTTTTAGGGTGATAGATATTTTATGCTAATAATTGATGATTATTCTAGAATGATGTGGGTTACTTGTCTAAGGGAGAAATGTAAAGCTTTTGAAAAGTTTAAGATCTTTAAAGCTAAAGTTGAGACAAAGACATGGTTGAAGATCAAATGCTTAAGGTCAAATCAGGGTGGTGAATTCACATCCGGTGAATTTAACAGTTATTGTGAGAAGTATGGGATAAGGAGACAGTTGTCTGCAGCTCGGACACCTTAGCAAAATGGTGTTGTGGAACGAAGGATCATAAATATCTTGGACGCGGCCAAGAACTATGATGATGGAAGCTAATCTGCCTCATATCTATTGCAGAGAAGCTGTGAGCATGACGGTATACACATTTAACAAAGTTTCTATCAAAGGAGACACCAGTAAGATACCTTATGAATTATGGTTTGGTCATACACCTACAGTTAAGTATTTTAGAATCTTTGTAGTAAATGCTATATCAAAAGAGATGATTCCACTGGAAAGTTTGATCCTAGATGTGATGAAGGGATATTTCTTGGTTATTCTAATGAAAGCAAAGCATATAGATGTTATAACAAAAGATTGCAGAGAATTGTGGAGAGTACTAATGTCAAGGTGGATGAGCTGTACAAAGGTCAAATTAGAACTTATGAGAGAAAACCGGAAGTGGGGATGATCATAACTGAACCGGTAGCACCTGTATCGAAACAAAATGTTGAACCAGTTACCCCGCCAGTATCAGAAAACTCAACAGTAAGTGAAGATCATAGCAAAGAAATAGAAAGTTAGAAGACTCCTAGGTATGTAAGGTTAAATCATTTAGTTGATCAGATCATTCGAGACAAGAACAAAGGAGTAATGACAAGAAGAAGGTTGGCAGCTGATGAGGTATGTTTAATTTCTCAAGTTGAACCGGCATCAGTTATTGAAGCTTGTAAAGATGAATGTTGGATGAAAGCTATGGAAGAGGAATTAGATCAGATTGAAAAGAACAACACATGGACTTTAGTTCCTTGGCCTAAAAATAAAAATGTTATTGGAACTAAGTGGGTTTTTAGGAATAAATTGAATGAGGATGGACAAGTTGTGAGGAATAAGGTTAGATTGGTATGTAAAGGATATTCTCAGAAGGAAGGAATTGATTATGATGAGACTTTTGCTCCGGTAGCTAGGATTGAAGCTGTGAGATTATTTCTTGCTTATGTTGCCCATAAGAAATACAAGGTTTATCAGATGGATGTCAAGTGTGCATTTGGGAATGAAAATCTTGAAGAGGATGTTTATATTGAGCAACCTGATGGATTTTCACTTTCAAATGACAAAAACATGGTTTGCGGGTTAAGGAAAGCTTTATATGGATTGAAACAAGCCCCTAGAGCTTGGTATGCTAGATTGGACAAATATCTTTTGAAGCTTGGTTTCACTAAAGGTAATATTGACAATAACTTCTATTATAAGATCACTGATGATTACATATTGATTGTTGAAGTCTTTGTTGATGATATCATTTTTGGAGGTGAGGATAAGTTATGTATGGAATTCTCTGAAAATATGAAGAACAAATTTGAGATGTCTATGATTGGGGAGATAAAAAATTTCTTAGGTTTGCAGATTACTCAGAATGATAAAGGTATTTTCATCTGTCAAACTAAGTATGCTAGAGAGTTGTTGAAATTTGGTATGGAAAATTCCAAACTGGTTGGTACTCCTATGGTTACAAGTGAGAAATTGACAAAGAATGATGCATCCGCTCAGATAAATCCTACAAGGTATAAATCTATGATTGGAGGTTTGTTATATTTGACTCAGACTAGACCGGATATAATGAATGCGGTTTGTATTGTATCAAGATATCAGAGTGATCCTAGAGAGAATCATGAGTGCGGTGAAAAATATTTGCAGGTATTTGCAAGGAACAACTAAGTATGGTTTGTGGTATCCTAGAAATGATGACTTTACACTATGTGCATATACAAATGTTGACTGGGCTGGAGATGTTGATGACCGAAAGAGAACATCTGGTGGAGATTTCTTTCTTGGAAAGAAACTTGTTTCATGGATCAACAAGAAACAATCATGTACTTCTTTATCTACTACTGAAGCTGAGTATGTTGTTGCTGCTACTAACTGTACACAAGTTCTATGGATGAAGCAAATGTTGAATGATATAAGGGTAGATTGTAATGAACCAGTATTTATTCACTGTTGTAACTCTGCTGTTATTGACATATCAAAGAATCCGGTATTTCATTCTAAGACTAAGCACATTTCTACCAAGTATAATTTTCTGAACGAGAAGGTGGAAGCAAATGAAGTCAGATTGGTTTATGTGAACACTAAAGAGTAGATTGCAGATATCTTCACTAAACCTTTGCCTAAGGAATCATTTGAGTACTTCAGAGACAAATTGAGAGTTTCTGCTCCTTCGGTGGAGACTTCAGTGATGTTGATTGACATCAGTTCGACATGTATTATTAGAACTATCATTCATTCCATATTGATGTGTTGGTGTACTACTCAGGGGGAGTAGTCAGATGTGTGGTTCAGAGGATTTATGGTTTTTCTTTGATGTTTATGTCAGATTTCTGGCATTGATGTCAAAGGGGGAGAGATATTTATGTGAAAAACAGAGCTTAACAGGGATATCATTCACAGGGGGAGTTTGGTCTGTTGGTCCAGAACTTCATTGTCATATCATTTTGGGAGATTGTTGGATGTCTTCCATTGGGGGAGACTTGTTTGGCACTTGGATGTTTTTCATATCTAGTGTTGCCATCAATACCAAAGGAGGAGATTGTTGGCAATTTGGAGAATTGATTATGTGTTGCATTGATGTCGACACTAGCTATTTTGCTGTCTACCAGCTTTCGGTAGAGTGGTTGGTCTTTTATGTTGATCTGAAGATTTGTCTCCGGTTTGGTCCGGTTGTTGGAATTGGTTTGGATTGGTTATTCATGTGTTCCTGATGCGTATCACATTCAATTGGTGTGGGATTTGATGATCCAGATGCGTGTCACATTCAATTGGGGTGGGATTTGATGATCCAGATGCTATCATTTGTTCTAGTAAGCCTTTTGGTTATCGATAAGGGTTTTATCGGCTACGCTTTGATGAAGATCTTTTGATGAATCCGATAAGTGGTGTTGGTGTGGCTTCTAGAAGGTTATTAGGATGATGATGGTTATCATGTTCATGTTCCAGTTGTTCGTGGTGTTTCATTTGGCTTATGGCAACTTATTTTAAGTTGGTGGTATTCTGCCAGGTTATGGACCGGTTTATGTAACGTGTTGGTTGATGCTCCCGATGTGTCACCGGTTGGATTTATTGTTTGGTTTATGTTGTTTCAGTCTTAGGCCGATTTGGTTTGTCATTGGATTGCGGGATTATGTAACGGATCTATTGTATTATCTTTTAGGTGGTCGACCTAATTATTTAGGTCCCGGGTTGGTATAAATATGATGTAAGATCTCTTTGTAAATCGTGGAATGGTATGGGATTAAGGTTATGGGATTATCTGTGTGCAAATAAAGTTGCAATCATATGCAGAGGTTTTGGTCAATCATAGGTGATCAAATTGGGTTTGTGAAAGAGGTTTAAGACCTCTGGTATTGAGCTTAACCGGAACTGTACTCAGGCATATGAGATGCTATTCTTGCAGTTCATTCATCGTTCCGGATTGTAGTCTGGATTTATTTTGTAGTCAGTGAGACTCCTTTTGTGATGAGCAGTGTGCTCTAGGTTGTTGGCCTTCCTGCATGTGCAGGCCCCTCTTATTGTAATCACATACTTGCTACAGAAGTATTATTTGGCTGTGGGTAGGCTTACCACCATGGTTTTTCCCTTTACCGGGTTGTGTTATGGATGGTTGGTAATTGTTTTGTGATTTATGTTTGTGCTTAATTGTTATATCTGCTATTCGGGTATTTGGGTTATGCATTCCGGTAAAAGGTTTTGTGTGCTTAAATTTTTATAATCTGTTGACAACTGATTCACCCCCCCCCCCTCTCAGTTGTCCACCTGTTATCCTAACAGTTTCCCTCTTTAAATGCACAGATCTACTGTTTTAGATATATATGTGTGTATGATAATCCTTTCTATTCCATCAGGTCTGACTTTCTGGTTATTGATTTAATGTTTCCTCTTCTTTTCCTTCAAGCCTACTTTATTATTGTTTGCAGATTTGTATTTGTGTTCTGATCTCTTCGATAAATGTTCATATCATTCTTCCAGATTTTCTTATAATTCAGATTTAGGCCACTGCTCCTAAATCTGCTTTTAATGCTTAAGATATCTTTCTATTCCATGGATCCTTCCTTCTCAAATGAAAACTTATCCAGTTTATATCCTCCAATGTGAGGGAGATTCACCTCTTCTTAGTGGTCACAACCTTTCATCATTGCTGCCCCTTTGAATGAGTCACTTCCTTATCTTCTTTGCATTAATGCTTCCTTAATTCCTTTGCTCCCTCCTTTTGTCCTTTTTTTTCCCCAAATGTTCTCCTCTCCCTTTTATATCTCATGTTTGAGGGAGTCACAACTTTGCATTTCATGCCTTTTGAGCATTCATTAAACCTAACTAAATTTTAATTATATTAATTTTTATTTTTATTCTTTTATATTTTAATTTATTATTAATTATTTATTAATAAATCCTATTTCAACAAGGGGACATTATAGAATATAGAAATAGAAACATAGCAAAAATGATACCAATTAATAGTACTCAACACAACATATGGCAAAAAGATATATACTTTATCATCAAAGTGTAATATGTAAAATCATGAGTATTTTCCCATACAACAATGAGAGTATATATAGAGCCTGAGGTTGGTTAAGCCTTCGAATCGTCGACAATTGCCACAACCTCTCGGGAACAACTAATTGCACTACCAAGTATACTAACAAAACATTATTTATTATTAAGGCAATTTTGCCAACTACATCAGCCCACCCAAAAAAGAAGTCGTCTTCCAGACGACAAAACAAAATGGGGCAGGAAAGTGCAAAATAACTAAGGGTAAGAGGACATTTCTAGTAGTAGAGATGACATCAGGGTGGAAGGCTATGAGTGTTGTTGTAGGAGTTGGAGGCACTGAGTTGCCATAAATTCCAGCTTGTGAGATGCCTTCACCATGTATGTTGTCTCCATTAGTTTCGTATGCATTGCCTCAAGCTCGTGTGTTCAGTTGCATGATTTGCTCATCCTTTCCTACCAACTATGCAATCAGCTTTGCCACCCATCGATCTCTATTAGCCAACTGTTGTTGATGCTCACCCACCTTCTCCAAGGAAGTGACTCGAGAGTGTTCCTATGCCAACTGGTCTCGAGCTTTTTGTGCCTGTTCTATAAGAGAATGTTGAGCATGCTTATATGGTGGAGGGCCTTCTCTCATTGGTCAATAGCTTGGGAGTGTGTGGTTTCTTAGCTTCCATTGTTTAAGGAACAAATCACTGAAAGCAACCTCCATTCTGTAAATTGCTCGAAGTACTCATCCATGGAGGCCTCCAACCATAGGGCGTTGCGAGGTCTAGGCATCTCTCATCTCTTGTGTATCCACCTTCGACCAGCCTCACGCAGTGAAGCATCTAAAAAAATCTCCGTCACATCCACCCTCCATAAAGGCCAAAAGACACTCAGTTGCCTATGCTACCAGGGGATCATGACCGATGTCCAAGTGTAATGTCCCTGATATTATGAAATAATTTAATAATTGTGTATGGCCCCGAAAGTTAAATTTTTTATATCTCAGGCCCTTTTTACTTTTGGTGGTAACATTTTGGCTGGATCGGTACTTTTTGTAATCCTTCAGGAAACTTCCCCGAAGCCATATGTATGGCCAAGTTAGTCATTGTTGTAGGTATGCGAATTTGGTGTTTTCTCTGTATGTGCGAATTCCTGTTGGAGTTCAATTGTCAGCCATTTCGGAGGTGGAAGATCCTCCCTACTTGGCATTCGTAGTTTCGGTGGTTCACAACCACCCTAGCCTGCCATTGGAAATATCATTTCGATATTTCATATTATGCTACAAATTTGTGAAGTCTTCATTCGAAGACAAATTTGTATTAGACAACGATATCTGATATTGTGTTATGAATAATATTCATAATCCGAGCATTCCAGTATTCCAGTAATTGTTCGTAACATCATTGCTTGCCTTCGCATCTCTCACATAGTCATAGCACCAACATATTGCATATAACGGAACCATCTTTCCGAGGCCGAGATTATTAGTTCTGTACGTAGGAGAGTCAATTGACCGTATGGAAGGCAAGAAGCGTACGGAGTGGAGGGCCGTACGGTGGAGGTTGTGTTGTCGTACAATAGGATAAGCGTACGGTACATTACAATGGTATCAGAGTTGGTGATCTTGCCAACCTATCGGGTAGTGGATGCAAGTGTACACCAGAAGGAGGTACTGCTCTGCTGACTGAATGGGGGAACCACGGGATCTTGCCAATGAAGTCATGGCACTGTTAAGGGAGCTAACCAGAATGCAAGCTCAGCTCAACGACACCTTGGTCAAAGGGGAACAACGACAAAAACTCATGGAAGATAAATTGCGACAATTGGCCTTGGGAAAAACAAATGGAGATCATAATGGACAAAGCGATGATTCGGTCAGTGGAAGGTCAAACCCACGGCGCTCACATTTTCGACTGTGATGCCAACTTTTCCCTAGAGAACAGAACCACCGCGTAGGGAGCAAGAGCCCACTTTCCAGGAGTTGCAAGCACAGTTGAATCAAGATTGGAGGGATGCAAACCTCTAGGGAGACATATCCTTCAAGGATTATGTCGAGCTTCAGATGAAATACTCAAGCGGCAGAAGTCGTGGCTACTATGGCTACTATAACGATGATATCAAACGGAAGGTTGGTAAGGTTAATTTGTCATCCTTTGATGGGACCGAGGCAACCTCGGCACAAGTTTGGGTACAAAAAGTAGATACCTATTTCCAACTTAACCTGATGCCTGAAGATGAAGTTATCAAATTTTCTACACTTCACCTGGAGGGAGTCGCTCATGAATGGTGGCATCATGGAATGGTCAACTTCGGCCACGATCAGATAACTTCATATGCGGAATTCACGAAGAGGCTCATAGACCGTTTTGACGGAAAGGATCTAGAACTCAACTTCAAAGAGTTGGCTCAACTGAAGCAATCTGGACTGGTGGACAGTTACATTACAAAATTTCAGAGACTGTCCGTGTTGGTGACAGATATCTCGGAGAGGAGATTGGTGGTTTTATTCATGGATGAGTTCATGGAACCACTGAAGGGTTGGGTGAAAGGGTTCAACCCCAACACGCTCACGGAAGCAATTAAGAAGGCCTATGACATGGCGACATCTTCTTCCTCTAGAAACTGTCCACATGCCAAACCACCCTTCGCCCCGAAGGAGAAGGATAACGAAACCTTTCCGAAGAAGTCATCATTGGATGAGGCCACAAAACAGGAGCTTAGAAGGAAGAAGGTCTGTTCCACCTACAGGGAGCCGTGGGCGCAAGGCAGCGATGCTTGGGCAAAAGAAAGATTCATTATATTGAGGTCATGTCCTATGGCGAGGAGGAACTTGAAGGAAGTGAGCCACCAAAGGAAGAGTCTATAGAAGAAACAGGATAGGCGGAGAGAATTTCCACACTGGTATGGAGGGGAGGCGTCATTGCCACACTGGCTGGTATCCCAAGGTGCAGTGTGTTTAGGGTACACAGTACGCTTCAAGGGCAACAAGTCCTAGTCATGCTCGACAGTGGGACCTCACTCAACTTCATAAACTCATCGCTCGTCACTCGAAGGGGTTTGCATACAAAAGAGCATGAAGGGTTCGAAGTCAAGGTGGTTGGAGGAAATCTCCTATCCTGCACTCATGTCGTTCCGTAACTGAGCATCACCATGGGAAATTACATGGTGACAGACGATTTCTTTGTGGTAGATATGGATGACACAGATGTCATATTGGGCATTCAATGGATGGAGACCCTCAACTAGTACACGTAGAAGTTCTCATTCGAGGTGGATGGCAGGAAGGTGGTTCTGAGAGGAATGTCGAATGGCAGCCCGAGGGAGATTTCGGCCAAACGAATGGAAGCCCTTTTCAAACATGATGAAGTCATTTGGGCAGCACATTGCTTGATCTCGACAGAACCTATGAGAGGGCAACAGTCTCACTACCAGGATGAGGAACTTCAGTCGGTGTTGGATAATCATAGTGTGGTGTTCGCTGACATCCCACTTAGCATACCTTCACACCGTGGCTTTGAGCACACCATCGAGTTGGAGGAAGGAGCCAAACCCGTCATTACCACACCCTACCACCATCCTAAGAAGTTCAAGGATGAAATAGAGAAGATGTTCCAGGAACTCTTCGACAAAGGATGGATTAGGCCCAGCTCTAGTCCCTTCGCGTCGTCGGTAGTGATAGTAAAGAAGAAGGATGGATCCCTCCGGATGTGCGTAGACTACTGTGCATTAAACAAAAAGACTATCAAGAATAGATACCCCATCCCTAGAATCGATGAGCTGTTGGACGAACTACATGGCGCAGTCTATTTCTCTAAAATTGATCTCCACTCTAGCTACCACTAGATCCGCATGAGGGAGCAAGATGTAGAGAAGACAACCTTTTGTTGTCATTACGGACACTATGAGTTCTTGGTCATGCCGTTTGGATTAACCAATGCTCAGACCACTTTCTAGTCGTGCATGAATCACATCTTCAACAAGTAGCTGCGCAAGTTCCTGTTGGTGTTCTCTAATGACATACTTATCTATAAAAAAACATGGGAGGAACATCTGAGGCATTTGGACGAAGTTCTGGGAATCATGGAGTCACAATCATTGTTTGCCAAGAGGTCCAAATGCGAATTTGGAATGACGGAGATATTGTACTTGGGACACATCATTAGTGCCCGTGGGGTTCAGGTACATCAAGAGAAAATTCAGGCCATTCTAGACTGGCCGCCTCCCAAGACTCTCTCGAAGCTGCGTGGATTTCTTGGATTGTGCAGTTATTATAGAAGGTTTGTGAAGGGATTTTCATAGATTGGTGCATCATTGTTAGACCTGACGAAGAGAGGATCCATCCTTCCATTGGGATGCGCAGGCCCAATATACTTTCGACAAGTTGAAAGAAGTTATGAGTACGTGTCTGGTTCTGGCACTACCAAACTTCACCCGGCCTTTCATCTTAGAGTGCGATGCTTCGGGTGAAGGCATTGGAGCGGTGTTGAAGCAAGACTGTCAGCCCATCGCGTTCG
The DNA here is from genome assembly GCF_030272615.1 of Cryptomeria japonica. Lineage (NCBI taxonomy): Eukaryota > Viridiplantae > Streptophyta > Pinopsida > Cupressales > Cupressaceae > Cryptomeria > Cryptomeria japonica. The sequence continues at coordinate 220,997,574 of NC_081405.1, forward strand.
AGAGTCGGAAGCTCTCGGAAGCAGAGCCGCTGTACTCCATCTATGACAAGGAGATGCTCGCCATCATGCACGCACTGACGAAGTTTCAACAGTACCTCGTCGGGGCAAAGTTTGTCGTGCGAACAAACCACAACAGCTTGCAATATTTCTTGGAGCAGAGGGATTTGAACGAACGGCAACAAAAATGGGTGAGCAAAATCCAGGCATTTGATTTTGATATTGAGTATGTGAAGGGAAAGAATAATGTGGTGGCCGATGCTCTGTCAAGAAGGCCTGCCATATGTTCTCTATCCCAGATTTCAGCGGATTGGAAGGAACATTTGTTGGTTGAATACTCCAAGAATACATTCGCGTGCGAGTTGATGGATGGTCAAGTGTAGGATGATAGATACAAGGTGGTTGACGACATCATTTACTACAAGGACATAATTTATTTGGTGCCTGAGTCCAAGATGAAGGAAAAAATTCTAAAAGAAATGCACGACTCACCCCTGGCCGGACACCCAGGATACTTGAAAACCTACAGACAAATCCGAGAAAGGTTTTCTTGGAAGGGCCTTAAGAATGACGTTCTGCAGTACGTGCGGGAATGCTCCACCTGCTAGCTGAACAAATCTGAGCACACCTTACTACTTCAGTTGTTGCCAATCCCCAACAAGAAGTGTGATAGCATCTCAATGGATTTCATTACTGGGCTTCCCAAAGTGCAAGGAAAGGATTGCATCTTTGTCATGGTAGATCGTTTGACCAAGTATGCCCATTTCTTTGCCATCTCCATTGGATACCAGGCATCTCAAACGGCCGAGTTGTTCTTCCGGGAGGTATTCCACTTGCATGGTCTTCCATAGAACATAGTGAGTGACAAGGATAGCCGCTTCTTGAGCACCTTTTGGATGGAGATATTTCGGTTGGCAGGAAACCGAGTTGTCGCCAAGCACAAACTACCATCTGCAAACGGATGGACCAACGAAGATTGTGAACAAATGGATGGAGGGTTATCTCAGGAACTATGTGTCAGAACAACAGAAGGCATGGGTTTGTTCCTTACATTTGGGTGAACACTGTTACAACACCACCTACCACATGTCGATAGGTATGGTACCCTTCAAAGCATTGTATGGTTATGAACCTTCGTCATTCGTAGATCTGGCATTTGGTGACAGTCGTGCACCGAGGGCCAAAGAATGGTTATAGGAGAGTTTAAACATCCTGAGATCTCTCAAGGATAACTTGCAAAGGACTCAGAACCAGCAGAAGATGTATGTTGATCGACACCGGATTGAGCGGAGTTTTGAGGTTGGCGATGTGGTATACCTTTGGCTTCAACCGTATAGACAATCCTCCCTGAAGATATGTGGTAAGGAGAAGTTGAAGCCGCGTTTCTATAGACCCTGCAGAGTGGTTCGAAGGGTATGCAAAGTTGCCTACGAGTTGGAACTTTCTGAGGGGAGTCAGATTCACTGTGTTTTTCATGTGTCATGCCTCAAGAAGGTCGTCGGGCAACGTGTCACAGTGTCAAAGGACCTGCCACCCATTGACGAAGAAGGGAAACTAATTCTAAAACCGGCTGAGATCATCGATGTTAGAGAGAAGAAGCTGAGGTCGCGCACCGTCAAGGAATTCCATGTGCGATGGAAGGATTTGTCGATCGAGGATGCCACCTGGGAAGGTGAGCAGATTCTGGAGCATCCAAGTCGGAAATTGCTTGAGGGTAAGCAATTCTCCGGTTGGGAGGATTGTAATGTCCCCGATATTATTAAATAATTTAATAATTGTGTGTGTATGGCCCCGAAAGTTAAATTTATTATATCTCGGGCCCTTTTTACTTTTGGTGGTAACATTTTGGCCGTGTCGACACTTTTTGTAATGCTTTGGGAAGTTTCCCCGAAGCCATATATATGGCCGAGTTAGTCATTGTTGTAGGTATGTGAATTTGGTGTTTTCTCTGTAAGTGCGAATTCTGGTTGGAGTTCAGTTGTCAGCCATTTCGGAGGTGGAAGGTCCTCCCTACTTAGCATTCATAGTTTCAGTGGTTCACAACCACCCTAGCCTGCCATTAGAAATATCATTCCGATATTTCATATTATGCTACAAATTTGTGAAGTCTTCATTTGAAGACAAATTTGTATTAGACAACGATATCTGATATTGTGTTCTAAATAATATTCATAATCCGAGCATTCCAGTATTCCAGTAATTGTTCGTAACATCATTGCTTGTCTTTACATCTCTCACATGGTCATAGCACCAACATATTGCATATAACAAAACCATCTTTCCGAGGTTGAGATTATTAGTTCCGTACGCAGGAGAGTCAATTGACCGTACGGAAGGCAAGAAGCGTACAGAGTGGAGGGCCTAGGTTGTGTTGTCGTACGACATGATAAGCGTATGGTACATTACACCAAGTCCTATGCAATCTCCCCCGCTTGGCCAAGAAAGGTGGCCATGCCTTCCAACTGGCGGAAGCAACGTTGCACTGTGCCTTTTGGATATTGATGGTTCAGTTGGCTCAAGCACAACACCATGTCCTCTCCTTCATCAGATGACGACCCCTGCATAAGTGAATTTGTTACTTGTTCCTTGTGATGTCCCCAAACAAGACTCCATTAAGTATTGTTAATTTTGCGAAAGCTCCTTGTATTATCTTTAAGGATAGCTTACAATTCATTAGGAAACAATGAAGCATTGCAGAAATGAAAGATATCTGCCGGTATAAAATTAGAAGACCATACCACATATAGTGGCATCCCTTAATCATATTGTCAACAATAAACAAGCATATCGATTATATACGAAGACCAAATATAGATATAAATGATAGTCACAAACAAAGATAGAAAGTTACGCGACCATCATATCAAGTAAGATCATACGAGTGAGTTGATAAAGATAACTATGTTCCATACAAGATCATCATAGTCGATACATGTGTAATGTCCCCTTGTTAGCTAGAGTCAACAAATCAGGATCAGTCTATTAATGAAGTCCTCGTAGACTGATAAGGACAGGTAGAGAACACTGGATTGGTAGTTTTCTCCTATTTCAGAGGGCACTTTAGAGTAAGCATGGGTGGAATCAGTCGACAATATTGTTATCTCCAAGTTGCCAGTCTAAAACTGCATTAAAACCTATAATATCTCCTTCAAAGGCATACATGAGTCTAGAGAGAGAGTGAGGAGCTTCCTTGCCAGGTATCCATGAGGAAAGAGACAAAAAAGAAAATTAAAAGAGATATTAAAGTTGATGCATAGAATTTCATAATCTCTCCTTGGGTCACTTAAAACATATTTATAATATTAAGTTTCACCTTTCCTATGTACCTATTCCTAGTGAGAGTGAATGGGGAAGAGAGAGATAAAAGGTTCGTATAAGTGGAGAAAACATATAACATAAAGTATATGTCCTAAGTGGGAGAATTGTTATGACTATAAAGTAACTATTATTTAATTCATTAAATTTGATTGAGGTGTTAGGGTTTCAACCATAATTAGGGCAACTTAAGGAAAGGTTTTTAAAGGTCATTGGATATTCATTTCTATTCATGTTCTTGCTGATAATTATTTCTGCCTCCTTGTGGAGCTTATCAACCTTAGGGTTTTGAAGACCTTGGAGACGGAAACCTCCATTGTTCTTGCACATCTGCAGCTGTGAGAGACCAGCCAAGGGTGTGAGGAGGAACTCCATATCAGGGGTTTCCATTGAGCTTCAAAGAAAATAAGTTTTGGTTTTACAAAATCTGAAGCCACCTCCTTGCTTGTATGTGAAGCCATATTTTGTCATTTGGAGGGCTAGGCAATACGTTTTTTGAACATCTTTGCACCAAGATACATCAGTAGCATATTAGAGCATATGGTGTGAAGACCAGGTAGTGATTTGAAGAGTTTTTGGGCCAGCAAAGGAGTTGTAACAGCAGCTGTAGTAAGGTGGTTGGTTGCTTGGCAGGTCAACCCATTCTTTTTCTATTTGCATGAGCAATACTAACACAACTTCCTTCTAATTAGTTCTCTTCTATCACACAATCAGCCTCATATAGCAAACCATTCTGAATGGTTGCAGCAGTGAAAGAAACATCAAAATACATCAAACACAAACCTACAACAGGCTGTACCATCCAAGGAATTTGGAGTGTACAATCAACCCCAACTCAAGGGGAAACTTTAGTTTATACACTAACATTATCGACATCAGCAAACTACCATGGGACAGCAGTTTGGAGAGTAAGAAATCAGATTTCTGATCTCAGTGAGTCTTTTTCTGAGCAAGCACCTCATTTTCTGAGTGAGCTGCTTAGTTGTGTGTTTGATCAAAGAGTTCAATTTCTCCTTTTCAAACCACCGGGTATGTTAGTAGTGGCTTAAAGGATTTCACTTGTTGTAATAGAACTATTGTAGAAGATTGATGTATTCATTTTCAATAGAATACTGATATCAGTATTGAGCTTAAATGTGATTTCAAATCAGTTTTTCAATCTACTACTTGTTTGAAGAAGATATTTATCTTCTTCCTTTCAAAATTTCAAACAAAAAGCAACTACATCTTCCGCAACTTCTATCTAGCTCTGAAAGATCCCATTCAAATAAAAGACATAGTATTATTAATTTAATTATAGTACAAACAGGTGTTCTTCTTCTCCTGTTCAAAAAATTCAGTGTCCTGGAGAGGGTGGGACATTACAACATGGATGATTCACCATAAGCCATGTCAATATCAATTCTCATGAGTATTGATGGTAATTAATTAGTGAGATTCATAACAGCGCTTTGGCAAGTAATCGATGCAAGTCAGCAATTAAGACATATTGTCAGCCATAGGAGGGAACGTTGATACTCAGAACAGCGATTATTTAAAATGACTATTATGTTATCAGCGATGATGTATTACATCAAAGAACCAGCGATAGCTTCTGCTAACATTGATTAAATAACGATAGTTGATATATAGTATTAATATCAATAGGTTTGACTTAAAGTCTGGCATTACAGAGGAAGCATCTCATGGATAGGAAACAGTATGAGCAGGATGGAAGATTTAATCAATCATGGAATCAAGCCAAATTATATTATCGCTAAGGACTTTGAAGCTCAATCGCATGCATGCAGATTCAAGGATATCAACTAAGGCAAGTATCCATTAAGGAGGGGACGACAACTTAAGCAATATCGGTTTGAGAGAAGATGATTAGTTTGATAACAGTCCTTAGTTATGGGTAGCAGCGATTAAGGAATTATATCGACTATGGTAAAAGCAGATTAATGTCATTATCAATGCCATGGATTGAGGTCTCAAGGTGCGATACTATCCAAACCCAATCAATTATTAAGCAATGATAATTATCAACTATCATAAGGAGGCAGTTAACAGTAGTGAATTAAATATGGAGAGGTGCGATGTTAAGGATTAATTAATCATTATTAAATGGCATGTCTATTCTCCATAAGATACAACCATTCGGTGCCTAGGATATTTAATGGAGATTGAAATATCTATTAAGGAATAGGACAGCAAATTATCGATCAAAGGAGGATAACAAGACAGGGATTTGTTTACGAAGACAAAGAGGGTGCAACATGTATGATAAGGTGGCATTCTGAATCTTCAAAAGGTATAAATAATAAGCTGGCTGATGATCATGTGATGAAAGCGATTTTTCGAAGACTAATATTGGAGCAATGTCTATATTTTGGAAGAGTGGCATACTTAATAACAAACACAAATAATTGCTATGAAGTGCAATTATTAAGACAAAAGAAAGTCTAGAAGCAGCACTCGGTATTATTCTATAGCTGCAGTGATTAATGGGGTCTATGTTCCCAAAGGTGCGACTGAAGTGTATCTTGTTTTGTTTAAAAAGAACAAGCATTAAAGGAAGAAGGGACTATTCCTAGAAAGGTGCGATTTGATCATTAACAAGAGTGTGATTAATGTTTGCATCTAAAGTGGTGCGATTCATTAAGAGAAGAAGTAATTAAAAGAAAGAAACAATTTGTTAATTAAGAGATGTAAACGATGGTTGGAAAGGGTCTATTTGTGAAAAGACAACTCTCTTGGAAAATATATATATGAAAGGTTATATTAAGACAATTGAGGTCTGTGAGGTAATTGTTTTTCTATCTATACTTCCTTAGTTAGCGGTGCTCATTCGAGCCAGTATCAGCCTTGTGCAAGAAGAGTGTTAACCATCCTAATACAAGGTTAAGTGCACGCAATTCGAAAGTAATAATCAGAAAGTGACATATTGAGGCATAGCCTCTCCTTCAATCATTGTATGGTATGATAAGAACAGATCAGGCACTGTGAACTTAAGATTAAAAGATTACATTAGACATAGCAACTCAATCACTATGAGCAATTCTAAGACAATATCATAGCATATCTCCTATTGTCAAATCAGAGAAACCTATCAAGATAAGTTCTACCTTCCAAACTATTCTTAGCATTTTAAGCTAAATATTATAACAAAATGGCCTTAGATTTGATAAAATTACATTTATAAATGTATTACAACTCTCACCTTAAGTTGGAATAGTTGTCTCAGGACTAAATTGAAGTAAATCCCAAAAGGGAGGACATTACATTTCTGCTGAGTAGGCACCACATGGTGTAGGTACCGTTGTAACTATGGGATACACACCCTTGCCTCCTGCACTCCCACCACAATCACCTACACTGCCGCCTACTGCTACAATTGCCTTCACCCCTTAAACAATCTCCGAGAGAAACTCCCGACGTGGATCCTCGGGTGCAATGCCTAGTAGGTGCAACCATGAATCAATCCGACTAGTGCCTTCCTCAAAAGGTAGAAGTAGTGGCAGAGTTGGCCCTCTTGGCGACGGTGTTATTGACACTGAGGGTGTCACTATCGAGGGTGCGTCTGCCGAGGGTGTCACTATAAAGGGTGTCGAGGGTGTCATTGCAAAGGGTGCTAAAGGTGTCATTGCATAGGGTGTTAAGGGTTGTTGATGTGTTTTTTAGGACACCTCGAACACAAAACAAAATACTAAGTATTCTATCCTCTCTTGAATAAAGAAACCTCATATGCTAAATAATATGATCAAATGAGACAACTCCAAGGTTTACAATGCAAACAATTGACTTAAAGCTTTGGATAGACTCATTGTGTTTGATGTGATCCTGCTGGTAATCACAAAGGGATGTACACTTTTAAACACGACTGGAATGTGGAATTGAACTAACTTGGAAAAATAAAGATAATAGAGATGAAAGGTTTAATGGAATGTAATCTAATCCTAAGGACAATGATGACAATGAATGATTCTTTGATAGATGGATTCCATAATCAAGCCTTGCTTCGTCGTGCAAGAACAAGTACACAAAATTGTTGCAATCTCCAAAGGATAACGAAGGGTTTTCATATTATGAACATTCATTCAAACTTCCAATATTGGCATATTCCAAGTGAATATCCACAATCAAACTAGTGCTTAATGAGGTTTAGACTAACCATACACAACAACTTACAATCAGCAAATTACAAATGGTATGAACTGAAATTCCAACAAGTACCGTCACATTTGTCCATCATAATCAATGAATTTTATCTAAACTTGAGAAGTAACAAGATACCATGCAAATTGTAGAAACAACACATAAGGATCCACCATGCTTCAATGAAAATCATGTATTAATTCCACAAGTCTTGGCAACAACTTCGAGCTTCCTCCTACTCTGTTGCTAACTGCTATCTATCAACTTTCAACTATTTACTATTAACCCTTTACAATTGAGAGGTTTGAGCCTTATATAGAGGTATCTTTACTATTCAATTGCTCATATTGATTAAAGATCAATGGTCAAGATTACATGATGAAACCCTAATAAGGGTTAGTTACAACTAACTTCCTTTCGACTAATGATAAAATTATAATGTTTAGGACTCATGGCCACCTTTGAATTCGAACGAATAGGAAATGAGGTTAGGTATGTGGAACAATATTTGATGTAGTGCCAAGTGTCACTTGCTCCTTCATTGGATGAGTCATGTTCAATGAACTTGGGCAAGTTGGCTTGGAGTAACGTGAGTAGTTGGTGATGATTGGATGCCGCCTCAACACATTTGTCTTGTAGATCATCACAAAGAAGTGTTTTGTGTTGGGGTAATATCTCTTGATACTCAACATTTCCAAGCCCGACGTGATGACGATGGGACATATTCCCAAATTGCATCATCATTGTTGATCATGTCCCTAACTTTGATTGACTCTTCTAATATTATCTCTCATCCTTGATCACATTTCACCTTCCATCTTCTTGTTTGGGAATTTCAATCTTGTTCTTTCCTTGATGATGTTTGATCACCGTCAATTCTTGACATTCTTCATAATGCTTGGAATTCGTCGTGATGCTTTGGATTTCATCTTAATGTTAGGGAATGATCTTTGGAATTCTTTATGATGTTAAGCATTTATCTTGGGAATCTTGACTACTTCCTCTTGATAATCTCTAATTTTGAAGTGTGGAGCATGTCCTTGATGTAGTACACGACTTCATAATGTCCTTATCTCATTGGCATGCTTGATCCTCATGTTGGACTTGGAACACTTCCTCACTTTGGTAAAATTCCTATTGACGTAGGGATACCTTAATGTTATTATTGATGTCCTTGGCGTTGATGAGCAATTCTTCATATTGCATGTGTTGATCTTTCACTGTGTTGATGAATCCTCCTTGAAGTGTATCCTTCCTCCATTATTCCTTTGATGTGATTGATTTCCTTGACATGGTAGACTTGGATGGGTCCACCCGGTTGAGGGTTTGGAAGTGTCCCCATTTGTCTGTAGGGACCTAAGTTCTGATTGATTCCAAAAAGAGGCTGATGGCATGGTGAGACAAGTAGAATGCCTTGTGCTCTAGACTCAAAAATTCCTGAATCCTCTTCAACAATACCGACACCCAATTATACACCTTCCCATTCATTAGCTCGTTCATTAGGTGTATCTTCCATAGTGCAATGTCGGAAGCTTTGTTAGCTCCCATTAGGTGACTCGTTACCAATTTCATGAGGTACTTCCATTCAGTTGTTGCTATGAAGGTCTTTATCACCCCTCAAACTGTTGTTGCTATTCCACACGCTATCCCATTGCTTTTGTGTCAAATCACTTGGACACACCAGCTTTAGCATTTTGTCCTTATGTTGTGTGGTCATTTTTGTGGAGGGTTTGGCTACCTTGATGCCAGTCGAGGGGATGTCGAATACCCTCGTGAACTTACTTGGCCAAAACAAAACAGTGATTCTGCAACCTTGGAAAGTTATGGACTTTTTAGAACTCAATACTGGCTCAAACTCTAGTATGTTGAATACAGGCATTTGAATTGCCTCATCAACCTTCTTCTTCCTCAATGAATCTTTCACAGGATGGTCATCCGGAGTGTCTTGCCACCATCATCCTTTTGCATGCAAGGCCGAGTTTTCTCCCCTTTACTGCTTGTTGTGGCCATTTTTGAAACTGCAATTGATGACTTTGTCTCATCTTTCTCGTTTTTATCACCTATCGGTCGTTATTATAATTGTCACCTCTTTTGGCCCAACTAGGGTTGCCAATACTTGTTTTTACCATGTTTCAAATTTTTCCGTACACCCTTGTTTGACTGCCTCGTACCTTTCCCTCCTTGTATCATATGGACTGTATGTCTTGTGCAAAATTTCATGTGGTACACCTTCATTGTACAACTTATGTTCCTCATTGAATCCCTCTGCTCTATGTATGTGTGGTCTTCCCTCTGTTGTGCTCATGTACAATCTTCTTGGTACAGTGTTATTGCTCCCACTCACCTATGGTCTTCACTGTATGGTGTCACCTATCTCTTGACCATACGACCTTTCTGCTTTTGTCTCTTCGTGTGTCTTCTCTCCATATGGCACCTTGGCGTACGGTTGTGACAATTCCTCGACAACACAGAACCCAAATCTGTACAATCTGATTGCTTTCCCATACGGACTCGTATGACTTGATTGCCTGGCTATATGTTCTTTTCCATATGGTATATGGATTCAACTCTATCCAACCATCTTGTTCATATGGAGTTGTCTTTGTGCTTTTGTATGGCTCGACTAATTTTGTGTACGGCTTATGTAATTTTCCTTAGTAGTGTGCGTACGGTCCTGTTGTGACCATTTCACACATCGCCCCATCGCAAATGGGGACCCCCTCTTTTTTGCTTGTTTTTGTTCGTTTTCGCTTTCGTTTTTAGGGTTTTGTTAGTCCGTTAGTTGTCTGGATTTAGGGCTAAGCCTTAGGGTTTTAAATTTTGCCTTTTCAAGCCAAAATCCAGTCGCTTTTGAGAGCTTTTTGAGCTTCTTTCCTAGAAGCAAATTTTTGAATGCAATGAATTCGCCAAAATGGTCTAATTTTCAATTGGAATGTTCATGCAGAGCTTAAACTTGTCTAAAGGATGACCGTCAATGTGAATTTTTGTCTGATTGAATATTTTGACCAAATTTTGACTTTTTGAAGTTTGATCCTGGGCATTGGAATTGATTTGTTTTCGCCTCGTGAAGTGTTAAAATGTGAAAAATCTTGTTATTTTGGCCTGTAGGAGCAAAATCGCTCCTGTCCCTCAGTGAAGGACGGGAGCTCAATTTCAAATATCTCATTGTCCTTGCAGAGCCCAGACAAATTTTACGTTTGAAGTGATGAAGAACGACGAGATCTTTTCATTGAATATAAATTGAAGATTTTCATGAGCACAGAAAGGTCTCCAGAAGGAAAATCGCTCCTGTCCCTCAGTGAAGGACCGGAGCTACAATTCAAATTTCGCCATGCCCATGCAAGATTTTGATAGCTCAGCAACTGGAGGACGTCCGAAGGAAGATACTTTGCCAAATGAATATAATTTGAGATGCAAAAAATGAAGGAAAATGACCTATATTGACCAAATCGCTCCTGTCCCTCTCCAAGGGACCAGGGCGAGGTACCTTGTAGCTCTCGTCCCTCTCCCAGGGACCAGAGCGATTCCCTCCATTTTGCAAAAACCAGACAAGGGTCAAGACAAGTTTACGTTCAAAAACGAAGGAGAACATGGGATGAACGCATTGAATATAAATTGAAGATTTTTGAACGTCCATAACAGTGCTAAATGCCTAGTTCGCTCCTGTCCCTCAGGAAGGGACCAGAGCGATTTTTGATATAATTGCTCTTCTTGCAAAGTTACAAATGATGTCAAGGCATGAACGAATGGAGGGAAGAAGGACGAGTCCGTTGAATATAAACTTAGAGCATGGCAAAGTAAGATGAAAGCCACAGGGGAAAAATCGCTCCTGTCCCTCTCCAAGGGACCAGGGCGATACAAGGGTGAAGATACGTCCCTCTCAAGTTCAAGGTCGTCCCTCCAAGGTTCAAGACCGATCCAAGCCAGGACAAAAGGTGGCGAGGACATTTCAAGGCATTTCCACCAGACGCAAACGTTACAAAGGTCATCACATGGAAGGATTTGTACTCTAAAGACCTAGATCGCTCCTGTCCTTTGGTAAGGGACCAGAGCGATATCTACATAATGGCGTAGATTTCAAAAGGCGAACAAAGTTTCGAGCAACCAAGAAGGTCGAAAGGACGTCATTTCACGCAATGAAGTTGATTGCAAGTTGGTACAAACAAGAACAAGCATATAATGATGAACTTCGCTCCTGTCCCTCAGGAAGGGACCAGGGCGATGTTAGATGCATTGCCCATTTTATGCAAAATTTACGTAAGGACAAAACATTGCAATGTTCTGGAGGGTCCATGGTATGACAACAAGGTGATAAACAAGAGAGTTGAACGTCCAAACATCGCCAAATGGTGTAAAGGCCCCACATCGCTCCTGTCCTTTGGACAAGGACCAGGGCGATCCTATCAAAAGCGCTCATATTCCTCCAAAATCGAAACAAGGCGAGGTTAAGCAAGACAAAGGAAGGCGTTTGGAAAACATCACAATGAAGGATCGAAGGTCAAAATGCATGTTGAACGTGAAAAAATCAAGATCGCTCCTGTCCTTTGGACAAGGACCAAGGCGATGCTATTAAAACACTCCCGTCCCTTCAAAGATCAAAGCGAAGCAAGGTTAGGTAAGGTGAAGGACGACGTTTGAAGGACATTACCATGAAGATCGAAGTACAAAGTTGACAAGGCCAAGGAAAACATGTGGATCGCTCCTGTCCCTCTTCAAGGGACAAGGGCGATGATCCTTATAACATCGAAAGTACCTTGCAAAAGCAAGTGGAAATAAGCGCAAAGGACACAAGCAATGATATTTCGAAGGTCAAAGAACGCAAGGTGAATGCGAGATGGACATGAAAACAAGAAGATCGCTCCAGTCCTTTGGACAAGGACCAGGGCGATATGCACTTAAAGGACACCCATATGCGCACACAAGGCGATCAAATTCGAAGGACCATCAAGGTGATCGATTTTTAACGTGGAGATGAAGGAGTTGGACGTAAGAAATGCAAGAATCATGCCAAAGATAGTGAATCGCTCCTGTCCCTCTCCAAGGGACCAGAGCGATGAGGTACGTCCCTTTGTTTTCCAATTTTGGCGCCAAACAAACAAATTTAAATTTCCTTAAATGCTAAATCGATTAAAAAATTGAAAATCCATTTTTATTTAGCATTTAATATGGCGTTATCTTTTATTAATTATATTTTGCCTTTATTAAAAATCGAAATTCTCATTTAAAAAAAAACGCAAGGCATTAATAATTAATTATTTAATTAATATAAAAATCGGTTTGAAGCGCCCAATTAGGCAAGTCGGCCTTGTTATTTTATTGCAAATCATTTAAAAATGGTTTTATTTGTCAAAGTCGGCCTAAGAGGTGAAAGGGTATGAGCGCTATTTATAAGGGGAGTGAAACGTTCATTTTTACATAATCATTTTTACCTTCCTTCATGCGAATCAAGAAGAGGCGAATATAGTGCGAAGTGTGTTCAAAGGTGGTGCGATTTCAAACCAAAGGTGGCGCTAGTATCATCTTGTGTAGAGTGCGAATTGCGTTGAAGGCCAAAGGTGGTGCGAATTTCATTCATCCAAGGGTGGCGCGCTTAGCTATCAAAGGTGGTGCGATTCCAAACCAAAGGTGGTGCGAATTTGAAGATCACGCCTAAGGCGAATTTGCTAAAGACTTGGAGATTTATTTGTGCGAATTTGAAGATCCATTTGAGACCACGTCCAAGGCGATAAGTGAAGATCACATTCTATCCAGAGGTGGCGAAGTATATTTTGAGGGAACCATATTGAAGATTATCTTATACCTCAAATTTTGCCTAGGCGAATTTTGTTTTTGCATTCTAGAGTTAGCTCTCTATCGAGGTATGGCGATTTAATTATTATTGTTTTATTCATTCATCGTCATATTTCAATTTTTGAAATTTTGATTCTTGAATTTCTCTCAGCTCAATCGTTGTATTTTAGGAAATGATAACTCTAGGGACTTATCATGAGGTTTCCTAAAATCTATCTCTCTTATCTACGTTATTTGTTTCAAAAATCTATTTCTTATAGTGAAATGTTGTGTAGGTATGGCGACCCCAAAGGCGGGAGCATCCACCAGTCGCTCGGCCCTCATGAAAGAAGATCAGAAGACCGAAGAAGTGGAGACTAAGATCGTGTCCAAGTGGAGCAACATTGGAGATACAAGCTTGGGGAACTTTAGCACGAAGAAGTTCCGAGAGGTCCCTTACATCGGCAAGCCATCACCTGTCGCCCGGAGAATAATAGAAAGTGGCATCATTAAGGCGGCCGGTTTTCCTCCAGCTATTCAGTGCCACGAGTTGATGATCGAGTGTGCCCGTCATTACAATCCACAGTCCAGGACAATTGTGTCCAATGAGGGAAACATTTTGGCGTACCTTTCAGAGGAGGCCATAAGTGAAGCCTTTCATCTTCCAGAGCACAGGGACATGATATACAAGAGCATTGAAGGAGCCAGATCAGTGTACGATGATGATCCAGATGCTTGCCTAAGCATAATCAACAAGAACTGGCTACTTAAGAGTCGTCCCCGTCTGAGCAAAGTACCGAACACACCACACAGGATTGATTTCCAAGAGGAGTACAGAGATTTGATCACCATGCTCAACAGAGTTACAGGAGCACCTCATGCCTTCTATTTTGAGAAATGGATGTTTTACTTCATCCAGGTGATTGTTCAAGGAAAGGGTACAATACATTGGGCTAGGATAATTAGCCATTGCTTAGACGTACAGTTGAGAAGACTCAGGGCCACTAAGTCCTTCCACATGAGTTCATATGTCATCTATGCCTTAATCAGGAGCGTTGAGTACGCAGGACTACCTCACAGAGGAGTGATTGGAAGAGGACCCGGCGAGGTCAGAGTTTGTGAATCCTATACCTACTTGCATCATCCACCAGGGAAGAACTACAAGTTAATCAATGATACTTTCACGATGAACATCACCAGGACGTTGCAAGGAGGGATTCACAACAGATTATCTCAGGATGCCCAGGGGTTAATCAAGAGGTACGGTGCTTGGTTCATTCAGTTTCCTAAGTTCACTTACATTAGAGTGTATGGATGTCCTTTACCTCCATACATGTTGCCAAGATACCCGACAGACAGGATTGTGTTACTTGAAGTAACAAGGCAGTTGGCAGCATATGTGAAGGCATTCAGACACAGACATCAGAATGGAGTTCAGGTACCTATTATTTTGGGTAATTCGGTTGAGGTATGTCCCAGTGTCTCAGCCATGGATGATGCAGAGAGGGAGTTAGCCTTGTATCCTTTTTCATCTTTTGCTTGGAGGAATAGTTTTGATCCTCATGGACATTTAGAGGAGACAGTCGGTAGAAGATTTAGACATGAGTACCAGATTGAAGATTTTATGATGAATCTCCTAGATGATCTCGAAGTGAAACGTAAGATACATTCTAGATTGCCTCTGGATTTCATCAGGAAATGTAAGATTTACAGAGTAGCCGACCAAGCTCAGGACAACGGCAGGCACATCCAATCTTCATATGATAGAGAAAGCAAGACAATAAGTTTGAATTGGAATGAGCCCGAGGCCGTGGATTTAGATGGATTGATGGCACCAGTCTTGTCTTGTACTCGCAGATGGGTAGATGTTCAGCACCAGAAGTTGAGAGAACAAGGCATAGCCATGTCTTTTACTTTGGAAGAGAAACCAGCCGAAGGTGGAGCCAGCGTTAGTGAAGGCAATCCTAATCCTAGGAATTCAGGTGAAGGTAACCTTCGATGTGCCAGTGAGGGCAATCTCCATTCGAGAGGTTCAAAGAGAAAGGAAAGATCAGAAAAGAAAGAACCTTCCAAGAAAAAGCAAGGTGCCAACAAAGATCAGACACCAGGTATTTCTTCCAGGCCAGAAGATAAAACAGTTCGAGTGGAAGAATCCATGGAATCGATGGTACAGAATGACAGGCAGGAGGGAGAACAGGCACAGCATGTTTCATCCGATGGATCTCTCCAAGACTATGATTTAGAAGAAGATAATGAAGTAACATCTCCTCCCAGACAAGAAGAAGTAGTGCACAAAGAAATTCAAGTTCAAGAGACAAGATCAAATATCCCAGATTGGTTGAAGGAAAGATTGACTAAGGTGATCGTAATTGAGGACGAAGACAGTGCAATCGATCTAGAGAGCCTTGTTGGACGTTCACATATGACAACAGAGAAGAAGAAGGCTACAAAGATGTCCAAGATGATTCGAGATGAGACTGGATCTAGAAAACTGCAGGTAGCTACACCGGCAGCAGACAAATATGAGGGTGAGATCCTAGCGGAGGACTATGATATACAGACTATTGAGTTAGGACCATCCACAGCAGAGCAGACTTTAGATGATGCCACCGACACATTTGAGGCATTGAAGGACAAGTTCAGAGAAGAAGTAGAAAAGAATAGAAAGCTTGAGAAAGAGGTCGGTGCATGGAGAACATATTTCAGTCACATCAATGAACCTTTGGGACGTCAGGATCCAGTTAGATCACCATTGCAGGCATTGCCCCTTCAATCAATCAATGAAGCGGAAAGATTCAGGAATATGGTCCAGCGTACATGTAATTGGATGGATAGATCTCACACGGTGGCCATTGAGTTTATTACAAGGATGTCGAAGATCACCCACCAGGCTATCCAAGTCCTTGAGATAATCCACAGACTGATGGCAACAGTAGCTGCATTTGCCCACACCAAGGACGTTGTCATTCCTGTCTTGAAAGTTATAAGACATACATCCAGAAGAATTTTAGCACAAGAGAAGATCTTGGAAGGCGATTCTCACAGTTTGTTTCAGTGGTCAACCTTACTCCATATAAAGAGTGTTCTCTTTGAGGACATCAGTGTTAGATGTGGTCAAGTTGAGGAGGTGATCAATCCGATCCAGGACAGAGTATTTGAGGTACTTCGTACCATTCTTGGCAGAAGGATCGAGGTCGAGACAGATGTGGATTTACAAGAATTTGAAGATAGAATCAAGATCATCTTTCGCAAGGACGCAGATGTTACAGATGAGCAGTATGATCAGATGTATGCCACCATGCTCCTAATTGATAGAACTAAGGAACTTGAACCTACCTGGGACACAGCTCTTCTAGATGCATTTGATCAGGTTATCCACTTAGAAGAGAGTATCAAGAATCTTCCCGAGATTCCAAGCACAGAAATCGAAGGAATTGTGACAAAATTCATTGCATATGCTAAAAAAGAAAATTGGAAGGGGAATAAGATTCTAGATGAAAGGTTGTTACAGATGACATGACATCTTAATTCTCATTGGCTGATACCTCCTAGATTTTTGTGCCAAATTTAATATTTGGCTATGTATTTAATATTGTTCAGTAAAAAGGAGGTCATTTGTAACAAACCCTAATTAGGGTTTAGGTGTCATGATCTTGTCCATTGATTTACTTTCAATCTGGACCTTTCATTGTAACTGGGGATGCTATTTATACCCCCATTTTTCATTTCATTTATATCAGAATAGTCAATAGAGAAATAGAGAATAGAGTTGTAAGCAATTTTTATGTTGTAGCAAGATTGAGTCTTGAAGAGAGAAGTTCAAGCAATTGTTGTATATGATGACTTGGAAATCAATAAAATATTGAAGTTATGGTGTTTTGTTGCAAGTTCCTTGAGTTATCTTCATGGTTGTTGGATGTACTTGAATCACGCTCAATCAAAGTAGTTTGTTAATTAGAAAGACTAAGTGTGAGATTTGATATTTGGTAGGATTCGCAATCCAAACCACTAGCTTCTTGCTGATTGTAAGAACGCCTTGCGTGGTCGACTGGAAAACACCTTGAGTCCTTAACCTTCAAGCATTTTCGTATCTAGGATATGTACCTTCGTAGTAGTGTCCTTGATCTTTGATGCATTGAACATCATTATTACCTTAGAAGATCGCACTAATTTCAGTTGAGTTGTTATCTTATGGCAAAATTGAAATTGGTTGAGTCTTGCCAAATCTCATTCATGCTAAGTCGTTCATAGGGTTAGACTAGATTAGACCTCTCAAACCCTGTCCTTTTTCCTTTTTTTTGAAAGTTCCTTTTAGATTAGTAAAACCTTCGAACTATTGAATCCGTAAGACGCCTTGAAGGAAACAGCAAATCACATCATACCACTAAAAAAGCTTGTCCACACGTGGAGACCCCACTAAAAGAACCTTGGAGTCCACCTAACTGATCCTTTTTGCAGATCTTCAGCAGTTAGAGACTATTTTCTCAAGAGAGGATAAGATGCCTAATGGTATTTTATTCTGTGTATGATTGTGTACAAAATACACGTCAACAGAATTGGCGCTAGAAGGAGGGCTTCTTTAGTTTCAAAGTTCGAAGTCCGAAGATTTTGAAAAGATATTGCAAACATGATCATGAAGTGCGATGGTGTTGCCAGATGAAGGACGGAATCAAGTGGTGCAACCCAATTTGCAAGTAGGCAATACCCAAGAAGACATCATTTCCCAATTGAATCAAGTAGCTTGGAACGCAAGGAGAAGCCAGGTCGAATATAACAGAGTCAGAATCATCTTAGAGCAAGAGGAAGATATAGCCGAAGAACATCAAAGGGTCATAGCTAGGAATCTTCGCAATCAGAGGAATCCACAATAATCCTTGCAAGACTTCACGCTGGATCGCATTGGTTCTTTCTCGCCCGAGAAACATCAAAGATTGTTGAGGTCCACACCAGGCATCAAGGATCTAAGTGAACTTCAGTTTACTTCCAAAGCAAAGCGAGTTAAAAGAGAGGACACTCCCAAAGAGTTCGAACTAAGATTGGAAGGATCTCCTGAGTCATCACGAGTTCTCCAAGAACAAGTCCAAGCGGCGATCCAATTTAGTATCCAAGCAATTTCACAAACAAAGAGCCAAGCTAGTTCATCAAGTTCAGTTTCAAGAAATACAATGGCTCATCGTGCTCCACCACCACCTCCTCCTCCTCATGTACTCAATGGTGCGACATGGCTAGTCAACAATCCATCACCGTTGGAATTTGCAGTTTATCATGATATGCCGAAGAATCCAGAACACTTTTGTTCCAAGTTCAATGTTAGTGATTTCCATCGCACAGCAGAAGATCACATCAAGATGTTCGAGGACCTTCTTCGTAACAGACAAATTGAATATGGAGATGTGGCATGTAGGCTTTTTCCCTACTCATTGGGAGAAGAGGCATACTTTTGGTTTATTCATTTGCCTACAGGGTCCATCAGGACTTGGGACGCGATGAAAGACGCATTCATTGCAAAGTTTGGCATCCCAACTACACCAGCAGAGTTATACAGACAGTTTGTTGAGGTTCGAAGGAGAGAACATGAACCTATTACCTCCTTCAATGACAGATTTCACCGAGCATACACAATGCTACGTCCTCCTTATCTTATTGCAGATCCAAGGGAAATTTACTATGGAGCCTTAGATCATCTCACAGCCATGTTCGTAAGGACACATCCAACTCCGAATGATCTAAATGCGGCATATACAAGAGCCATTGAAGTAAGTAAGCACATGGGACAAAACATCACTGGACCACTACTACACATGGGATCCGTCGCAGCACCTAACCAGATGCAGGCAGTTGGCACGGCTTTGGCCAACCAAACTCCAGTCATGAATCCAATTCCGCAAGCGACATATCCCAACGTACAGCCGGCGAATCAGTTGGTCCTCCACCCAGGAGCTCCAATTTCTCAAGCCCCACCCGCTCAACCTGTGTACCTGCAAAATGCTACAAATTCGTCAAGGACACAAGAAGAGAAAGATGAAATGAAAGAGCTGATTGAGCAAGTCAAGAAGTTATCAACTGAGGTCACCCATTTGAGGAACCAGAATAATCAACTCCAGAGCATGCAGAGGGCCAACCACGGCCAACACGCGAACAACCAGAATTTCCAAGGCAATAATAATCAAGGATTCAGAAACAATTATCAAGGAAATAACAATCAAGGTTTCCAAAGAAGACCATGGAATACAGCTCCAAACAATGGAAATGTGGTGACGCCTTTGGACAATCCACCAAATGCGCAAAGTCAAGAGAACCCCTCTTCGGGCAAAGTGTTTTTAGCCGAAGCAGCCTTGTCTAGTTGGTGCAGACTCCACAACACGAACCAACATTCCGAGTTGCAGTGTCCTGAGTTCAAGATTGCGGCCGACATTTTCCAACAAGAGATGCGTACTACCAATCCGCCTGAAAATCCTCCCACCACAGGGTACGAAATTGTTCCAACCACGCAGTATGGTCAAGCTATGATCGTTGAAACCTGCAGATATTCACAAGAAGAAATTAGTCAAGAACAAAATGGGAGATTTCCTCCAGAATCGGCCAATGGACCGATGTTACCACCAGGATCTCAGTTTCCGCCAGCATCTGCAAATGGACCTGTAGAAGATTCAGAATACTATTTCCCACCATTGAACGACAGTGTTTTAGTAGAAGGAATCAAGGAAGTATTCCACCAAGCGTCAGGAGGTGCAAACCAAAGAGTTTATCACAGGAATCAGAGAAATCCCGAACCATTAACAACATCGATTCCTCCAAACAATTTTTCAACTCCGCCAGATCCTCAAGCCAGCAACGTCCCTGAATATCCACAAAACACTCAAGAATACAGACAAAGAAGAAATATTTCACCTCCTGCGGGAAATGAAATGAAAAGATTGGCCGCCTTGGTGTTAGATGAACTCAAGAAAGTCAAAGTAAGTTTACCACTCTACGAGTTGCTCAAAGTGTCTGAAATTAAAGAGACAGTGATCAGTAGTTTGAATGAACCTAGTGCAACGAGGTCAAATGTTCAAGCCACTATCAATGTGACTCAAGAGGAAGCCGATTCTCAAGAACAACCCGGGCAAAATGAGTGCATGGTTCAAACTATAACCTTCCCAGCTAAAAAGGAAGATATGTTAGAAGGAAAAGTATTACTCAAAAGAGGCGAAACCAAGAAAACTCAGCCTATAGTCAAAGAGAACCTCACTACTAACTTGGTTCTTCCCGAAAAGGAGGTTGCAATCAAGAAAGATGTGGTTAAAAAAGGAAAATCTGCAAACCAAGCCAGTCACTCGAAAGAGGAGAGCCTAGCGAAGGAAGATTACTCGAAGATTAATCAAGTTAAACATCAAGAACCAAGTGAAGAAAATTCAGTGCCTTCTCAAGGAAAGGACGAACCGGCCCCGTTCCTACTATCAGTCAGAATATTTGGAAAATTATTACACAATTGCCTTTATGATTCCGGAGCCTCAAGCAATGTCATGCCCTTAGCCGTTTGTCAAAGACTGGGAATAACTCCCGCACCTACCAAGAGAAAAGTCACTCAGCTTGACAAGACAGAAGTTCCAGTCATGGGAGAATTGAACAACATTCACATGCAATTGGCCGCAGATCCAAGGATCCAGAATTTTATAGATATATCAGTAGTGGATATTCCAGATTCATATGGAATGCTCCTGAGTCGAGATTGGTCCCGAAAATTGAATGGATATGTATCGACCGATTTCGCACACATGTGGCTACCATGGAGAGGAGTCCCGAACCAGATTAAAATTGATAGCACCCCAAGGTTGAGATTGATGATAACTGAATATGGAGAAGACAACGAAGTTCTATTTTTAGAATCCGACCTAGGAACATATAAACCAAAAGTAGAGGAGATCTTGATGATACAAGATATACAAGATGAAAATACCCAACAAGAGGTCATAGAGTCAACTGAGATCGTCATTGAAAGCGATCAAGGATCCGACCAAGAAGACGAAGGGATGTTTGAAAACTTCAGAAGGTTTGTACAAAGAAACATCCAGCAAAGTGTACAACTTGGCAATAGAGCATCTGTTCGAGAGTTGCTCCTTCCGAATTGGTGTAGAATTCACAATGCCGTCCACTCGGAATTATCTTGTGCTTTATGCCAGACCGCACTGGAACAAGTATACAAAAGGGTCCCACAGACACCAACTATAGAAGAAATTCAGGATTCAGAGAATGAGAGCTCTACAGACACCGAGAGTTTGGTGGAAGATGAAGTTTCATCCGATACAACAAATGAAAGTCATGAAAGTCCAGAAGCAAACAATCAAGAAAGTCAAATATGGACATTAAGATTCGACGGATCTAAGTCCAAACAAGGATCCGGAGCCGGATATGAATTAATTGGTCCTAAGGGAGAAACATACTTTGCCGCTCACAGATTGCAGTTCCCTTGCACCAACAACGTAGCGGAATATGAATCTTTGGTTCATGGATTACTGCTAGCCATCCAAAAGGGGGCAAAGATACTGCAAGTATATGGAGACTCAGAAATCGCAGTAAGGCAAATCAGGAAGCAATATGTTTGCCATGACAAAAGGCTAACTAAGTATAGGAATCGAGTCTGGGATTTAACTGAAAGTTTCGAAGCTTTCAATATCAATTCAATTTATAGACATCAGAATCAAGTGGCCAATTCACTTGCACAGGCTGCGAGCTCATTGATTCCATTAGCGATGGAAGGGTTAAAGAAGTTTACCATCGAGTTAATATCAGTTCCTTCAGTCCCAGATAACATCACCAATTTCCAGGTTTTCGAAGACGACAAGCACATTCTAGACTTCCTAACCAGCACAGACGTCTTCTTAACACAGATCATAGATGAAGATGAAGTGGGTGAAGCCGAGTTCGATGCCGAAGGAGTCCTGAACTTAAAAACAAACACTATTCCGAAAGGAATGGTCGAATTAGAAAGGATTTTTGATCCTGACAAGTTGAAAGAAAAGAAGAATCACAGTGTAGAAGGCAATATGTGTGACGTGATCAATCTAGGTGACGAGACACAAGTTAAAAATGTTTTCATTGGAAAGTCCTGCACAGCGACTGAAAAGGATGGAATCCTGAAGAACATGAAGGACTTCCCAGATGTCATCGCATGGAGCTATGAAGATCTCAAGACCTACGACACTGCGGTTATCACTCACACAATCCCGTTGAAACCAGGAAGCAAGCCATTCAGGCAAAGACAAAGACCCGTCAATCCTTTGTTAGAACCGCTGATATACCAAGAAGTGAAAAAGTTACTCACAGCTAAAATCATCTTCCCAGTAAGACATTCGACGTGGGTCGCCAACCTGGTGCCGGTTAGAAAGAAAAATGGAGAGATCAGATTGTGTGTTGATTTCAGAAATCTCAACAGAGCATCAGAGAAAGATAACTATCCGCTTCCATCATTAGATGAAGTACTGCAGATCGTCAATGGATCACAAATGATGTCCTTCCTAGACGGATATTCAGGATACAATCAAGTCCTAGTCGAACCTGAAGATCGAATAAAGACTGCTTTCACCACCAAATGGGGAACATTTGCCTATAAGAGAATGCCTTTTGGACTCATAAACGCCGGGGCCACATTCCAGAGAGCTATGGATATCGCTTTCAGAGATTTAATTGGTAAAAGCATTATTATATATATGGATGATATCACAGTTTTCTCTAGGCAGAGAGGAGATCATGTGGAAGATTTGAGAAGAGTTTTCCAAAGATGTAGAAGATACGGTGTCTCCCTTAATCCGAAGAAATGCATATTTGGAGTCACAGAAGGAAAGCTTTTAGGACATGTCATTTCAGAGAAAGGAATATCTATTGATCCTGAAAGGGTGAAGGCCATATCTACTATCAATTTGCCAGCAAGCAAGAAAGAGCTCAAATCATTTTTCGGCAAAATCAACTTCGTCCGAAAATTCATTACCGGATTTGCCGAGATTGTCAGGCCATTGAATGAAATGTTAAAGAAAGATGCAAAGGTCGAGTGGACTCCACAAGCCAGAAGAGCATTTGAAGAAATAAAGACCGCAATTATGGAGGCGCCAGTCTTGATTAGTCCTGATTATCTCAAACCATTTTATTTATATTCCTTCGCCTCCGAATACACTTGTGCCGCCATTCTCACCCAAAGAAGTGAAGAGAGGGATGAAAATCCCATTGCTTTCATGAGCACCCCGTTGAAAGACGCAGAATTAAGATATCCAAATGTTGAAAAGCAAGCATACGCATTAGTAAAGGCAGTTAAAAAATTCAGACATTACCTCCTGAGAGCCAAGATTTATGCAATAGTGCCTGATGCGGCAGTCAAGACTCTTCTCATGCAAAATGAATTAGGAGAGAGAAGAGGAAAGTGGGTCGCCATTATCCAAGAATTTGATATTGAGATACAACCCATGAAACTTGTCCGAGGACAAGCTTTGGCACAGACATTAGCGATAGATGGGCCAGGATTAGTCCAACAAATTTATGAATTAGAAGATGTCACACCTGATGAATGGTACAAAGACATTGTGACATATTTGCTTAATCACAGATGTCCTGCTCAGATGACACCTACACAAAAGAGAGCATTAAGGTTAAAGTGTCAACATTACGTGCTTCAAGGATCTGTTCTATACCGGAAAAATTATGAAGGAGTATACCTGAGGTGTGTTGGCAAAGACGAAGCAAAGCAGATAATTGAACATTTCCATTCCAAGTTTGGAACCGGACATGGAGCCAACCTCGCCACAGCTCACCAGATCCTAAGAGCAGGATATTACTGGCCTACGCTTTTTAAAGATACGTTCAATCACATTAAGACTTGCCACACATGCCAAGTCGCAGCTATAAGAGAGAGAAATCCTGCCATGCCACTGAATCCCGTGATCGAAGCCAGACCATTTGCGAAATGGGGAATGGACTTTATTGGTGTCATCAACCCCGCATCCTCAGCACAACACAAGTACATCATTACAGCTACTGATTATTGTACCAGATGGTCAGAGGCACAGGCACTTAAGGTTTGTTCTACTGAAGTTGTAATCAAGTTTCTAGAGGAGAACATAATCACAAGGTTTGGATGCCCTTATGCGTTGGTTTGCGACAATGGATCGGCATTCACATCATTGAGATTCTCAAATTGGGCTTTTGAGTACGGGATAACCCTCAAGTTTTCATCAAATTATTATCCTCAGGGTAATGGATTAGCAGAATCTACAAACAAAAATTTGCTCAGCGTAATCAAGAAATTATTAGAGAGAAGTCCAAGAGAATGGCACACCCAGCTGAGATTTGCTTTATGGGCAGACAGAATCAGAACAAAGAACGCATTAGGCATTTCGCCTTATTTCCTAGTCTATGGCCAAGACCCAGTCTTCCCCATGCAACTCAGGATTCCAACCTTGAGATTCATTCAGGAGTACATGGAAGACACTGATGCAGTGCAGGCCAGGTTGACACAGTTGATGAATTTAGAAGAGAAACGAGATCAAGCACTAGAGACCTTTGCTAAACATCAAGGAGTGGTGAAGAGATGGTTTGATCGACAAGCAAGAGTCAAGGCGTTCCGAATTTCGGATCTCGTCCTGTATTGGGACCAAGCTCATGAGAAAAGAGGAGAACATGATAAGTTTGATAAGCTTTGGAAAGGTCCTTATCAAATTTCAGAGATATTGGGAGAAAATGCATTTAGGTTGCAGACTTTAACTGGAGAGGACATTCCGTTGCCTGTCAATGGGAGATATCTCAAACACTATTTCCAATCCTAAAATGCCAAGGCCTTCCCTTGTACATAGCTAGTTTAGTTTGCTTTCGTCGTTTTCCGTTTGTTTGTTTTTCTCGCGTTGGTTTGCCTTTTGTTTTTTTCTTAGTTTAGGTGCTTTTGCTTTTAGGTTAGTTGTTTTGTCCTGAGGGGTATCCATTTGGCATTGGGTGATTTTGTTATATTACGCTCTGACTTCCTGCTAGATTGTTGGATGCATTTGGAAAATCATGAGGTCTTTTGGAATTACTAAGGGAGTTTCTTTTAATGAAGCTTTGAGTCAGGACATATTTGCATTGAAGTAGATTAGCTTATTGAACTCACGTATTTTTGTCCTTCAGTTATTATATTTTCACACACTTATAATCTCCGAGTCATTATGGTTTACAGGCGAAGCTGTGATCAGTGAAAAATCTAAAGTCTAGCTTCAGCGCCACCGCAACCCTCAAACCCTAGTGAGTTTCGTTACTCACAAGCCAAAGAATTGACAGAACTGAAAAGCAGTATCAAAAGAAAAGTTGAAAAGATGAGAAAAAATCAAAATGAGCTAAAAGGAAATATCAAATTGGCTAAAGGGAATATGCGAGTAACTCCATCGGGGCTATAGACGCCTGACTGGCAATGGAGCAATGTTCGTGAGCTTGCGGCGATAACCTCGTCGGGACTATGGACGTCTGACTGGCAGCGAGGCTCTATCCAGGATGCTTTTGGAGTTTAGACGAACCATGTAGCTTATCACAGGGGAACCTGAAGATCATGATTGTCTTGTTGAGGGGAATTAACGCATTTGCACACACATGGGTAACTGTGGATTTGATACTTTGTCTCAATATGATGGTCTCTTCTTGTAAGTGTTTCTTAACTCCTGGTTTTGTTGAGGGAGGTTTTCTGAGTCTTCCTTTAGAAGGATTGATTCCCAAATGTTTTGCAACATTTCTCAGTGGTGTCGCCAGATGTTGTGACCATTTCACACATCGCCCCATCGCAAATGGGGACCCCCTCTTTTTTGCTTGTTTTTGTTCGTTTTCGCTTTCGTTTTTAGGGTTTTGTTAGTCCGTTAGTTGTCTGGATTTAGGGCTAAGCCTTAGGGTTTTAAATTTTGCCTTTTCAAGCCAAAATCCAGTCGCTTTTGAGAGCTTTTTGAGCTTCTTTCCTAGAAGCAAATTTTTGAATGCAATGAATTCGCCAAAATGGTCTAATTTTCAATTGGAATGTTCATGCAGAGCTTAAACTTGTCTAAAGGATGACCGTCAATGTGAATTTTTGTCTGATTGAATATTTTGACCAAATTTTGACTTTTTGAAGTTTGATCCTGGGCATTGGAATTGATTTGTTTTCGCCTCGTGAAGTGTTAAAATGTGAAAAATCTTGTTATTTTGGCCTGTAGGAGCAAAATCGCTCCTGTCCCTCAGTGAAGGACGGGAGCTCAATTTCAAATATCTCATTGTCCTTGCAGAGCCCAGACAAATTTTACGTTTGAAGTGATGAAGAACGACGAGATCTTTTCATTGAATATAAATTGAAGATTTTCATGAGCACAGAAAGGTCTCCAGAAGGAAAATCGCTCCTGTCCCTCAGTGAAGGACCGGAGCTACAATTCAAATTTCGCCATGCCCATGCAAGATTTTGATAGCTCAGCAACTGGAGGACGTCCGAAGGAAGATACTTTGCCAAATGAATATAATTTGAGATGCAAAAAATGAAGGAAAATGACCTATATTGACCAAATCGCTCCTGTCCCTCTCCAAGGGACCAGGGCGAGGTACCTTGTAGCTCTCGTCCCTCTCCCAGGGACCAGAGCGATTCCCTCCATTTTGCAAAAACCAGACAAGGGTCAAGACAAGTTTACGTTCAAAAACGAAGGAGAACATGGGATGAACGCATTGAATATAAATTGAAGATTTTTGAACGTCCATAACAGTGCTAAATGCCTAGTTCGCTCCTGTCCCTCAGGAAGGGACCAGAGCGATTTTTGATATAATTGCTCTTCTTGCAAAGTTACAAATGATGTCAAGGCATGAACGAATGGAGGGAAGAAGGACGAGTCCGTTGAATATAAACTTAGAGCATGGCAAAGTAAGATGAAAGCCACAGGGGAAAAATCGCTCCTGTCCCTCTCCAAGGGACCAGGGCGATACAAGGGTGAAGATACGTCCCTCTCAAGTTCAAGGTCGTCCCTCCAAGGTTCAAGACCGATCCAAGCCAGGACAAAAGGTGGCGAGGACATTTCAAGGCATTTCCACCAGACGCAAACGTTACAAAGGTCATCACATGGAAGGATTTGTACTCTAAAGACCTAGATCGCTCCTGTCCTTTGGTAAGGGACCAGAGCGATATCTACATAATGGCGTAGATTTCAAAAGGCGAACAAAGTTTCGAGCAACCAAGAAGGTCGAAAGGACGTCATTTCACGCAATGAAGTTGATTGCAAGTTGGTACAAACAAGAACAAGCATATAATGATGAACTTCGCTCCTGTCCCTCAGGAAGGGACCAGGGCGATGTTAGATGCATTGCCCATTTTATGCAAAATTTACGTAAGGACAAAACATTGCAATGTTCTGGAGGGTCCATGGTATGACAACAAGGTGATAAACAAGAGAGTTGAACGTCCAAACATCGCCAAATGGTGTAAAGGCCCCACATCGCTCCTGTCCTTTGGACAAGGACCAGGGCGATCCTATCAAAAGCGCTCATATTCCTCCAAAATCGAAACAAGGCGAGGTTAAGCAAGACAAAGGAAGGCGTTTGGAAAACATCACAATGAAGGATCGAAGGTCAAAATGCATGTTGAACGTGAAAAAATCAAGATCGCTCCTGTCCTTTGGACAAGGACCAAGGCGATGCTATTAAAACACTCCCGTCCCTTCAAAGATCAAAGCGAAGCAAGGTTAGGTAAGGTGAAGGACGACGTTTGAAGGACATTACCATGAAGATCGAAGTACAAAGTTGACAAGGCCAAGGAAAACATGTGGATCGCTCCTGTCCCTCTTCAAGGGACAAGGGCGATGATCCTTATAACATCGAAAGTACCTTGCAAAAGCAAGTGGAAATAAGCGCAAAGGACACAAGCAATGATATTTCGAAGGTCAAAGAACGCAAGGTGAATGCGAGATGGACATGAAAACAAGAAGATCGCTCCAGTCCTTTGGACAAGGACCAGGGCGATATGCACTTAAAGGACACCCATATGCGCACACAAGGCGATCAAATTCGAAGGACCATCAAGGTGATCGATTTTTAACGTGGAGATGAAGGAGTTGGACGTAAGAAATGCAAGAATCATGCCAAAGATAGTGAATCGCTCCTGTCCCTCTCCAAGGGACCAGAGCGATGAGGTACGTCCCTTTGTTTTCCAATTTTGGCGCCAAACAAACAAATTTAAATTTCCTTAAATGCTAAATCGATTAAAAAATTGAAAATCCATTTTTATTTAGCATTTAATATGGCGTTATCTTTTATTAATTATATTTTGCCTTTATTAAAAATCGAAATTCTCATTTAAAAAAAAACGCAAGGCATTAATAATTAATTATTTAATTAATATAAAAATCGGTTTGAAGCGCCCAATTAGGCAAGTCGGCCTTGTTATTTTATTGCAAATCATTTAAAAATGGTTTTATTTGTCAAAGTCGGCCTAAGAGGTGAAAGGGTATGAGCGCTATTTATAAGGGGAGTGAAACGTTCATTTTTACATAATCATTTTTACCTTCCTTCATGCGAATCAAGAAGAGGCGAATATAGTGCGAAGTGTGTTCAAAGGTGGTGCGATTTCAAACCAAAGGTGGCGCTAGTATCATCTTGTGTAGAGTGCGAATTGCGTTGAAGGCCAAAGGTGGTGCGAATTTCATTCATCCAAGGGTGGCGCGCTTAGCTATCAAAGGTGGTGCGATTCCAAACCAAAGGTGGTGCGAATTTGAAGATCACGCCTAAGGCGAATTTGCTAAAGACTTGGAGATTTATTTGTGCGAATTTGAAGATCCATTTGAGACCACGTCCAAGGCGATAAGTGAAGATCACATTCTATCCAGAGGTGGCGAAGTATATTTTGAGGGAACCATATTGAAGATTATCTTATACCTCAAATTTTGCCTAGGCGAATTTTGTTTTTGCATTCTAGAGTTAGCTCTCTATCGAGGTATGGCGATTTAATTATTATTGTTTTATTCATTCATCGTCATATTTCAATTTTTGAAATTTTGATTCTTGAATTTCTCTCAGCTCAATCGTTGTATTTTAGGAAATGATAACTCTAGGGACTTATCATGAGGTTTCCTAAAATCTATCTCTCTTATCTACGTTATTTGTTTCAAAAATCTATTTCTTATAGTGAAATGTTGTGTAGGTATGGCGACCCCAAAGGCGGGAGCATCCACCAGTCGCTCGGCCCTCATGAAAGAAGATCAGAAGACCGAAGAAGTGGAGACTAAGATCGTGTCCAAGTGGAGCAACATTGGAGATACAAGCTTGGGGAACTTTAGCACGAAGAAGTTCCGAGAGGTCCCTTACATCGGCAAGCCATCACCTGTCGCCCGGAGAATAATAGAAAGTGGCATCATTAAGGCGGCCGGTTTTCCTCCAGCTATTCAGTGCCACGAGTTGATGATCGAGTGTGCCCGTCATTACAATCCACAGTCCAGGACAATTGTGTCCAATGAGGGAAACATTTTGGCGTACCTTTCAGAGGAGGCCATAAGTGAAGCCTTTCATCTTCCAGAGCACAGGGACATGATATACAAGAGCATTGAAGGAGCCAGATCAGTGTACGATGATGATCCAGATGCTTGCCTAAGCATAATCAACAAGAACTGGCTACTTAAGAGTCGTCCCCGTCTGAGCAAAGTACCGAACACACCACACAGGATTGATTTCCAAGAGGAGTACAGAGATTTGATCACCATGCTCAACAGAGTTACAGGAGCACCTCATGCCTTCTATTTTGAGAAATGGATGTTTTACTTCATCCAGGTGATTGTTCAAGGAAAGGGTACAATACATTGGGCTAGGATAATTAGCCATTGCTTAGACGTACAGTTGAGAAGACTCAGGGCCACTAAGTCCTTCCACATGAGTTCATATGTCATCTATGCCTTAATCAGGAGCGTTGAGTACGCAGGACTACCTCACAGAGGAGTGATTGGAAGAGGACCCGGCGAGGTCAGAGTTTGTGAATCCTATACCTACTTGCATCATCCACCAGGGAAGAACTACAAGTTAATCAATGATACTTTCACGATGAACATCACCAGGACGTTGCAAGGAGGGATTCACAACAGATTATCTCAGGATGCCCAGGGGTTAATCAAGAGGTACGGTGCTTGGTTCATTCAGTTTCCTAAGTTCACTTACATTAGAGTGTATGGATGTCCTTTACCTCCATACATGTTGCCAAGATACCCGACAGACAGGATTGTGTTACTTGAAGTAACAAGGCAGTTGGCAGCATATGTGAAGGCATTCAGACACAGACATCAGAATGGAGTTCAGGTACCTATTATTTTGGGTAATTCGGTTGAGGTATGTCCCAGTGTCTCAGCCATGGATGATGCAGAGAGGGAGTTAGCCTTGTATCCTTTTTCATCTTTTGCTTGGAGGAATAGTTTTGATCCTCATGGACATTTAGAGGAGACAGTCGGTAGAAGATTTAGACATGAGTACCAGATTGAAGATTTTATGATGAATCTCCTAGATGATCTCGAAGTGAAACGTAAGATACATTCTAGATTGCCTCTGGATTTCATCAGGAAATGTAAGATTTACAGAGTAGCCGACCAAGCTCAGGACAACGGCAGGCACATCCAATCTTCATATGATAGAGAAAGCAAGACAATAAGTTTGAATTGGAATGAGCCCGAGGCCGTGGATTTAGATGGATTGATGGCACCAGTCTTGTCTTGTACTCGCAGATGGGTAGATGTTCAGCACCAGAAGTTGAGAGAACAAGGCATAGCCATGTCTTTTACTTTGGAAGAGAAACCAGCCGAAGGTGGAGCCAGCGTTAGTGAAGGCAATCCTAATCCTAGGAATTCAGGTGAAGGTAACCTTCGATGTGCCAGTGAGGGCAATCTCCATTCGAGAGGTTCAAAGAGAAAGGAAAGATCAGAAAAGAAAGAACCTTCCAAGAAAAAGCAAGGTGCCAACAAAGATCAGACACCAGGTATTTCTTCCAGGCCAGAAGATAAAACAGTTCGAGTGGAAGAATCCATGGAATCGATGGTACAGAATGACAGGCAGGAGGGAGAACAGGCACAGCATGTTTCATCCGATGGATCTCTCCAAGACTATGATTTAGAAGAAGATAATGAAGTAACATCTCCTCCCAGACAAGAAGAAGTAGTGCACAAAGAAATTCAAGTTCAAGAGACAAGATCAAATATCCCAGATTGGTTGAAGGAAAGATTGACTAAGGTGATCGTAATTGAGGACGAAGACAGTGCAATCGATCTAGAGAGCCTTGTTGGACGTTCACATATGACAACAGAGAAGAAGAAGGCTACAAAGATGTCCAAGATGATTCGAGATGAGACTGGATCTAGAAAACTGCAGGTAGCTACACCGGCAGCAGACAAATATGAGGGTGAGATCCTAGCGGAGGACTATGATATACAGACTATTGAGTTAGGACCATCCACAGCAGAGCAGACTTTAGATGATGCCACCGACACATTTGAGGCATTGAAGGACAAGTTCAGAGAAGAAGTAGAAAAGAATAGAAAGCTTGAGAAAGAGGTCGGTGCATGGAGAACATATTTCAGTCACATCAATGAACCTTTGGGACGTCAGGATCCAGTTAGATCACCATTGCAGGCATTGCCCCTTCAATCAATCAATGAAGCGGAAAGATTCAGGAATATGGTCCAGCGTACATGTAATTGGATGGATAGATCTCACACGGTGGCCATTGAGTTTATTACAAGGATGTCGAAGATCACCCACCAGGCTATCCAAGTCCTTGAGATAATCCACAGACTGATGGCAACAGTAGCTGCATTTGCCCACACCAAGGACGTTGTCATTCCTGTCTTGAAAGTTATAAGACATACATCCAGAAGAATTTTAGCACAAGAGAAGATCTTGGAAGGCGATTCTCACAGTTTGTTTCAGTGGTCAACCTTACTCCATATAAAGAGTGTTCTCTTTGAGGACATCAGTGTTAGATGTGGTCAAGTTGAGGAGGTGATCAATCCGATCCAGGACAGAGTATTTGAGGTACTTCGTACCATTCTTGGCAGAAGGATCGAGGTCGAGACAGATGTGGATTTACAAGAATTTGAAGATAGAATCAAGATCATCTTTCGCAAGGACGCAGATGTTACAGATGAGCAGTATGATCAGATGTATGCCACCATGCTCCTAATTGATAGAACTAAGGAACTTGAACCTACCTGGGACACAGCTCTTCTAGATGCATTTGATCAGGTTATCCACTTAGAAGAGAGTATCAAGAATCTTCCCGAGATTCCAAGCACAGAAATCGAAGGAATTGTGACAAAATTCATTGCATATGCTAAAAAAGAAAATTGGAAGGGGAATAAGATTCTAGATGAAAGGTTGTTACAGATGACATGACATCTTAATTCTCATTGGCTGATACCTCCTAGATTTTTGTGCCAAATTTAATATTTGGCTATGTATTTAATATTGTTCAGTAAAAAGGAGGTCATTTGTAACAAACCCTAATTAGGGTTTAGGTGTCATGATCTTGTCCATTGATTTACTTTCAATCTGGACCTTTCATTGTAACTGGGGATGCTATTTATACCCCCATTTTTCATTTCATTTATATCAGAATAGTCAATAGAGAAATAGAGAATAGAGTTGTAAGCAATTTTTATGTTGTAGCAAGATTGAGTCTTGAAGAGAGAAGTTCAAGCAATTGTTGTATATGATGACTTGGAAATCAATAAAATATTGAAGTTATGGTGTTTTGTTGCAAGTTCCTTGAGTTATCTTCATGGTTGTTGGATGTACTTGAATCACGCTCAATCAAAGTAGTTTGTTAATTAGAAAGACTAAGTGTGAGATTTGATATTTGGTAGGATTCGCAATCCAAACCACTAGCTTCTTGCTGATTGTAAGAACGCCTTGCGTGGTCGACTGGAAAACACCTTGAGTCCTTAACCTTCAAGCATTTTCGTATCTAGGATATGTACCTTCGTAGTAGTGTCCTTGATCTTTGATGCATTGAACATCATTATTACCTTAGAAGATCGCACTAATTTCAGTTGAGTTGTTATCTTATGGCAAAATTGAAATTGGTTGAGTCTTGCCAAATCTCATTCATGCTAAGTCGTTCATAGGGTTAGACTAGATTAGACCTCTCAAACCCTGTCCTTTTTCCTTTTTTTTGAAAGTTCCTTTTAGATTAGTAAAACCTTCGAACTATTGAATCCGTAAGACGCCTTGAAGGAAACAGCAAATCACATCATACCACTAAAAAAGCTTGTCCACACGTGGAGACCCCACTAAAAGAACCTTGGAGTCCACCTAACTGATCCTTTTTGCAGATCTTCAGCAGTTAGAGACTATTTTCTCAAGAGAGGATAAGATGCCTAATGGTATTTTATTCTGTGTATGATTGTGTACAAAATACACGTCAACAGGTCCTTTCCTATGTTTGAATTGATTGTTGTACGGTGCCCTTTGCTACTCCTTCCCTGCTTTGTACGGCTAGGTCTAGTATGGTTTTGACTTTTTCGTTTTCCTCCAGAATCTTGCTCTTCATTTGATTCAGATGGCTGGAATGGCTAAGTGGCCTCATTGAATTGATTTATAATGACCTTTTTCACTCAGGATTAGGTTTTTAATCAACTACTTTATTAAATTAATAAAAAAAAATCTTGTCTTTTTAATATTGCTTGCATTTTTTTAATTAAATTTATAAAAAAATAATCTCCTCTTTTTAAAATATCTTGCATTTTTATTTTTTCTATTTGACCCTCTTTTATTTTTCCCTTTTGTCTAATACTTTCCCTAAGCTCCATACTTTTTATTGTCTTTGTCAAATCTCTTCGCACTTCTACCATATTTAATTTCAATTCAAACATTTTCCTGATTTTTTTCATTTTAAACCATACTTAATAAAAAATTTTACCTTTTAATTTCTTGAAATGCGAACAACTTTTTCTTACCTCCACCTCTTCACTTTTTTATTTTCTTTGTCCTTTTTCCTTTGAATTTTTTAATTTTCAAGTAATGATTTTTTCTTGATTTTTTAATACTGCCATCTTTTCTTTTCTCTTTGCCTGCCCTTTGCCTTTTTGTCCTTGTGTTGCCTTCATCAGTTGTTTGTCTCTTTGTTCCTCTAGGGTCATCTCGAGGTCTCATCTTGATCTCCGAGTCATATCGTCACCAACAGGTGAATGACATGCGCTTATAGCACTCCTGCTTACAACATGTGCCCACATATTCCAAGTTAAAAATTTTGTCTACCAAGGGTGCAAGCCCAATGAAAGATCCCTGATGGATGCCTTTTTAGATCTGCTGTAATTTTTATTTAATAAACTAGGTTTTTGTAATTTTCTGGTGATCTTATAGAATAGACAGAAGTGCAGAAAGGGGGTTTGTTTCTTTTTGTTTTGGAGTTTTGAAGATATATATATATATAAAGAAACAGTAAACAATAAGAGTGCGAAATAAGAATGGGAACAATGTTCATAAATTAGAACACTTACAATCTAAAATACTACAACTCGTACCAGGACAATAATCTGATTTCCTTGTATTCCAGCAATCATCATTTACCAATTTGGAGCTGCTACAAAATGAATTGACCAGCAATGAATAAGCAAGATACAATATGTAGATTTCCAGCTCTTCACACCCGCAACAAACCAAAATGCACAGCAAGGAAGAATGACGCCACCACAACTCCCAATGGGCTGCAGCTATAGTCACGTGCCAGCTGAATAAGGTTAGCTGCCTTGATGAAACCCTTTGAATGCAATCCGAATCCTCTGCAATCAATAGCGCACCCAATCTCTGTCAACCAATGCCCAACACCCTAAAGTATCTACTGACAAACTACTGCTGGGGGCTAAGTCCCAGCCAGTATCCAACCTGGGGTTTGCGTCCTAGATGAAGAATCGCTCTACTAGAGAAAATTCGCAAGAAGCAAGTTTTCAATGTGTAAAAGATATCGAAGAGTTAGGTCACAACTTCCTTATAACACCTTCCCACTTAGCTCGAACCCTTAAAGTGACTCAATGGGGCATTTAGGGTTAAAATGTTATATTTCTCATTTTAAGTTGCCAAGTGTATAGAAAAACAACCTTTTTTCAAATATAAAGAAATCCGTTCACCGAAAGGATCTAAGTCAAAAGAGAAATATTTAGAAAAGTCCAAGACCTTTCAACGAGCTATTACACCAAGGGATACGTATCTAGATGAGGCCAAAAACCCCTTATTACTCCAAAATGGCTATAAACATAGCCTTATTTAAATAATAAATGCTAACTTAGGAAATATTAAAAATATAACCCAAATAGCTGCAAAATGCTCAAATGACACCACAAACCAGAAAGTCAACCTGCCACCTGTCTGTGACTGAAGTCGGAAATCAAGGATCCACTGGCAGTCTCATCCCTAAAATCTAGGGCAGCTCCTAGAAACTAGGAAACAAACCCAAATCCTTTGAAACTGAACCCAAAGAATAATCTTAAGGAGACCCAACCCTGGGTATGGTCATAACCTCCTAAATAGTAGGGATATCCTCCATAAATGTAGGAACTGTCTCCTAAAAATAAGGAACTGTTCCAAACTGATCAACTACTGCCAGAACACCAAGTCCCAGACACTGTATAACCACACTGAGTCTCTATCCATCGCTGTCAGCCTACAAGACCCCATAATAAGTTGACTCACATGTCTCTGCTAGACAGAGCTAAAGAGGGGACATGACACCCATTACCTTTGTAGCGTCCATCAATGTATTGACCTCCATGTCGCTGCTAGCATGCCACTTCTTCTCCATTGACACTTGTGGTGGCTTGACTGGGTTGGGGATCAATTGCCATAGCAAGTTAGATACAGATTATGTATCACCAAAATGCATTTTTACGATAAAGCAATCCTCTGCCTTGATTACCACCTTTAAACGTAGCTCGAGACTCTCTCCATATTCTACGAGGTCAATTTCTTTTTTGAAGTCCTCGATCGGTTCCTCTTCCTTTGCTGCTTGTTCCTCCTTTCTTTTCCTCTCGGCTTCCTCGCTAATCTCATAGGCCAAGTATCTTTGGTGGGTTCCTTCATATGCGACCTTTTGTTTCCAATATCTACCAAGCCATACCCATAATGCCGATGTACCAAAATAAGCATTTGTCAAATGTTAGTGAATGTGTGGTACAACAATGCCTTCTACGTGCTTGCTCACCAACCTTTCCTCTAGTGTTGTTATAGGTTCAGCCTAGGCTTCATCTTGTCTTTATGGTTGCTTCTTGATCACTGGGTCTTCCTCCAAGACCCCCCTTCCGATCGTCCAATCTCCCTGAGTGGCTTATCCTAGCATGTTGACTTCGATGGTAGGTCCTTTTTGTTCTTGGTAGATTTTGAGTTTCAAGCCATTCACTGGGTCCCAAATGGGGTCATCATTAGGTGTTGCCAGTTTAATGGAACCATATTGACCAATTTTCCTCACTTTATAGGGTCCCAACCAAAGAACTCTAAAATTCCCTGGTTTGAGTTCATTGCAACTATTATACTTAGCACACACTTCCAGGACTTGAAGTTTATTCGCTGGAGATGATTGTCGTGCAAGAGTTTCTATCATCATTGGACAACCTTCGTCGCCCATTGTGCCATCACACCCATTGCTCATCCAACTTGGTGAGATTAAGAAGATGTTCCTTTAGGCTCTCAGTGTCTCCAAGATGATTCTCCACAATAATTTGTAGACTAGGCATCATGTATTCTGCCTGGACCACCGCCTCTAGCCTGTACATGAGTTGGAACAAAGTGTGTTTGGTCGTCACCTTGTACGTGGTACAGTACGCCCACAACACTGTCGGTAGTCATTCTTCCCAGTCTTCCTCCTCAACACCACACAACTTATATATAATAGAGACAAGAACTTTGTTTGCGAACTGTTGACGTGTATTTTGTACACCATCATACACAGAATAAAATACCTAAGGGTATCTTATCCTCTCTTGAATAAAGTCGCTAACTGCTGAAGATTCGCATGAAGGATTAGTTAGGATGACTTCAAGGTTCCTTTTGGTAGGGTCTCTACATAGTATATCTGAACTTCAAAAGCATCTTGGATAGAGCCTCGCTGCCGGTCAGACGTCCATAGTCCCGACGAGGTTATCGCCGCAAGCTCACGAACATTGCTCCATTGCCAGGCGGGCGTCTATAGCCCCGATGGAGTTATCCGCATATTCCCCTTAGCCAATTTTGATATTTCATTTCATTTCATTTTTTTTTTCATTTTTCTCTTTCATTTTCTCATTTTTTTTTTTTTTTAAAATTGCTTTTTCATTCCGTCAATTCCTTTGGCTTGTAAGCAGTAAAGCTTACTAGGGTTTGAGGATTGCGGTGGCGCTGAAGCCAAATTTTAGATTTTTCACCAATCACAGCTTTGCCTAAAAAACCATAATGACTCAGAGTCTATTAATGTGTGAAGATATAGTAATCAACAGATGTCGGCATCAAGACACAGAAAATGATTCCCTTCCAAGTCAAACACAGGTCCTGATCAGATGATAAAGCTAAAGAGGAACAACCTCGGATTCCAAGCACTTCATGAATAGATATCTAAGAAATGAGTCTAACATGAGATCCAGGATGTTGCCAGTGTGTGAGCAACAACACAAATACCCCTTTCTCACAAGATGGAGACTCCCACTCAAGACACCTAAACTAAAGCAAACCGACCGACAAACCGACCCAAAGCAGACTAAACTAAAACGCACACCAAAAGCAAACTATCTAAAGAAAGCAAACAACTAAACTACCTGAGCCACACTAGATCATGAGTCAAATGACTCAAGGCAAATTAAGAACAAGGCTCAAAAGACCTCTAATCTAAAAACACGAAAAGAAAACCTACTCTAAACCTATATACAAGAGTCCTAGACTCG
The DNA here is from genome assembly GCF_030272615.1 of Cryptomeria japonica. Lineage (NCBI taxonomy): Eukaryota > Viridiplantae > Streptophyta > Pinopsida > Cupressales > Cupressaceae > Cryptomeria > Cryptomeria japonica. The sequence goes on from NC_081405.1 coordinate 221,035,655, forward strand.
ACACGACTCAAAGAAGCAAAATATATACATATCTTTACATGATTTCTCAGGTTGTGCAACAGGAGCATGGCAAACGTGATGGTTCTCAATCGGGCAAATTCATCCTTAAATACAGAAAAGCAAACTCTCACCATGCATTTCTCATACTCAAGCAAGTTTTCACTCAAAATGATCAACTGGGGTAATTCGTTAGGACCATGATCAATCCAGATGCAAGTTGTTTTCCCAAAATCCCCACAATCAAAATCATAATAACTTTCAAAGCTAGGATTAAGGAAAGAAACAACCTGGCATATTTCAGGCTCAGACGGCAGTGCATTGTTGGAAGCGAGGTCACCAGCTGCTTTAGGAGGTTGCCATTGGTGATGAACTATTCCACGAGCATCCACAACATGTTGATCTTGATTAGGAAACTTCTCTTAAAACAAGCTCAGCGCCCCTTCGAATAGCTCAAGACTCTCTGCTTTTACTGAGACATCTTGCATAAACCAGGCATCTTCATGAAATTTTGTTAGCATATCTTCAAAAATGAGAGTCTCCTTGATGGATTGAGCTTCAAACATCTCCTCTAGTCAATCAAAGATAATCTCAGGTGGCCTTTCTTCTTCAAGTATAGTCTCGAGAGGTCGGAGCTGATGGTGGATCATATCACTCACAGTAACTTGCTTATCTAGAAAAAAATTTGGCAGTGATTCCACTTGTTTTTCCTCTACAAGATCCTTCAATGCTTCCTCAAATAACATAATGGTGATGAAATCTTCAAGCGCCCCTTTGAATTGTTCTTCATATCTGGTCTCACTTATGACGATTTGCATCTCTTTGTTCAACATCTCAACTTGATTGTCTTCTTCAATGAGGCCATTTGAGACTTCTTGCAATTCAATCTCAAGGATCTCCTTTTGTAGCATAAGTGAGAATTCTTCAAAGAATGAGTCATCCTCTCCTTTGATTGCTTGTTCAACTCCTAGATCTTCCTTTATTACTGTTTGAGTATTCTCAACTGATTCTTCAACTTTTGTTTCATGGTATTCCTTTTCAGGTGCAAGGCATGGCGAGCTATCCATTGTAATACATTGTTTCTCAGGTGCATTTGTATCATCAACGTACAATTGATCCCTCTCACATTCAGATGCTGGAGCAATGTCCTTTTCATAGGTTCTCCTGAATTCAGCTGCGAGATGTGCACCCCAAGATTTGTTCATAATGCATTCTTCCTCGGACAAAGTTGGCATTCCAAACTGGTTTCTGACTTGATTGATAGCCATTTCACATATTGAGCAAGTAAATTCAGAGTGAGGTGAGTTGTGAATTCTACACCACAATGGTAGCAATATGTTTTCTAAACGCATTTCGCCATTCAAAATGAGTTGACTCTCGATCATCCACATGAAGCTTAGAAGAGGATCCTTGGTTTCTGGGACACTGAAATTGCCTTCTTCCGTTTCTGGCCTATGGACATCCCAAAAGAAGATTTTTCCCTGTGCTGCCGATTCCATCCTTGATAAGTACTTCAAGCAATGCATTTCATCATGTTCGTTTGTCTCATGGACTCGACACTGCCCTGGTCTTGCAAACTCGGACAATCTGCGTGGATAAAGTTGTGTATCTAACCTCCACCAAAGTTCAGGAAAATCAACTTGTTGCTCCTCGTGAAATTGTTGCCGCTCCATTGAGAAATCTTTTCTTTTTTGATTTTTTGATTTTTCACTTTTTTTTTGATTTTCTATTTTTCACTTTTTTTTGGATTTTCTGGAATAAGAGAGATCTTGAATATCTCGGATTCAACTTGAACGTTCAACTGGTTCCAGCTTGATTCCTTCTTGCGTAAGTCCAACTGATGACCCAACGATCACCTTCCTTCTTTGTTTGAGAAAATGCTTTCCACTGATCTTCCTTGGATTCAAGAGTTCGTGGTCGCTGTCAGGCACTCCTAATTCAATTCTGTCGAGCGTGGAGGAGGGTAAAAGGCTCTTGAAAATTTCTTCAAATGCGATGTGACTTGACAAGATCGGTGTTTCAAATGCTCAGCCCTCCTTCTAGCGCCAATTCTGTTGACGTGTATTTTGTACACAGCCTAACACAGAATAAAATACCTAAGGGTATCTTATCCTCTCTTGAGAAAAAGTCTCTAATTGCTGAAGATTCGCATAAAGGATCAGTTAGGATGACTCCAAGGTTCCTTTTAGTAGGGTCTCTACATGTGGATAAGCTCGCCGTGGTATGATGTGATTTGCTGGAATCACAAGGGGACTTACATTTGGTGATTGAATTTCCGATCTACTTTGCTAGAACACAAGCTCTCACTAACTTAGATTAAAAAAAAAGGAAAAAGGAAGGGGGAGTGAAGAGAGGATCTAATCCTAATACTAAGAATGTAGGAGCAACGATTGATCTTTGACAAAACTCTAACTAGGTCTTGTTTTGACATCAATGGAACATCTACACAAGGCTAGTGCGATCTTCTAAGGGAAGCTTTATGATGTTCAAATCATCACTGCAGGCATGGACACCATCAAGTTGATGCATATCAATGAAGAAGCGACAAATTGAAATTGAGCTTAGGCTGAACGATTCCAGTTGACTACACAAGGCAAGTCTGCAATCAACAAACTGCTAGTAGTATGGATATACGAATTCCATCATCAATCAATCACATTTCCTCCATTCATCTAATCATCTACCATCTAGGATTGAAGACTCAACAAGAAACCATGCAAATTGCAAGAAACGACACACTTCACCATTACTTCAATGAAAATGGAGTTTGTTTACAATCAAAGGCAACAATTTCTTGCCTTGTCCTCCTATTCTACTCTCTATCTACTAACTACTTTCAACTATTTACAACTCTCTCTCTAATTATTGCTAATTAGCTTTTACAAATGAAATGCCTGGGCTTATATAGTGCCCACAATACAATTTGATGGCTTAGATCAATTCGAGATCAATGGCCAAGATTCAACAATGAAAACCCTAATTAGGGTTTGTTACAACCATTACATAACATTTAATGCTTGACCAATGATAAAATTGTATTGCTTGGACACATGTCCTCTCTAGAAAAATCGACCAATGGATAACCGGGGTAGGTACATCGGAGTTTGTGTCACCTTCCATGAGTTAAGTACATTGAAACTGGACATGCTGAGATGGACCTCACTGATTGGAGAAATGATGACTAGGATGCCACCTCATTTGACACTTGAAACTTGGTAGATATTCAACTTGATGTTGTTGAGAAGCTTGCTTTAATTAATTCATCTGGAACTATTTGCTTCTTCAACGAGCCCTTGTTCTAACTCCTTGTGTCCTTGATGTGCAGGATGATGATGTACCTCGCCTTGGAACGCTGGATTGAAAGAGGTTGCCCTTGTCCTAGCTTGATCGTCCTGGCGAAGACCGTCCTTGATCCGGCTTGATTTTCCTTGATGAGATCTCCATTTGATGCCTACACAACATTTCAAAATTAGTACCATGATTTTGCAATACATAACATAAATTAGAGAGCAAATTTTAGGAAACTTTAATGATAAGTCCTTTATTAATCATTTCCTAAAAACGACTGAGCTAAGGGAAAACGAAATTTCAAAATTCAAAATTAAGGCAATGATGATCAAAATTCGAAATTAAAACAAGAGATCTTGCCATACCTTACTTGAGAGCTTAACTCTAAAAATAAAGGAATTCGCCTAGGCAAAATTTGAAATAAGATGGTCTTCAACGTGATCTCCCTTCAAAATAGCAATTTCGCCACCTTTCAAGTTTTTGACGAGTTCGCACCAATAGAATTTTCAAGTTCGCACCCCTTTTGAATATAATTTGCACCTCTTTGTCTTCCTTAAATCGCACTTGAGATGATAAAATAACAATGTGAAAATAATGATCTTCACCACCCTCCTTTATAAGTGCTTACCTCTCATCATTATTTAGGCCGACTTTTGTAAAAATAAAGCAATTATAAACGATTTTTTAATAAATAAGAAAGGCCGACCTTCATAAAACAATAAAATACCAAGCGCTCTATAATAATTAATTAATTTGCCATCGTTTTTAATTAATAAACTTCGATTTTTTTTACAAGGCAAAAATTAATTAATATTTAAATGCAATATTTAAATGCTATTTTTAATTAAATTTTCAATCTTATCGAATTTTCTAGCATTTAAATAAATTCAAAAATGTGTTTGAGCGCCAAAATATTTTGAAGATGGAAAGATACGTACCTCATCGCCCTGGTCCCTTGGAGAGGGACAGGAGCGATCCATCAACTGGGTCTTGATTCTTGCAATTTCGATGTCCAAAGTATTTATTTCCACGCTGAATTAGACATTTTTGCTAGGATCTTTGAGCTTAATTGACTTGTTTGTACGAATGAATGCATCTCATGACTATTATCGCCCTGGTCCCTTGGAGAGGGACAGGAGCGATCCATCAATTTTTACTTGAAATTCTCCGTCCTTGATACCAACTTCTCCTTTATTACCTTTCAAACAACGCTTTGAACCCTTTGCAAGTTTGTTTTGTCATGATCTCCGAAGGAAAATGAGTGCTTTGGCAAATATCGCCCTGGTCCCTTCCTGAGGGACAGGAGCGATCCTAGTGTCCTGGCTCAAATTTGCAAACTTTTGATCTTCGTTCTTCGTTCATTGCCTTCCAAAGGACGTCCTTGACCTTGCCTATCCTTGCCTTGTCTTGGTTTTGACGGGACATGAGTGTTTTGATGAAAATCGCTTTGGTCCTTGTCCAAAGGACAGGAGCGATATAGGCTCTTTATACAAATTGGTGATCGTTTGACGTTTGAAGCCTTTGGTATATCACCTTCGAAGGACGCCTTAGACCTTTTACCACCTTGCAAAACCTTGACTTGGCATGAATTTTACATGAATTGGCAAATATAATAGATATCGCTCTGGTCCCTTCTTGAGGGACAGGAGCGAACTTCAAGGTTTTGAGTTTGTCCTTGTTTCGACCAATTTGCCATCACTTTCATTGCGTAGAATGAAGTCCCTTTGAACACCTTGGACGCTTGAAACTTTTGAAATCTATGCCTTTATGGAAATATCGCTCTGGTCCCTTCCTAAGGGACAGGAGCGAATTAGGTGTCTTGATGCAAATCTTTCACTTTGGTGATCTTCGTAACTTTGTGCTTGATTGAGACACCTTAAAACATCTTTGCCACCTTGTACTTCGCCTTGAAGTGTCTTGAATTTGGAGGAAAAGGCAACATAACTAAGATATCGCCCTGGTCCCTTGGAGAGGGACAGGAGCGAATTTGTACTTGTAGTCTCCATCACACTTTGCCAGCTTCCAAATTTATCTTCAACGGTCTTGTAATGTCCCCTTTCATTCATCCATGCCTTGGAATTCATTGTAACTTGGCAAGAAATTTGTCTAAGACAAAAATCGCTCTGGTCCCTGCCTGAGGGACAGGAGCGAACTTGGGCATTTGGGTCCCTTGTTGACGTTTGATAATCTTCAATTTGTCTTCAACGGGTTCAATTCATCTCCTTTCTTGCCTTCAAACCAAAAACTTGCTTGATCTTCGTCCAGAACATGCCCTATGAAGGATTTCGCTCTGGTCCCTGGGAGAGGGACGGGAGCTACAAAGAACTTCGCCTTGGTCCCTGGCTGAGGGACAGGAGCGATTTTGACATTCTGGACCATTCTCCTTCACGACGGTACTTCAAGTTATATTCATTTGATAAAATGCATCTCCTTGGACCTCTTCAAATCGTCAAGTCGTCAAAATCCTGCAAGGACAAAGCAATATTTGATTTTAAGCTTCGGTCCTTCACTGAGGGACAGGAGCGAAATTTGCTCTCTAGGCCAAATCGTTACAATTTTCATCAAAAAAAATCTTAGCTAAGGAAGATATCATCTTACTTAATGCTATGAATAAAAGTTAATGTCCAAAAAAGGTCTAAAATTGTGCATATAAAGAAAATCGCTCTGGTCCTTCAGTGAGGGACAGGAGCGAAATTGACCTTCTAGGCAAAAACTTCATCATTTCATTGTTTTTGATCAAGTCTGGATGCTCTATCATGCTCATTTCGTCCTTCACCATGCCTTTGATGCCTCAATTCGTCCAAACAAGGTCAGGAATGGCTCAAATAAGCATTATCGCTCTGGTCCCTTGGTGAGGGACACGAGCGATTCGCCTTGGACCCTTGGAGAAGGACAGGCGCGAAATTTGACTTTTCGAACTCTCTATCAGGATAATTTTTATGGAATACAACATTTAAGTTATATTCCATATATACTTTCAGGATGTTTGAGAGTGGTTTCAGACCTCCAGGAGTTATATTGCAAAATCTAGTTTTTGGAGGTTTTTTCAGTTTCCAGAATTAGTCAAATTCAGGATCAGGACTTTCAGACTTAGCCAAATTTCAGGATCAGGACTTCACTCAAGCCGGACTTGCTTATCCATGTGATCACCTGGGCGACACTCAAAATGCAAAGGCCAACTAACAAAACCCTAAAAAACCTAAAGAACAAACCCCTAAAAAGCAAAAAAGCAAGGGTCCCCATTTGCAATGGGGCGATGTGTGAAAACGTCACAACACGAACTTGACTTGGTTTTTGGCCTGAGGTTAGTACGGGATGGAGAGGTTGTGAAATATTTTGAACTCCGACACCATGGCTCGAATGATGTGGTTCACAAAATGCATTCCTCAAGCACTTGTGATCCAGATGGGAATTCCGAATTGTGTCAGAATCTATTGATAGATGAACCTTGTCGTATTAATGGCAAAATTGTCAAAAAGTTCTTTGGCCTCTGCCCATTTTGTGAGGTACTCCAATGCCACTACAATGTACTTAAACCGATGCATGTGGCTCACCTTTAGTGGTCTGACGAAGTCAAGACCCCACCTTTTGAACAACTCCTGGGGCTGCGAAGAGAATAGCATCATGAAGTTCCGCTTTAATGGCTTGCTAGCTTATTGACATGTGTTGCACCCCACTACCCACTCGTGAGCATCCGTGTGCAGTGTTGGCCACCACAGTCCTGCCAATAGTTACTTTACGTGTAGTGGCATCTGGTCCCATGTGGCCTCCTACCAACCCCTCATGAGACTCCTTCAATATTCGTGAGATCTCCTCTTGCATCACACATCTCTGTGGTACTTGGTCTGGACAACCCATCTTATACAACAACCCATTAATGAGTTGGAAGGTTTTATTCTTAAGGGCTACTTTCCTTCTTTCACTCAGCAACAACATGTCCCTCGAGAAGGTGGAAGTGGACAAGTTCTCTCTGATATTCTCGTACCATGATGCCAATGCAACAATTTGGAACAATTGAGTGTCGGGAAAGTCCTCATTCACCTCGTCAGGTGGTTCTCTTGACTTAATTCGTGACAACTTGTTAGCAATGACACGACTCTTCCCTAGCTGCACCATGATGGTAAAAGTGAATTCTTGCAATAGGAGCAGCCACCTACTCACCCTCGCTTGGATGATGGGCTTGTTTGCAAGGTACATGAATGCTTGATGGTCCACGTAAAACGTGAAGTGTGTCGCCAGAAGCTAGTGGCAAAACATCTACATAGAGTACACCATACCAAGTGCTTCCCTCTCTCTCATACTATAATTCCTTTCAGCCTTGGAAAGTAGGCAACTTGCAAAGAAAACTGGATGATCCAATCCTTGTATGCCCACTTGTGCCATTGTGGCCCCAATTGCATAATTGGAGGCATCCACGTGCAACATGAAATTCTTTGTCCCAATTTGGGTATGCCAGGATTGGTGCACTCACCAGTTTGGATTTTAAGCCATTGAATGCCTTCTCCTGTTCATCTGCCCACATGAACGGTTCTCCCTTTCATGTCGGCATGTCCAGTGGGTATGAATTTGGTGCAAAGTTCTTTATGAACTGCCGGTAGTAGCCTACATGTTTGAGGAATGACTTTACTATTGTTATGGTCTCCAAAGCTTCCATGTCAATAATGACCCTTACCTTGTTAGGGTCTATCTTTAGTCCCTCCTTGCATACTATGTGGCCTTGCAATTTTTCATGTGGCACCATAAATTTGCACTTTTTGGTGTTTAAAGCCAATCATGCCTTTTGATACCTTTCCATACATTCCTGGAGTGCGGTGAGCTGGTTCTCCTACTTGCTATATATTGACTAATCATCCAAAAAGGATTTCAAATTACCCATCAACATTTGATCAAATATGTGCAATATTATCCATTGGAAGGTGGCAGGGGTGTTGCACAAGCCGAATGGCATCTTGTTGTACGCATACACCCGTCCTCCACCAGAAAGGTAGTCTTGAGTTTGTCTTCCTCAACAATGCTTATATTATTGTACTTGTAGAATCTATCCATGAAAGAGTATATCTCATGGCCTCCAACCTTTCCAATATGGTGTCTATGAACGAGATTGGGAAGGGGTCCCTGATGGTTACCGCATTAAGGCACCTAAAGTCCACATAGATCCTTATCTGGTTCACTTCCTTCTTGATGGATATGATGATCGGAGAGACCCACCCACTCGTTTCCACTTTGAAGATTATGTCGGGCTCTAACTTTTTTTTGAATTTCTTCTTGTATCTTGGCAGTGTAGTTCTTATTCATTTGGTAGGGCCTCTTCTGTATGGGTTGTGCACCCGATACGAGAGGGATTTTATGTATGCACAACTCCAGAGGTATCCCCTTTAGATCCTTGTATGTCCATGCAAAGGTGTCCTTGTACTCCATAAAAATTTTGAACACAACCACCTTCAATACGGGGTTATAGTTGTCATAGACCAATATCATCTTCAGGTTGTCTTCATCACCGAGGTTCACCTTCTTGACATTTGGTTCTTCATGTAAAGTTTTATTCAATTGCAATAAAAGAACAAATTATATATGTGAGAATTTTATATGATTATATTGTCTGATAATTTGATTGTTTTGTTGCAGGCTGAAGGAGAGAGATCATTAATATTTTTATATGTCTTCTCCAAATGATTCATGTCGGGCTTTATATGTTTTAGAAGACTGGTCAATAGATGTCTTGACCGGTCATGTCTTTTAGACATGACCGATCAAGGCACCTATTGATCGGTGTCTTTCCATATTGCACATCCCGATTTCGGTTATGTTTGGTAACTAACATTTAATACTTAGACACTTGGTTGAAACAGTGTTAGTTATGATGCTTTGTTAATGGCCCGATTATAAATGTTTATCGGTATGAACTAAACCCGATAACAAATAGCATTTAGATCGACGCTTAACTATGTTAAGCAATTCGTCGATCTAATCCATCTTTATCCAATGCCAATATCATAATCATGATCAATGTTATAATCTGATAAACATATTCAGTTCGGAAAGCATAAATCAGATAATCTAATAGCATAGATGAATAAACTATAACAGAATAAAGGAGATTAACGGGTTAGAGAAGTCTTATCTTGCAGAAGCTACTAATGCATTAACACTCCCTCTTAGCTTTGGAAGATAGATAAAGTAACCTGCATCACATTTCTCTTTCATAACCAGAATAATGTCAGTCTCCAAGAATATATATCATCTATACATATGATATGAAGTACCATCAGGACACGATACAAATATAAAACATCACTCTAAGTATGTGACATAGAGTATCACCTAACCATGTGATATAGAAGATTCATCATTTCATTATGACAAGATATCACCTGAACACGTGATATCAGTATTGCCTAAACACACAATACCACGGATAAACATATGAGGATGGTTAAATTCTCATCTTATCCAGGTTGTGATATGTGCACAAACATTTTATACTAATGTTTTACCACAACACCATGATGGCACATCCATGACATACGAAAGATCCAACATGATAACTGGTTTAGAGAATCATAAGATCGTGACCTTATGATGTGTGCATACAAGTGATCATAATCTGAGAGATCGTCACCTCTTAGATATGAACACAGGGGGTGAAACCCAAAATGTCCCAACATGACAAAAGAAGTTTACACATTAAACATCTTATTTACAAAGCAGATTACCTTTCTATCATACCTAAACCTTTTCTGAAGTGATCAATCTTCACTCTGGAAAGAGGTTTGGTCAGAATGTCTGCAGTTTAATCTCCTATACAAACATATTCTAATTGAATTACATTCCTGTCAACCATATCTCGTACAGTGGTATGGGATCTCAATATGTTTGGACCTGTCATGGAATACTAGATTTACTGAAAGTTTTATGCAGCTCTGATTGTCACAATGAATAATAGTAGGTTTCATAGGTTCTCCAAACAATCCCACAAGCAACTTCCTAAGCCATACTGCCTCTCGGGCAGCCATAGAAGCTGCAATATATTTGGCCTCGGTGGAACTTTGAGCTACAGAAGACTGCTTTTTGCTGATCCAAGATATCATGGCTGAACCTAAACTGAAACAACGCCCTGAAGTGCTTTTTCTATCAGTCACGATGCCAGCCCAATCTAAATCTGTAAATCTGTGTAGATCTATATCAACTTTCTCATATTTAAGACCAAGGTTTAGGGTACCTTGTAAGTATCTCATAATATGTTTTACTGCCACCAAGTGTATCTTCTTAGGTTCACACATAAACTGACTTAGAGCATTAACAACATAACAGATATCTGACCTTGTATTTAATAGATACATTAGGGATCCAATCATCTGCCTGTACTGAGTAGGATTAGTGGACTGTGATTCTGCTACTGCTTCTTTAAGTTTATGTAAGTTGGTTTCCATAGGAGAGGTCATGGGCCTACAGTTTAGCATTCCGAATCTCGTCAAAATGTCCAAGGTGTACTTTCCTTGGTTTAGTACAATATTATTGGAATTCTGCCATACTTCTAACCCTAGGAAGTAATGAAGTAGTCCCAAGTCCTTCATATCAAATTCTGTGGATAGATCTTTCTTGCATTGATCTATAAGGTGATCATCTCTTGTGATTAATAGGTCATCAACGTATAAAATCAATATTAGCATATCACCTTTATTTCTTTTGTAGTAGAGATTAGGATCTGCATCATTTTTAGTGAAACCTAGTTTTGAGAGATAGGTGTCAATTCTTTCATACCAGGCCCTGGGAGCCTGTTTGAGCCCATAGAGAGCTTTCTTAAGTCTACATACATGAGACTCTGCATTATGAATTTCAAACCCTTCATGTTGCTCTAGGTAGACTTCTTCTGAGATCTCACCATTTAAAAATGTTGTCTTAACATCCATCTGGTGTACCTTCCATCCCTTTGCTGCTGCAATGGCTAGTACAGCTCTTACCGATGTATATCTGGCAACAAGTGCAAATGTTTCTTCATAATCTATTCCTTCCCTTTGTGAGAACCCTTTAGCTACAAATTTGGCCTTGTGTTTTTCAATACTGCCATCTGCAGCATGTTTGATCTTGAAAAGCCATTTAGATGAAACAACAGATTTCTTAGTTGGCCTAGGAACAATCTCCCAAACATCATTCTTCATAATAGATTGATACTCTTCAGACATGGCATCCTTCTATACTTGATGTTCAAGTGCATCTGATACATTGTTTGGTTCAACTTTAGAGAGATCATTCATAAGGACAACATAGCTAGTGAATTTATTAGGCCTTTTACTTTCCCTGAAGGTTCCTAAAGGAGCAACAAAGTTCTGAGCTTCTGTTACAGTCTTGGTGGCCCATAGTGGTCTTTTCTTGAGTTTTTCTCTAGGTGGGTTTTGAGTTTCAGCTATAGTCTCCTCAGGATTCTCCCTATGAAGCTCAAGAGTAGGATCTTCTTCTATGTTAGGAGTAGGGATATAGATTTCAGGTTCTATTGTACTTTGGGCTCTTTTGAAGGCTAAGTCTTCTTCAAAGATTACATCTCTACTAAGTTCAATATTTCTTTGACCTTGTATATAAATTCTATAGGCCTTGGATGTTTCACTATATCCTACAAGTATTCCCCTTTTTCCAGAAGGTTCTAGTCTTAGTCTTTTCTCTTTAGCTACATGTATATAGATAGAACACCCAAATATCCTAAGGTGGCTGATATCTAGCTTTATTTTGGTGAAGACTTCCTCAGGAGTTTTATCTTCAAGGTGGGAGTGAGGACATTTGTTTTATACATATACCGCAGTGCTAGTTGCTTCTGCCCAAAGTTTGATATTTAGATTTTGATCAAGGATCATGGCTTTGGCAGCTTCTACAGTAGTCCTATTTTTCCTCTCAGCTACCCCATTTTGTTGAGGATTATAAGGTATTGTTAACTCCCTCTTAATCCCTGAATTTTTACAAAAATCTTTAAATAATTCTAAAGTATATTCCCCCTCATTGTCATTTCTTAGGGTTTTAATTTTATTTCCTGAGTAGTTCTCCGTTAGTGATTTGAATTCTTTAAACCTATTGAGGATCTCTTCTGATTCTTTACATTTCAAAAAGTAGATCCAAGTTTTCCTAGAGTAGTCATCAACAAATATTACATATTACAAAAATCCCCTTAGAGAGGGTTCGGACATAGGTCCACATACATCAGAATGAACTAATTCTAATATTTTGCTCGTCTTCCTAGTACTATTTTGGAAGGCACCCTTGGTATTTTTACCTAGGGCACATCCCTTGCACGCCTCCGAATGATATTGCTTCAACTTAGGTAGACCTGTGACAAAATTTCCCATAGATGATAAAGCCCTATAATTCAGGTGGCCTAGTCTTCTATGCCACACCTCATTTGCATTTGTGGCTTCATGAATTAAGGCTAAGTTGGGCTCTGTGCATAGCTCATACAAATAGCCTTGTCTTTGTCCAATGACTTTAGCTTTCTTGATGGTAGAATTTCTCAGACAAGCCAACACCTTGTTTTCCATGAAGGTCACTCTGTATCCATTATCCTCTAGTGCTGATATGGAGAATAGATTTCTTTTGATGCCAGGGACATATAGTACTTCTTCAAGTTGCAATGACATGCTTGTCTTTAATTTGATGATGCAGATTCCAATTCCTCTGACTGGATGTGAGGAATCATCTCCGATGGTCACTTCCTCATCATTCTCCTCTATCATGGAGTCTAGCACTTCTCTAAAACCGGTAATGTGTCTGGATGAACCACTGTCGATCAACCATGAGTTAGACTTGTTTGTTGTATGGCTTGTGAATGTTGAGTAGAGGACATAGTTCTCGAAGTCATCTTCCCTTTTGGATTTTCCTACTTTGACAAATGTGGTTTGTTTGGCTCTCTCCGGACATTTCGCAACATAGTGTCCGAATTTGTCACACCTATAACATTGAATATGTGATAGGTCTTTCTTTGGAGTGTTCTTGCCTTGATGACTTTTTCTTTTCCTAAATTGCTTCTTCTTACTTTTCTTATTTGCATTATTATTTAGGACTTGAAGGTCTTCGTCTATGTTCTTTTGTTTTATTCCAATTTTGTTCAATCTCGACTCTTCTTGGAGACAATCATCTCTTAACCTTTCAAACTTAGGATATTTGGACCTTGCACTAATGCCTTGGACAAATGTATTCCATCCACTGGGCAACCCATCTAGAGCAATGAGTGTTAATTCTTTACTCTGGATCTCATAATCAAGGGTTGCAAGTTCATCTCTTAGGGTTGATATTCGCATGAAGTAAGAGTTGATTGTCTCCCCTTTGTTCATCGTGATATGATTTATCTCTCGTTTCAATGCCAGAGTACGACTTGCATTTGATATCTCAAATGTCCTTTCAAGTGCTTTGAACATTTTGTAAGTTGTCTCTTGTTTCTTTATGATGGGCATTATGTTGTTTCTTACCCCATCAACTATTATTTTAACAGCCTTTTCATTTCCCTCAATCCATGCTGTTTTGTCGGGTTCATTCTCGGGTGCTGCACTTTCAGTTTGAACATATGAATCAACTTTGTTTTCTCTCAAAATCATTTTGATTCTAAACTTCCAAGCTGAGAAATCATTGCTACCTCCGAGTCTATATTTGAATCTAATAGCATTGGCCATTTTGGAAATGTGATGTAATATATAATTTTGTTCTTGAATTATTCAGAAATTGAATAGCCTCAGATTCGATTAGCCTCGCTTTGATACCATGTAAAGTTTTATTCAATTGGAATAAAAGAACAAATTATATATGTGAGAATTTACATGATTATATTGTCTGATAATCTGATAGTTTTGTTGCAGGCTGAAGGAGAGAGATCATTAATATTTTTATATGTCTTCTCCAAATGATTCATGTCGGGCTTTATATGTTTTAGAAGACCGGTCAATAGATGTCTTGACCAGTCATGTCTTTTAGACATGACCGATCAAGGCACCTATTGATCGGTGTCTTTCCATATTGCACATCCCAATTTCGGTTATGTTTGGTAACTAACATTTAATACTTAAACACTCGGTTGAAACGGTGTTTAGTTATGATGCTATAAATGTTTATCGGTATGAACTAAACCCGATAACAAATAGCATTACATATGCTATCGGGTTAATACCCCGATAGCATATTAATGCCGATTCATAAATGAATCGACATAAATATGCTATCGGGTTATTAGCTCGATAGCATTTAGATCGATGCTTAACTATGTTAAGCAAGTCGTACATCTAATCCATCTTTATCCAATGCCAATATCATAATCATGATCAATTTTACAATCTGATAAACATATTCAGTTCGGAAAGCATAAATCAGATAATCTAATAGCATAGATGAATAAACCATAACAAAATAAAGGAGATTAATGGGTTAGAGAAGTCTTATCTTGCAGAAGCTACTAATGCATTAACACTTCATACTTTATGATTTTGTCCTGTTCAAAGTGGTGTACTGGTGTGTCATCTACTTGTGCCAGTCCCTCCTTATATTCTTTGTACTCCGAAGGAAATGTGGCACTCTTTGTACCTTTTTTAACTTAATCTCTGGGATCTGCAACATGTTACGCTCGGGGTGGAAGACTTTATCCATCCCAAAATCTCCACCCTCAGACTCTTAGTTAGAGGATGCTAGTTCTTTGCTCACCACTTGATTCCTCAAGGTGGTGACATACTTCCTTCGCTCTAGACAAAGAGTGTGTTTCGCTTCCAGTTGTGATTGGCCTTGGCAGTGATCAACCAACCCCTTCTGAGAAGAGCATCGTACACCTTTTCCAGTGGAATCACTACGAAGTCCAAGAAGAAATAGTGTGCCAATTGCACCTTCTGTTCCATCAACATCCGAAGTGGCTTGATGTTGTGCTTGTCGGCACCTACTAGATGGAAGGTTGGCGGCCAAAGGGTTGGCTTACCTAGACATTTCCATTTTTCTTACGGCAAGACATTGATGCCTATGCCTCCATCAACGATGGTGTTTGTCAACTTCCTTCCCATTATTTCCTTCTCAACGACGATCAACTTCCAATGCTCATTGTCAGCAACATGAGATTAGTGGCCAGGTTGCCAGGTGACTTCACCCTCAGTTCCTTTTGTGTCTTATGTTGTTCCCAGTCGACTATGTTGTCACCGACTATATTAGTGATGGCCATTTTTAATTGTGGCATGGTTTGTTGGTCAGTTACTTGTATGGGTATTGTGGTTTGCAGCACCTGTCTCGCTATTTTTTTTTAGACTTTGAGTGTAGTGGAAAACTAGCGGTAGCAGTTTCATTAGAAGCTCTTCTTTCCTCCTCCATCACCCATTTCACATCGGTTTTGGCTTCCAAGAGTCTTTCCTTCTTCGTATGAGGGTTTGGATATACTGCTTTCTTTGTTTGCAGTCTAGTGATCGCCGATACTTCCTCATCTGGCTCTCCCACAACCAGTATGTTTACCCCTTTCTGTTTCGGGCAATCAACGTCTTCATGGTTTCCGGGTCCACACCACTTTCATGGTAAATTTGTGTTGTTATTTTGACCACTTTGACAGTCCTATGTAAAGTGACCCCATTCATTACATTTCTGACACTGGATCATGGGTCTACCCTTTGCATCGTATTGTATTTTGCTTTTTCGAGTGTTATTATTGTTGTAGTGGTTGTTATTATTCCCTCCCCTATTGTTACGGTACCCGCCAGACGATGCATTAGGATTGGCAGGTGGTTTTGGGAGTGTGGTCGGAGGGGGATGCTTGTTCCCCTTGGGTTCTCCTTTTCGGCCTTCAATTCCATCATCATTCTCAGCATATCCCGTCGAAGGGCTTCTATTGTTGTAGTTTCACTGTTGCTAGTGCTCTCCTCTGGACTGTCCTCATCACTTTTTAATTTTTTTCCTTCAATGTTTTACTTTCATTCTCAATGTCCATCGCTTGATTGTAGGCATCAATGTACGACGATGGGGGTGCCACCTTCATTTTCTTCCTTAGTAAGGGATTAGCCTCTCAATGAACCATCATTTCTTCAGCCCATCGGCTAGTTGGTTTTCCATTTTACCCAACAACTCCTTGAGCCTATGATTGTAAGCTCGTACATTTTCATTTTTCCCTTGCTTAGCGTTGTAAATTTCTGCCACAATTTCATTATCATCCCTTATTAACTTAAACTCTTCCTGGAATGCCGTCTTCAATTTTTCCTAGGATTCAGTATGTGCGTCATCCAATTTGGTGTTCCAATCAATGGCCACTTGCAATGTGGCAGGGAATGCCCTTAGCCAATAAATCCTTATCTTCCTGACCACTAGCCAGTCATATGGTCTCACATGTTTTGCAGTGTCATATTGGATCCTCCGATCCATTCCTTGAGAACTTCGAACTTCAACAATTTCTGCCTTTCCGCACTCGAACTCGCCAAGGGAGTCACCATCATTCTATGTCGGTACGTATTATATGTTGCGAACTTGACAGGAGTGCTTCGCTCTCGACCACATTCTGGTGCTTTTCTTGCACTCTTGGCCGCACGAAAGCCCTCTACACGTCCACTGTCAGCATCCTCAACACCTCGGTTACCTTCCTCATTTATAGGCTCCCTCCTCCTTAGGGTCTTGGGTTTAGGCCCCCCTATACTCGGTTCTTCTCTTAGGGATAGGCTCTAAATGCAGTGCAAATTGTGTTTAGAAATCTCAACAACCTTGCTCTGGAGGTCCTTTCCTTTGTTGTCTTCTTCATCACGTATCGATTGTATGGATGAGCTACTTTCTGTGGAGTCAGACCCTTCGTCTGACACTAAGTGTACGTATTGATTATTTGCCTGGTTGGCGATGTTTACTATCCTAGAGTGGTAGGTTTCTGGCAACTTCCTCCCACTCACTCCATGTATGTGGTCTCTGCCCCTCTCGACTACAGCTTCAATTGAGGCTTCTAAACTATTCTTTGTAATCGCTGCCATCTATTATTTTGTTCCTTGATGCGGAGAGATCTTCTCATTGATCCCTCTCTCTCCTCCCAAGTGTTTGCAATATGTTTTCTTTCTTTGTTTGGTCATAGGGGCATTAATTGCCAGGGGTACGACACTTGCTCGTATTCCTCTCTTCTTCTTCCCTACAGTTTCTCTTTGTAATGTTCCGTTTTAGGAACAATGCAATATAACCACAAAATGTATTTGCTCTGATACCATTGTAGTGTCCCTTATTGAACAATATATGAATTATGGGACAATTCATAATTCATAAACTTAATGTCTGATTCTTACAATAAAATTAATGTCTGATTCTTACAATAAACTTATGTATTTGGAAATGAGGATGCAATTATATAATAAATGATAATGATCAAGCCACTGTCTGTCTCTGATTTATACAATTAAGACTAAGCTTGACTGAATTGATATCAATTTGCACTAAGTGCACAATTACTTGTTTCAAATAAGACGATATAAATATGCAATGGACTAGAAGTTGATATTGCCAATGGCAATATGAATGGTTGTATCTGATTTGGAATATATAGTATGCATAATTGGTTACTGCTGTTTCAGATCTGGAAATGATATTATGCAAGGTATATAGAGTTGTGTCTGATGTGAATAATCCTTGGCTTCATGCACACGATACTGGGCCTTTGGCTTGCTCTCCTCAAGCTTCCAAACTGGAATACAAAACAATATATAAACACAATTGATACCTTTATGGAAGAAATGATTGCGAATAAATACTTGTATGATCGGTGGGATGTGTCTCTTGGGACCTTGGGACATGTTTGTTTGTTCACCTTAATCGCATCTCTTCAGTAACCATTGGTTATTGTTAGTTAAGATGATCTCCTTGTTATCGGCTTGATTCTCCTTTGAACATAAGCGATTGCATTGTTAAGTAGAATTGGTGACAAGAATATTGTTAATGTGATCGGATCCCCCTCTGGTAAAGAATATATGCCTTAATCGTATGATGGATGTATCATCTAATTATGTCTCAGGTTCATAGCTTCATGTTTACACAGTTATTGGCATCCTCTTATCTGGACGTTTTCTTTTCTGTGTTCTGTCTTCGACTTGCACCAAGCTGATCATAGCTGGAACTTTGGATGGATCGGAGCATAAGTCTAAATACAAGTTTGTCAATTATGATGATGCTTCTCATCCAGGGATGATATGCTCATGACCCTATCCTTTTATGCACCAATCCTCCATGATTCAAGTATGGAAGGGTATGATTGTGAGCATGTGTGTGGATGATGGTAATCATTATGTTTGGCAAATGTGTACCTTCTAGACTCCTCTTAAGTTCCATGGATGCTTGCAATTCTTTATAATATGATCCTAACTATTTTATTGCAGGTGTACAAAGATTCATTCATAAGGCTCTTCTTATTAGAGGTATGACTTCTAATTATCCTTCCTTGAAGAATTCTTTGGTACTTGTGTTCATTGAGGTATTGTTATCATTTTCTTGTCTTTATTCCAATTGAGTAGAACATTAATCCACATCACCTATTATCCATGGTCTTATTTTGATTGATACCTTGTTGATGTTGTTTTATAGCATCGGTCGAAACCTACAGGGCCGACTTGTCATCGAATACGTGAATAGCCTAATCGGCCTTAGACATTTATATGATTCAATCTATCATACATATGATGCCGACTTTGTACATTTATATTTGCAAATTGGATAACACGTTTTGTTAAAGAAAAATGTAACTACTTGTTAAGTTCGCCACCCTTGGGAAAACCGTGTTGTTTGCAATAAACCCGACCCTTGATGAAGACCTGTTATTTGGCATTGACTCGATCCTTGGAGAAGACGTGATGATTGGAGAAGAGCCAACTTTTGGTAGAAGTCGTGTTGCTTGGAGACACCCACGTATGGGTATATAGATCGGTTTCCTCTCTCTCCACAAGGCATTGAAGATAACATCCTTCAGCAGATCGAAAACATTACATATCAGCAGATCGAACATATAAGGCAGACTGAAGATTATATATCATTCTTTGGCAGTTCGGACTGCATATACAGCGATCTAGGGTGAAGCAATTTAATCATATAGCTACAAAGTGTGAAGCAATTTTGCAAAGACATCTTGCTATCTTATCTAATATAGTAGAAGACATTTGTTACTGGGTTTTTTCACCTTCAAGTTGGAAGGTTTTCCCAGGGTATATGCTGTGCAATTGTGTTTGAATTAGCTTACATCTGAATTTTATAATCTGATCATTAAACTTAACATGGTATCAGAGCCACGGTGAAAGAAGATCGTGATCAGATTCTCTACAACTTTTAAGTATTCTCTCGTCTCTCTCCGTCGAGCAGTACCTCTAAGTCTCGAAAATGGTGAACGGTCTTAAAGTCGAAGATAGGCTTGAAGGTGCATCTAACTTCACCTCATGGAAGTTTAGAGTGCTTATTGCACTTGAAGAAAATGATCTTCTTCAATTCATAGAGGAGAAGGATTTATCCGAACCTGAAGAGCATGAGGAGAAACTGCAATTCAAGAAGAATGCAATCAAGGCAAAGAAGATATTAATCGACTCTGTAAGGGATCACTTGGTGCCTCTCATCTCCAAGATGACAACTACAAGAGATAGGTTTAAGACCTTGGAGGGTTTATATGAGATTAACAATGTAAGTAGGGCTCTTGCCTTGAGACAACAACTCCACCAGGTGAAGATGGCAAAAGGAGATTCAGTCATCAACTACTTCATGAAAATTTCAGAATTGAGAGATCAACTATGCGCAATTGGGGATCAAGTGATAGATAAAGACCTTGTTATGCTAGCCTTGAATGGTCTGCCTCATTTATGGGAGCCATTTATTCAAAGCATAAGTGGAAGGTCAAAATTACCTAAGTTTGATCGACTTCGTGCTCAAGAAGAATCAAGATTGACTTCCAGAGGAATCGTCAAGAGTTCTCAAAATGAAGATACACATGTTCTTGCCCCTCAATCTACCAAGAAATGAAAGTATTGGAAGAAGGGAAACTTCAAAAAAGGAATAGAGATTTCAAATCAGATTCTGCACCTGATTCTAGGAATAGGAAGAAAGATCTCTCTCGCATCCAGTGTTCTAGGTGTGACAAGTTTGGTCAATTTGTAAAGGATTGTTTAACAAGACCTAATCATCAAGGAGAAAACATTAATGAAGTCTCATCTCAGAAGGAGGTTGAAGATAACTCCAATGGTTTTCTTTTCATATCAGCATTATCAAGCAATGTTCCTACGGACAGTGATACATGGCTAATTGATAGTGGAGCCTCTCGACATATCACCGGTCATTGGGAGCACCTTTCTGATTTAGTGGAGAAAGAGTCACATCTCCAAGTCATCATTGGGTATGATGCACGCTATGCTGTAAGAGGAGTTGGTGCTACATCTCTAAAACTTGAATCAGGAGTTTCTCTACACCTAAGTGATGTATTGTTCCTACCAGGGATCAAGAGGAACCTAGTATCCATTTCACCCTTGGAGGATAAGGGATATCAAATTGCATTTTCTGAAGGAAGAGTTCTTGCTTGGCTTAAGAACTCCAGCATCAAGATTGCTCGTGTGATCGGAAATCGACATGAGAGTTTATACAAACTCTCCACTCTCCTAGTTCAAACACTTATTCATGATTCTACAAGTTCCAACGAACTCTGGCACAAAAGACTTGGACGTCTTCACTTCAGGGCTCTTCCATCTTTGGAGAAGATGGTAAAAGGTATTCCTAAACTCATTCATGTAAATGATGGTACTTGCAAAGGTTGTGCTATAGGTAAAAATATTAAAAGTCCTTTCCATAGCAGTGAAAGTAGGTCTAAAGAAATACTATATCTTGTACATTCAGATTTATGTGGTCCAATGTCAATTCCATCCCTAAGTGGATGTTTGTATTATGTAACTTTTATAGATGACTACTCTAGGAAGACTTGGATTTATCTCTTAAGGTCTAAAGAGTTTGATGAAGTCCTAGGTACGTTTAAAGAGTTTAAGAGTTTAAAACTCTTGTAGAAAATATCTTTGGAAAGAAAATTAAAATTTTAAGGTCTGATAATGGAGGTGAATACACCTCGGGTAGCTTTCGTGATTTCTGTATTGAGGTAGGGATCTAGAGGGACTTATGTGTTCCTTACAACCCTCAACAAAATGGGGTTGCTAAAAGGAAGAACAAATCTATTATTGAAGCTGCAAAAGATATGATTCATGATCAAGACCTTCAAATTGTTCTATGGGCAGAAGCCTCTAGAACAACAGTGTATATTCAAAATAGATGTCCCCATTGGATATTACAAAATATGACTCCTGAAGAAGCCTTCTCGGGTATCAAGCCTGATATCAGCCATCTGAGAATATTTGGTTGTCTTGTATATGTTCATATTCCCAAGGACAAGAGAACCAAGTTGGAGCCCTCTGGCAAGAGAGGAATATTTGTAGGCTACAGTGAAACCTCCAAAGCCTACCGTATTTACATTTCTGGACAGAAGCAAATAGAGGTTAGCAAGGACGTCACATTTGAGGAAGCTGTTGCATTCAGGAAATCAAAGGGCTCATGCATGGAGATAGATGATGAGACTCCTCAAGACATGGATGTTGATCATGCCCCTGAGATTCAAAGGGAGAATACAAAACCTGATGTGAGTAATGATCCAATCCAACCCTTGGATCCCACTAATGGGCCTAGAGATATTGTTGTGTCTCAAAAGAGACCTCTTTGGGCACGAAACACTATGCAGGAAGCAGAACAGTTTGCTGCTCCCAGAGGAACATTTAGAGAAAGCAAAAGACCACAAAGATTTTCTGGTTATGCTGCATTAATGTGTAATCTTATTGAGTGTGAACCTTCTAGTGTAGAGGAAGCCACAAAACAACAAGTTTGGAAAGATGCAATGGATGAGGAGTATCAATCCATTCTCAAAAACGATGTGTAGGATATTGTGCCTAGACCAAAAGGAAAGTCTGATATATCTTCCAAGTGGTTGTACAAGATAAAACATGCAGCTGATGGCAGCATTGAAAAGTACAAGGCTAGATTTGAGGCTCGTGGCTTCTCTCAACAAGAGGGAATAGACTACGAAGAAACATTTGCTCTTGTTGCTCGCTATACTTCCATTAGAACCATCATTGCCATTGCAACAGCTAAGGGATGGAAGTTGCATTAGATGGATGTGAAAACTGCCTTTCTCAATGGTGTGATTGAAGAAGAAGTATACATCGAGCAACCAGAGGGGTTCGTAATTCATGAGAAAGTCTCATGTGTGTAAATTGAAGAAAGCCCTATATGGTCTTAAATAGGCTCCTCGGGCTTGGTATGAACGAATTGACAGATACTTAGTGGGTTTAGGTTTCTGCAAGAATGATGCTGATCCAAACCTTTACTTCAAGGTATTCAATGGTGATATGTTGATCTTGGTACTTTATGTTGATGACCTATTTGTTACCGGAAAAGATCATCTCATTGATAGATGTAAGCATGAATTTGTTGAGCATCAAATCTGAATTGAGAAAAATATCTTGATTTGTGGAATTAAATCATAAAAGGCCTCTATTTTTAGAAGAAATCATCATTTTCATTGATATTATAATATCCCATAAGTTATCGAGCAAGTGTAATAGCATTCTATCGAAATATCCAAATTCAGATAGTATCGATGAGACCCAGCGATGTCTCATCGATATAGAAGGGCTACCGAAGAAAGGGGATACCGATGAACTCTAGAAAGGACTCACCGAAAGCAATGATTCCATCGACAGAGGATATCAAAGAAAGCAGAGACGGTTTTCACCGATGGAAAAAGGCTTTCGAGGAAACAATACTATCAGTGCAACATGAAGGAGACTTACCGAAAGAAACTTTCCTATCAAAAGAATGATATCGATCAAACAGAAGGAAGCTACATCGATAAAAGATATCGATAAGGATATGAGTTTCGAGGAGGCTAAAAGGCATGTTACCGATACGTGTTGTTTTACCAATGCAACTTTATCGAGGAAGATTACTAATGAGCTCATCGATGAAAAATGATACTGGAAGCAAGTCATCAAAGGAAAGAGGGCATCGATGAAACTATAGACCCATTCATCGAAGGGGTGTAGTGATGTCGATAGAAAAAGTGTTTCGATGGAAAGATAAAGGAAGTCATCGAAGCCCAAGGTTTCTTCGACATGAAATCCGATGGACATCAAATATATGTCGATGAAGAGACAGCTATAATGACCGAGTGCAGCATTTCGATGAAGGGAGAAAATACCTAATCGAAGAAAAATTCGAAACAAAAGTGTTGTCGATAGAAACAAAGAGATCGATGGACTGAAAAATAAATGATCGAAAGATATATTCTCATCGAAATGATTATTGATTGCCGCGAAGATCAGAAACGAATCCCAGGGGGGTCATATCACCATTAAATTCAAACGTGTGCCCAAGTAATTGTTGTTAAAACTACCATTACTAACTGATTAAATTCGCCATAAGTAATGAATCGATACCAAAGGACACAACATTAAGGAATTCATAGGCGACGAACTAGAAGCAAAAATTGGGTGAATTCACAGATAAAGCTCAGTGATTCCAAGTAAGTTATCTATACACATAGCCCCTTTGTAAATTCAAATGGAATCATCATCTAAGGCTAGTAAGACCAGAAAGGGAAAGGAACCTCTTGCTGCAGAGGAAAAACCCAAGAGACAGAAATGGGAAGGGCGTTTTTTGGCCCAGGACTTGATTGACCAATGGCCATCATCCAGTTTAAGGTCCAAAAAGATTAGAGCTGACAAGGAAGGTCTAGAAGACCGGTTTGAGGATCTTGGAGACACATGGACTGAGTCGAGAGGGTATGAATTATTCATATATGGATACAATAGAAGAGTTGCCCCTCAGCCTATAAATAATTTATGGCGATTGAATTTAGGCAGGCTAGTTGTGGCTAATGTCTTCGTAAATGTGGAGCTCATGAAGGCATTGGCAAACAATTATGACCCTAAAACCAAAACCATATATAACTATATGGGTGAGCCAATTCTCGCAATTACAAAAGAGGTTATCGACACTGTGTTTGAATTGGACTGGGGATTCGAAGAATTGATTGACCTCAAGAAATTGACAAATGAATATTTTAACCTAGAGCACATTTACAAAACATGGAGACTCCCCATACACAGGGCTAGAAATGCAGGGTCCTTAATGCCATTAGGTCAGGATGACAAGCCCCCTATGATGTCAACTCTTTCCATCCATACTTTAAATATACTTATTACTGTGTTCCTCAAGTTCTAGGGATAAAAGCCCATCCTTTAATGGATATTGCAGCCATGGTCATTTGTGCCGATTTGCAGTCTAAGGACCCCCGCTTCTTTGATTTTGCTGCTTACTTAGTTGAAGTTTTGAATCATGGGTTAGAAAAGTTAAAAGGGGATGTCATTAATGTGCATTTTAAGCATTATTCCTTGCTTATGCATATGCTATTATATGTTGGCCAAGATGAAGGATTGTGGCTAGAAGAGTTATGTGTCAGGGCATATGACAATGCTGGAATGAGAAAATCAGTGCAGCTATGGGTTTCTTCATGGGACCAGAGGTATGCAAATAATCAATATTGGCACTTTGAGGAGTTTTTTGTCAAGACATTATATAAATTGTTGGGTTGCCCGTATGATCATGCCCTTGCACCAGAGATTCAAAGGTTCTTGAGACCAAAGGATTTTGTTGAAGATTCATCAATTGAACACAATTGGGGAGATTGGTATTGTTTTTCAGACTACACACAAGTAAGGTTATACGGGTTTGAAGGGAGACCATACCTATTACCACTTACAGTTCCTAACAGAGTGGCTTGTTTGGAGATTGTGAGGCAACTGTCAATAGTGAGTACAGAACATCTGACAAGCCATGGGAAACAATCAATTGTGCCTGGGTTGTTAGTTTTTTCAGATTTTATTGTGAAAAGTTCCAAGAGCTATAGCTTACTGCAGACAAAGTTGGATTATTATGGCATGCCCATGGGGGATCCAAGGCCAAACTTTGATCCTGAGGGATACATAAGGACAGCCCGGTCATCACAGAAGCTAAAAGCTGGAGAGCATAAATCTTACTTTCTGGATGATCTCATTAAGAACATTGGCAAAGAAGAGGCCAGAGTAAAGAGAATAAAGTTTGAGAAAGTAATGTAGGCTTATAAATGGAAGCTTTTCAGAAGGAAAATGGATGAGAATGTATTACAAAGGATTGAAGACCCCTTGGAGTTAGCCAACAAACTCATGGAGCATGAATTGGAAATACTTGAGGGAGTTCAACCTCATGTCTTTGGGGAGTATATTGATACTATTAGAAGTACAGAGCCGTTAGCTCATATGTCTCCTGCTTCTACATCCGACATTGTTCCATTCACTCCTCGAGAGGATTACCCTCCTGGTTATGCAGAGGATACACAGATAGATTTGACAACAGGACAATTGAATGTCCGAGAAGTTGCTGATATCATATTCCTGGAGCATGAGGATTTCATTGCTGACAGTGAATTTATTGCTTCCAAAGAGTTTACTGCATTCCTCTATCAACATAAAGGATCGCAGATCAGAAACAACATGAAAGATAATAATGAAGAGCAGCAAGTTCAAAAGCTACAAGAGGAGATGGATCTCGTGATGAAAGAAATGACACTTGAAAAGGGGAGACAATTGCTGAAGGAGGTTGTTGTGTTATTGTACTTTGGATGGGACATGAAATCTGCCCTGTTGTTTGATGGATTCCTTAAGAAACAGGATCTAAATAAGCAGATGATGCCAGATGAGATTGATAAACTCTTCAAGGGGTCAGGATATGATCCCGATCAAAAGGCTCTTTTACAGTGGGCTATCTATCCCAAAGATAAAAGACCTATATTGGTTGATATAGAAGAAGCTTTCGGACATCTAATGGTACAACAAGTTGGAAAGACTGACCCTAGGATCACTGCCAAACTAAATTTGGATGTCGCTAAATTGAACCAGGATCAAATAGAGTTTCTTGTCAGAGAGAACTCTACATACAAAAGCCTTTATGAAAAGGTCGATGAAGAAAAACAAAGGCTGCAAGCGAGATTATTTCAGATTGATACAGGCACCAGTCAAACAAGGATGACATACAGTGTTGACAGAGATGCTATGGATGCTTTGAAAGATGCAATATATTGGAGGAACATGGCCGAAAAGTCATCTCGGCAAGTAGAAAAGATACAGAAAAAGATGGACAAGTTAATTCATGAGATCATTGAACATAGATTCAGGAGTGTGTTGCAGGTTGCAGAGCACTACTGGAAGACATACACTGGAACAGCCAAAGCTTTGAAAGAGCATGAAAGGCTTAGGTCACAGTTGCAGGACATGATGAATGATACTAGTTTGATGAATCGAGGTAAGAGAGCTGAAGCTGAGGCTTATTTGAAATCCCATGATGAGTTTGCAAATCAATTGAGAGGAGAGCTTCAGAGGTTGGACGATGGGAATACCCCTAGGGTGCCCTTTTTTTACAGTGATGGTGAGTTGGTGTCGTTATAGCTATGGAAACAAGAGTTCGTTAATGAGAAGAATCGAGCAGTGGCAGAGTTGGATCGAGACAAAGACTTGTCACCTTATGTGAATCATATTCTATCCAATTATTTCTTGACAGAAAACGATATAAGAAAGCTAAACAATGATATCATAATGCATAAAGATGACAAGTACATTGAACACATAGGGGTGCTGAATTTGTTTATCTTCCAGTTTGTTAACAAAAGTGATTTGTTAATAGTTATGTAATGAAAAGCCACAATGCTTGGTGAAAATGTATACTCTCATATAAATGAGGGAACTTTTGTAATATGGGGGGATCATCAGAGAAAGGAGTAGATTATAGCCTCAAGCTTACCATTGTACTATTTTGGCGAATATATATAATATAATTAGTCGTTTTTCCTTTGCGTATGTGTTGTGGATTACTGCATTTTCTGCAGGTAGTTGCTTATGATATTATCTAAAGGAGATAAGGTTATTTGTGTTCTTCCAGTAAAATTCCGTGTTTCATATTGTAGACTTAGATCAAAAAGATTTACTTGCCAATTGTAATTGTTCCCTATATTTCTTCCTTGGATGGTCTCTTAAAGTTAGGGTTAAATTCATTCAGGCGGTTTACAATATAAACATTGAAGTAGAGCTCATAAGAAACAGTAACTGACAGACTCACTGAGAGGGGGTGAGTTTAAAAACTATCTCATAAGTTTACACAATAAGTCCTACAGATATATAAAGACTCTGTAGCCCAAACAGCAAAGAAAGGCACTGGTCATCTATAAAATACAACTCATCAGTTCATATTTTCACATTAAAAGTAATAGGAGTAGCTGAGTAGGAAGTCTAGAATAAATTAGCAATAGTGTATATATATAAATTTCAAGCACAAAGATCAAATAGTTTCTACAACAACAATCTTGAACTCATCTACTATATCTCCATCCTAGGAACTTATGCCACTCTGAGATAGGAGGAAGTTAGATCAAGATACTTAATCTGCTATAAAAGGCACTAGTCATTGAAAACAACTAGTGAATAGGTATACCCACCTAGGTCCTGCAGAGCCTAAAGTGAGAGAGTTAGTAATCAAATAGGTTCACTCTATAAGTTGGCCAAGTCAATTGGAGGGTTTGAGCATAGGAGTTGGCATTTCCTTAGAACCTATCCAATCTGTTGATTTGGGACCCAAAAAAATTGACTTCCGAATTCGAGATGGAGGACTTAAAACTGGAAGTTTGGCAGAGGCCCAATGGGATTATCCTGAGTCAAGGAAATACACCATCGATATCTTGAAGAGATTTGGAATGACAGATTGTAAACCTATGTCTACACCAATGGAAACTAACTTGAAGAAACTAAGGGAAGCTGCAGCTAGTTCAGATCTTGTGGACCCTACTATGTACAGGCAATTGATTGGGTCCTTGATGTATCTAGTTAACACTAGACCAGACCAGATATTTGATATTCAGTGAATGCACTTAGCCAGTTCATGAGTGAACCTAGACAGATACATCTAGTTGCAGTCAAGCATATCTTGAGATACTTGTGTGGCACAGTTGGATATGGCTTGAAATACTCTTCCAGTATGTGCCTGATTCTTGAAGGATATTCTGATTCTGATTGGGCAGGGAGTGTTACTGACCGAGAGAGCACTTCTGGTTGTTGCTTCAGCTTGGGATCTGCTATGATTTCCTGGTGTAGCAAGAAGCAGTCTTCAGTAGCTCTGAGCACTGCAGAGGCAGAATACATTGCATCATGTGTAGCAACTCACGAAGCAGTGTGGCTTCGTAAGCTTCTTGTAGGATTGTTTGCTCAATCATTGGAGCCTACCATCATTCATTGTGATAACCAAAGTTGTGTAAATCTTTCAGTCAATCGACTATTTCATGACAGAACGAAGCATGTAGAGATTCAGTACCACTATATCAGAGATATGGTACAAAGGAATGTTGTTTAGTTGAGATACATTTGTACTGAGGAACAAACGGTTGACATTTTCACCAAGCCTCTTGCGAAAGTGAAATTTGTGCATTTTCAATACAAGCTTGGAATTGTGGAGAATGAAGTCCTTGTTGAGAGTGAGTCTCAGCATCAATGATTACTTGATATGTATTATAATGCATTCTTCTCTGTGAGAGAAGTTTGAGGTGCAAGCCCTTGTCATGCATTCTTCTCTGTGAGAGAAGTTTGAGGTATTAACCCTTGTTATGCATTCTTCTCTGTGAGAGAAGTTTGAGGTATCAGCCCTTGTTGTGCATTCTTCTCTGTGAGAGAAGTTTGAGGTTCCAGCCCTTGTTCCACCCTCTGCGAGTAGGTATGGTGGATTTCATGTGAGAGACTTCATGTTTTGGCATTTGTGCTTATTCACCCTCTGGGAGTAGCCATGGTGGATGTCACTACGTGACTCAGATATCAAGAAGGATTCCTCCCTTGCTAAGAGGGAGTGTTGTTGTATAGCATCGATCGGAACCTACAGGGCCGACTTGTCATCGAATACGTGAATGGCCTAATCGGCCTTAGACATTTATATGATTCAATTTATTATACATATGATGCCAACTTTGTACATTTATATTTGCAAATTGGATAACACGTTTTGTTAAAGAAAAATGTAACTACTTGTTAAGTTCGCCACCCTTGGGAAAATCGTGTTGTTTGCAATAAACCCGACCCTTGATGAAGACCTGTTATTTGGCATTGACTCGATCCTTGGAGAAGATGTGATGATTGGAGAAGAACCAACTTTTGGTAGAAGTCGTGTTGCTTGGAGACACCCACGTATGGGTATATAGATCGGTTTCCTCTCTCTCCACAAGGCATTGAAGATAACATCCTTCAGCAGATCAAAAACATTACATGTCAGCAGATCGAAAATATAAGGTAGACTGAAGATTATATATCATTCTTTGGCAGTTCGGACTGCATATACAGCGATCTAGGGTGAAGCAATTTAATTGTATAGCTTCAAAGTGTGAAGCGATTTTGTAAAGACATCTTGCTATCTTATCTAATATAGTAGAAGACATTTGTTGCTGGGTTTTTTCACCTTCAAGTTGGAAGGTTTTCCTAGGGTATATGCTGTGCAATTGTGTTTGAATTATCTTACATCTGAATTTTATAATCTGATCATTAAACTTAACAGTTGATTGTTGAATATCAATCATATACAAATCGGATAAACTGTGCAATTTTGTCTCTTTAGAGACTTCACAAAATTGGGCTCTTGGTTGATAGTATGGGGATATTACACTCTCTTTGTACCATTGCAGTATTTGTTGCCGACACTACTCTCCATTTTTCTCCTCACATAGGTCCTAGAGGGCAATGAGGTTATGTGCCAACAGCCTTGGTAGTTTGGAAAGTGGATGATCGACGACACCGTTCATTGTTAGGGCATCTCGTACAACGCTCTCAAGGACCTCGTTTTCACTAGTCTCTTGTTGGACGTACTAGTTGACGGACACCTCCCACAAGTACACTAGGTCCTATGTCAACTTGTCGTGCCTTGAATCGTCTTCTTCCTCAGATGAATTTGGTTGTTTAATCAGTTGGCCCATTGTTCTGCCATTCCGCCTGTCACCATTCTTAGCCACTCTTAGATCTCCAAGTTCGAATCGACAATGGCGCCAAAACGTTTACTCTCAAAGGGAACTTACTTGATTATGTAGAGTTAACAGAATAGAAAAATAGAAACATACTAGAAATAATACCAATTAACAATACTCAACACAACATATGACAAAAAGATATATTCTTTATTATCAAAGTGTAATGTGTACAATTATGAATATTCCCTGATACAACAATGGGAGTATATATAGTGGCTGAGGTTGGTTAAGCATGCCAATCGTCAACAACTGCCACAACCTCTCGGGAACAACTACTTACATTGCCAAGTATACTAATAAAACATTATTTAATATTAAGGCAATTTTGCCAACTACAACCTTTTCACTATAAATTACTCCACACACACATCACTTTCAGCACAAATAATATTTAATGCAACACTTCACTCCTTATGATGTCATCTTTTGAACGTCTAGCATTAATATAGAATGACAAACACTAAGAAAACTAATTTGGAAAAAAATGTATATCCTTTCCTATGTTACCTTGAGTTTGTGGGACGAGGACGACAAGGGAAGGGGGTACACATTTCTGGGACGCTGATTTTTTTTGCCAATTTTGGGGACGGATAGGGGATGGCTATATAAAAATAGGGAAATTTAAAATATTCATATGAAAACATGGATAAAGCATGCACATATACATTATGGAACATTACATATAAGAACTAACTGAGTTCTTATGCCGAATTTGTGTTAAATTGAGAGTCAAAGTCAAATTGCTTATAGAATTCATTGTCAAAATTCACTGTCAATATGCAGAATTTATGGGGATGTTCCCTAGGAGTCCCCTGTCCCCGAGACGTCCTCGGGATGGGGACATCTGAAAAAAAAACCAGGGACGTGTCCCCAGGTAATGTAGAATTCCTTTCCATTCAATTTTTTATCCCACAAACCTTCAGCACAAATTCAACTGGAATATGTATCTCTGCTCTATCACAAACAAATCTCAAACTAAATCCTTGCAGCACATTACATGACCCCTGAATGAATCACATTGTATTGGCTAGAAGAAATCACTCTTGAAACCAATCTAAACTTTAGGGTTTTTGTCCTAGGGTGGTAGAAACTTTTTCAAACTCCACAACTGGGGTTTCAATAAAATGTCAAATGCCAAGAATATCAAGAATGAGGAAACAAATTCTTACAACCTCCTTCTATAACCCCATGGGATCTTTCTAGAAGTCATATTTTATATTCATTTAATAACTTTCTTAGAAAAAGCCATATTTTATTTCTTAATAAAGTGACTATTGTTTTAATTTACTTTTGAACTGTATGAGATACTTCATAACTAAAAATAATTATATTTTCACACAGCCACCAAGTTGTGGAAAATACTAAAATGATCCGAAAATGAATTCTGACCACACCAAAGTAACTTCAAGCTCTTAGGATGACAAACTTAATTAAAATTGGTGCTTTTAAAAAATAGCTAACTTCTCTAAAGTGTTATTAGAGATCCGAGACTGTTGAAATTGCATCCGGGAAACACTGTTGGACTCATTCTGATATCTTGAACTCACTGCCATTGTTAGAATTCCTTTCCCAAATAGACTGGTGCTCTCCAAGAAAGTTGTTCTTGGAGATACTGGAAAGGACATAAAAAAGTGACATCACCTTTTGATGCAACATTGTCAATTTGAGTGAAGCTAGGCATCCGTGCTAGGTAAAATTTCGTGTTGTTTAAGCCTTTTTCACATATAATGCAGAATTGTTTGGCAACTTCACCTTTTTTTTCAACTTTTTCTGTTATTTGCTGCTCCAAGCCTCTTGGTTCTGTCCTTCAAAGGTGCAATTATGCTTCTGTTCTGCTGCTTTACTAAGTGCCCTTTGGACTGTTCCTTGTATTATGCTTGTGTGCTCTAAATTTGCTGAATCTGCCCTTTAAATTATGCTACGAGTGCCATTCAATAAGTCTAGAATCTGCCGCTGAATGCTCCCCCTGCAGTTGAAGATTCTGCTTGTCAAATGGGATGAAGAATGATAGCAAATCTTAACCTCTTAATCACATAACTGGTGTTTTGACAATGTAGGTAGAATCCCAAAATCAGACCCTACTAGGCTAGGTCTGCCCTAATCACTGAAAAATTTGAGTTTCGCTAATTTTCAGGGATCTAACACTTAATAATGTATCTAAAGAAACATAATGAAGATCCATCTTCTTTAATAGTTACAAGGCAAAGTAGTGTTCTGTTTAAAGTTTGCAATGCATTATGGCTAGAACAATTACTTGGGATTGGTTATTATACTAACATGTTAAGCAGATTGTATAAAGTCTATGATGCATTATGGCTAGAATAATTATTTGAGATTGATTATACTACTACCGTGTTGAGTACATTGCAGTTCATTTTGTCAAACATGCTTCTTTGTATTTCAAAGAAACACAATGAAAACCCATGTTCGTTTACGACAGTAACATAAGGTAGGGTTCTTAATGGTCTATGATGCGTAGAGGCCAAAATAATAACATGGTTGGCTAAGTTAATATTCTTTCAACCAGATTGGCAAACACGCTGCTATGCGTTTCAAAGAAACATAATGAACATTCAGGTTCCTGTACGACTGTAATGTAAGTAGGTCCCTTTAAGGAATTTGATGCATTGTTGCTAGATTAATTACTTGGGCCTCTGGTTAGTTACTATTGTGTCAATCAGATTGGAGCATATTTTGTCAAACATGCTTCTATCTATTTGAAAGAAACGCAATGAATATCCACTTTCTTTGGTGATTGTAAGGTAGGGTAGAGTCTTTTTAAGGTCTATAATGCATTGCGGCCATAATAATCACTTTTGACTGGTTATGTAACTACTGTGTTAAGCAGGCTGCAGCTCATTTTGTTGGACATGCTTCTATATATTTCAGAGAACCATAATGAAGATCCATGTTCTTTGATGATAGCAAGGATAATCAGTGACCTTTTAAGGTCTGTGATGCATTGCTGTCGTCCATTACTAATGGCATTTTAGCTTTTAGGGTCCTTTTTAATTTTGAAATCTGATTTAAAAAAAACACCTTACTAGGGTCGTCTTCTTCAGCTTATGTGCAGTCATAAAACTACACCATGATATGTAGGGGCTCCACTAGTTTGGCCCTATGAATATGTTGGGAAGTACAGAATGGATTACTATCATCTCATTCAATATATAAGCTGTAATTTCTCCCATCCTGGGTAATGATGCTGGGTCTTGAAAAGGAGAACAAAATTTGATCAATGTGTATATGTTGGAGTGAAATATTGCTTGTATTCACAAGAGAATCTCAGAAAATAAGGAAGTATGGCAAAGGCCAAAAGTTATAGGACGGCCTTCATATAAGATTGACATTAATCTTTTCTTTATAAGATCAAAGATTGTTTCCCCAATATTTCGATTACAAAATTATTTTGAGAAAATTGTATCAATTTGTCTATTATGATAATGAGTTATTTTAAATATCCATTGTGGCTTTAGTTACATTTATAGTTAGTTCTTTTCATTTTTTTATAAATGAAATGTTTTGTAATTTATTTTACGTTTAAGAGGTTAAAGTATTGAGTTATTATTATGGAGAATGAAGTCAATTTAAGGTAGAATTTTATTTAATGACTTTTAGTTTTCTATTATTTAATTTGTATTAATAATTTCTAAGTTGTTCTGCAAGAACTAAATATTGTATTGCTTGTAAAGAGAAATATATTTGTATCAATTGATATTCAATTGAGTTATATTTATAAACTATCACTCTTTTTATTATTATTGATGGATTTTTTTAAATTGATCGAAAAATCAACAAAATATATCTTATATCTTTTTGGGGAGATATCTCATGAAGCTTCATAGTTCTACTAGGCTCTTTTTACTAAAGATTCGCCTCTTGCTGAAGATAGGAAATTTAATTTTGGCTTGTATTCCCACCATCATCACCAATGCGATGAATGAGTCTCTTATCTGCCTATCTTATTTGCAAATTTCTTGGGATTCGTATTCCGTTATCAGTGTTGGATTCCTAGATCTATTGTGCTTGGCAAGTTGATGGTGATATGGAAATTATGCTAGTTACCAGTAGTTATTTCATGATTGTTTTTTCAAGCATGGCTGATCATAATCAGGTTTTCAAGGGTGGCATGTACTTTTAAAATCAAGTAGGCTTATTCATTAAATCCTGGCATGTCGATTTCAATTTGGTTGATGAATTTCCTTCAAGGGTTCTTGTCTGGGTATGTCTTCCTTGGCTTTTGTTGGAGTTTTGACAACATGATATTTTGCAAAGGATTGTTGCTTTTCTTGGGAAGTCAGTATTTGTGTGGAGATTGATTTGAAGAACCCCTTGCCAAATTTGTTGGAAATTTGTCTAGGTTCTTCATCTTGGGTTAAGTAGATTATGAGACTCTTCCCTTTTGGTGTTGAATTTGTCATGAGTATGGATACCTTCAACGACAATGTCCTAAGGTAAATAAGGCTATTGGTCGTAGCAATTCTCCTTCAACCTCATCTCCAACGGTGGATAAAAGGGACAAAGGAAAAGCCCCTACCGTTGATCGTGGATTAGATAAGGAGGGTTTTACGCTTGTTAAGCTTCGTAACAAGGGGAGGGGACAAAAGAGGACTTTCGACGATAGGCAGAATAATGAGGGGTTCAATTGGTTTGAGGTGTTTGAGACTCTGGCCTTGGAAGAAGGGATTCCAGTTGACTTGACTTCTGGAGCTACTACTATGGGACTGGATGTTGTCTAGGAGTTGAGGATTGTTTTGGATGTTCAATCTTCTCAAGGCATGTCAGAGCCCCAATTGCCTCCTACCGCTCTTGATTTGCCAAATCCGGGTGATTCTTTTGCTCCAAATGATGATGTGGTTTTGGTTGATTTGGTCAAAGAGGTGATGGATTTTGGTTCAGGCAAGGATTCTTCTCAGGCTCTGGGCTTGCAGCAATGATCACTTAAGAAAGGCCCCTCTAA
Source organism: Cryptomeria japonica (assembly GCF_030272615.1). Lineage (NCBI taxonomy): Eukaryota > Viridiplantae > Streptophyta > Pinopsida > Cupressales > Cupressaceae > Cryptomeria > Cryptomeria japonica. The sequence continues at coordinate 221,070,997 of NC_081405.1, forward strand.
GATTTCATCTAAGGCATGTCACAAGAAGGATCAAGTCAAGGTCAAATTGCCTAGAGAGATGTTGGTAAAATCTGGGTCTGTGAAACCCATTGATGCTCATTTCTCCCACTCTCTTCAATGATTTTTATCTCTTAGAATGTAAGGGGGTTGAATAGCACCCCTCGACAAAAGGATATTCTTGATTTGGTTTCTACTTATTCTCCATATATTTTTGTATCCAAGAAACTAAGCTTTCAATGGATGGCATGCTTCAACGTGCTCCTTGTATATGACAGTTTGGTTAGTACCAGTGCATAGGCTCCTTCGGTAGCTCTAGAGGCCTTGCTCTTTTTTTGGGATCCGAGGAAGATTGCCCCACTTCGGTGTCTTTCTAGTCATTCCACTCTTTCCATGGTGACCTCTAGCTTGGAATATGGAGAAATTATTCTCATTACTAATGTTTATGCTCTGATTGATCTCTGAGGGAAAAATTTGTTTTGGGCTCTTATTCGGTATGTTTAGTTTTGTACTCCTTATCTTCCTTGTGTTTTGGCTAGAGACTTTAATTCTCTGCTCAATCTTGTGGAGAAAAGGGGGGGCTTGGCTAGGCTAGATCACTTTTCTATTCTTTTTCGCGAGAATATGGACCTTCTCAATTTAGTTGACCTCAAGACAGTTAATGGTGTTTACACTTGGACTAGTCATCGTTGTGGGGATGAAGCTATTTTTGGGTGGTTGGATAGATTTTTGTTTTCCTGTTTTTAGGTTGGCAATAGTTTGCTCACCAATTTTGAGATTCTTGATTGGCGAGGCTTTGATCACCGGCCTATTAAATTTTTTGCTACTTCTTTTATAGTTCCTATGAATTCTCCTTTTAAGTTTCAACTCATGTGGCTTTGTGACTCTTCGCTTTAGTCTTTAATGTCCAATGATCGAGATAAGGGGGCCTAACTGATAGTACAACTATGTTTTCTTAATTGTAGTTTGTGATACACTAGCTCAAAAGGTGGAATAGGTGATGCGTTAGCAATCTTCATGCTACGAAGAAGACTACTCAAGTCCGCTTGGATGATATTACTCGTTAGATACACAATTTTGGTTTCATAGAGGATTTAGGTAGAGCTGAATCTCATGTTGTGAGGGAGTTAGAGGAGTGGGAACTCAGTGAGGAGAATTTTGGAAGCAGAAGTCACAGATTGATTGGTTCAGGAAGGTGATCGAATCATGGTTTTTTTCCACAACTCTATAAAAGCTCGTAGGAATGGGAGTTATATTTCCTCTTTAGTTATCTCGATAGGCATTTAGTTGACTTCTTTGTGAGATGTCTCATGAAGCTTCACAGTTCTACTCAGCTCTTTCTTTTGAAGACTCGCCTCTTGCTAATGATGAGGAGAATTTGATTGTGGCTTGTATTTCCACTCTCGTCACCAATGCAATGAATGGGTCTCTCATCCACCTGATCTCCTTGTTTGAATTGGAGGAGGTGGTTTTTGGGATGCAAAGAGGCAAAGCTCCTCTTGATGACCTTCCCATTGAGTTGTTTTAGGAGTTTTGGGATATTGTTAAATTGTATTTTATTGGAGACGGTTCAGGATTCGCATCACAACAAACAAATGCTCCAAGCTTTGAATTTTACTTTTCTTGTTCTTAGACCAAAAAAAAGGGGCTAATCACTTTGATTTCTTTAGGTCCATTACTCTTTGTAATGCAGTGTATAAAATTATTACTAAATTGATTGTAGAGTGGCTCAAAATTTGGCTTTCCTATTTGATCTCAACTGAGCAGGGAGGTTTTGTTGTGGGGAGACATTCTAGATGGGGTGGTGGTTGTTTTTTAAGCTATTCATTCCATGGCAAAGTCTAAGGAAAAATCCATGTATATCAAACTAGATATGGCCAAAGCATATGCTTGAGCTAAATGGCAGTTCTTGCAAAAAATTCTCATAGCCTTTGGATTTAGTAATAAATGGGTCAGTTGGACGATTAGTTGTGTTACTTCATCCTTCTCATTTATCATCAACAATGAGCCTTCTGAGTTATTTGGGGCTTCCAGGGGCCTTTGCCAAGGGGATCCTTTATCTTCATCTTTGTTTATTATTATGGTTGAGGGTCTAGGCAGATTTATTATGCCTTGGGTTTCTTAAGCGCCGAGTCAGGGTTGGAGTTGGGGTAACAGACTTCCAAAGCAATTCCACTTGCAGTTTGTGGATGATACAACTTTTATGGGGGTTGCTCTTCTTCATGAAGCTAAGTCTTTCAGACAGACATTAGATATTTATTTAGCTACTTCAAGCCAGTAAATCAATGAGCTCAAATCTTCTATCTATTTTTTAATACTCCTGAGCCTATTCAAAGAAGGATTGCCAATATTTTGTGGTTTCAAATTGGTTCTCTTCCCTTTGTTTATTTGAGCATTCCTCTAGATGTTGGTTGACAACTGAGGCCTTACTGGTAGGAGTTGTTGGATAAGTTACGTTAGGAGGTTAATCACTAGACTCATTGGTGTTTCACTACTGCTACTTGGGTGACTCTCCTTCAAGATGTGATTCAGGCTCTTCCTATTTACAAATATTTTGTTCAGGTGGCTCCTTCATATTTCCTCAGGAAGTTTGATGCTCTTTCGTTTTGCTTGCGTCAAAATGGAGCTTATTTAAGTGGGAGTCTATCTGCTGGCGAAATATAGTGGGTAGTCTTGGTCTTCGGTTAGCTCTTCTTAATGGGCAAGTTCTAGCAGCCAAATTATATTGGCATTGGTGCACCAGTCAAGATTAGGTTTGGGCTCACATTCTAAAGCATAAGTATTTACTCGGGGTTAACATTTTGGATATTCCTCATTGTCGATTGGAGGGCAAGGGCTCTATGATTTGGCATACTCTGAAAAATGGGGTTCAACTTATTAAATATGGGCTTTTTTGGATTTGCAATGGGGGATCAAAAGCTCTTTTTTGGCTTGATTCATGGGGTGGTAATCCTACAATCCTCTCCATGTATCTGCACTTGTAGCCACTTTGTGATAGTTTACTGCAGCTGGTTGGAATAATGTGGCATATTATAAGATTGTTCATAATTTAGTTGTGGTTGTTGGGTGCAGTTAGAAGGACCCCATGAATGGCCCACCAGGTGCATCAGAGGAGGCTAGGCAAGAGTTAACTAAACTTCTTGTTTCTCGAGAGTGTAATTCTTTGTCAGGAAAGGATACTTCGGCTTGAGGTAGGAATTCGACTAGTAAGTACTCTATTGCTACGAAATACTTTGTATGGTGCCACAAACTCTACACTATTATTTGTATTGTCGATTAATTTTACTGATCCTGCCTTTAGTAGATCTTCATTGCTATTCTTAAATATGAAGTCACCTCTAGAGGTGCTTAGATTGCCTTTGGAGACTCCATCAAAATTTAGCTTGAGCCTTTTGGAGGGGGGAGCTCCCATCTAACTGAATTTATGTCATTTGTCTTGACAAAATTACCTCTATTTATTTGTCATTTATTCATCCCAACATGTATATTGTTTGCATTTCTTGTTAAATTTTTTTTCCTAATTTTGATTTTAGTTAGAGGTCTATCCATTGATATCTCGATTTCCTTGAAAATCTTGGCATTTCTTTCTTTCATAGATGTCATATTATCATGGTTGGTGAAGTTGTCCAAGCACTGACCCGTAATGAGTTGTTTTTCGCTTTTGGCTAATAATATAACATGTCCCTAACGTTGTTGGGGAAGACGCGTTGCCAATCCAACATGTTCCTAAATTTCACCCAAAACTCATCTGCAACAGGATATCGCACTAGAAAATGGTCAATCATCTCTTCTTGACAATTACATAGGGGGCACCTGAAAGGTCTCGAAAAGTCCATATTTTGGAGCCTATCACTAGCAAGGATGCATTTGTGTAAAGTTGTCCAAGTGAGCACAACAACCTTAGGGAGAATGCTAGAGTCCTAGCAGAAATCTATAGGCCATCAACATGTTTCCAATTTTAACTTTGCAACCTCATAACCTAGCTTAAGCAAGTATTCTTTGGTCTTAGTAGCATACCAAATTATTTCATCCTCCCGTTGTGAATGGATCATGTCTATTTTTTTAGTTCTTTATACAATATTTTACATTTTTCATTGCTTAGGATGCCAAAATATTTCCATCTGAAAGTGAACGCATCCCCCATCTAACCTACATCCATATGATTGAAAACACTATTATTGTAGGTTGTCTTTGTTATAAGGTGTATGCCTTACAAACCTTGAATTAAATTTAATGCCTTGTAGTCATTCTGGTAGTCCAACCAGAAGTTCTTCTTTTTTCCATTTTTTATTTTCTAAGATAGATGGCCAGTTATTAGGCTCTTATGCTTGGCTACCAAATTCCAAAATAATGAGCCATGTGGGAGATTGGTCATGGTAAGGATTCACTCCAAATTTTCTTCATCGAGATATTTATTTTGTAGAGTTTGACAGCACATTATGTTAGGATTTCCATTTTCTTTCTTTGTATGTTACACACCACAACATCTACTTTGCTTGTTTTCACATCTCAGACAATGAGTAGCATAGGTTTCTTATTATTGGAGCCTTCCTAGAGAAGCCTCCTCTATTGTGATGTTAATTTTCTTATTATATTGTTTGTGATCTAGATACACGAGAGCATATATACATGGATTGCCACAATGATTAACTTTAATATTGTTACTCGCCTTGCCTTTGTTAACCACTATCGCTTCCAACACTCTATCTTCTTTACACATTTACTCACGATGCACTCCCCAAAAAATAATGGAACTCCTAGGTAGGTTGATGAGAGTTTTTCTATTTGAAACTCTAATGGATTGACAATCTAATGTTCTGATTAATTAGAAAAACAGGTTTTCAGGACCCGAAACCTTTAACATAGGAGATTAAGAAGTATCATCATAGAGTATCCAGACCATAAAAAATTGCTTACAAAACGATTGGCAAAAAAGCCAGTAAACAGAAAGGACAACAAAAGATAGAAACAACAAAACAACAGAAACCAGGAAAACACAGCAAAAGATTGACAATCTAATGTTGACTTGTTGGGAGCGTGTTAAATAAGTAGATTTTTTACTTCTCTCTATTGATAGTACGCCTTGTGGTCATTTTGTACTACTTTAAGACGCCATTGATAGTCTTGGCCTCTTTTAAAGTTGATTATCCATATGATAAAGTATAGTTAGCAAAAACCTGATGCATAAATGTCAGTAGGCAATTAGCTACTTCAATTCCCATGAAATCATCAAATGGAGCCAATGTGATTTTTTTGCTCAATGCATCTGCCATTTTCACAAACAAGAAGGGTGATAGAGTGTCACCCTGTCTGAGACCATAGGCACCTTAAAAAAAATTGCATAGAGTCCTTTTGATTACCACTGAGTATCTCAGAGTTGATATCCATACAAAAACCCATTTGATCCATTCATTGCTAAAACTGAAACTTCCCATGATTTTGATGAGGAATCTTTGTCGAACCTTGTCATATGCTTATGTCCAGTTTCAACAACATGCCTTCGAGGTTTTACTTCTTAACAGAGTGAAGAATTATGTATCTATGGTCACAACATCCATAATGTTTCGTGTCTACACAAAAACTGCTTTGCTCAAGGGAAATCAATATTGGGAGTATTACTTTCAACATGTTTTCCATGACCTTTGCAATGATTGTATATATAGTGTTGCATGGTGAAATTTGTTGAAAATCTACAAAGGTTGCATAGTCTTGTTTTCTTCGGAATTATGATGTGTTGTTTATATCTTTTAAAATATGTTCTTTCTATATAGATTCTTCCACAACCCCAACTATGCCATACCCCATAAATTGCCAACATTGTTGAAAGGCTAAGACAACGAATCCGTCAAGGCCAAGGGCCTTATCACTTGATTTAATTAGAATGTTTTCGCTTTGACTTCCTCGGGCGAGATGACTGCAATTAGAAACTTATTATCATCTTGCGATAAATTTGAGGATTATCTCTTACAAATTGGTTTTGTAATAGTTCTATGTCCTCATTGCATCCCAACAAATCTTGGAATAAAATTTACTGTTGGACATTGTCGCTGCTAGGATATGTTGTTGTCATTGATGTCAACATATTCCTATGATTTATTGCTCTGGTGCTTGCAGATTAGTTTATTGGGATTTTGGTTTGGTGTATGAAGTATTTATAATATCATTATATTCTTCTGTATTGGTTTTGGTGATCCGGGAAGCTTAATTGATCATAGCATATGATCAGGTTTGCAGTTTTTTTTTTTATCAGTGCTTTGCAATGTTTAGTATTTCCTCCGGTATATTCCGATGTGATCAGATCTTGAGCCGAGTCTTTGGGAGATTGTTTGGGATGGTCTTGTGCATCTTCATTTCAGATGGTTCGTGATTTAGTGCTCCGCAAGTTATCTTTCTTTGTGACAGTTGTTGTTGTTTGAGTGTTCTTGAGTTTCAAACGTTGACATATGAAGATTTGGTAAGTGGTGTTGGTGTAGCTGTCTCTAATGATTCTAACGTGCTTGCTGGTGTTTCCTAATTGTCCTATTTGTTTTGAAGATCCTCATTGATCATTGTGCAAGCTCTTGGTGATTTTGCTGAACCGGTGATGTTCTTCGTGTTATATGATTTTTGTTGGTGGTGTAGGGTGTTGCGGTTGATCTTGGTGTGATTTTTGGTGGTGTTGCGTGATCAAATATTTAAATTAGGTCCATGTTATGTCATGTATATCATTATATTGGTCCGGTGGTCGATCTTTGTATCGTGTGATGTAATTTTGTAATTATGAGTTGAGGGTTTAGCCGACCTTGTTGTCAAGGTTGATGAATTGTATAAATATGTGATATTGTCATGTAATTTAGATATTGAGGTTGTGTCTACCTTATCTGAGAGTGGTATATGTGCGAACAAGAATTCATCTTTCGGTGTGGTGTATTGAGTAGAGATTGGTGTTGCAGAACAGACAATTGTGCTTAACTGAAACTGTCATCGGGCATTTGCAGATTCTATTATTGAAGTTCATTCCTTTCGGATTGTAGTCTGAATCTTATTGTAAGTCAGTGAGACTTCCCTAAGGATTGTAGCCTTCCGGGTCATTATCTTTTGAGCAGTGAGCTCTAGGCAGTGTGCCTAAATACATGTGCATTCCCCATTGTAATATTTAAACATACTACTACATAGTATCATCTTATTATGGGTAGGTTCCCATCGTGGTTTTTCCCTTTACCGGATTTTCCATGTCAAAATCTTGGTGTTGTGTGTTGTGTTATCAATTTGCCTATCTTTGTTATTGTTGTAGTTTATCAGATCTGTATTTGTGATTAAGTTTGTAGATCCAATGAAAACTGATTCACTCGCTCTCCCCCCTCTTAGTTTTCCTTCATTGTTGTTGCTAACAATTGGTATCAGATTTAGATCCTCCTAAAGTAGCTTAACTGCTTGAGGAGATCTAGGATGGCAAATGGAATTGGAGGTGTTGTTTTTAAGGAGAGTTCGAGATTTGATGGAAGTAGTTATTGTATATGGAAGAACCAGATGGAAGTGCACTTGAGATGTCATGGAAAAGATTATTGGAAGATTACAAAGAATGCCTATTTTACTCCTCCAAATGGACCGGTTACTACTGATGAGATCAAGGAAGTTGAACATAACATTAGAGCGAAGGAAGCATTGCTGAGTGCCTTGATTGATTCAGACCTGACAAATGTAACGAGACTTCAGACGACACATGAGATCTAGGAGAAGCTTGAGACCCTATATGAAGGAGATAAAAAAGTGAAAGTTGCTAGGTTGCAGGTTTGAAAGGGAAATATGAGATGTTGAAGATGGGAGAAGATGAGAACATAAATACTTTTATGGCTAAGGTGAATGACCCTGTCCTAGGTATCAGATGTGCCAGTGGAACCCTTGAAAAAGATAAAATCGTTGCTAAGGTGATGAGATCATTGCCTCCTTATAAACATAAGGTAGTTGCTATTGATGGGATCTAGAGTGTGACTATAGTAACAAGAGATATGTTGGTTGAAAAGATTGTTACATTTGAGCTGAGTGAATTTGGTGAATCACATGGAAAGACTGAGACAACATTTAGAGCATCTGTATTAGGAAAGAAGAAGTATGATCTTAAAGGATGTAGAAAATCCAGATGTGAAAGAGAGAGAAGAGAGATGGAAGAGCGGAAAAGGGAACTGGATGAGCTTGAAGCATTGATTGCCCAAAGATTGCCTAAAGAAGTCGGTAAGTATGATGGAAAATTGCCCTTGAAATGTTTCTCTTGCAATAAGGTAGGACATTTTGCTTCTAGGTTCTCGGAGAGAATGACTAAGTACGATAGGCATGATAAATTTGATAAGCATGATAGATATGATAAGCATGAGATGATAAGCCTTACAAGTGTAACCAAAAGTATAAGCATGAGAAGAACTGCTATTATGCTACTGACGAAGGTGTTACAAATGAAGAATCATGAGATGAAGTTGTTTTTCTTGCCATTAAAAAAATGGACCGGTACCCGTTGATTCCACAAGCTGCACTATTGAGGAAAAAGCTTTAGCTGCTAAAGTTGAAGAAAAAGGTGAATGGGTAATTGGCAGTGGTTGTTCACATCATATGACCGGTGATAAAAACAAATTTGTGAGTATGAAAATATATGATGGTGGAATAGTGAGATTTGGAGATGACAAAGCTTGTGTGATCCGTGGTAGAGGTTCTATTTCCTTTGATGGTAAACATAACATTGATGGTGTTCTGTATGTTGAAGGTTTGAAGCATAATCTTTTAAGTGTTGGATAGATGGTTGACAAAGGCTATGATTTACAATTCAAGAATGCTAAATGCAAAATCCTAAATGCCTTCGGTATAGAGATTCTAAAACTAAGATTGAAGGTAATATCTTTCCTTTGAATGTTGGTGAGAAAAGTTGTTTGATTTCTCAGATTGGTGAAAGTTGGTTGTGGCATAGGAGAATGTGTCATGTTAATTTTGATTCAATGATTAAGATCAGTTCTACTCAAGTTGTTAGAGATTTGCCTAAGATTGTTAAGCCTGCTAATCCGGTATGTAAGGAATGTCAATTGGGTAAGGAAACAATAATTTCTTTCAAGAGAAAGCAATATACATCTGATGGATTGCTAGATATTGTGCATACTGACCTGTGTGGACCTACAAATGTTAGAAGTGTGCAGGGAGACATATTTTATGTTGCTAATTGATGATTATTCCAGGATGATGTGGGGTGTCTTTTTGAAGGAGAAATCCGAAGCATTACTAGACAAATTCAAGATATTCAAAGCAAAGGTTGAGATTGAGTCGGGTTTGAAGGTGAAATGTTTGAGATCTGACAGGGGAGGAGAATTTTTCTCTGGTGAGTTTGATTCATTCTGTAAGAAGCATGAGATTAGAAGACAATTATTTACTCCTAGAACCCCTCAGCAGAATGGAGTTCTTGAAAAGAAGAACATGATTGTTTTGGATGCTGAAATGACTATGTTGATTGAAGGGAATGTTCCAAATACTATTAGAAAGAAGCTATTAGCACTGTTGTTTACACATTCAACCGAGTTCATATTAAAGGTGATACTGGTAAGACTCCTTATGAGCTATGGTTTGGTCATGTTCTTATAGTGAGATATTTCAGAATATTTGGTAGCAAATGTTATATCAAGAGAGATGACAACATAGGAAAGTTTGATGCGAGAAGTGATGAAGGAATTTTCTTGGGATATTCAACAATGAGCAAAGCCTACCGGTGCTACAATAAGAGATTGAGAAAGATAGTGGAAAGTGCAAATGTGAAGGTGGATGAGAACCTTGGAAAATAAATCAGAGCTTGCAGATATGATGATTGTCAGTAGATTGTTCTAAATCCTATTCAGACTGAAGAATTGAAGCAGAATGATCCAGTAAAGATAGTTAATCTGGATGTTGTTGTTGTCGGTGGAGAGGTGTAGGAACCTAAAAATTAGAAAAATCAAAAGACTTCGAGGTAGGTAAGATTGAATCATTCTGAAAATCAGATTATTAGAGATAAAAATAAAGGTGTGATGACTAGAAGGTGGCTAGTTGCTGAAGAGGTATGTTTGATTTCCAAAGTTGAACCTAAAGTTGTTGTTGAGGCTTGCAAAGATGAAAATTGGATGAGAACTATCGAAGAAGAATTAGATCAGATTGAAAAGAACAACACATGGGAACTTGTGCCTAGACCTAAAGATAAGAATGTTATTGGTCCTAAATGGATATTCAAGAATAAATTGAATGAAGCTAATGAATTTGTTAGGAATAAAGCAAGACTGGTATGCAAAGGATATTCACATAAAGAAGGAATTGATTATGAGGAGACTTTTGCTCCGGTAGCCAGACTTGAAGTTCTTAGACTGTTGCTTGCATATGTTTCTTGTGAAGATTTCAAGTTGTATCAGATGGATGTCAAGTCGGTTTTTATAAATGGTGATCTTGAGGAAGAAGTCTACATTGAGCAACTTGATGAATTTTCATTATATGATGATGGAGACATGGTATGTAAACTGAAGAAATCTCTTTATGGATTGAAACAAGGCCCTAGAGCTTGGTATGCTAGATTGGATAAGTACTTGTTGAAATTGGGATTTAATAAAGGGACTGCTAATAGTAATTTGTATTTTAAGATTGAGAATGGTTTTTTTTGAAAATTTCATAGTTCAGATCACTAATGCTAATCTTGTTATGTCTATGAGATGTTTGCAGCCTAACTTTTTTTTGCATGACGCTTGTCAAAGACAAATTCAAAACACAATCATGACTACTAATGGATCTATTTTGCAGGTCGCCTAAGGATTCAACAAAAACTTTGTGTATTCTTTAAGATTTTTAGGCACACTTCAATTTGGGCTAAAAAATGAACTATCATGTCTTATGTGTCTTTGATGATAGGTGAGTATGCTCTCACCTTTCTTACGTGATTAGAAAGCTAGACTCATCTTTTGCTTTCATTAGTGCATCTCTTTAGTAGGCCTGCCCTCCCGAAGAGTTATTAACTCTTAGCCCTTAAGGCCGGTGAGAGGGGAAGGACTTAAGTGGGAACGGCTAACGCCAAGTAATCCAACCCACTATAAAATAAATGTGTTTTTGATGAAAATCAAAGCAACGACATTGCTCAGGAATAACTCTCCTTCGTACCTTCGAGTATATCAAACCTTGGTTTTCAAGGCTGGGAGACCTCTTAATTGAGTTTATACCCTGACGCGTCGAATGGATCCCTTACTAGTGCTGGTTAAAATAGAAGCTACCCGATTCACCTCTGAAAGGGTGATAATCTTTCTGCAAGAGAGATAGTAACTCTCCCAAGACACTTGCCATATCGTGCCCCCATTAGCGTTTGAAGTCGGATAATATGGCGTTGAGAATCCATTGCGTGAGACTCAACAGCCGTATTTTGATTAGCTATTGGGTGTGTACCTAAGTCAGCAAGCAAAGGTTTTCATTCTCAACCAACTTCCTTAGGGTTTAGCTTGATTGGAGTCAATTATCACATCATGTGTTTGTTGTGTATTCATCCCTAAATGAGAAAATCAGACACCTAAAAAACTGGAAAACATCAGCAAAACATCATCAAAACTCAAAGATCAAAATCAGTAAAACAAACACTTTTTACCATTCTCTAGGACCTGTCATGCGAGCTGTAAATCTCTGTCAGACGAGTTAACTTGCATAAAATCATTTGTCGTACTATCTGCTATCCTGTGTCGTATGGGTCATTTGTTTTGTCGTATAGTCTATAATCCCAAGTCGTACGAGTTGTTGTTGTTTATATGAAAAACTTTGTTCTGTCGTATGGCTTTGTATCTTGTGTCGTCCTAAGCTGAATCTTATGTCGTACGAAACTCTGCATCTATCAGTCCAAAGTTGTGCCTTACATACCTGTTCCAGATTTATCATTTCTGCCTTATCAATTTGCAGTAAGCATAAACACCTGTTATCTGTCAATCTGTGCTTAGATTGTCTTCTTGATTTGCTTGGTCAAGTTATCATCCATCAAAATCAGACTCTAGAAGATAAACACCCCAAGATTTTCAAAGTGCTCACCCCCAACAAGTTCAAGATCTAAACATCTCAAAGTGCATTATCACCCCCTTTGGTAAACTGATCAATCAAACATAGTTTCTCATCGGGATCAATGATCCTTTATCACGAACCTGAAACGTTTAGTCAAGATAACCTTGTCCCACATCGTAGGATACATCATTCCTACTGGACTTGGTTCTTATCAAATCATCACCATTGCACTCCTAAACCGAAGATCGAAAAACTTGCAAACTTTTAAGCACTTGAATTCTCTTTTAGTGTCATATCACTCTTTTGCCTTGAAATTGACAATTGATCACTTATCAAAACAACTTTTAGACAATCAAATCCCTGAAATGGAAATAGAAACATTTGAAATAGCTGAAAACCATATCAACATGACATACCAAAGCAAAACACAAGAAGAAAATAGAACAAGCCAACATATCAGAGCAATCAAACAAGTTCAAAATCAAAATCAAACTGTTAAAACCTCACAAGGATTTAAATACATCTCAGAAGAAAAGTGGTTCTTTTATGCACCTCTTTAAGAGATCCCTAAAGGATTTGGCTAAAGAAGATCAAAATCATGCACCCATGTCTAGCAATGATCCATCCATCCATAAGAAAATTGACTCTTCAAAGGCATCTATTCTTACACCTCCTAAAAGCTTGCAAGAACCTTCCATAGCATCCTTGCCTAATAATGCATCCAAAGCTGAAGTTCCCCAAGGGATATCCATAATTGCCATCAAACCTATTTCAGGGGATCCTATTCAAAGCTCATCTCGTTCATATCCAAGCATTAATTCATTGCAAAATCCCCATATTGCTTCCTTGCAAATTGAAGTCCTCATTCATAGAACACTTGTTAAACGTGTCCTAATAGATGGGGGAGCTGGCTTGAACATTTGCTCTATGAATCTTGTCTGTGCTCTAGGCTATTCAAAAGATGCAATTGATTCTCGAAAAAGGATAAAAATCAAAACATATAATGAAGAAGAGCGTTCATCTAAAGGAATGGTGATATTACCCATCACAGTGGGACCTTTGCAGAAGGACATAGCATGCCAAGTTCTAGACGTGGACCTACCATACAACATACTCTTGGGGAAACCATGGATTCAGGACATGCAAGCTATATCATCAACAGGTCATCAGTGCTTAAAATTTCCATATAATGGACAGGAAAACGCAATATCAACAGACTCAAATCCATTGCAGTGTTGTAATAATCTAAAATCAGCTCAAGAGATCATAATTTCACATAACAGAGAGGCAACATCTTCAAGCAAGGAACAATCATTTGCATCAATTTTGTCAAACATGGAAGAATAAATGCAGCTAAAAGATCAAGGGAACGGAGAATATTTGCTATCATGGAAAAACAAACAAGAGCAACTTCAAATTGAAAGCGAAGAAGAAGATATAGTAGTCGATGTAGTTCACACGTATGCAGAACAAACGTTAGGAAGTAGCCTACTTGAATTAGAATCTCATTCGACTGACATGGACTTAACCGAGGACGATCAGGATTTTCTTATACAAGGTCATTCCGATGAGAGTATCGTTCTAGACATGTAAATACATACTAAAAGCTTTAACATCTCTATCATGACCCCTAATATCTTTGAAACTATTCAACTTGAAGATCCTTTATCCTTAAGCTATCCTGAACCTATGGACTGGGAAAATGAAGGACATACTGACATTGATACCTTTCCAAATGACCATGCCATATCCTTATATCTTGATGAAATCAAACCCACAACGACTTTCACCAAGGATTCCGCTAACGTATCTTCAGGTCAAGTGGGTGTTAAATCTCCTAGTCGCAAAAATGAAAATCAAGAAAACAATATCAGGTCTAATGCTGAAAACCATTTATTGGCAACATTAGACCAAGAAAAAGTAAAAATAAAGGATGCATCTAACGGTGAAAACCTCCTCGAGGCATCGGAAGATGGGAGATTTGAAACCTTACCTGTGTACTATCAGGAGAAGTCATCTATCCTGATAGAATCAACAGTGGCAGTTATCATTGATACAACTGATCTACATCCAACAACTTCTCTATCAGAACTAGCAAGACAAAAATACTTGAAACCATTCAAAAGATGGCAAGTCAATTTTACCTGTTCATATATAGATATTTCAGGGTTCGATCCATATCTTACAATACATCACCCAAATATCAGTCCAGAAGCAGACATCAATAATGGAACACAGCATGGATCAAGAGAAAACATCAATAATGGATCACATCAGGGATCAAGAGCAAACGTCAATAAAGGAACACAACATAAATCAGAAGCAGGCATTCTATTTATCAAAACAACTACAAAATGGAACATTAAACAACTTCAAGTCGTTGGAGACTCCCAGCTTGTCATTAATCAAATCAATGATGACTATCAAACAAAAGATGACAAACTCATGCCTTATAAAAAGATGGTGGATGATATCAATAAGTACTTTGTAGAAATAACTTTTGAACAGATTCCAAGAAATGACAACAAAGCAACAGATGCCATGGCTACACTTGTTTCTCTATTGCAGACACAGGAAAATCAAGAGCGTTATGAATTCCTGGTTGAAGAGTTGTTTCATCCCGCCTATAATTGTCCTGATTCCCGAACCATCTGTCAACTTATTGGACACAATTCCTCTCGCTATCGCCAAACTTACACATACTTGAAAGATAATATCCTACCTCTTGACTTGTCGAAAAACCAAAAGAGAAACTTTATTCATCAATCCTCTCATTTTACTCTCATCGCAAATACCCTGTATAAATGAGGTCTAGATGGTACTCTCTTATGATGTCTCGAACAAGAAGAATCTGAGAAGGCTTTACATGAAGTCCATAACGACATTTGTGGCACTCATTCAAGTGGTCTTACCCTTTCGAAAAAACTCATATGCTTGGGCTATTATTGGCCGACTATGGAACGAGATTCTTTTAAGATAGCAAAAACATGCAAACAATTTCAAATCCATGAGAACCTGATCCATGCACCAGCACAAAAACTACATGCTTTAGCAACATCTTGGCCTTTTTGTCAATGGGGACTTGATCTTTTAGGAAAGATAAATCCTTCCTCATCTAATGGACACAAATTCATCCTTGTAGCTACTGAATATTTTACAAAATGGATCGAGGTGGTACCTCTCATAAACATCACAGGAAAACAAATTGTTGCATTTATCTTGAATTACATCATTTGTTGCTATGGAATACCAATGACCATTATCACTGATAATGGGCAACCATTCAAGAATCAGGATGTACAAGAACTATGTGAGAAGTTCAAAATCCAGCATAGATTCTCCACACCATATTATCCACAGGGAAATGGGTAGGCAGAAGCATCTAACAAAACTATTTTGAAAATCCTCAAAAAGACAGTGAATGATGTTGGGAAAGATTGGCATATTCAACTAAACCATTCTCTATGGGCGTATCGCACCAGTATCTACACACCGACAGGTGCCACACCTTTCTCTCTGGTATATGGATCAGAAGCCATATTGCCAATCAAAGTAGAGATACCTTCTCTACGTGTATCACTAAAAGGTCTCATCCCAGATGAAGAACAAAGAGTATCTAGATTGCAAGAGTTAGAACTAATCCATGAACGAAGACACAATGTCTTTGATCATCTAAATGTATATCAAAAAAGAATGTGTCGGAGCTATAATCATAAGGTTAAACCATGAATCTTTCAAGTTGGAGAACTAATGCTAAAGGAAAATCCACGCAACCAAATAGATCGAGAAAAGAAAGGAAAATTTGAACCAAACTAGTTAGGTCCATTTGTGGTCACAATAGTATTTGGATAAGGAGCATATCAGCTATTAACACAGGACGAGGATCAGCTCGAGGAACCTATCAATAGAATAAAAAAAAGTGAAAAATCAGAAGAAAAAAAAAATCAAAAACAGTGAAAAATCAATAAAAGCAAAAAAGCAAAAATATCAAAAACAATAAAAAAGCAGAAATATCAAAAAAAAAAATCAAATATCAGAAAATGTGCAATAAAAACAGATGGTGAAAACCTGGCAAACAGGCGCTATCTGTTCACTAGCTCTTCCATCTATTAGTTCATGCATTCATTCATCCATTAGCGTTGACCATCATAAAACTTTGGAACATACGCAAGCATCGCTTATGCTCTCTCACCATGGTTTGGATCATTGGATATATCATAACAACTCTGTTTCTAGGCTTGGGGAAAAATCCTACACCAAGCCGGGGGCAAAAACTCTTGATCATTTTGAGCTTAATCAAACAAGTAGATCAAATAGTTAGACAACTCTTATCAAGTGAAAACTGAGACACATCCAACGTCGAACACAAGATCAAACTATCAACTATCAAGATATCACAAAATCAATCTACGCACATCACACACTTTACAGTGTATAATATCTTTTTGAATAATGATTGTAACATGATTGTTCAACTTTTCTATATTGCTTTTCGCTATCATGATTTCTGAGTGACTCCAGGATGTCATTGACTAGAGGCACAAGGAAGAAATGTGATATTTTTTTTGTCTGCTGTCTAAAAATTAATCATTAATATGTGCAAATTTGTCTCAGGACATAATCATCGGAGTATCATCGAAGACATTTCCAATTTGCGTATTGAAATGATTAATACTGCTTGTTTTACGCAAACAACACTCAGGTCATCTCAGTTCAATTATACCTTGATGCTTGTGTTAACTTGCTATATCAAAATCCAGGAAAGAAGTGCTCAGGTCATCATGGTTTAATTATACCATCAATGTTTGCACTCACTTCCCATCTTTCAAAAGCTCAATGATGACAAAATGCAAAATAATCCAGTGACTGGTCTAGTCATAGTTTGCATCTCCATTGCATTTTCATTTGCATTCTAGCTTGCATTTCATTCTTGCATGGGATCCTAAAAGCTCCTTTTATCCAAGTTTAAATCTATCGCAAGAATCATCAAATATCATCACAAGTGTATACACCATCAAAATAATGACTCATATTTCTCTCATGATATTATCGACCCAGCAAAAAAAATCTTATGCTATCTTTCTCAACAAAACCAACATCAGCATATCCAAATATTTCAGCAACTTGATATCGACAAACTGTCAGTTCTTTATCTAATAAACCTTATCAAATCAAACAAATCAATCAATCAAACCTAATCAATTATGTCACTTCTTATACAGGATGTGTCCTTCCTGAAACTAGACGTTCTGATCATGTCTTATACAAGATGAATCCTTCCTGAAACCAGACGCTTTGATCATCGTTGTCTTATACAGGATGAATCCTTCCTGAAACCAGACCGAATCTTGATCTTATCAATCTAATCGATCAAGATTTTTCAATCTTATCAATCTAAGCAATCAAGCTAATCGAAGAACTTGCATTTTCATCAACCACAGTTGCAGAAATCAAATCAAATCTATTGGGATATCAATCTCACAAAAACTCCAAAGATCAATTATCTCAATTGATCTCCCGAGGGGGCATCATCATATCAAAATTTAGCAATCAAGGGTTGGGGCATCCTATCAAATCAATATGATCATCAAAATGAGATTATTCTTTGAATCAACGCGTCATCACACCTCACTTCAAAGAGGGGCAAAATGTATACACCTAAAAATGGTCTGAAGATAATTAATTAAATAAGCAATTATTTAATTAATCCTCCTTCCCAATTTAATTAAATCCACTAAACAATTTGATTAAATTTCCCTTTTCATCTACTTATTAATAAATCTAAGGATTTATTAAATAGGTTCATTTCACCCCTTTAATTAATTAATTCCCTCCATCCAAATTCATTTCTTCTAAATCCCCTAATTAATTGAAACAAATCATTTATGAGTTGTTGAGATTAATTTTCCTTTTTATATTATTTGAATTTTTAAATTCAAATTCTCCTAACTTCTACCACTCCTAAACCTAACCCATTCTACCTACCACCATGTCCGCTTTCATCCAACATCTTCTAGAACCTTGTGACACTTTTCACTAAGTGTTCCCTTTCATCTAAACTCTTCTAGAAGCCTCTTGACACTTGTCACCATAGAGATGACAGGTGTTCCCTTTAATCCAACCCCCTTTGTCATCTTCCTCCAATTTAACCATTGATATCTTCATATCCATCTTAACCGTTGATTTTTGCCACATCACCCCTAGCCTTGGAAAATCCTATAAATAGACCTCATTTTGAGCAATATGCATCCCATCTCATTTGCATTCATGCATTGTTATTATAGGCATCTGGCTTCTAGTTTATCAGTTTTAGCAATGTTATCATGCTCAATTTTAGCTTAAATCTTAGCTTAATCATGCTAGATCAATCATTCATATAGCTTAATCATGCTATTCTTGCTAAGATCATGCATTTGCATCTTTCAAATCCTCCATCTAGGTGTAGTCAAGTCACTGGAATATGCATAATCATATTTGAGAGCATTTTTCATACTCGTATTTACTAGGAGGCAATAAGTCGATTAGCTATGGTTTTGTCTTTCTTTGGTTTAAATCTTCTAACTATGCTTGTAATGATTTATTGAGTGCATTGTGTTTGCAGGTGCAGGTACACTTCACAGAGCACGACAACTACAAGTTTGGAAAGGTGGTAGCTCCCAAGACTTATGATATTGTCAATCTACAATATTGAGATAAAAGGGAAGTACAAAGTGAGTAATATGAGTAACATTGGTAACACACATGGAGCATGCAAAGCACAAAGTTATGACATTTAGAACTATTAAGATTCATATATTCTCACTAGGAACCATATCAAAAAGACAAGGCATAGATCTAGGTCTAGTAAGATCCTTATATAGTTACTAGGAGTCATGTCAGAGACACATAAAAGCATGATACCCAAGTTAGTAAGATCCTCTAATACTTAGTCATAGATCGCATTCTATCAACAAATAGAAGGTCATATCTTGGTAACCTAACTAGTCCATGAGTAGTAGCTCAAAATCTTATCAAAGCTAGGTTAGGTTAGGAGCCCCAAGAACCTATAATGTGTCTTATAATGGGTGTTGAAAATAATCTACACTTGAGCCAACAATGGAATGGTAAGAAAGGGGGCAGTAGCTCAATGGTAGAAAATTTTATTAACAAATAGAATGCCTTAAGTTGGATTCCTAGCTATTTTAAGAGTATTAGCTTAACATTTTCATGCGTAAATAACATCTACTCCCACCTCTACCATGGATCCAACTTCCACCATTTCTCCTTCCACAACCTCTAGTCACCTTCATGTACCAAAGCCACTAGTGCCACACCTTTAGTACTTACATCCTTCACTTATCATCCACCATATGGCCTATTTATCAAATTTATTTCTTCTACATGTAAAAGCCATATGCACAAGATGGAGATGTAAAAGCCATATTCCACAACCTTTGCTAAAATCCTTTCTACCAATGCCAAAATGTGAGGTTTGTAACATGATGCGACATCCATCAAAGCATAATAGAGATAAGATTTCTAACAAGATGGCAGATCAAACAATGTAGGAAAACATCGATTAAAAATAAATACAAGATTGCAGTTTATAGAGTTAACTTCATTTTGTCTTTTTTTGGCATTGAATTTCATAGTGTTTTAAAGAAGATATCATAGTTTTTTCCAAACAAATGTCAAAACCCTACCTAGTGTTTACCGAGAGGAGTAAATAATGTATAGTTTGGTCTCCCATGCATATAAATTCACCCAAATGTGTGGGAAGACCTTTGTTCATGCTATGTATCATATTATGTTGTGTGCAGGGCTCCAAATTAGATTTGGTACGTGTTTGGGCATGAGGACAGTCTGATATCTCTATGTATCAGATAGTAAAAGGCAGTAAGAGTGAAGAATTAGGTGGGAAGACCAAGCGATTGGTATTTTGAAGTGGTTGATGACAGAGAGAGGGGTGAGGCGACCCTATGCAACCTTCGGAAGGGTTTGTGGATCAAAACAAAATGAAATAGATTAAATTTCTATGACTGTCCTAAGGGTATTGATTGTCACAGTCATAGTTTTACTAGTGATACTGTTTTTGTTTTGATAGAGTTGTGTTTGTAAACCCAAGTGTGGACATGTAATGGAGTCATGAGATGTCTTAAGACTACATCAATACTTAACAACATAGTGTGTAGGCACCTAAAATATGAAAGAACTACATATTGGAAGGCGTGTGTGATGATGCCATGAAAGGTCTGATATCCCTATGTATCAGACTGAGAAAACCAATGAAAGACAAAAAAAAAAAAATGCATTGAGAAGGCAACAAGTTGAATTGTCTAATGTTTGTTGTTGAAGTGATGTGTGGGGACCCTGCCAAGTCAAATACCTTCTTGTAGTTTCAAAGGGTGGAAAAAGAATAAGCATTTTATTTACTGTCCTAATAGACCATCCATCATAACAATAATTACCAATGATGTGTGTGTTGCAAACAAAGTTCTAGAGGAAGGCTCTTTCTCTTGTAATACCAAATGAGTGTTCATAGACCTTGTGTAGGGTCCTCCAAGCCTAGAGTAAGGAGTTTGAAGTCTACATACATTGATTTGGCCTTGTGGCCATCAATGAGTGTTGACCCAATAGGAGAAGTCTTGAGACTAACAATTTTAGAAGTGTGGCATTGTTGAGAGCCAACACTTATGTGTGAACCCCGTCTTCACGTATTATGATTAGTTGTCATGATACTTAACCCTATCCTCATGGTGTTGGCTCAATTCATATTAGTGTGTTTTGTTGAACAAACATGATGTGAGAAGTTTGATGCAGAGGCAAAGGTAGAACTCAGTATTTCATATTAGGACAGAAACCACATTGATTAGGCAAGTCAGATAAGGTCTCTCCAATGTTTAGGATAGACAAGGGCAGCATTAGTCATGTAAGTATGCATGAGCATGGGAATGGATAGTTATTTTCCTTTTAGACTGATTTGGACAGTATTGAGAGGATCCTACAAGGAATGACTATCACCATACTCTCAATGACTTCACAACATTGATAATGAATTCACATTAGACACTCATGGATTACCCCAATTAGACATTAGTCAACTTAAGATATGATACAAGGATTGCATACCACAAAGCCATTAGATATGTTTTGAGATGAAAAAGAAGAGTTAAATGGTTTTGGTTCAATTTGCATAATTTTTATGTTCAAGTAATTTAATTTGGTATATTATACTAAAACGTGATTTCATAACTAACATTTCAACTTCTATATAACTAGTTCTATAGCCCAATTTTCTTGCCTGTGAAGAAAGACCATGTCAGACAATATCAATGAACAACAAAATAAGGAGACAATTGCTAGATTATGGTCTAACTTGAAAAGAAAAGGTGATGGAAAATGTTATTGTCCTTGCAAAATTTTTAAGGGGTTAAAGACTAGAAGACTTCTATTCAAAACATCTAAGAAAAATTGTAGGCTACATGGTCACATTGAAGGTGGACATGATTATCATCCATTGGTAAGTTTTTCATTATATCGTTTTAACAATTTATACACATAATAAATCACTTGATGATGAGATCATGATCATGGTTTATTTATGTTTATCAATTTTATATAGACCGAGCACCCCGAAGCTCATGATATGGATCAACACAACTCAGAGAATATGGTTTTCGAAGTGGACGAACATGGAGGTGTGAATATCGAAGTTGAAGATAATGATCCCATGAAAGATGACGATGATGAGCCACAAAACACAATTGAAGATGATGGTACAAATACATTGATCCATGACACATTTAGTACTCGCGCAGTTGATCATGATGATGACGATGACCTTGATGTTGTTCATAATGTCCCTCTACTTGAGAAGGCATCTAAGGTCCTTTACGAAGCCTCGCAGACAACTCTTCTCTCCATTGTATTGATGTTGGTGAACTTGAAAGTTATGAATGGTTTATCCAACATAACAATCTCACGTATGTTAAGGTATGTCATAATAAATGGTGAATCATGGTGTACCATTAATATTCTTTATATTAACAAATTATATTTTTTGTTGTAGATTGATAGGTGAGTTTTTGTTACCACCATCAAATATTCTACCTCGCTCATATCGAGAATTATCTGCCATTATGAAATAAATTGAAATGGAGTATCAAGCAATAGATGTTTGTCCCAATGATCATATTATATATCACAAACAACATGAATTTCGAACTGAATGCCCTGAATGTCATATCAGTAGATATCAAACAGATCAAATAACAAAAAGGGCTCCTCGCAAAGTTCTTCGCTAGATTCCCATTATTCCATGTATGTAACGATTATTCAAGTGCACTAGCTTGGCACAATTTATGGATTACCATGCACGCAATAGAAGTTGAGATGACAATATTCGAATGCCTGTAGATGGTTCAACATTTATGGACATAGAGGAAAAGTTGTCACACTTTAAAGAAGAACCTTGTAATCTTGGGCTTTCATTGGCAACGGACGATGTCAATCCATTTGGAGAGTTGAGATCTGTTTACTCAGTGTGACTTGTTTTTGTTATCAACAATAACATTCCTCCATGGATGTCAATAAAGAGGGAGCACATAATGTTGGCAATGATTGTTCCAGGTATTTTATCATTTAAATATAGTCGTCTATATTTAATTATAAATATTGCAGTAAAATTGTCATAATAATTATGTAATGTTTTTGTTCATTTGATTAGGTAAGTACCAAGTTAAAGATATGAATGTATATATTGAGTCTTTTATCGGCGAGTTGTTGGAGTTATGGAATTGTGTCACTATGTATGACATCTCTAGACTAATAGGACAAAGACAATTTCAATTCCATGCGATGCTTCTATGGACAATATACGATACCCCAGGGCTAACACATTTTTGTGGTATGTTATAGTGTTTAAGTTGTGCATGAACAGTATAATTCAAAAAATTAACATATTTAATCCAATTATATATTATCTTGTAGGTCTTCAAACAAAGGGAAAATTTGCATGTCCAATTTGTGGTCCAAAGATGAAATCTCATCATTCAAAAAGTTTAGGAAAGCAAGTGTTTGATGAGTATAGACACTTTCTCCACAAAAATCATAAGTATCGAAATACTGAAAAACATTTTTTCGATGGGAAAGAAGAGAATACATCAAAGCCACAAAGAATGACACCTCACCTGTGGAAGTTGGAATATATTATAATTAATCATCAAGGTAATGCCATTCCATCTAATGGTTTATGTCATAAAACATCTTTTCTATTTTGTTTTGTTTACTGATGATGTGATTGATGATCATGAAGGTCGTGAAGGCATAAATGACCACTTTTCTAAGGGACTAAAAAGTTATCCCCGACAATTTAGTAGGTTGCCCTACTACGAGCAGTTACAAATTGTGCATTTGTTTGATACTATGCATATTGGAAAGAATATAACAGAGACATTATGGAAAATATTGGATGGAAGGTGTGACAAAGAAAAAATTGTCAAAATATGTAGTGACATTCAAGATTCCAATCATGCAATGATAAATGTCATTCAATCAAGTAGTCATGGAGACCAGATTAATATAAGTGAACTTCTTTGGTTATTAACGGACCAGCAAAGCAATGCTATAAAAGAAGTCATACAAAAAAATTGTTTTCCCACAAGATTTGTTGCGAACATAAACAATCTTATATCAAAGAAAAGTGAATTTGGGCTAGTGATGAAAACGCATGATCGACATACCTTCATTAAGGTAATTCATGTTCTTGTGTTTTTACTATGTATTTAAATATTGCGCGTGTACTTTTCATTGTATTATGTTAAAAAACAATGAAAAGATAATTTTATAATTGTTGCAGTACGTTCTACCTCTATCTCTCCCAAACGACTTCGACAATAATGTCAAGCAAGTCATATATGATCTTGAAAAATACATGAGGTAAATAGTGATATTTGTTCAGTTCATTGTATAGATATTATATTTGCGATTTGTTTTACTTGTTATGTAGTACATTTTTTTGCGTCTTGAATATCTTGTAGGTGGTTGTTATGTAAAGAAATCCATAAAGAAGATATAAAATATTGGAAGAGAAAAATTCCTCATATAATGTGTGAAATGCAAAAGTGTCTACCTCCAGCTTTTTTCAATACACAAGAACACTACCTCATACACCAAGTTGAGGAGATTGAATTGTGTGGACCTGTACACACTAGGTCAATGTGGATGGTTGAGAGGCACTTGAAATTTTTGAAGGCTTTGGTTTGACAAAGAGCACATCCTGAGGGTTCTATGGTGGAGGGACATATGGTATACTAGACTATGGTGTATATTTCTGAATATCTTCATAAGTTTGCAGCAAAGATCCACGTGTATCACATTTGGGATCCGAACCCCATTAACAAATTTGAAGGGGAGTACTTGACGGGGAAAGGTAGATTGAGGAAAGTGAGAGGTAATTATAAGATGTTATTGTAGTTAATTTATTCTTAATATTTAAAATAAATCGGTTGTAAGATGTCTATTTATTTTTTGTACAGTTGGTTGAGAGTGGGATGCACTACATTTGCATATTGCAAACAATCTTGATTGGATGACGGTATGGATTGAACGTTGTCAACATTTTGGTCGCACATTAACATGGGAAGGTGTGGCTTCATTGGTTAAAAAAGCTCATCGTAATGGAGATTCCAATGTTACGCAAAGGGAAATTGATTTAGCATATGATTTAAGAGATAAACAGGTACATATAAATTTATTAATCACTCATATGTTTATCAACTCACAATGCAATAAATTTTACATGTTTGACATATTGTAGGTCAAACACCACAACACTATGTGCTACAATGATCATAAATTTCGCATAAAAAAGTTGGATGACATGAAGAAAACTTGTGATTCTGGCATCACTGCAGTCTTTGAGGTGACAAATGTTTCATCGAGAAATGACATACATCTTCAACAGTCTCAAAATTGATACTATGGCATTTTGGATGATATACTTAAGTGTGACTTTAATTCCTTCAAATTAGTTTTGTTCGTCGTCAAATGGTATAGGCTATGATTGAATAAAAATGATCCTGATAGAACTATTATTGAACATGATAATGGTTTTACAATGGTTAATACAAAGTCATTTGAACTAGTTGGGGATGAGCCCTATGTTCTTCCAAGCCAATGTGAGCAGGTATTTTACTCAGAGGTTCCACATAAACCGGGTTGGTCATTTTTTGTTAGACATGTTCCAAGAGGAAGGTTGATAAAGTATAATGTGATGGAAGAAGATATTGAAGAAGTAGATGATGATCACGATCGACAATTTCTCGATGATGATGAAGAAGAAGAAGTTGATGTTGATGATGATGGTGATGGTGATGGTGGTGATGACGATAACTAAGACGATGGTGGTGGTGGTGGTGGTGATGATGATGATGATCATCATCATCATCATCATCATCATGATCATGATCATGATGTTCATGATGATGAATGAAATGTATGAGGTATATGATTAGTATATTATCTATTTAATATTGATTTCTTGATAGAATTTTTTTTACATAATTAATTCATTATGTTTTAAATTCTAATGTCATTACATAATTAATTCATGATGCACCTTTTAATATGGAGATGGAGATAGGGAGAGTGACTATTTATGTGACATTTTTTAAACTTTGTGTTTATTTATGGAATTTGGATTGTTTATTATCTATGTGATGGATGTTGATTTAAAATACATATGTGATGAATTACATGTTTATGATGATACATGTGACATTTTTTGAACTTTGTCTTTATTTATAGAATGTGGATTGTTTATTACCTATGTGATGGATGGTGATTTATTATACATATGTGATGCATTACATGTTTATGATGACACATATGTGATGCTAATCATGATGCTCAATTATATATATGATGATACATCATGTGATGCTTATGATACATATGTATTTATTGTTTATCAACTTACAAATGTAGTAATGATTATGATGCTCAATTGATGGTGTTGATTTCATGTATAGTCCCAGTGTGATGTTGTCACCCTTGGTGGGAAGAGGCCGTTGACTACAGACATCGTCAACCATTTAGTTGAGGATCTTGCATAGTCTACATAAAGTAAAGGTAAGGAATTAAAAAATTTACAATGATTTTGATGACATCTTTTTATTATTTAATACTCTTTTTGTCTACAAATTTCATGTTGTTCATGTTGTGTACTATGTAATTTTTAGCTAACATAAGATAATTGAATTACATGTGCAGGAACCTGAACCCCTTTGACGAGGATCCTACACAGTCTCATGGATGGACAAGTATAACTAGTCAATACACCCTATAGAAATAGTTTATTTTAAAAAAATTACTTGGAAAACAAACTTCCTCAATTTTTCAAACCTCGACATTAGCAACAAATCTAATACAGTTATCAACACTTGAGGCCCCAGTTGGACTTATTCAAATTTTAATCCCAAAATCAACTTTAGGGCCGACTTCTTCATCAACATTACCCTCATTTGCAAAATTTCTCTCACATTACCAATTAACTCTCTCATTTGATGGAGTGTAGGTACCCCTAAAAAGGTATTTGTCAGATGTGTCTTCCTCGAGTGAGGGAAATGCAGGAATAGAAAATAAAAGTGAGACATGTAGTAGGTCTACAATAGGGAGATCAACAAGAGGTCAAAATATTAGAAAAAAATTCAATAAACGCATGAAATTTTTCCTTGCTCAAGGGGGGTCATGTTCTTATGATGATGAGACCAAAGGCGACATTGAGGTGCTATTGAGGTACAAATATCTACAGAAACAATGGTTGCCCAAGGAACTTCCTCCAATAAACACCAATTTTTGTGTTAACGATAGGATATATCACATAGCACCTTCGTCGTTACATGGTTTCAACCTATTTTCCATGGACGACGTAAAGGTCTGTTACAACAAAGTTGTTGAATTGATGGAGTTTGTCGGACCTTGTTACAATTACAATAATTGGATGCAGATTGTTCGATATATAAAAAGTATGCGTAGGTATGCACTATCAGCAAATTATATACAACGGAAAGATGATGATCAAATTAAACGAGTGGATGTATGCATTGATGGTTGGCCAAAAGCAACAAGGAATATTGCAGGTTTTATAAATAGTATGCGACCTAGGTCAACTAATAAACAACCCAATTGCATATTTGAGGTGCGTGAGGGAAATCATGTATTCGTATGTACGATAAAATCAATAAGTGCAGGCGAAGAATTTCTAATCGATTACAGTTTGAATCGTATAGATACAAACAAAGTTAATATCATGGGGGTGGTACGTACTATATGCCATTTAAATTAACCAACTTCCAATTAATGAATCCAATATACCATTCTATTATGAAGTTTTTTTGCTAAGTCTATTGGTTTAATTTCACTAACGTTTTTTATTTTTTTTCTTTGTCACAGGGCGACATGGATCCATCACATAGCGCAGACAGGGATGTAGGTTGCGACACTTCTACTGAGCAGGTAGACTTCATTGTAATTGTACAAATTAGATAGACACAAACTGTTACATTATTATGTTCTTTTTTTGAGTGATTTAGACTAATTTTGTAATTGTTAATGATATTCTTGACATAGACGGATATTCGGGGAAAGGGAAAAGGAGCTACAGTACCTGAGCACCTCTCTAAGGATGTGGACTCAACAGGATTAAGTGATGATGACCCTGAAAAGTCCACACACCCTATGGAATTCATAAAAAGGCCTCTTAGAAAGATTAGTAAAGAGATTGTTTCTTTGGCAGCCGTGCATCCTATGACTACTGAGATACGAGAGAGGGTGCAAGTATTGATTCGAATAGCAGAAAACTTGCAAGTAAGCAGTAATGAAAGCTTTAATTATAACAAAAGTTCAATAATGGTTTATATTTTATTCTCTTTTATGTCATTAACTAAAATACGTACGTGTTGTTTTTACAACAATTTATGCGCCCTCATAAAAGTGGTGGCCATGATCAGGGTGTTGCAGGTACTTTAGGTGATGACGATTTTCTTGGATTATCACTTTGAATACCCAAAACACATCATACTTGATACTGTCAATGTTCATAATAAAGGTTCATCCTTGTTTACAATTCTTGCACTTTTCATATATTTAATGTTTGATATATTTCTTTAGATGTTGTCAATGTTCCTGTGCAAATGTCGTCGCCACCTCATCAGAGGTTAGCCCCACTTGTATTGCCGATTGCAATGTCGGCAACACGTAGCATGCAGACATCCTCTACTACGCGTCATATTGGCCTACCCACTATTGGTAGATCCCTCTTTTGCTCTATCTTCTGTTGTGTTTATTTCCCTTCAAGCGTTCTTTCTTGGGGGCATTTCCTAGTGGATTCATTTTTTGCAGGAGGAGATGCACATGAGGATGCCTCAGAGGCGACTACTACTGATAACATACCATCATTTCCTGGATCTTCATGTATTGATAGTATGGGAATGTTGCAGGCCACATTGGTGGTGAGCGATGAAGAAATGATTCCCTTAAAGATATAGGTTTCAAGTACTTTAAAATTATTATTATATATAGTCTAATTGTAATTTACTTTATGATCTCTCATTTTGGACTAATGATCCCATGAATTTTTTGCAGGAAATGATATTTTTTATAAACATCTTAGTGACATTGCATTGCAGATATTTGGGCCCACCATACGTAAAAGGTGGTACATCATATGTGAACTAACCCTAATACACTATTTTGATTTCATATCATTGCTAGAATAGTTTTCCTTTGATCCATTTCTTGAACTGTAATAAATGTAGTTTCAATTCATTTATGAATCTAACAGGTTTGTTTTTGCTTTAAAAGGTGGAATGACCAAGAAAAAAGGTTAAAAGATGAATTGACAAGCCAAATGGTTGAGTGGTTTGGAAATGACACCTTTGACAAAACCAAGCTCCTTGAAAAAGTTGGCACATATCTAAAGTATGTGAGGGACCAATACAGGACCCATTTAGAGAAGAACTTGAAATACGAGCGCCCCCCCATGATTCCAGAGAGGGAACGGAAGGACCTGATTTTAGATGTCAATGAGAGAATTGAAAGGAAAAAAAGGAAATACACCACTAGACGCCAAAAAGAAGGTACGAAATACTATTAAGAATGTAATTATGTACTAATTAATTACTCTTTATATTTATATAATCTAACATATTTTAAACTTTTTATAGACTGAGT
Source organism: Cryptomeria japonica (assembly GCF_030272615.1). Lineage (NCBI taxonomy): Eukaryota > Viridiplantae > Streptophyta > Pinopsida > Cupressales > Cupressaceae > Cryptomeria > Cryptomeria japonica. The sequence continues at coordinate 221,100,208 of NC_081405.1, forward strand.
GACACGTCAAAGGCAACCAAGGAAAGACAAGAAAAGCACGGGCAACACAAACTCGGCTCTGGTGGTTATATGAAACTTGCTGCACGAATTGTAAGTATCTCGTGTAAATAAAATATTGCATCAAAATATTAATAAATTGCAAACAATTTTTTTCTATCAAACAATGCAAGCAAAATTCACGATACCAAGCAAAAATGCAGGGCTCTAAATTCAATAGAGCGCCCACAGAAGATGACAAGAGAATTGCCTACCAGCAAGGCTATATAGTCGTGGTTGATCGGTTACGAGAATTGAGTGGTCATACACAATATTCGAGTGCATCCGTCACACAGGTAAATATGCTAAATGGAAATTGTTTCAAATTGAATACTTTACCAATAATCTAATTGATGTTGAGTTCCAACATAAAGTGACTATATTTGTTTTAAATAAGCAAGCAATGATAACAACATGCATGACATTGGAATGCAGTCTGCTAATCGTGAAACACCACCTGCACATGAAGGTTCAGATGTGCATCCCAGTAGTGGAGATATTCATTTGCTATTCAAATTTATTTATGTAGTTATTAATACAATTAAACATCTTAATTTGTAATTATAGTAATTAATGTAACCTTTTTTGTTAATATTTTAGAGCATGTAGTCAGTGGTGACCAAGTGGAGCATGATCTGGGTACATAACCTCAGGAACGTGATGTTCCCCAATCAGGTAAAGAGGACCACTGCTATTCCTTTAAACAAATATAATTGCAATTGGTGTTCAACATTAATGTAACCTTTAGTATTTCAACTCCAGATGATCTAGAGGGTGTTCAACATGTTGAGGTTGAGGCTAGACAAAATGATGTGGCCCCATTAGGTAAAGAGCGGTGCAACAATTATGTTCTCTAAATTAATGAAATATTTGTAACAATAATAAAAAATGTTTTGAATTTAACCCATTTGTTTGTTATTGCAGATGACCCCCCTTCGCTTCAGTGTCCTCGTCCTCGGTATAGAACAAGGAATACGTCGAGATCACGAACAGAGGGCAAAACAACTGCAGAGGGGAGAAATGATGAAGAAACCAATGTTCCACTTAGTCTTTTCATAGCTTCAAAGAAAAAACAAAAAAAGAAATGATTGTAATCTACCTTATTTGATAATAATTGATTTTTATGTGTTAATGAATGTAATTATGTGCTAATTAATGGTTATGAATGATATGTGTTAATTAATATTGATGAATGTTGCATGTTAATTAATGTTAATCAATGTTATGTGTTAATGAACGTTATGTGATATTAATGAATGAATGTTATATTTTATTGATGGTAGAAAGAATGAATGAATGAATGTTATAAGATGTTAAAGGGGAATTTAGAGTGATGTAGGGGGGGAGGGGCCAAATGAGCCTTCCACCTTCACGTGGTTGGGCCTGTTAAGTAGAGAATAATAAACTATTCTTGAAACCAAGCGAAGTTCGACAAGATTACACACTTTTAAATATTTCATTATGTTGCACAGTTAATCTTATTGAATAATGTATATTGAATCTTAATTGCAGGGTCCAACAGAGCCAACACGAACAACAACACCACAAGTTGTTGGGTATAATGAACTCCCATATTGTCTTGTATGTACACTAACAATATGAGTTGCTTCTAGTGTTGATATCCATGGCGGGATTGCAAAAGTTATGAATATGCCTCATCTTTGTAAGTTTTTTTATTACTTGTCATTTTCTTTAGCATTTTGTTACTTCATGAATGAGATGTTTTCAGATGTCTATTCCATGAATACCTCTCTATTGTATGCTTCATGATCGATGTGTCTTCAGCATGCCCACTCCATGAGAACCTTTCTCATATATGCTTGTACCTTATGTGTATTTATGTATTACTTCATGGTTTACATGTATGATTCATGCCTTGCATGTATTCCTATGTATGGTTTGTACTTTACATAGCTCCTTCATGCCTTATGAGCATTACTTTATGCCTTGCAGTCTTCTCAAAATATTGCAAAATCATTCAACAAGAAAAAGAGTAGTAGAGGCTACATACCAAAATAAATTAGATCTCCCTCTTTATTTCTTCACTTTCTTCCCTATATTCTTCCTCCCTTCTTTATCTTTTCCCTTTTTCTTTATTTTTCCTTGATATAACTAACCTTTTCTCCTAAATGTTCTTCATGAATCCAAAGACTCCTTTACACTCCCCACTTTGCATCCATGGTAAGTACCTCCATAACTTCACTTAGTGTGAAGTAATTATTCTCCTTACATATATCTTTCATATATCCTTCATATATCTTTCATATATCCTTACATATATTACCATCCATATATATATTGACCTCATTCTAAGACTTTGAATCTGCCTCTTCTACCTCATTATGTGACAACAAAATGTGAGGATTTAAGAGAAGCTTCAAATCATAATAGCCCTTAGCATTGGTTCAGAAAGAGTCTCATATTATGCCTCTTAGATTGGATGGTTCTGATCCTCATCACACCATTCAACTTTGTCCTCCTCACTGGATTGTTTGCACTCATGATGATAGAATTGTGAAGATTATATTTCAACAATTTTTCATTTTTTTTTTCTCACTTCTGATTCAACTCTTTATATGTCCTAAAATTGTATGAGCCTAATAGCTTCTACTCTTGTTGATAGTTTGGTGGCTCTGAACAATGGCTCCTTCAAAGAAGCGTGATCCTTGTAATTTTGGCCTTCCTTGTAATTTTGGCCTTCCATGATGTGAAAAAGAGGTTATGTTATGAATAATGGTCCAGATGATTTAGTTATTTCTTATTATGTTGAGTATGAGTAAATTTGGGCTTCCTTGGCTGTGGTCACTATTTTGTACTAACTATTGTCATTTAGTGTGATTTGAGCATGGACTTCAAGTAATCATGAGGGTGGAAACAATCTTCAAGTGTTAGGGGGTACGCGGCCTGGACCAAGGGATGAAAGTATCAGGAAAGTACAAGTGATTCACCTATTAATTCCTATGTATGTACATGAATCATACATATGTGTAGATCAATGTATCATTCACCTATTAATTCCTAGCAACATTCTCAAATAAACAAGCAAAGAGGTATGTTGAGTGCATATATACATTTTATGTTGCCATGATATAAGTAAGATATCAAACATGTAACTTAGATTGATTTGCAATTTCATTCATAAATATTAGATCTTCCTTGTTGATTTTTGAATGCATAATGTCTCGCTGATTTCAATATCTTTATTGCAAGTACTCTTTTCAGCATGAAACTCCACTCATTGAGGTCTCTTACTAAATGCAAGTCAGTTATCCTATCAATGATGATACGTTTTGCATGCATTTTATGGGGAAATCTTATTAATAGCTATGGTTGGGTTGTTAATTGTTTTGTGAAAATATATACAAGTAGATTGGGACATTAGAGTTCTAAACATCGTAAATTGTGTTTGAGATCATTGTCCTAATTGTAACAATCAACCACCATTGGCCCAAGGTCACACCAACACTGTTGTGACACCAAGGTTCGTGCATACTGGTGTAAGGGCTACTCTCAGGACATTTCATTACCATTACATATACACACCTAGTAGGGTTTCCAAACACAACTTGTTTGAGTAGGTAGTATCACTGGTAAACTTGTGATTGTCACAATTGGTACCCTTAGGATAGTCTTTAATATTTGGTCTATGGCACTTTTTTATGGCTTCTAAATGCTTCTATGGGGTGTGTAGGGGTCCCACACATCTCTTCCAACATTCCGTCCAAGGCACTTCACTCTCACCTATCTTATATTCCACTTTCTCTATGCTGCTATCCCAGAGGTCCGATACATGCTGTTAACATTGCTTTGATAACTCCAAATTCATATCTAAGCTCATCCTAAGGTAACATGTTCATAGTCACTCAATAAGCTTTCTCTATGTGATTTCAAGATATTGATCTATATAGTTTATTTTGTGATTGATTTGAGGGATACATCCATTGTCAAACTTAAGAAAATTTTGTTCCATATCCTAGATTTATTTTGTTTTAATTCTCAGTCAGTAATTTTCAATAGTAATAAACTGGTATATATCCTTATATTTCAATGACAAAAGATCAGTTATTTGAATAAATAAATATAAACATAAAACATATTTTTCAAATTGCTTTGATATATTATGTATAACAAATTGCTATGGTTGCAATTTGCTTTGATATATTATGTATAACAGATTGCTATAACCGAATTTTTGTGTTATACTCTTGGATCCAATACTCATGATTTTGGATTTTAGATAGCATACCTCGCTAGATTACTTTGGACTATAGGTGTAGATTCATTGTGGTTTATGCTAAAAGAATTCAAACAATTGTACATAGTTTATGGGTAACTTCACTTAATAAACTCATGTCTCATCTCAATTATGTTCAATTACATTGTCAATTTGAAGATTTGGTCAAGTTTGAGGTAGGAACTCAAATTCCTCCTTTGTTTTTCAATTGAGTTGATTTTAGTTTGTTGCAAATGAATTTTTGAGTGAATTAAAGTATTCTTTCAATTTAAATCTCTCCATTTGGATGATTATATGATTTGTATGAACTAAATTTGGAAATTACGAGTATATATGAGTTTATGTTGTTCAATTCTATTTGGGATGTTGAAATGACAAATCGAGGGAGTATTGTATTGTTGAGTTGATTAGAATCAAAAGGCCATTCTTGCATATTCATTTTATGCACTTTGAAATTTCAAGTTTGTTGAGGTCCATCAATTAAGGGTGTTTGTCTTGGTCCCATAGACTATTTAGTCTCGTGGATGTCATTAAAATCCTTCATTCATTCATTCATCAATGGTAATTGGCCTCATGACTGGTTTTTGGTCTAAACTTGGGAATTATTGAAAAGTGGTATTTGATGATTTTGAGATGATATTCTATTATGAAATCGTGATAACATATATGTGAATTTTGATAAGGGATCAATTGGGATCCGTTCTCTTGGTGTTGTGCCCAATTGAGTATGTCTTGCTTATGTATGAAAATGGCATTTTGTAATCGAGACAATTTGATGTATTTGAGATGTCTTGCATTTAGATATGGCATGAGCTTAGTCCTAGAGTGAGTCTAGGGAGTGACTCCCACTCATGTCCCTTGTCTAAAAGTGGTATGCTTGGCATTCGTGTTTGGGGAGTTTTGTAATCAAGTGATAACATAACAATAGACTTGGGCTAAAACAAATAACAAGATAATTGGTTCCTTGAGCACGCCTTGAGCGCTATCACAACACCAAGGATGTTTTGGGAAGGCATGCTCGTACATAGTTCATACCCTATTTCATCTCCCTGATTGGCTTTAAAGGCTCTTATATTTGGGTTAACTAATTCCCTATCAGCACCATTTTTAATAGGTTTACCAGTACTCAGTGGTTCATACAGTCCTCTTAGGAGTTGGACCATCTCAACCATGGTGCGCCTGATCATATTAGCTTGAAACCAATGCGCCTCATATTAGCTTGAAACATATGCCCCTTATTGGTAGCTAATGGGGATAGAATATCATTCGTTGTACATATCAATGAGGTGTGCTTTACGTCTAGATAATAATAACTTCTTTTTTAAATAAATAGTCATTGGAATTATGACGGATACTAAACTTTGCAACGACGATGGAATCGTCAGACCAACAACATTCTCGTCGGTGCAAAGTTTCAGGGTTACATCGAAATTCAGACCCCAACTAAACAAACTTCCAATGACGATATTGTATGTCCGATGGTACTTACTTGTCGGACGGTCATTGATGTATATTACTGGACCGACGACAAAACCATCAAACCAACAACATTCTCGTCGGTGCAAAGTTGCGAACTTCCGTCAAAGTTCTGACATAGTCTAAACAAACATCCGACGAGGATGTTGTATGTCCGACGACTTTTTTGACCGAAAGAGTGATCATGCCCACCATCAGCAGAGTCCATGGTGTCCTCGTAATGACGACATTCAAAGGCATAGTCGGAAAGTCCGATGACAAGTTTTCGACGGCTACTTTTGTCGGCAGTTCGATGAAAAGTTGTCACAATTCCGACAATCAGCCGTCAGAAATTTGCCCCGAATGTTATAGTGAGCAAAGGAGTGATGACAAGAAGAAGGTTGACAGCTGATGAGGTATGTTTTATTTCTCAAGTTGAACCGGCATCAGTAATTGAAGCTTGTAAAGATGAATATTGGATGAAAGTTATGGAAGAAGAATTAGATCAAATAGAAAAGAATAACACATGGACTTTAGTTCCCAGGCCTATAAATAAGAATGTTATTGGAAGTAAATGAGTTTTCAAGAATAAATTAAATGAGAATGGACAAGTTGTGAGGAATAGAGCTAGATTGGTTTGTAAAGGATATTCTCAAAAGGGAGGAATTGATTATGATGAAACCTTTGCACTGGTAGCTAGGATTGAAGCTATGGGAATATTTATTGCTTATGTTGCTCATAAGAATTACAAGGTTTATCCGACGAATGTTAAGTGTGCATTTCTAAATGGAGATCTTGAAGAGGAATTTTATATTGAGCAACCTGATGGATTTTAACTTTCAGATGACAAAAACATGGTTTGTAGGTTAAGGAAAGGTTTATATGGATTGAAACAAGCCCCTAGAGCTTGGTATGCAAGACTAGATAAATATCTTTTGAAGCTTGATTTCATTAAAGGTAATGCTGATAGTAATTTAAATTATAAGATCACTGATGATGACATATTGATTATTGAGGTCTTTGTTGATGATATCATTTTTGGAGGTGAAGATAAGCTGTGTATGGAATTCTCTAACAATATGAAAAATGAATTTGAGATGTCTATGATTGGGGAGATGAGATTTTTCTTAGGTTTGCAGATTACTCAAACTGATAAAGGTATTTTCATCTATCAAACTAAGTATGCTTGAGAGTTGTTGAAGAAATATGGTATGTAAAATTGTAAACCGGTTAGTACTCCTATGGTTACAAGTGAGAAATTGACAAAGAAAGATGCATCTACATCGGTAAATCCTACTAGGTACAAATCTATGATTGTTGGTTTGTTATATCGGACTCAGACTAGACTGGATATATTGAATGTAGTTTGTATTGTATCAAGATATCAGAGTGAACCTAGAGAAAATCATGAGAGTGTGGTGAAAAGGATTTTCAGGTATTTGCAGGGAACAACTGAATATGGTTTGTGGTATCCTAAAAATGATGACTTTACATTATGTGCATAAATAGATACAGATTGGGCTGGAGATGTTGATGACCAGAAGAGCACATCTAATGGAGCTTTCTTTCTTGGAAGGAAACTTGTCTCATGGATCAGCAAGAAGCAGTCATGCACTTCTTTATCTACTGTTGAAGTTGAGTATGTTGCTACTGCTACTAATTGTACACAAGTTCTATGGATGAAGCAAATGTTGAAGGATATAAAGGTGGATTGTAATGAACCAGTAGTTATTCACTATGATAACTCTGCTGCTATTGATATATCAAAGAATCCAGTATTTCATTCTAAGACAAAGCACATATCTATCAAGTATAACTTTTTAAAGGAGAAGATGGAAGCAAATGAAGTCAGACCAGTTTATGTGAACACTAAAGAGAAGATTGCGAACATTTTCATTAAACGTTTTCCTAAATAATCATATGAGTACCTTAGAGACAGGTTGGGGGTTTTTTCCCCTCCGATAAAAACCCAAGGAAAGCTAATTGGCATCAGTCTGGTATGCATTATCAAAGTTATTACTCATTCCGGATTGATGTGGTAGTGCTACTACTCAGGGGGAGTAATCAGTTGTATGTTTCATATGATTTGTGATTTTTCTTTGATGTTTATGCCAAATATTTGGCATTGATGTCAAAGGGGGAGAGATATATTTGAAAAACAGAGCTTAACAGAATATCAATCAAAAGGGAGTTTGGTTCAGAACTTCATTTCTATATCATTTTGTGGGAGATTGTTGGTTGTCTTCCATTGGGGGAGACCTGTTTGGCATTTCTTGGCACTTGGATTTTTTCACATCTAGTGTTGCCATCAATGCCAAAGGGGGAGATTGTTGGAAATTTGGAATTGATTATGTGTTGCATTGATGTTTTGTCATTGATGACAACACCAATTGTTTTGGTTGTTTGCCGGTTTCCGATTGGTTTTGGTAGAGTGGTTGATTATGATATTGATCCGGTAGGATCCGGTATGCTTTGGTTTGTGGAATTGGGTTGGATTTGTCATTCATGATATTCAGATGTGTATCATGATCAGTTGGTTCAAGATTTGATGACTCAGGGGATATCATTTGTTCTAGTAAGCCTTTTGGTCACTGGCAAGGGTTTTACCGAAATATCATTATTGAAGATATTTTGATGCATGTGATAAGTGGTGTTGGTGCGGCTTCTAGATGGCTTTCAGGATGTTGTTGGTTATCTTGTTCATGTTCCATTCATCAGTGGTGTTGGATTTAGTTTATGGTGACCTATTTTGGGTCTGATGTTATCTAGGTTATGGACCGATTTTTGTAATGAGTTGGAGGATGTTCCTGATGCATTACCGGCAGGAATTAATGATTGGTTTACATTTTTTTTTCCTAAGACGACTTGGCTGATCATTGAATTATGGATTTATGTTATGAATTTATTGTATTATCTTTTAGGTGGCCAACCTAATTGTTTAGGTTCCGGGTTGGTATAAATATGATGTAAGATCTCTTTGTAGATCATGTGTTGATAGGTCAAGATTATGGATGATTTGTGTGTGAATAATATTGTAATCATATGTAGAAGGTTTGGTCGATCATAGGTGATCCAATTGGATTTGTAAGAGAGGTTTAAGGCCTCCGGTATTGAGCTTAACCAGAATTGTACTCAGGCATAGGAGATGGTATACTTGCAGTTCACTCTTCTTTCTGGATTGTAGTCTGATGTTTATGTAATCAATGAGGCTCCTTTTTGTGATGAGCAGTGCGCTCTAGGTTGTTGGCCTTCCTGCATGTGTAGGCCCCTCGTATTGTAATCACATACTTACTACAAAAGTATTATCTAACTGTGGGTAGGCTTACCACTGTGGTTTTTCCCTTTATCGGGTTTTTCACGTACAAATCTTGATGTCATGTGTTATGGATGGATGATAACTGTTTTGTTATTTATGTTTATGTTTAAATGCTTTATCATTCATTCTGGTATTTGATTTATGCATTCCGGTATTAAGTTTATGTGTTCTAGTAATAAGGATTTAAATCCTTGAAGTTCTATAATTTGTTGACAATTGATTCACCCCCCCCCCCCCCCTCTTAGTTGTCCTCTGGTTATCTGAGTTGTCTAACACCCCCTCCCTATACTCATTCTGTCAATAGTTGTAATTTTGGTTGTTTAAAAAATAAAGTATCTTTGTGGTGCAAGAGCACCTACCTATGAAGACATGAACCAAGAACAAGATGATTTTCTATTAGCCTGGAAGGAATGTAATAAGACCCTATGGGTCCTTTTTGTAATTCAATGTCCTAGGAGTGTGACAAGTTTGTCTATGTTTGGGTCAAATTGTCATCTAGGGTCTGGTAGAGCAAATTGAGTCAATAAGGGTCACAATGGTCTAAATTAAGGGATAAAGTGACCACAAGTCTATTTGAGTCATTTTTTATGTTTTAGAATCAAATATAATCATTTTGGGGGACTTTGATAGTTCGGAGTCTAAGTTGGTCGAATTATGCAAAAGTTGTCATATTGTCAATTTGTTGTCATGAAAATTTTGCACTTTTTTGTAAGTTGTAACTCCCCAACGGTCAGTTCAGTTTGAAAAAAATAGTTGGAGGAGGTTGTGGTCATTTGGGAGATACCTTTAAAGTCCCCAAAAACTGAAGGATGTAAGTTGGTTGAGTTGGAAAGGAAATTGAAGCATCAAGAACTGTTGGAAACTCGGAAAACCGTCTAATTTTTGTTGATTGCATACTGAAGGTGGATTGGCAAGAATGCTCATGGCATAGTTCCTATAACTAGATTGTTTTACCTTTGTTTTGCTTTCAATGTGAAGTCTTGACGTGATCGTTTCCCCATTCTACAAGCAAATCTCTACCGGGTAGCCTAAAACCCTCAAACCCTTAGGGTTTGACTGCAATAATGTGTTTTGGCCTACCAATCCTTAATTGAGCACTCTATCATTATAGGAGATGATAGGCCACTATAACATATGTCAGTTTCAAAAGATATTAAGAGGATACAATAGGGCAAAGAGGATGGAGAACTAACCCCCGGTCTGACATCTCCATGTGACAGATCGGTTTGATGAGTGCAATGCGTGAGAATTGAGTGGTAGAGCACTGGAAAGGGGTTTGAACATGGTAGAAGAGTACTTTAGAGGTTTAAATAATATTTCAATGGTCAGTGATGGTCACCCATTAGGAGAACCAAACCAGTTTGTGGAAGGCATTCACTCAAATAGTTCTAATAGCCCTATTAGGTCTGTTAGTTTAGTATCAGTTGGGATATCTACAAGTTGATCCAGTACCGAAAAATGTGATATTGTTGAGAACTCCCAAAAGGGTATCTGGAAATATAATTTGTTTGCCTAGATCCTCAGGGTGTTGAAAGTTATCACCCGATTCCTTCAAATGGAGGCCTAATAGCAACCGGTTCAGTTTGTGGGCAAGTGAGTCAAAATTGATGTTCCGGTGGATTTAAACCATGAAATCCTATTTCATTTATGTTAATGTGTTGTGATAACACCCCTCCAAGGATCGTTGTATTGAATTGGTCAAGTGGGCCAATGAAACCCTAAAGCCTAGTAGTAACCGACTTATGTATGCAAGGGTGTGGGTAGTCACACAAGAACTTGAGAAGTGTTAGTTGTTTGTAAGTGGACATAGTGGAGCCTTTGGGTCTTCCAAGGTGTTGTTCCGTGTCATTGAGCCATTGCTTGACTTGATTTTGTGTAAGGATCTTTGGAATTAGGGATTTTGGTTGAGTTTGTGAGCCTTAGAGGTTGGTTGGTTCAAGGTTATCCTTCCGGTTTGTTGCCTCCTCATCACTCTGCTTCAGTGTTGTTTAAGGAAATTTTGTCAGAGGCTTATTTCATTTTAAATGTGTGTGTGTGTGTGTGTGTGTGTCTTCTATTCTTAATTTCATGAGTAGATTTATTTCTGATTTATCTTTCTGAGTATGTAGTTATAATTTTGGCATATATATATAATGGTGTGTATACTCAACCTATAAAGTACGTCTTTAAAGAATGAAAGTTCCTTATTTTTTCTTATGATAATCAAAATTATGAAATGAAATTGTTAAAAAAGGTTTTGTTTTCATACATGTAGAAATAATAAAATATTAATACTTTTACTAAAATGGTATTCTTAGATATGAATTGAGACTAAATGAATTTGTTGAGGGATTTGGAAATAATGATAGATAGGAACCTTTGGTGATGTTATATAATTGAAATCTTTTAATGAATGACTTAAAGAAAGTGTTTGCTTCTTTAACCTCATTGATGGAATAATGTAGTTTATTGCTTGATGTGATTGTGTCAACTTGATGGTTGGTTTAATCCTTTTAATTTGGAAATTTGAGACCTCAATCTTGTTCTAGGAACTCTTGTTTTTGTGGGTGTATTATTCAGTTCAATGAATCTATGTTTGTTTCCATAGAGGCCTTGGAAGGAAGATTATGGATTTTTCATTATGTTGCCATAGCTCTTGGATTTAATATTTAGTATGAATATTTATTTGGAATCTAGATGATGTTTCCTAGCCCACTCTGAATCCTCCCTATGCTTTACTTTATTCTAGCAAGAGGTTCATGCCTTGTTATAGTATATTAGTGTTTTTCATCTTGAGTTTCTTGGTTGAACTTTGATTTTCTTTTGTTTCCTAGGGGCATTCATGGGAGAGTGGCTTTCATTGGGGGTCGAGACCCGAGTGGTCGCCAAGGTAACTCAATGAAAGTTGGTAAACAAGTGATAACATAACATAATGAATTTGAGGGTGGGTAGTTAGTTCAAACTAAATAAGATAAATATTTGGATGCCTCTCTTACTACCAAATACTTGTATAGGTTCGAGGTAAGATGAGAAGGCCTGGAATGACATCCACCAATCTTGTCTCCACAAAAGGTTGGTGTGGTCCACTAGAGTTGTAGGGGGGTCAAGGGTTGGGAGAGGTTACCAAGGTAACCCAGGATGGGGGTCGGGACCTAGTGAAGACCTACCAGGGTAACTCATGATAACCTAGTGATGACACTCTTCTCAGTTGCATACCTAGTGCTTTTCTTGTTTATATTTGTGTTTGCTTGGGCCTTTGGAATCTAGAAAATGATTGTTGTTCTTGTGAATTGTCTTTCCCATCTTGTGATTTCCTTGTAATGGTGATCTTGAGAGTTATTTTTCTTGTCTGTGTAATATTTGTCTTTCTTTCATACAATCCTTGATTATGTTCTTGCATCATGTTATTCCTTCCTCATATCTCTGGGGTCTGACTGATACCTCCTAGCATGGGGGGTGGACCTAATAGTACTACATAGTTGTGTGGAGTGATTTTCGCACCCATTGGGTTTTGGTACGAGTTGAATTCATGATCAAGATGGTTTGAGAGAAGGTTGAAGATCTACCTTGCACTCCAGTTATTGAGCTTTTGACATCTTTGTGTTAAAAGATTGTATCTGTAAGGATGCCTTGTAATGTAACTTATTCAATCATTTGTATATCCATGGCTATGTAATCTGAATCATGCTCCTTGAGCAGGACATTGTAATATTGATGCAGGAGCACTAGAGTAGTTCATCTAGTTGGAGCAGTTAGCAGTGGAGTTTCTTGGAGATTGATTATGTTTCTCTATGTTTGAGAATTTAGGGTTGTGGATTTGTATTTATCACCTAGAGATCATTGTCTTAATCATATTCAAGATTCATGGCATTTGGATTTGATTTTGGTGAGATATTGATTTCGATATTGGTTTGGTATTGGTGTGTTCTTACCGGTTGGTCTTGCAGTGTGTGAAGCGAAGCTGAATTGGGTTGCAAATGGTTTTCGTTATTTGTGAATCATTGGGAGATTTTTGGGCTTGATCAATGTTCTTGGAGGTCTACGCGAAGTTATAAGCATAATTGGAGATGTTCTTGGTGATTCGGGCTGACATATTATGGTTTGCATGTTTCATCATGAACCAGTGGATCTTTGGCCGACATGATCGAGTTGTTATTTCTTGCGGATGGTATAAAGAGGAATTTTGGAGATTCATTTAGCGGGATAGAGGCTTGAAGAAGAAGAGATTCAGAACAGATGTAGTTTCTGGAGAGATTCTGATCCGGGGGGACTGAAGTCTAGAGGGACTGAGGTCTGAATCAGTGCAAACAGTACAAACTGTCATCGAAGGCCGATTTATTGAGGAGATGATCTGCGGATCATAGATTTGAGTTGTAAGAATTATTTTGTAATCCTAGGTTGCGGTCCAACATGTGAAAAGCCTGAGGGAATATGTAACATTAAACTAATATAGGGATTTCTCTTTCTGTTTTCCCAGTTATATCTTGTGTTGTGTGAACTAGTTACCAGTATCTTTCATGTTGATTGTGTTATAGGTTGCAAGGCGGGGTTGTCCTTCATTAGATCTCCCTACCTTATCTACATCAAGTGGTATCAGACTTGGTTATAAACTTGTTGATGGAAGAAGAGTTGATTGTCAACTGGTTGGATGAAAACACCCTGAGACGGCTTAAAGACTTGTTCAGATCATCGAGCATTGAGGCAGTACAAGGCTTTCAAGAAGACCGTCGAACCTAGGATTTGAGCTTGAGGTGGTTGGCAAGTGGAGACTTGAACAAATCACCAAATTGAGGCAGGTTGCAGGGTGGTCCGATAGATTCACCGAGGAGAGGCATCAGAACCTATAGTCAGACCATCGAACCGTTGAGGCAGTTACAAGTACCTACTGATAGATTTCTAAACCAAATCAAGTGATGGGACTCACTTTTCAATTAACCCCGAGAGTCTGATGCAGGAGCACTAGAGTAGTTCATTTGGTTGGAGCAGTTAGCAATGGAATTTCTTAGAGATTGATTGTGTTTCTTCATGTTTGAGAATTTAGCATTGTAGATTTGGATTTGTCACCTAGAGATCATTGTCTTAATCATATTCGAGATTCATGGAATTTGGATTTGATTCTGGTGAGATATTGATTCTGGTATTGGTCCGGTGTTGGTGTGTTCTCATCGGTTGGTCTTGCAATGTGTGAAGCGAAGCTGAATTAGGTTGCAGATGGTTTCCATAACTTACGGAACATTGGGAGATGTTGTTTTGAGCTTGACCAATGTTCTTGGAGGTTTGCACGAAGCTATAAGCATAATTGGAGATGTTCTTGGTGATTCAAGCAAACATATTATGGTTTGCATGTTTCATCATGAACCGGTGGATCTTTGGCCGACTTGATCGATTTGTTGTTGCTTGCGGATGGTATAAAGAGGAAGTTTGGAGATTCATTTAGTGGGACAGAGGCCCAAAGAAGAATATATTTAGAATAGATGTAGTTTCCAGAGAAATTCTGGTCTGGGGGGACTGAAGTTTGGAGGGGCTGAGGTTTGGATCAGTGCAAACAGTGCAGACTATTACCAAAGCCCGATTTGTTGAGCAGATGATCTGTAGATCATAGATTTGAGTTGGAAGAATTGTTTTGTAATCCTGGGCTATGGTCCAACATGTGAAAATCCTGAGGGCATATGTAGCTCATTAAACTAATATAAGGATTTCTCTTTCTGTTTTCCTAGTTATATCTTGTGTTGTGTGAACCGATAACTAGTATCTTTCATGGTGATTGTGTTATAGGTTGCAAGGCGGGGTCCTTCATTGGATATCCCTACCTTGTCTCCATCAAATATTATTTGGAATAGTTCTCATTCCTTCATTCACATTTGATTATGATATTTGAGTTATATCGTTGTGAGGCCTTGGGGACACTTATATGATTTATATGTTCCTTGTATCTTAACTTGTATCCTCTTGTAGCATTGTTAATGTATGGTTTATTTCTTATTTTAAAATAAAAAATCACATTTTTATTGCTTATTATTGTTTTGTCCTCTAGGCCTCATAGAGGGGGCGTTATAGAATCTATATGAACACATTTCAACATATCATGGGTTTGAAATAAAATGAGAAATTGTAATCAACATATCATTAAGAAAACAATTATTTTATTTCTATAAATGATGAAGAGAATCTCCACCTTAAAAGCATGTAGTGTCATAAAATTGTGACCCTAGCAATTTTAGATTGCATTAGGGTCCTCACGCACGCAGGATCGAATCCTCTAGCCTGATCAGAGACTGGAGACTGCTCAACCCTCCGAATCAACTTCTTTCTTGGCCTCTGCACAACCTTGTCCGCACTCTACCCTGGAGAAAGGGGTAGGACAAGGGCGTGGTGCCCTTGTCCTCCGAGGATAGGGGCGTGACACCCCTGTCCTTGCCCTATTTTGGGGCAGGACCCTTCCTAGGGTTGCATTGTAGGTTGTGCAGTGAGAAGGAAAACTCCCTTGATGTCAGCCTATAATGAAAATCAAATTCAACAACATGTATTTAAGGGGCATTTGTCCTCTCATTTGCAAAAAGTTGGATAAGTTCAACAAGTTGGATGAGTGGGAAGTTTACATGAGATCAAACATTCAAGAGAATTCAAGCATTCTTTTCCAACATTGAGCATTCTCAAGTCTCCCTTCAAGGCTAGATGTTGCATTCAAGTCAAGGATTAAACCATTGAAGAAGAGATTGATTCCAACATTCAATTCCACACAAGCATTTCTATCAACATTGCTATCACAACCTCCCTTGAGGTAATTTACAATTATGTCTTTCATTTACATCTACTTGCAAGTACTTTCTTTCATCACTTGGTTAATTCCAAAACTGGGGTTTGACCTAAAGGCAAACCCCAATCCCAACCCATTTTCCTCTCTTTTTTCTGTGTAGGTTTCAATTGTGCAACTATACTTTTGGATTCGGGCTTTATTTGTAGAGGTGGAAAAACCCTTTTCATTTCACAGATTTTTCGAAGGACCGTGTACATTCCCGCCACGGTCCGGGCAACTTTTCCTCAAATTCACAAGGTGACTTCGTCTCGACATATTACTGCCAGATCTAGGTGCACAATCTCATCCCATACTCTGATCTCAAGTTATAATCAGTTCTTTGTCACTTTTGCACCACATAATTTAATCCTTCCTTTCCATTTCAAATAAGTTAGAGGGGATCAACTTATCATTCCCATTTCATTCATAATTAAATCTTCATTTTTGAAGGTTGAATCTAGTGAATTCTCCTCTCCTCTTCCAATGTAACTAGGTGAAAAGTGTTTGAAGGGAAATTCGTAGTGAAACTCTCATCTCTCCTTGGAGGGAAAGGGTAGTTTTCCTCTTGATCTCTCATTCACATTTCACCACATTACATTTTGGTGAACCCAACGTCTTGCATGCTTTCGTTTGAACAAAATTGCATATTTTTCATTTACAAGTTTAAATTTTCTGCAAACTTATTAAAATTGAACTTGTGATTTGTAAAATTGTTTGTGGTTATCTTAGATCTCAAAATTGTTTTGTTTATCAATTTCAATTTACTCATTGTCTTGTTCAATTTGCAAATAAAATTTACAAAATTAAGAGGTTACTTGTTAAAACCCTAATTTTCAAAAATCATCTTGAACTTGTGCAAAAATTGGATTTCCATTTAATTTTCATATTTCTGATTGTTCTCAGATTTGTCTTCATTCTTACAATTCAAATTGTCAATTTCCCCCCTTTTTCCCAAAATTCAAATTTTAAAATTAAGTGGTTAGGTCATAAAACCCTAATTTTTAAAATTAATTGGATTTTGTACAAATTTCAAATCAATTTCATTCAATTCAAATTTCTAAACATTTTCCAAGGTGTCCTATCCATTAAGTTTGACCTTTTTCAAATTTGCAATTCAGTCCCTCTTTTTCTTCAAAACCCTAATAGGTTTACATTTGTGACATCATTTCGCCCATCTAGATGTCGTAAAATTCATCAATTTTTGGGGGTTAGCTTTGAAATCATCGTAATATTCATCCTTGAAATTTTCGAAAAATGTTGGTCGGACCATGTGCGTTCCTACCACGGTCCTCGACTTTTTTCCCGAAATTTTGGGAGACTGTTATGACTGTATTTAATAGCCTAAATCCAGAAGATTGACTGATTTTATCGATTTTTTATCCCTCTAGAATCGGAAATACCTTCAAAATTTAACATTTCAAATTTAAAGAAATTTTTTAAAATTAAGAGGTTAATTATAGTCTACCCTGATTTAAAAAATTTTGGTTTTAAAATTAAGTGGTATTCCCTTGGCCCTAATTTTAAAATTTTCAATTTCCTTTCATTTTTGGAAATTGTGTCATTCTCTTCCTCCAACAAAGTTCAAATTGTGTAAACATTATTTTCTTAAATTTTGTATTAATTAATTTTGTAAGCTTTGTTCCAAAATTCAAAATTCAAATTTTCCCTCTAGTGCATGATTTTTACCACTATTAGTCCTACCTATCCTATCCCCATTAGATTTAAGACTTCCCAAGGTTTAAATACCGAGGAGATGGAGCCTAATTTGGGTGATTTTTTAAATGAGGATCATGCTAATTCTTTTCATCCTAATCATGTGTCTATTCACCCCATTGATGAATCCCATGATGGAGAAGAAGCTTTAACTAGGGTTTCTATAGATCAACTTTCCACATTGGATAATCAATTTGACAAATTTCAACAATCGATGTCCCAAGAATACCCTAATAGTGATTCTCTTCCATTAATTGAAGGCCTTAAGTGCATGATTCAAAGTGATAAGAATGAAATTGATATATTGTGTGGCATTGCACATATTGTTGATTCTAATGTCATGCCTCTCAAGAGTTGTGCTAAAACCCTAGGTTATTCACAACCTTCAATACAAGTCAATCCTTCTATTCCTTTGACTTCTCTTATGACTAGTATTCCTACTTTTACCTCCAACATCATGGTTACATCAAAAAATGTCATTCCTATAACCACGGGTCATGAGGGCAATCCCTCTCTTTCATTTAATCCTCCATCTTTACCTATATCTTCCATAAGTGTTCCTATTATTCCTCAACCAATCAATGTGACACAAGGGGACAATTCCTTCAACAACTTTGATCCTCCTTTAAGTTTCCCTTTTCCTACCCAATCATCACCTATGCCTACTTATCATAATGTCCCACCACCTTATTCTCAGTCCATGCCTCTTTCAATAACATCACACCACCTTCTCAATAAACTATGTCTAACATCAATTCTTCTACCGAAATGACAATTAACAATCTTGCTCAAACTGTGACTTCCTTACAACAACAAATTGCTTCTATGAGTCAATCCAAGTTTAGTGTGCCCACCTTTGATGTTGTGAGCCCACTTTCTCTTGATATTGTTAAATTCATGCCACCTAAACATGTTGAGATACCTCAATTGGAACACTATAATGGAAAAGGTGGTCCTCTTACGCATGTCAAAAACATTTCAAACCTTGTGTATTGATTTTGCTTATGATCAAAAATTGCTTGCAAAATTGTTTACAAGAACACTCAGAGATAAGGCTTTACAATGGTATTGCTCTTTGCCTTCTTATTCTATCACTTCCTTTCAACAACTGGCAAATACTTTTATCCAACAATTTCAAAACAACATTGGTCCTAAAATCACTTTGACTGATTTAATGCATTGTAAACAAGGTGTTAAAGAAAAAGTGATTGATTTCACTAGTAGATATAAGCATTTATGTGCTCAAATTTCTTTTCATGTACCTGATAATGATATTCAAAGAATTTTCATTTCTAATTTACAAAAAGATATCAGGGAAAAGCTTCTTTTGTCTGAGTTTACTTCTTTTCCGCAGTTTTGTGCAACACTCCATAATTATCAACTGGCTGTGAGTCAAATGGAGCAATCCACTCCTATGGCTCCGAGTGATAAGGGGGAGAGTGTTCAACAACCGTTTGCGAAGTTCAAACCAACAAAAAGCTTCATCAAGTTCAAGGATACAATAAACAACCACAATGTGAATACTGCAACAGGTGTGCCTTCTATTTCTAAATTTTTCCAAAGGGAAAGACAATTTACTTCCTTGAATGACTCTTTACATAGTATTATGTCTTAGTTGTTGCACATAAATGTTATCAAACTTCCTCCTGTAAAATAAATTGATCCTTCTAAACTTTTAGCCCCTTATTTTGATAACAATTCCTTGTGTCAAGTTCATCGTCATCCTGGTCCTGATACTAAGAAATGTTTCGCATTGAAGAATAAGATTCAAGATTTGATTGATAATAATACTATATCTATGGTAGGTGTGAATGATAAAGGGAATAAATCAATAGCTCCTCCTAATCAGAATTTTAAGATTTTCATTGATCCCTTGCCTTTTCATACCTCTAACGTTATTGAGATTGTGCCTAATTCTTTCTCTTCTAAAGAATTCACCTCTATGGCTCCAAACTTGGTTAAAATGGTAGAAAAACAAGATATGCCTGAGGATCCTTGTATTACATTTGACCCTAGCGAGACCATTAGAGCACCCGATGGCCCTTTATACATAATTGTGAAGGTTAAGGATATCCCTTGCCATGGTGCCCTTATTGATCCCTCTTGCAGGGTTAATGTCATAACTGAAGAGTATCTTTTCACTTTATGATTGCATAAACCAATATATGATGCATCTAATTTGGTTGTGAAGTTATTTGATGGCTTCTCTTGTCCTACCATTGGTTCTATCACCCTTCCTATTGAAGTTCATACTAAATCCATGAATGTTGACTTTGTTATCGTAACCTCTTCTAAGAAATTCCATGTGAAGTTGGGTTAACTGGCATTCACTTTGCTTCACAACCAGCTAAGTCTTGATCTCGGTAACTGATCCTGGTAATGTGTATATGGAATTCGGTAATGGAAAGAACCCAGCTAGGAGATCTTATGTCTCTGATTATTTATTACATGGAATTTATGGTAATGTGTGAAGACCAACATGATCATTGGGATTATGTTTGAAATTCATTATGATCTAGCAACAGACAGGTTTATACTTTTCATTGAAGCTGACATAGTGGGAGTCAAAAGGATATTTAAGGAGATCCTTTCAATGATAGATGCAACAAGTTATTGAGATGTGAATTTTGGTTGCGAATTATTCAGGGATTATCGGTATGCATTTTGGTCAGCGATTAGAAGCTTTTGTATGCAGTTTCACGTGCACAACTTAACCAGTAGCAGAACAGGGCAAAACAAAGCATCAACAAATCGGTACATAGTGAAGGTTATCATAGCATGAACTGAAACTTATCCAGCATGGTTAGATGCATATTATGAGTTCATTTTGTTTGTAATCATCTTGTAGTATTGTGTAAGTCAGTGAGATATCTATTTGAGCAATGAGCTCTAGGCAATTGTCCTGATTGCGTATGCAATCCCCTTCATGTAATATTTGTATACCTTGATCAAGTATATAGATATTATGGGTATCAACCCCACCATGGTTTTTCCCTTTGTAGGGTTTTCCACGTATAAATATTGGTGGTATGGTGTTGCCTCTTTACGTGTTATTTGGTGTATGCACTTGAATTTTATTTACTGTTATCTGGTTAATAGGCAATAAGTTGAAAACTAACTTTAGTAGTAGAACACTGATTCACCCTCCCCTCTCAGTGTTCTTGGATTCCAACAATTGGTATCAGAGCTTGGTTCCTCGGAAGAAGTCTAACCACTTGAGGAAGATCGATAATTTGGAATCAATGGAAACCGGTCTGCAACAACAACTTCGACTTGGTCTTGAGGATCTTGATAATGAGAAGATGGAGAATAGTAAACTAAAAAATTAACTAAAGCAAGCCATAGAACACATAATTTCATTGCAGGGAAAACTTTCAATTGTTAAGGCTAAGAGAAGGGAACTCTGTGATCAATTACAAAATCAGAACAATGATGAGAAAGATGTTATGAAGGATCAATGTCACAAACTCACTCAGGAGAATACTATCTTGAAGCATGAGATGCAAGCCCTAACCATGAGGATGTGCAAGGAGATTCAGGACATAAATAAAAATGAAGAAAATCTACCTTAAGAATTGAAGGATAGATCTGGTGAATGCAACAGACTGACACATGGGAATGACTTACTGAAAGTTGAGTTGACTCAGTCCCAGAACAATGAACAAGAACTTGAAGACAAATTATAATCATGAGAGATGACTTGATCATTGTAAATGAGTACAAGGACAAGTTCAAGGATAGCTCTGCTAAACTTGATGAACTACTGAAGAATCAAAGAGATACTAATGACAAGAGAGGTCTTGATTATGAATAACGAGAAAGCTTCGGTACTGCATAACAAGATCAATCATCCAGACAACATAATCATACCAACAGTCGAAATTAGAAATCACCGGTAAGGCAACCTAATGCTCACAAATTCAATGGTACATGTTTTGTTTGTAATAAATATGGTCATATGGCTAGTCAGTGTAGAAATAGGAATAATCAGAACAACACTTCATTCAGCGGTCTTGGAAATGTAAGATATCATGCGTGTAGCAAATTTGGACATATGGCTAACCAATGCAGATCAAATGGAAATATAGGATTTAACAAAGAAATTCAGAAGAACAATATTTTTTGTTATGCATGCAACAAGGTTGGACATATTGTTAAATATTGCAAAAGTAGGAACCCACCGACAACTAATGGAAATGCAAATGAGTAGGGAAAGGCAAAAGTGGAAGACATCAAACAACATTTGAAAAGATGGGTAAGAAGATCAGATATACCATAGGTAGATCACCTGGTAGAGTCATCAGGTCCTACACCTGTAGTAGACACAACTGGTAACTAAGGCACTCTGCCTTAGGGGTAGGCAAATCATTGAAGATCATGCAAATACACCGGATTGGATCTGTAGTCAGAGAATTCTGATTGTGGATAGGTACTCCGAAAATTTTAGGAGTTTACCGGAACCTACTGACAAACTGTGTCCCAAGTATACTTCCTGGTAGCATTTATGATAGTGAAAAATTAGGGTTATCGGTGATAAAAAGGAAAAAAGTAAAGTTATTTTCTTCACACAGCGATCGAGCGATTTCCAGAGTGATTCAGAGCCCAAGGTGATTTGTGCAAGCACTTTATCTTCAAAAGTGATTTCATCTCCCAACAGTGTTTTGAGGTATTTTTCGTTTGCAGAAACCCTAGTTTCAGTATCTGGTTATCATGGCTTCTTCATCGAACATCGACACTCCTTTGGTGGTAGAAATTAAGAACTGCCCCCATCCTATTTTCAAGAAACATCCTTTCAAGTCACTTCTGGATGAACCTTTGGGAGCATTTTTGAGCATTTGTCATGGTATTCTTCACACCAGATATTAGGGCATACATTCACTACAATATTGAGGAGCTTGGAGGATGTAAGTTGTTCTGCATTTTCATAGAAAAACTAATCATCGACAACTAGTTGAAACCAGATTTTGCTCACTTGTAAAGGAAGGGCTTCATGCAGTTCATGGATTTTCCCACTTTTGAAGAGGCAGAATGGGTCCTATATGTTTTGAACTGCATTCATGGAGATTTTATCTGGTTGGACCGTTCGTATAAGATTACAGAGGAAGTGATCAAGAATGTCACTTGTTTACACAAGGTTGGAGGTGTACCCGGCCCTAGGTGCAATCTTTCTAACACTGAACTCAACAAACTCACCAGCGATACTTTTGATGGCCAATCTATGAGGGTTGATGATGTGAGGGATATTGATATCAAGTTTGCCACAATGATTATTGGTTACAAGGTCTACCAGTCTAACCGTGTGAACTCTATCTCCGGCAATAATATTTTGGTTGATCATCAAATGGTTAAGGAGGATGCACACTACGATATTTGCAGTATAATGTTGGAAGAACTCATGGAAAACCTCCAAAAAATCAAGCAAGACAAGAAAAATACTTTCTAGTATGGCTCTTTTGTTATTTTTCGAGTATTTTACTTTTTGGGAATAGTACCCGGTTTTGGAAAGGTTCAATGGGCTTTTGACCGTCCGGTAGCAACTTAGATAGGTCAAATTTTGGATAGGCAAGGAGATAAGCTAAGTAAGGATAATTTATGGGCATTTTCAAGACTTTCCAAGAAGAAATGAAAAATAGATCTAGAATTCCTAAATCAATAGTAAAAAAGTATAAGGATATTATATGTTTTATGGTTAATAAAGATGAATGTGTGATGGATTTTGTCCAACCCAGAATTATATAGATCATGCCTATGGGTTATGAGGTGGACGAAGCCACACTGGATGTGTATGCACAACACTTACTGCAAGCACCAGAAGATGAAAAAGAAGAAAAAATTGGCACAGTCCAAGAAAAGGGGCTTAAGGTTCATCAAGAACAAGTTGCACCTGCAATTAGAAAGAAAATGACTAAAGTTGCAATGGAATCTCTTAATGGTGAAGGTCATGACATGGTAGAAGTTGAACAAAAAGTTAAAATTCTTGAACCCTGAAGGAAAGAAGAGATGAAGCCAAAAAGGAAAGAGGAAAGGAAAGCCCAGAAGGTAGATTGGGCCACTCCCAATGTGGTCCCGGTACAAATAGAAACTTCCAATAAATCTGAAGCATCATCCACTAAACCTGCTAGTCCTAAACCTGTTGAACCTACAAAGAAAAAATAGAAGGGTACCCGACAATACATGACTATTTATTTTGAAGAAACAAAATTAGATGAGGGTATAAATGAAATTCCTAAGAAGAAAGGAGTAGTGAGGGAGAAGCAGGAGGAGAAAAAGAAAGAACATGTTAAGGAGACTCCCCGGAAGTCCAAAATAACAATTCATAAGCATAAACTCAAGTTAGATGAGCAATTTAAACCAGAAGCCAAGAGGAGAACCAGTAAGAAGCAATTGGACACTCAGGACCTAATTGATAAAATTATTAATGATGGTAATTTAGATAACATTTCTTTATTTTTTGATGGATTTGAGGAGAAGGACAAATAGCAAATTGAAGAAGCAATTCTTTTATATCTTGATTCTTTTAGTAGGGCATTGATTGAAGTTGAGAAAATTTTGCCTAAGGAGTTATATGATAAGTTAGAGGCTATAAAATTACATGCTTGAACTTTGGACCGACAGATAAAAGAGATAGAATTGGTTAATCTCTGTCCCACAATAACCCCTCAAGAGATGGTTGATCTGATTAATAAAACTGGCTCATCCGAAATCAATCCTAAGCATAGAATAAACAACCTAATGTTGGAAAGGTTTGAGGAGGTTTGGAAGGAAACTGTAGATATTTGGGTAAGGATTCTTTTGAGTTTGGGTTATGAACTGAGTCCCAATTTTGTACAGTCTCAGAATATTCAATTGCCAAAACCTCAGCAACTGGTAGAACAACCAAGTGTAAATATTGAACAACTGGCTAGCACTCCACCGACTACCACTGTACCGTTTAGTGAGTCAAATTTTACAATAGAGGGTTTACTGACAGATAATGTGCAGAATGTAGGAGACACATAGGTACATATAGATAAGGAAAAATATAATAAGGGTGCAAATGATGTTCAGGATCTGGATAGGTGATAAGGAGATTGCTAGGAAAGTGCTCAAAAGGCCAATTTGCTCAAGAGGTTCAATTTGTTACCCAAAAACTTGTTTGAGTCTGGTGTATGTGTTTAAAAATTCCTTCTTGTGGTTACAGTACCAAGCATCTCATGTATCACTTTCCTAACATGCTCCCCTTTTGGTGAAGGCTCACTCCCATGCTCAAATCTACTCAAATTGCTCACTCCACCCATCTACACACCCTCAATCTCTGATCCTTGGCATTCAACCCTCTATTTCAAAGCACTTTAGGAGTCTTTTTCATGGACAAGTAAGGGCAGTAAGGTTTTATTCCATTTTTTATGCTCAAAGTTTAGTTTAAGGCCCATAGCCTTGGCTTGCTCAGCTAGGCAACCAAGGGTCCAAAACCTCAAAAGGGGTTGCACATTGTCCAAGGTTCCATTTGACATTTGTTTCATTTTCCTTAGGATGATCACATAAGGTTTAATAAATTCCCAAGTCCTCCTTGCAATCGGGTTCCAAAAAGTGTGTGTTATGCAATCAAGGGCTACTAGCCCATGGAGGCCTAATTGGCCAAATTTTGCTCATAACACCCAACGATGGGATTTTTTACCATGGAAAATGATTTGGTTAGTGTGGATTAGGTCTAAGAAAAGAGATTTGTTTGGTTTTGGACTCCTTCAAAGTGGTTTAATGATTGTCCACCATTTTAGCCTTAAACATAGGGTTTCATGAGGGTTTGGGTGCTTCCACCATAGATTCTCTCCATAAAACTTGTTTCATCCTCCCATACTGCTTAGAGACCTCTTCCATAGAAAATTAGAGCTTCCCCTACCTTTGTTGGACCAGAATTATGCCAAACACTTGGCAAACAATTGAAAAATCAGTAAAACTGTCACTGTGATAGTCAAATCACTACCCTTTTACCAGTCGACAAACATTACACTTTGGGACCTGCAAAATGAAGAGTTTTGAGTTGGATAAACACCTCAATGAGGTCTTCAAACATTTATTTGTCTCCTATTACAATTCCTTCTCAGTTACAAGGCTTGGATGATTCTTTTAAAGCATTCCATAAGAAAATTTACAACAAAATTCAAAAAAATAGTGAACTCACTATTTTGTTTACAAAGTGAGAAAGATTAAATGGAACAAGCCATTATAACACATCAAGATGATGCTTCACACCCTTGGTCACATGTCTATACCTCTGCCTCATTCATTTGTCCACTCCAAATTTCTTTTGGGTGCAAATCTTGAGTTTTTGTTCATGCTACTAGCCAAATAACCAATACTTGCCTAGTATTCGCTCAAGTTCTTCTTCCAACCACACTTTTGGCACAAAATAGAGTATATGTACAGTATATACATATTTTTCAACTTGACTAAATCCATTATGTGGGATCCCAGACCTGGATTAGTCAAGTGGTGACATTTTAGACCTTCAAACCCTTGACAGGGCAACGAGCACACGGTTTGCAAATATTTTTGTACAATCCAATTTACAAGAGAAAAAAATACCACAATAAATTAGAGAGCATCATACAAATATTATGAACACCTCCCAAAGGTACAGTACGGACTATGGAGCTACAGTACGGACTGTTTTGCAAAGGAAGGAAAAACCAATCATAAAAGCCAAAATTTCATATTTTTATTGAAAAGTTCTTTCTCATACAATCACCAACCCTTTCCAAGGAAAAGGGATGCCTTATATAGTTTCTCCAATTGTTTTTCAAGCCCCAGTACGAACATGAGGCTTCCATAACTTCATTTTGCAAGAAAATGACAATTTTGACAATTTTTCAAGCCAAATGACAACTTTTCTTGCTCAAGAAGGTATTTTTGACAATCTTGTTGGCATATGGACACTCCAATGAGAAATTGTGTGTGATTGAAGGTTTTGTCATTGATGGCAACCTTGCAATCCTATGGCACCAGCAAGACATTATACCAGCAAAGCATTACACAGGCAACCTTGCAATCCTATGGCATCGGCAAGACATTATACCGACAAAGCATTATACAGGCAACCTTGCAATCCTATGGCACCGGCAAGACATTATACCGGCAAAGCATTACTCAAACAAAATAGTGCTCCGGCATCAACAAAATCAATCTACACCGGCACCGGCACAGAAGATGTACACCGGCACTGAAGTAAATATGTATATTGGCACAGAGGCCGACAGGATTTTTGATATGTAATATTTTGTTTATCATTGTAAGCCGACTTGGAAAATTGTAAAATGACTCTTGTATATAAAAGAGATCATTGTAGGCATTTGTAGGATATGGATAGAAAGCAATAAATAAATTATAAGGCAGACCTAATGTGCGAATTGTAGGTCAAGGGTATATGTAAAGAACTAGAGCAAGAATCGGTACTGAATCTGGCATTGAAGATGCTATTGTAAAGCAGTACAGAATATTGGATTTGTGTAAATCCTCATTGTAAGTCAATGTGACTTCTTATTGAGTAGTGAGCTCTAGGCAGTTGGCCTTCCTGCATGTGCAGGCCCCTATTGTAAGTAATATTCTCTTGTTGGCCAGTAAGTGAATATTGTGGGTCACAAATCCAACCGAGGTTTTTCCCACACCGGGTTTCCTCGTTAAACATCTTGTGTTATGGTGTTCTTTTCATGTGGATGCTTTTGATTCTATTATTTGCATTAATTCTTGCATATCGGTATACTGTTACTTTATATTCTACATATTCAGTTTTAAGAAAATTTCATTACCGGTCAGATACTAATTCACCCCCCCCTCTCAGTATCTGTGGGAACCCTAACAATTGGTATCAAAGTCTAGTCCTCTATTTTCAGAAGCCTAACAGCTTGAGGAAGATCTTGACACCGGTAAAGATGGAAAATCTGATGAAGCAACTTGAAGGAGCTCTTACTAACTATGATGCAGAGAAGTTGAAAAATATCAAATTAGAAGATGATTTAAAAGCAGCTCAGGACATTATTCAGGCACTTCAAGAAAATCTTACTGTTACAAGAAACAAGAGAAGAGAACTTTGTGAAAAATTGCAAAATGAAAATGATGAAAAGGAATCACTAAATGATATGATAAGCAAATTGAAACAAGAGATCATGACAACAAAAAATGAAATGCAGGATATGACTATGAGATTCTGCAAAGAGATTCAGGACAGAAAGAAGAATGAAGAAGAATTGACCAGAAGACTAAGTGATGCAACAAATGAGAACACAAGACTTAGCTATGAAAATGATATGTTGAAGACAGATCTGATGCATACTCAAAATGACTCGAATGAACTAATGAGACAAAAAGAGATCTTAGAAAGGGAATTGGAAACTGCAAATCAACACAAAGAAAAATTCAAGAAAAGCTCAGAAGAACTTGGTACCTTATTGAAGAATCAAAAACCCAAAGGTGACACTTTTGGAGTTGGATTTGAAGTTGGAGAAAGCTCTGGTACTGCAAATACCCAGGATCAAAGCAAACCGGTAAGACCCTCTAATACTTACAAATTCAATGGAAAATGATTTAACTGTAATAAATATGGTCATAGGGAAAATGAATGTAGATCTAGGAATTATCAGAATATCAATCCTCCCACCGGTCAATGCACCAAATGCAACAAAATTGGTCATAACTCTGAAAATTGCAGAATGAATGTAAGATGTTATGTTTGTGGAAGATTTGGTCATTTATCAAATAAATGCAGAACACAAACTGGCATAGGTTATGGGAAAACTATTCAGAAAAATAATGTAACTTGTTATGCATGTAACA
Source organism: Cryptomeria japonica (assembly GCF_030272615.1). Taxonomy (NCBI): domain Eukaryota; kingdom Viridiplantae; phylum Streptophyta; class Pinopsida; order Cupressales; family Cupressaceae; genus Cryptomeria; species Cryptomeria japonica. The sequence goes on from NC_081405.1 coordinate 221,128,546, forward strand.
AGATTGGTCATATTGCTAAATTCTATAGAAGTAAAGGTACACCGGTAGATAAAAAAAGTACTAGCTTGAAAGGTAAAGAAAAGGTTGAAGAGGTTAAGCAAGAATTTTCAAAGCAATGGATTAGAAAAGGTGATCTAAATATTGGGGTTACTCCTCCACCAGTAGAACCAATAAATGCTTCACCGACAGGACAATATGATGCTCCACCAGCAAGACAGAGCAATGCTCCACTGGCAGGATGTTCTTCATCAAATTGAAGAAAATTATCTTGAGGGTTTGACAATTTAATGACACATGTGCTATTATTCCCTCGGTTAGAGAAAAGAAGTTGAAAATCCTTCATTACCGGCAAATAAAGTTGAGTTAATACATTGCTGGCAAACAATTAATGTGGTAGGTAGCAGAAAAGACTCTATAAAATAAGGTTTTTGGCTCCATTTCATTTCACCGTGAATTCAAACTTTCAAAGAGTGCGAAGATTTCCGAGCAAAGGCAAAGCACTTCAGCAATCAATCCATCCAAAGGCAGAAAAAGGTATTTATCATCATGGCATCCTCCTCTGCACCTGAATTCATAGCAAACCCTATAGTAGTCGAGGTTATAAAATGACCTAGGCCCATGTTTCAGCTAGTTCCCAAGGTAGCTAAGAAAGATGACAACACAGGTGCTTTTTCCCAAATTCCAAAGGGTGTTGTTTATGCAAAAGACCCTAGAATGTATATTCATTGCAACATAGAGGAATTAGGTGATGAAGAAATCAAAAACATGTATAAATCTGTTATATGTGACAATGCCGGAAATGTGAAACCTGAACATAAAATTGTTGAAACCCTAGGATTCACTGAAATCCTCTGCATTCCTGAATTTCCCAAGGAAGTGGTTAGGATAGTTCTTAGCAGGGTACATGGCTCATTCTTTTGGCTTGACTCAATGCATAAAATTACAAAGGTAGCTGTGAAAGCAGTAACAGGGTTACCTTCCACTGGTACTAGACCCGACAAAACCAAGAAGGTCTCTAATGACCTAGTAATGAAATTAACTGGTGCAACATCCGACAAAAGATCATTGAGGGTTAATGATGTGACCGATACAAATGTGAGATTCATTAGCATGATTCTAGGTTACAAAGCAACTCATGCAAATAGGCTTAACTCTGTTTCCAGTTTATGCATAAAGAGTGCTTATGACATGGTTAAGGACAATATGAAAATTGATATCTGTGAATGGTTAAAAGATGAGTTAATTGACAATTTGGCAAAAATCAAGAAGGATAAGAAAGGAACCTTTAGATTTGGAAATTTACTTGTATGCTTAATGCTACATATAACCAAACAGGCTCCCGGTATAGGCAACAAGGATTTTGGATTTGACATATCGGTAGGAAAACAATTGTCTGACTTATTCAACAACATGGGTGAAAACAAAGAAAAGAATATCAATGAGTATTTTCAAGCACTAAAGGTCAAAATGAATAAGAGGATCAGACTATCACAGGAAATTGTCAACAAATACAAGGATGATATATGCTTTGTAATCAAGAAGGATGAGATCTGGATGGAAGTAGTCATCCCAAGAACAATCTGGGTTACAGAGATGGGGTATGAAACAGATGACCACATAGTGGAAACTTATGCCAAAGCACTTCTGGAAGCCCCCAATGAACCAAAGGAAGAAGTATTTGGTAGTGCTGAGACCATCGAAAGTCAAATTCAATCTAAAAAGAGAGTAAAGAAAGTTGAGGCATCTGTGAGGAAAGGAACCAGGCAAGAAAAAGCCATAAAAGATGATGTATTAAAGAAAACCGACATAACAGAAGAAGAGTTGGCAGCCCAATAGCCTGAAACTCATCTATCACCAGTAGATACCTCCTCAGAAGGAGATATGCCAACAACTTTCAAAAGAGTTGTAGGAAAAGAGACCCCTCACCGGTATCCACTCCTTCACCTAGAAGGACAAGACAAAAGCAACAAGATGTAAGGTCTCTAGTCAAGAAAGCCACACCTAAGAAAAAGCTGACCCCCAAAAAGAAGAAGAAGACAAACACTGACTTGGCCCCTTTTGACATATTATTGAATGAGATCACAAAGGAAGGTAAATTGAAAAACATAGGGAAAATCTATGACACCCTATCAGATGATGAGAAAGGACAAGTTGAGGAAAGTGTTATATTACACATGGACATGTATAAAAAGTTTTTGGTGCAAGTCCTAAGTGAAATTCCTGATGAATTATATAAAAGACTTGAGGCCAGAAAGCAAGGAATAGTTGAGTTGGATAAGAAAATTAAAATAGAAAAATTACTTGCAGTATACCCGATCAACTCACCTAAGGAAATTGATGATTTGATAGCTCAAGCCAACCGGATAGTTTTTTCCACTGCACATCGGCAAATATCAATAATGGTAGGTAGAGTTACTGAAGTTTCAAATGAAACAAAAGATGGTTGGGATAAATTCTTGGTTGAAAAATAAAAACAAGAAGAATATAGGAATCCCAAGCCCATTTTGGTATATCAAAAGGACAAAGGGAAAGGTAAAGTTGGTGGACCACCAAGTATCAAGATTAGAGACAACTTACCCCCACCTCCTTTAAATACTCCACCGGTAAAAACAACAACTGCAGAAGATCAACCGACAACTGAGAGCATGGACACATAGGATAATAATCCTAATCCTGAAGTCCTATATACTGTGAATGTTGATACTCAAAAAATCAACATAGTGGTAGATAAGGATACCACAGATAAATCTGATAACAAAGAGCAACCGGCAACAGGAAACAAAGAGCAACCGGCAACAGATTCAGAGAAAAAGATGGAATCTGGAACACAAACAGAGCAACCAACAGAGCTAAAGGCTCCAGAACAGATGCCACTGGTAAGAAATGATGTAGGAAAAACTGTGCTTAAAGAGATGGAGACACAAACAGACCTACCAGAGGTCAATACCAGAATGGTCACTTCCACCAGCACTCAGTTTATTAGGTCACCATCAAATGTAACAGAGGTATTGCTCAAATCTATCAAGAAAATAACTGATTATAGCTCACAAGCCTATAAAGCGATAGATGATTCAATTCCAGTTTTGAAATCAATAGCTCCCAATTGTAATATAGCCAACAAAGATTCTTTAGGCCTGTTGGATACACTTGTAAATATATTTCTGGAAATTTTGAGCAAACAAAGGTAGAAATTGTAAAGGAAAGTGTAGAAAAAGAGAAACAGAAATTCTTTGAAGAAGGAATAAAGAAGTGTAACAGGGAATTTGACACACTTCTATCGGAACTGTGCAATTTATTGAAAAAGTACAAAACTCTGTACAAAGACACCTGTAAGATAAACTTTTTGACCACGGATGTAGACAAAAAGATGAGCAAGGTACAGGAAGAGATCAATAAACTTGCTGATAATTTTGTTAACTCACCTGATACATTATTAGTTTTTGAGGAAAAGATAACAAATTTTGAGGAAGAATTGCTCAAATTAGAAAGAGAAAAAGAGAAAATAATAAACAAGGCAAAAAATTTGAGATCTAAACTAAGTCCAAGATTGGACTATTTAGCATCTCTGTGTAAGGAAATCTCAGAGGCACTAACACAGGGTAGCAAAACACTGGCAGAGCACTTGCAGCATCTCACCGGTATAGTATATAGAACTGAGATAGCAATAAAGGAGAGCAAGAAGTTTATGGATGGTATAAACTTAATTTTGGGAGATATTCTTTAGATAATAACTACCCAACTACAAGGTTGAGGTTATGAATTGGTACAACTACAAAATCTACTAACCTTTGTCATTGATGCCAAAGGGGGAGTAGTAGATGAGAAAATTCAAAACACAGGGATCACATGCTCAGGGGGAGCTCTCACATTTTTGGTAACATTTTTTGGTATACACATTTTTGGATATCTTTTTGAAATTTCTCATGAGTGTTGCCATCAATGCCAAAGGGGGAGATTGTTGGCATATGGACACTCCAATGAGACATTGTGTGTAATTGAAGGTTTTGTCATTGATGGCAACCTTGAAATCCTATGGCACTGGCAAGACATTATACCGGCAAAGCATTACATAGGCAACCTTGCAATCCTATGGCATCGACAAGACATTATATCGACAAAGCATTACACAGGCAACCTTGCAATCCTATGGCACCGGCAAGACATTATACTGGCAAAACATTACTCAAACAAAATAGTGCTCCAGCATCAACAAAATCAATCTACACCAGCACAGGCACAGAAGATGTACACCGGCACTGAAGGAAATATGTATACCAGCACAGAGGCTGACAGGATTTTTGATATGTAATATTTTGTTTATCATTGTAAGCCGACTTGGCAAATTGTAAAATGACTCTTGTATATAAAAGAGATCATTGTAGGCATTTGTAGGATATGGATAGAAAGCAATAAATAAATTATAAGGCAGACCTAATGTGTGAATTGTAGGTCAAGGGTATATGTAAGGAATAGAGCAAGAATCGGTACTGAATCTGGCATTGAAGATGCTATTGTAAAGCAGTACAGAATATTGGATTTGTGTAAATCCTCATTGTAATTCAGTGTGACTTCTTATTGAGTAGTGAGCTCTAGGCAGTTGGCCTTCCTGCATGTGCAGGCCCCTATTGTAAGTAATATTCTCTTATTGGCCAGTAAGTGAATATTGTGGGTCACAAATCCCAGTGAGGTTTTTCCCACACCGGGTTTCCTTGTTAAACATCTTGTGTTATGGTGTTCTTTTCATGTGGATGCTTTTGATTCTATTATTTGCATTAATTCTTGCATACTGGTATACTGTTACTTTATATTCTACATATTTAGTTTTAAGAAAATTTCATTACCGGTCAGATACTGATTCACCCCCCCCCCCTCTCAGTATCTATGGGAACCCTAACAAATCTAGCCTTATCAACTTTTCTAAACAACTTATACATGCCTAAAAACACTTAAAAAACATGTTTCAATGCTCTTGAAGGCATTAGAAGACCTTTTTGGCAATTTTGCACATTTTTTCCAAAAATTGTCAAGTCAAGGCCTGAAGGGCAAAACTTGATCTCTAGAGCCCAAAATGAGATCAAAACCACTAAACATGACACAAAACAACCTAAAACAACATTAACAACCTAATACAAGACATTACAAACAAGAAAGCATTAAATACAAACAAATGGGAGTTTTACTCAACTAGGTGCTCCTGCACCAATAGGGCACCAAGTGGCGAAGCCAACGATGCACAAGAGATAAAGGATTCTAAAGTTACCTATCCGAAAAAAAAGGGTAAGGAAACTATGGAATATATCTCTTTTGTCTTGGTAATTGACACTTCAGTTATAGCCAAAGGGAACTTGTCACAACTTTCTATCAGTTTTGACAAACGCTACCACAAGATGTCACTGGCTGAGAAAATTTGGCAACAACAATACTTCAAGCACAGGCAACCTAGGAGTTGGCTCAGGAAGATTCAAAAGACAGGGAATTAATCAAGCACAGTTTTGAAATTTTGAACAAGTTGGTACCAGAATTCCAAGCACAAGAGAGTGCAATCTCATATGGTAAACTAGAGGAAATTATTAAGTTTATTCCTAAGAATTATGATTCTTTATTGAAAATTTCATGGCAGAGGCTAAAGATAAATTTTTTGAGGCCCAGAAGAAGACATTTTTGTAGATGATTGAGTTTGCTAAGGGTAAACTCCAAACTTGCTTGTAATCCATTGATGCAACATTGGCGGAGGGGAGTAGTGTATATAAGACTTGTCTAGATTTTGATAAGCTCATAGCATCCATAAACAAGGAACTGTCAGATTGTAGGAACAACTTAATTCAGATTTCTAATTCTTACAACCCGACAGTCAATCTTACAAGTTCTTTGGATGGTCCAATTTTGGTAGTTATGGATCAAATTTTCAAATTGGAGAAGGATAGAGACAACATAATAATGAGAGAAAATGAGCTCCAAAATCTCATTGGTCCCTGGATGGATTATTTATTGTTTCATAAGACTGAATGTATTTCTAACATGTAGAAGGAGGATCCCACTACATCAGAGGAAATTGAATATTATGGCAGTCTCTTGAATGGATTCATCTCCATTCTTGACTCCCTTAACCAAGGTTGGGATACCTACTTTTCATTTTTTAGGTCTATGTATGCAGACATTTTGAAACATGTATAGAACCGGCCTATGTTTACAATTGTACAAAATTCTTTGTGGGCACCCCACTTTGTCATTGATGCAAAAGGGGGAGAGGAATAAAGTAAAAAATGCATATAGTTCTCAGGGGGAGCATCAAATGCATATAGCACATTCATATACAAGTCAGGAGATCAAGAAGATTCAGAGGCGGATTGGTTTTGTCACCATTTTTCACATGAGTGTTTTCATCAATGCCAAAAGGGGATATTGTTGGCAATTGACACTCATTTGATAAGGGTTAATGGAATTTTGGGTTGTCATTGATGGCAACTCATCTCTAGGTGTAAATATTCTATCAGGATTCATTACTTTATTTTGTTTAGGTTAACTGGAATTCACTTTGCTTCACAACTGGTTAAGTCCTGATCTCGGTAACATGTATTTGGAACCCGGTAATGGATAGGACCCGACTAGGAGATCTTATGGCTCTGATTATCTATTTCATGGAATTTATGGTAATGTGTGAAGGTCGACATGATCATTAGGATTATGTTTGAAATTCATTATGATCCGGCAGCCGACATGTTTATACTTTTCATTGAAGCCGACATGGTGGGAGTTAGAAGGATATTTTAAGGAGATCCTTTCAGTGATAGATGAAACAAGTTATTGAGATGCGAATTTTGGTTGCAAATTATTCAAGGATTATCAGTATGCATTTTGGTCAGTGATTAGAAGCTTTTGTGTGCAGTTTCACGTGCACAGCTTAACTAGTAGCCGAACAAGATAGAACAGAGCATCAACAAACTGGTACACAATGAAGGTTATCAGAGCATGAAGCGAAACTTATCCATCATGGTTAGATGCATATTATGAGTTCATTTTGTTTGTAATCATCTTGTAGTACTATGTAAGTCAGTGAGACTTATGTTTGAGCAGTGAGCTCTAGGCGGTTGGCCTGATTGCATGTGCAATCCTCTTTATGTAATATTTGTATACCTTGATCAAGTATATAAATATTGTGGGTATTAGCCCCACCGTGGTTTTTCCCTTTGCAGATTTTTCCATTTATAAATATTGGTGTTATGGTGTTGCCTCTTTAAGTGTTATTTGGTGTATGCACTTTAATTTTATTTACTGTTAATCGGTTAATAAGCAATAAGTTGAAAAATAACTCTACCGGTAGAACATTGATTCACCCCCCCTCTCAGTGTTCTTGGATTCCAACACCTCCACCATACCATTTCATTTAGTTGCATTACACATTCAAGATGTCTATTTCATTGTGACATAGTTTGAATATAGTTGAATATTGGATTGTATATCAGGACACATAGCATATGTGCATTTACATTACACCCATTAGAATAATTCCTATATCATACATTTGCATTGTATTTAGGTTTAATTTTTAATCATTAAAGTTCATTTTTACATAGCATTACAATTATCATTAAAGGTCATTTTTAGGATACATTTGTAGCATATTATTTTATCCATTTATATCCACTCATTTCATTATATAGATTCATTCATTTTATTCATTTGTATATCATATAAGTGTCGTTATTCCTCTGTTTCATTTTATATTACATTCAGTAACATCTAATTGCCTCTATCATTAGATTCAAATTGCATTTTAAAAATTCATTATAGTTGCATATTGCATATGTCCATAAGGTCTTTCGCATTATTATTTTTAGGAATCATTACATATTGTGAATGCATAGGGTTCATTTTACATACTAGGATCATTTATCATATCATATATATTTGCATCTCATTTAGGAGTGACTGGATATCATTTTCATCTATCCATTCATTCATTATAAACCATTTAGAAAGCATTTAGTTCATTATAATAAATCTGCTAAATATTCATTTTGCATATTATTATAGTTCATATACATTAACATTCCACCTCATTATCACATTATTGTATGTCATTTCATTTTCATTTCACTACATTATGATCATGTTACATCCATAAGCATATACATCATACATAAATCTATCATATATCATTACAATGCATATCATACACATTGAATTCCCCATACACCAAGGGTTAGGCATACTCATCACATATCCAACATAATCATAAAGGAAAACCATACACATCACAAAGGCATCAATAAATTGCATCCATCTTGCATCCACAACATGATATGGAAATCTCATAGTCATACATCATTTAATCACATATCCACCTTGCATCACAAACATGTCAACTAGAATATCATAATCATAATCACCATACATATGCATCATCATAAATCATATATAATCATCAAACATACCAAATTCCATAGTCAAAGTTCATAATAACAGTCCATCAATAAAATATATCCATAAATCTCTGCCAAAAAATCAAGACCCATCTCATACATATCAAAAAAATAATGTGTATGATCATAATACAATGAATCATCCTCGAAGGGTCGAAATGTCACACAAAATGATGAGTTATCCAGTGCTCTCCCAATCTCCTACCCCTCGATCTGGCCATCCATTGGAGGGTCTTGCTGGAGGTGGTCTAGGAGTCCTTATCTCCACTAACTCACCAAAAGTTAGTGACCATGTCTACCAAGTTTGTGTCCTCTCCGTAAAAGTAGGTACTCGTTGGTCGGTAGGGACGACATCATGGTACAATATGAGGTAATATTGAGCCTCTCATAGAGCTCTCTTTAAAGATCTCAATGCATCCATAGTCTTTATGAAAAGGGGCATCATTTGTCCTATCTCTAGGGTTCATTAGGCCAAATATCTCTCCCCTCGAAGGCAAGTGACATCTGCCTCTACCCTGCTAAGTCTGGCCCTCAAACTCTCCACCTCCCCCTTGAGATCCTCAATCTGTTGTAGCATCTCCCTTCCCCAAGACACCTCTAACATCTTTGAGGTGGTGTCGGCCTCCATATAGAGAGAATCCCTCTCCGTGGTCAGTGCCTCTAGGTCTAATCTAAGAGCATCTCCCTCGCTCCTCAATCTATCAACCTCTCCTTGCAACCTCTTTGCTCATTCTCTCTCTTGCTTAGCCCTCCCCCTCTGCTGAGCAAGCTCATCCTCTAAGCTAATCACCTAGGCTCTCTCTTTGTCTCGCTCCAAAATGGCTTGATCCAAAATGACATATGATACCTATCCATGTGGATCCTATCCTTATGACTCTTGTCCTCGTGCATCATGTGGACCCTATCCTTTTGGATCCTATCCCTACTAATCCTTCCCATCCCCTCCTTGAACTTGTACTAGTGGTAAGCCTACTACTGGGGCCTATCTTTGTACTTGTGTTGGCACCTATGCTAGTGCATGTACCTATGATTGTGCCAAACCTCCCCTCCTTGGTACCCTCCTCACCCTCTTGGATCCTTTGACTGCCCCTCCCTTCCCTCCAACCACCTCATCAATTGAGGGCGCAACCTCATCAACATCTAAAATACTTGATATTATCACTCATATTGGTCGGTGCATCTCCAACCACGTGGCATAAGCTCCTATACATTCTAGATCAATAATATCTCGGTTCTCATCCAAGACCACTGTCTAGATCCTGGTCTAGTTGAGTCGGACCTCAAAAGGCCCAATGGTATCTCCCTAGGTGGTTGTCTCCCTTGTAATTTGTGGGTGAGTCCTCTCCTCACCCACTATGTCTTGTTGGATGTCGAACTGACGCATCACCCTATGGGGAAGTTACTAACCAATAATGTGGACTATTTGCCTAAATAACCAGTACTTTGTTTGAGCAAAAGAAAGAAGAATACCCCTACTCCATGACTCACAATCTCTAAACAACCGCTAAGTAAAGTCCATCATCTCATCGAGAATGCAACACCAGAACCACACTGCTCCTACCCTGTTGTAGTGGAGGAGGACCATGTACTTGTTAACATACAAATGAAATCACCTTCATGCTTGTACCCCAAGTGGGCGAGTAACTATGGTATGCTCTCGTGCCTGTATGTGCAAAAGGGTAATACATGTGCCAAGATTCCCCCAGTACACAAAAATGTGCATATGGTAATATAATTATCCTAGAATTGTTGCTCCCCATGCATAGCAGGTGCCATCCTCCATCATGTAGTACAAACATCGAGACCAACCAATAGAAAAGCCATGCCCATTGAGGTCAGGCATCATCCTCTTGTTGATCAATCCACAAATAAATAACATGCTCTTAGGGATACGTCACTCCCAATCCATCGCCTTCTCTAACGACATATGTGTCCTGTCCATCGACAGGTTCTCAGTCTAGCATATATGTTGGAGATACTGCTCCCCTCTCTCTAGTCGGTACTCAGGAGTAACACCGTGGATCGGGACCTTCAGGATCTGCCAAACATCAAGCAATGTGATGCTAGCATCACTTGTTGGTAGGTGGAACAAACAAGTCTCACTGTGCCATATTTACACTAGAGCTATCATCATCGCAACAAGAGCCCAGATCCTCGGCCATGTAGAAACAAACTCTAGACCACACCATGCCAAGAGTGCCCGTTCATCACTATGTAGTTGACCTCGCAACTGCATGGTGTCCAACCAATGCGCTTGTAACCCCAAGATCATAGGGTTCTCCTATATCCATTATCACTTCTATTAGCCTTTCTTCTAAATTATATCATATCCTGAGCTTGAGGATCTCTCTCTCTCTCTCTCTCTCTCTCTCTCTCTCTCTCTCTCTCTCTCTCTCACACACACACACACACACACACACACACACACCCTCACCAAGTGAAGACAACGTTTCTTAAGAAAAGATATCGAAATCGTGCCCCTTGTGTTGTTCGGTAGAATGCAAATGATGTTTTGTAGTCTAGATCCCAATCCCCATTGCTCGTCACACAAACATTTCTAGATCAACGTCTACGTAGACGTGCTCATGACCGCGCTTACAAGAATCATTTGCATAGATGGCGATCCCCAGACATAGACGTTGATCAGACAATCAACGTCTGTGCCCCGACCCAATTCTCCCTCATTTATTGGCCCTAATAAATGCCACTCTACTAAAGTCACAAATCCAGGGTTAAGGTACATATCGGTGGGTCGTACTCGGGTGGTCTCTGGTACCTCCAGACCCTCTTGGTGTGATTCTCATGTACTGGAATCATCAGCATGGCTCTCCTTCGCTCTGATCTCTATGGGATTCATGAATAGCATAGATGTAACAATGACCCCTTAATGGGCCCCATATGGCTTATATGGGCCCCTTCTTTTGCTATGTCCCGCCTTCTCCGTGCCCTTTTCGCCTTTTTCTCCAAATTTCTTCACACTCAATCTTTCTCTTCATTTTTTCTCCTTTTTCGCCGTTTTCTTTCTTTTTCGAGAATTTTTTTAAAAAATTTAAAATTTTTCTAATAAAATTCTCAATGGGGCATACCTCACCCACGTCTTCACGCTAGGGCATCTTTCATTGTCCTTTACCCATCGCCAATTTTGCGGCTGCGTAAAAGAGGGGCAAAATGTAAACATCTAAAATTAATTAAGTTAATATTTAATAATTTAAGCCTTCCACATAATTAAATTAATTTATTGTTTTGGTCCCCTTCCTCTTAAAATTAATTAAATCTTATTTAATTAATTTTCCCATTATAGCTTTATAATTAATTTATCAAAATTATTCCCCATTCCTCTAATCTCCATTATTTCTTCTAAACCTTCAGTAGTTAATTAATTTCAATTAACTAAACTAAATATGTGGTTCCTACAAATCACCCTTCATAATCACACCATCTAGCTTAATTAATTCTACCCTAATCAAATTATCATTTCCTCCAATTTTATATTCCTCCACTCATTCTCTCTCCTCATGTCACATCCTCCTAACTTTCCCACATGCATTATAATCCCTTATCAATCCATCTAATCACTCTTCCTAATCACTTGCACATTCCTAATCACCTTGTTTAGGGATGGGTCAACTCTTTGCCATATATGGCTTTCTCATATCACCCTCCAAACCTTAAATGCACCTACTTTGCCTCATCCAAGGAATGTCTAATCCTTGCACATTCCAATGCCTCCTCTTCCCAAGGAATTTTTAATTCCTTTTCCCATTTATTCTCCCCACACAATCTTCTATTTTGGAATTTTTAATTCCTCCCTTGCGCCAAGGAATTTTATATTCCCTTTCATCTTCCCAATGTACTTGGGGAACTCTTCCCCATGTGCTTTCAGTATTATAGAGACAAGAAATGTCTTTATGCCAGATCTCTTGGTTCTTCCACTTTGTCCTCTCAATCCTCTCCCACTTTCTTTCAATCCTAGCCCTCCATTTCAAAATAATCTTGGCCCACCACTTTGGCTCTCTCCAATCTATGAATTGGAGTCTCCTCTCCTCACAAGTCATCCATCTTTTGCAAATTGTTATGTTGGCCTTTTGAGTACCAAAATCACTCATTGCACCCACATTATTCCCAAATCTTTTCTCACATAAGCCAAATCCATTCATCATATCATCCAAAATTGTATCCATCTTGTTGTGTAGTGGAGAGCAATCCACATATCACCCATCAAAGGAGAAAATCAAGTGGAGCAATAGGGTGCCTCTACTTCATCAAGTTGAATCAAAGGAAGAAGTGACAATTTAGGTATAATAGGTGTTTGTCTATCTCTTTTAATTCTTTTAGTGTTTTTATTTATGATTTATGCAACAAACCACTAGCCTAGGTTTTCCCCTCTTTAGAAGGAATTACAAAACAAATGGGTATACAAATTGAAAGAGGAAGGAGGCAAGAAGCAATATTGGGTCAGGTTGGTAGTAAAAGGGTATGCCCAACAGAAAGGGGTAGACTTTGATGATTTTTTTTCACCAGTTGTGAAAATGACAATGATTCGAATAGTTTTGGGTCTCACAATTGTTTGGCACCTTAAGTTAGAACAACTTGATGTCAAAGATACGTTTCTCCATGGAGATGTTGATGAAGAATCATACATGGAGTAGCCTAAAGGATTTGTAAAATAGGGGTAGGAACATCTTTATTATAGGTTGAATAGAAGCTTGTATGGGCTCAAACAAACCCCAAGGTAGTGGTATATTAAATTTGATCACTTCATGACAGAGCATAACTTCATACGGTGTGAACCCAATCCATTTGTTTACTACAAATAGCTTACTAATGGTAAATTTGTTATACTTTTTCTCTATGTTGATAATATGTTGGTAGTCAGAACTAGCATGAGTATTTTTCGTGAATTAAAGAATGAATTAGCTAACAGATTTGCAATAAAGGACTCAAGGGCAGCGAAGAAAATTCTTGGGATGACAATTATTTGGGATAGATAAAAGAAAGGAATGAGATTGTCTCAAAGAAATACATTGACAAAGTTATAGATAGATTTGGCATGGTTGGTGCTACGATTGTTAGCACTCCTTTTGCTGGTCATTTTCGATTATCTTTTGGCTTGTGTCCCAAGACACAAGAAGATCTAGAATTCATGAAAGACATTCCATATTGCTCAATTGTTGGTAGTATCATGTATGCCATAGTTTGTATGCATCCACATATTTATCATGGAGTGAGAGTTGTGAGTAGGTTGATGAGTAATCCAAGAAAACCTCATTAGGAGGCAGTCAAATGGATTTTGAGATATTTAAAAGGAACATCAAATTATACTTTATGTTTTGGAGGGAATAATGTACAACTTCAAGGTTTTGTTGATTTTGATTTAGCCTAGTACTTCGACAAACAAAGATCCACTTCAACTTATGTTTTCACAATTGTTGGAGCAACCATTAGTTGGTTTTCTAGAGTGCAACAATTTGTAGCTCTTTCCACAACTAAAGCTAAATACATGGCTCTATCTGAAGGAGCAAAGGAGATGATTTGGTTGCAGTGATTGTTGAGGTGCAAACAAGATAAATTTACTTTGTTTTATGATTGCAGCAACACCATTCAAATGGTTAAAAAACATGTTTTTCATCATGGCACTAAACATATTTAGTTATGACATCACTTTATTTGCAATGTGGTTGAAGAGGGAAAATCGTAGGTTGTAAAGATCAACACAAAGGTCAATCCAATCGATGCTTTGACCAAGGTAGTTCCCAAAGAGAAGTTCAAGTTCTATCAGGCTTCTCTTGGCATTGCCAAGACATGACAATTAGACCAAAGTAGGGGAATCTCTAATATTTTGCAGTGTCGTTGGACTTCAAGTGGGAGATTGTTGGGTATATGAAGCCCAACAGACTTATTTTCCCTTTGTTGCCTTGTCTCTTCATATTCTCCCTTGAATGGTTATCTATATATACATAATGTAATATTGTTGTTATATATTCTGGTGTAATTAGTTGCAGCATGTGTATGACTGATAAACATAGATTAATATGACAATTCCCCTACTTCATAGTGGATGTAGCCTATCATGGTGAACCACGTTAAAACTTGTGTTATTCGTTTCTTGTTTGTCTTCTAATTTTTATTATATTCTGCACATTGTTTGTTCACATTCTTCATTAATAGAATCATAGATTTGTTGAGTATTTTAAATTCATTGAGGTTGCATTCAATACCATGTCATTTCTATAAATAGTTGTGGACTCAAAATCTGCTTAGCTAAATTGGACAAATTACTAATTGCAAAATTTAAAGTCAAAGATTGAAAGTAGAGTATGCAATTCATGTACCAAAGCATTCTCAACATGGTATTGTTTTATACCATGCCATACTTATACTCCATTGTATTGATGTATCGACATGTTTCACAAATGAGTGTATCTACACGTTGGAATGCAACTATTATATGAGATTGCAAATTCTTTACATTTTCTTTAGTCTTCTCAATCATTAATTTGTATTCCCCTATTATTTCCAACTTCTTCAACAATGCCACTTTCTTATCATGTTCTATTTTTATATATGTGATCCTTAATGGAGTCTTTGATGAATTGATCCACTTGGTGCCCATGAGCTCTGTGAATGTCAACTAAGAATCTTGCTCACATGAACCTAGAAGCTCACTTTGCATTTGGTAATGTCTGATGTTTGTAACTTCTAAATATTACCATGTTCTATTTATAAGGACTTACATATTTCTTTTATTCTATCATTGTAACTTTTTTGTTTCACTTATGCACTCTTTTTTTTGAATTGAAGTACATTGTTTCCTTGTTTTAATTTTCTAATGGACGAAATATGAGGATATATTTTCCACTGAAGAATATATTAATTGTTGTAGGAAACAATTATGACCAACAATTACAAAATATTTATCATCAAACGATATTTGCAAATTGTCATGATGGACAATTTGAAGGATTGTTGTAGCCTGCAAATTATTATGTACATATTGTTAAGGAAAGGTGCATCTGGAAGATTGCTGTGGTAGAGGGTATATGAAGAAATATATGCAATAAATAATGATATTGTTTACTATAGGTAAATATTATTTAAGATAATAAATTAAGTACTAATTAATTACTTCTATTCCAATTTTAATGGATGATTTAAATAAAAATCTAAATATTAGAAAACTGGCTACATCAATTACATTTTTGGCAACATTGTTCCATAATTAATTCGATCTCTTTTGCATTTAAGAATCTGGGCCTAGAAAATGTTGCCTCTGACTCATTTGACATTAGAATGGTCCGGTGATGCAATATCTTCCTACAACAAAAATAGATGAAATTTGATTGGGTTGTTAGCTTGCATAATTAATCTTTCCTATTATAATATCAAGAACTTGTTGGACTGCTATTAATTAGGTACACAAAATATTGTCAAATCTAATTTGTGTATCTCATTTAAATGTGCGAGAGGAAAAAACTAACGATTATGTGTGAAATGATTGTAGTGTTAACATTCTATGATTTTCAGGGCAATAAACTCTTACTTGAGATGATGAAATGACAAATTAATAAGAATTTAATGAAGGGTAAATTTTAGAAAGATCTACTAATAAATAGAAAATTTTACAATGCATGGAAGTTGTTTAGTACAAAACATGTTAGCAACAATTTCGTACATGTATGGGAAGCTCTACCAACATGCAAAAGTTGACAGAAGAATTCCACCACTCTTGTAATGAATAGCCTTTGCTACAACTTTTCATGCTTCCACCTACTCTTCTGTACATATTCTAGGATAGTGCATGTCTTGCAAGAAGAACTAAACCTTAGTTGGATTTGAATTAAATTAAAGGAGAAGGGGAATCATAATTCCTTTTATATATTTGTATAAAATTATTACATTTCCTGCTTAGTTTTAGGTTAATAGAAGCTTCTTTTATTCATTTTCTCAACTTCTACATGTTTTAAAATCAACAGGTATAGAAAGTAGTAATAGGAGAGGATGAGAAAATTACAAACAAAAGATAATGCTCAAAGTTGTTCACAATGCCTAGGATGGTCAATTTT
Organism: Cryptomeria japonica; assembly: GCF_030272615.1. Lineage (NCBI taxonomy): Eukaryota > Viridiplantae > Streptophyta > Pinopsida > Cupressales > Cupressaceae > Cryptomeria > Cryptomeria japonica. The sequence goes on from NC_081405.1 coordinate 221,145,032, forward strand.
GTTGTGCAAGAAAATACAAAAAATGATATTAATAATCCAAACAAATGGGAGGACCCAATTGGTAGTAAAACTTTTACAAAATAGATTCTTGAACTCAACGAACTAAAATGTTACATGTGCCTACAATGGGAAAAGAAGCAATGCCTCCAAATTATTATACAACACACTAAGTCTGAAGTGTTCAACCCAATTGTCATGCCACATTCTTGATATACACTAAACCTATTAACGCATTTATCAAGTAGGTTAATGCCTAGTTATAGAACAAATCTCCTATTTTGACAAAAGGCAGGGACTCCAACTGCATCACAACTCTTGTTTAAAAAGTAAATTTTGACACATGTTTATCATACCAGAATAACTAAATCTTTAGATTTTTCACAAACTCCTAATAATTTTCAATAAAATAATAACCAAATGCCTAAACTTTTTCATGGAATTCTTAGCATTTTTCATAGAAGAGTCTCCAAATGCATCATAGGGCATTATAGTAAAAGCATTACGTTTAATTCAGAGGTTAATATAAGAGTCTTGTTTGTTGATTTTTGAAGAAGAAATAAATTGGGCACAAATTTTCCATAGAAGAATCTCCAAATCCTTAATTTTTTCTCAATGTTTTAGACAAATTTTATTAAAGAATTATAAAATCTTTAGACATCTCAGAAAACAATATCCAAATGTATCATTGAATACTGTAGGAAAAACATTTTGTATATGTTCTAAAATTGCCTATCGAAACTTTCAATTGTATCATTACTTGCTAACTTTTTTTTCTTTAATTTAAACATTAATATGAACAATTTCAATCTCCTTTTTGTTTTGTTGATTTATGAAAAAATGAAATTAAACAAAAAAAAAATCGATAAATGAATCTTAACAAAAATCGATCCCTTTTTATCTTAATTGATTTATGTAAAAGAAATAAATATAATTCTAATTTATTTGAAATTTATATCTAGGAACATATTTAGCCGATAGGCTTTATATTGTGAGAATGCCCGCCAGAATCGTTCAAGTCTTGCACCGGCATTCTTTTTTTGTTGTCGGGAAAGGTTGACCACGTGCAACTTGCACGACAACTTTCCTGAGCACTGAAATTGTGAATTTTGATTCACACTGCCATGTAACATTCACTCGCTTGGTCACTTTCCTATTTTTGATGGAAAAAATTTTCACATCATCTCAATTCTCAACTACTAAGTGGTGAAATAACGTTCAAAGTTAAAGCTACACACATTTCAGGTGTGCAGAGGCACAATTGTTGCCAGCCAATTGTCCTGGGCAAAGAGGAATGATGGCTATATTTAAGCAGCCCATCACCTTTCCATAACTCGCGACTTTTCTCAAAATCGGAGAAGTAGAATAAATCTGGTTAAGCAGTGGCATGGAAACATGAGATTATGGGTTCCTATTTTTGAGGAAGCCTACATCGTTTTAGTTTGGAATTCCTATCAAATTTTCCAAAGTATTAATTTTTGTTTTCTTTCTTCAAATTCTATTTGTTTTATATACATACTCGACAAATTTCAATAATTTTAAGCTATTTTAAGGCCCATTTTAAATTTTCAGATTTTAGAAGAGGAATCATTCTACTAGAAAATGTTAGACCATAAAATTATCCGTAATCTAATGAAAGCTTTTGTGGATATAACATCAACATAAAATTTACAATTTTTTTAAAAATTATTTATATAAATTCAAGTCAATACAATATGTATATATATTTTTAAATGAAATATTAACAAAATTAAAAAAAGATCATAAATATTTTACATTTACAAGTTACATAAAATTTGATGATTATGTCTAATTTTCCATCTTAAATTATATTTTCTAATTTCAAAATTTATTTTATTGTATAATTACATTTAAAAATGTAATCATATACTATATTTTAAATTATTATGCTATTTAACATTTGTAGATTCTATAATTCTATAATTTCTCCTTGAACAAAATTATAGGTTTATTACATTAAAAGAAAACAAAATAGTTTTGAAAGCTATCTAGGCTTTTTTTTGTGTCTTAAAGAGAAACTTACGATTTACTTTTTTCATTCTTGAGTTCTTCAAAGTGCAATTGAATATATGTTATTTTTTATTTTTACTTTTACACATATATTTGAACTTTAATTATTTTTTTCTATTGCAATTGGGTTGGCTAAATAAGGGTTTGTATGCTCTTACATTAATATATGTATATATGTAAGCATCAATTTGTTTAGATCCATATACATGCAAAATTCACTTCTTTCAACATCGCATATTTTATCTATGTTGTGTTGATGTTATATAGAATTGTTTTAGTACTAATTTAGGGTTAGAGTTTTCGATGAAAAAACTTTAGAAAATTTCAAGAAAATGCAATTGGTAGGTGTGAAGTCAAATTATACAACCTAAAAAGGCTTTAAATTTTTTCAAGCAAATGCAATTGATAGGTGTGAAGTCAAATTGTATAACCTTTACAATTATCCTCCTACCCATGCCAAAATTGTAAATACTTCGTGTCGTATGGGCACTTGGAAAGTGAAAGATTCAACTAGTAATTTTGCACGATATATAGTGTGTGTCAAAATAGATATAATATTTCATTGATTGGTTTGTTTTTTTATTTGATCTTTGACACTATACTAAGCTAGTGTGTACTTTAGTTAATAATGTAGTTTTTACATTATATGATTATTCAACTTCCAATATATCATTTAAAGTATATTTTACTATCAGCGTAACCCTTACACCTTGTTTTGGTGCAAATGCTAGTTGATATGTGTCTATATATATATATATATATATATATATATATATATATATATATAATCCAACCTAATTCACATAAATATCATCCATACTCATCTATATCATATAGATATATAAATCATATAATACATTGAAGTTATTTTCTCATAAATAATTAACTTCCCTTTATTGCAGGGGTACATCTTACCTAAAGAATTGGTCAACTTCAAGGAGCGGTGAAAAGAACATCATAGATACGTAAAATCGAATTTATTGAGAAACGGAGAAAACATTTACGCTATCCCCAAGGGTGTCAGTTTAATCGTAACACACTAATTCCAAATCTTGTGGATCAATCTTGGTACCCATATATTGGTCCATTAATTTGATGTGTTAGAAATCGACAACTGTTTTAGACGTACTCGTGATGGGTCAGTAAAATGTCTGCAACTACTTTCTTCACATTTTCCGTAATATTTTAGCTGGCCTTCACAGTGCATAATTAATACTGCTGCTTATGAAAGCACCTCTAAAAGATGGAGTTGATTTTTCTGAGAGAGTAAAAAACGGGCTTAAGCTGCATCGTGACGAAGGGTTTTTGTGGATCCGTCAAGCTTGTCAACGACGAGGGAGGGAAGAACATGTCAGGAGGCCCAGGTTTGTTATTCTTAACACAATAATCTTTTTAATAGAAGCTATTTTTCACTACTTGTTCTTTCTTAAGTAGTTGATTCATAAAATGCGGATTTGTTAAAAGAGATAGTGTCTCGGGTATTTATTTCTTTAGACTCCTTTTCTAAATTAAAAGGCTGTGTTTTACTTGTTTGTCTTGTTTAACTATGTGATTCATGCAGATTTAATCGACATAATAACCAAGACGGACCAAAAAGGCGACACAGCTTTGCATCTAGCTGTGAGGAAAAATCGTGTGGATCTAGTGGAATAGTTGGTACAGTTGGGTGCCAGTTTGAGTCAATGTGAAAATCGCGTGGATCTGGTGAAACAGTCGGTAGACTTGGATGCCTATTTGTGTGATTGTGCAAATAATGAAGGAGAAACTCCACTAAAATTGGCAGTAAGTTTGGGATTCAAAGAAGCAGTAGAGTTTTTAAATACTCGCACATCAAACGCCCTCCACTACATTGTGGAGCTTAACCAAGTCAAGCTTGTTCAATTTTTAATTGACAAAAACGTGGACTTGTCTAAACTTATCAATAAGTATTACCAGCCAACTGATGGAGGAGAGCAGCATCCCAAAGAGAAAGTTCCCACAAATGAATCTGCTGATAGAGGAGGGCAGTCTTTGCAAAGTAATGGTGATACAAATAACCAGCAGGACAAGCCAATTGTTCGATGAGGGGTCACGCCTTAGCACATCGCAGCAAGGAACAAATATGACCACGTAAGATTGCTTATTGCTCTTTCCGATTTACAATTTAATGATGCATTCCTTTGACAGGCCCTGCATGTGGCATATTTGAGAAATATCCAGGCAACTTACTGTCGCTCTTTTTCATTTTGCTTGTTTTGCGGTGTAGATGGTGAATTTGTTGCTAAAAGTGCGTAAGGTGGACAAGCTTGCCCGGAACGGTGAGGACAAAACACCGTTCGAAATTGCAAGAGAAGTCACGAAGTACCACGAGTCTTTCAGGATTATAAGAAAGCTGGCGGATTGTAGAGAGAGTCCCAAGTCATTCATGGACTGTGCAGCACAGGTGACCCATGAAAAGCGCATTGAAGCGAGGAAAATGGTTGGTGAAGCCTACAAGGCCAGACGCGATGCGGAACTAGTGGTGGCAGCACTGTTGGCCGCCATGACATGTGCCAGGCGGTTTCGAATCGAAGAAGGATTTAAAAGACCGAGGGAGCCCTAATCTTATATCCCTCACTTCGTTTAAGCTCTTCCTTATTTTCGACTGCATAGCCTTCTTTCTCTCTCTCTTCGTCTGTTATGTGGGAGATGAGCTCAGAGCTTACCACAGGGGACAAGATGTTGTTCATGACTGTCTACAGTTTAGTGGTTTGCTGCAGCTTTCCCTTCACCACTTATGGGTTTATGTGTGCTGTATACGTGATGCTGGAGCGTAAGGTTCAGACCTTCTCGTGAGTTGTTTTGGGACGTCTCATGGCCATTACTTTGTGGGCTGTTCTCGCATTTATCCATCAATCAGAACAGTTTACGGTGAAGCGGGCCAGATTCCACCGCCTGTGCGGTGTATCTTCTTTTTTCGATGATATTGTTCAAAAGGGATGGTCTCGAGCAGAACGCTGTGGGCTTCTCAAACTTCTCCGTTCAGGTGATGATGTTTCGCAGGATTTAATCACCGGGCATGCTATGTGTTGTGGGCTTCTCAAGCTTGTCGGTTCAGATGATGATGTTTCCGATGATTCAACCACCAAGCCGACTTCTGAACGCGAAGTTAGCCATAACAGCTCCCCGCTCAACCCTATTAATTACAACTACTCCCGCTCTTCGGCTCCCGGTCATGAAATCTGTTAGCTGTAACAGCTTGCACTCTTCGTTCCCGTTCCTCAGCCTTGTTTAGCTATCGGTCTACGTCCTTCACAGTTCATTATTTTCTTTCTCTATTACTCCTGTGACTCTAGGGAATCCTCAATTTCTGTCCCATGTCTGTTGACCATGCCCTCCCTTATACCATGACCGGATTCTAATATCGAAGAGTGCTTTTGGTAAAAAGGTCAAACTGCTTTTGTTTGTTAGATATATATGATTAACATGGAATGATAAATATACCCAACACATTTCAATTTGATTCTATATTTTATTTTTTTAATTTTAAAATGTAGTGAATAAGAATATTTGATTATACTTGTGGATGAAGGTTTTGATTATCTCTTGGTTCACTTTATGTTGCATTGTCTAATTCTTTAGTGGAACTTGGTGAGCACTTCATGGGATGATTCATTCCTCTCTTTGAAGATGGGAAAATATCAAACAAGTTCTTAAATGCTTAGATATATTTTGTAAAGCTTTTTTGGTTTTGTCATTTAGTGGCATGAGGCTCAATGTTATAGACAAATGTGTATTTCTGTGTCTCTTTGGTTCAATTCCTTCAGCTGAAACTGGACTGGTCATAGAGAAGTTTTCGTATTTTGGACATCCTTTTTTTTCTTTTTGGGCTTCACAAATTCCCTCACGGCAAGTAGTTATCACTAGAATTGAAGAGGGTACTAATGTATTGGGTCACGAAACCCCTCTCTCTAGCAATAAAAGTTCAAGTCACAAGTTTTGAGATTCTTGCGGCTATGTGTGTTCATTGTTCTTCATTTGGGCTCCCTCTAAGGCTTGTTAAATGAACCTAGAGAATTTTCTTCATGATTTTCATTGGGACTCCATAGGAAATCACAAACTTTTTTATTGAGTTGCCTAAGAGTTTTGTTGTATCCTATGGGACAATGAAGGATTGGGGGTTTTATCCATGGCTCCAAAGTTTGATGCTTTACACCAAATAGATTATTCATCCTGTTCAAGGTGATGAAGCCTATTCTTTTTGGTTTGGCATTATATTGTCTCTAGTCATGTCCTTCTAGATGACTTACTTGGAAAAGGATTGGGCTTCAACCACCCTTCTCATCATTAAGAATGTAGTTCATAATGAATGGAATTTTGTTATCAAAAGCATTTGGAGATCTTGGGAGGGATTGAAATCCAAACATTTTTGGAATGATTAATGATACCATGACATAAATTCCAACAACCAACAAAATATCTATTAGTCCCTCATTTTGCAATTTTAAGATTGCTTATTGGAAAGGTTTCCTTTGGTAAGTGCCTTGAGATTTCACAAGGGGGTTCAATTTTTGTAGGATTTATTTTTAGGAACTTCTATTTACTTGTAATAAATTAAACTTGATTCTTGGTGCAAGAAAAAAACATTATTATGAATTTGTCATTTGCTAAAGAACATGTAGTATTCCTCATAAAAGTAACAAGGAGATCAAGATATATTTTTATAAGCATAAGCATGAATATTTAATAAAGTAGACATGCTACTACATATAATAATGATCCATAAAATGTTTAAGAAATAGGCGAGCTCTCCTTTCCAAGCTTTCTCCCCAAATAGATGTATTAGGGCAATAACCACCCACTATAAGAAGTGCATTAGTTTGAGAAGGATTAATGAATTTTGTAAATCGACATCTTATAATCTATTTACTTGAAATCTTCTAACATATAACCAATTCAATATGCTTACAACCCTTTCTTCTAATGACACCAATACGAAAAAATAATAACATAAATTTTTTTTACAATCAAGATTCAACCATTTAATGCATTTGTTAAATTTATGAGGTGCTTTAGCTTATAAGAAACTTATTTATAAATGGAAGAGAAAATAAAAAACTTTATATTCTAAATAACACATAAAATTTTGTACTTGTAATGATGGGTAATACCCTTTTATGTTAATGTCATCCATTGTAATTAGATTTGACCAAAACCTATGGCCAAATGATGCGTATTGCATCCAAGTTGTCTCCAAACTAGGTGAAGAATATCTAATCATGATCTAATTAGAACAAAAAAAATCCATTTTAACAAAGTCCTAGTAAATACTTTGCATAAGAATTGATTTCATTTTATTTGTTTATTCTTGTAGTGGTGTAGAAATGAGGGATTCACCAATTAAAATAATAAAACAAATATCTTACCTAAGGGACCATTACATTAAAAAGAGGGATGAATCCAATAGATCTAGCCACAATTCAATTAGAAGAGGGGTTGAAATACTGATTAAAATCACTTGGATGTTTGTCTCCCCTTTTTAAGTTGAAATTGGATGTGAATTGTATAATTTAGGATGAAGAAATGGATAATTGGAGTGAAACAACAATAAAATACTACTATAGATATCAAATAGAGCCACATATAGGGATTTGAGCAGAAGAATAAGATAATAACTTGTTCCTAAAAGTTTGGTTGAATTGTCGAGGTCGAGATGGTAGATCACTCCGGTCCTATAACTCTCAGATAGGCAAGTTGGATCTTTTCTAGATCAAAGAGATGCAATGGATCCACTGTTGAAAGCTCAAGCAAAATTTTTGGGACTAGGATGGTAGGTCACCCCAGTCCTCCACTTTTTCTTCATCGAAATTTGAACTTGTTCTTTGCTATCAACTCCATTAGAATATCATATTATAGCTTCCAAGTCGACTTCTTGCACATAAAAATAAAGGAAAAGGGTTGTGAATAGGGGTTTTCCCTTCGGCCAAACCTCGGTTTAGGAATTAACCTTGAATTGATTAATGTAAATACTGAAGTAGATGCTAGGAGATATACCTAAGATCTGCAATGGTTGATAATAAGATTGATGATGCAATTCTCTTTAGATATGATCACCAATGTTGGATGTAATAACATGAAAAACACATGAACATGTATCACCTAATCAAATATAAATGATTGCATGAAGATTGTTGTGACTTTGCTCCATGATGCTTGAAGGATGAAATGCTAACTCAAATGCTTGAGAATGCTTAACGAATGCACAAATGATGGGGTATGTGTGTGATGATCAAATGAATTGATAGAATGTCCTTATATAGGGTTCCCTAAGTAAATTATCGATTAGGTCGAACTCCAATAGTCACATTGAGGCATGTGGACAAAAATCTATCGGGGAGGGGGAGAGCCCACACATATTTAAAATAGGTCCAGACTAAGGTGGACCAGGGTACCATGGTCTAAACAGGGGCACCATAGTTCCCTTGTCCTCCAAAAGAAGGACAAGAAGCCATTAAAAATAGGGGACATAGTCTTGGGATAGGGTCCACTCAGCCATGTATGAAAAAGTGACATAAGGTTCAGAGTAAAAGGGGCCAAAATAGGCCTAGGCGGAATGGAAATAGGACATGCTAAGGTAGGTGCACAATTATGAGGTGTATGATGCTACATTTAGACCCCACTTTAACAAGAGTATGAGCCTATGAAAATACTCACACAAAAGTAGAAAGATGAGAAAGTGAGAGAAAGAGGAGCAACTAGGAGTGATATCACAAGGAGATAAGACATCAGTAATTTGGAAGAACCAGGCCCCCAATATTAAGATCTTAACTCACACAAACACATGCAAGGACACACAAAACAAGACAAAGACAAAAAAATCCAAACAAAGGGAAAATAAAGACAAAAGACATACAACATGGGAAAGAAACAAGCAATAAAATGCTAAAAGCTGATCACCAAACAAAAAGCCAACATGAGATGCTTGTGCATCACCCGAAAATTTGCATGTAGTGGTAGTGTCTAGATAGTTTGAGCTCCAAAATAATGAGACACTAGCAAAACACAAAGTGCCATTAGTTTGAAAAAAGAAGAAGAGAACATAAGAAACATGACCTAAACACAATGGGAGGGGAAAAAGCTAACACAAGTACTAAAATAAGCCCAAAAATGTAAAACATAATTTTATTTTATTTTATTTTAATATCAAGTTTTCAACAACCTTTTATAAATAATCTGAATTTTTCTTACTTTCTTCTCTACATTAAATTTTAAGGAAAAATAAAAGTATACTTTTTCTCTCTCTAAAAACATGAGCAAAACATTGACCACCCATCCATATGTATCTACCAAAATGTGTACAATTTTTATCTACTTTTTAACTAGGTAAAAAATTACCCTTTTCAATAAAAAGGTGATATGTATTGGGGTTTAGGTGGACCATTGTGGGTCCCTAACCACTCCAATACCATCGCACGAATTGAACCCACACACATATTAACTCCTCTCCCCTAATATATTCAAAAAGGTCCTACCAAAATTATATATATATATATATATCCCTAACCACTCCAATACCATCGCACGAATTGAACCCACACACATATTAACTCCTCTCCCCTAATATATTCAAAAAGGTCCTACCAAAATTATATATATATATATATATATATATATATATATATATATATATATATATATATATATATATATATATAAAATAAAACCTAATTCACATAAATGTCATGAAGATCTTCAATATAACATGTATAATTATAATGATATAATTATTATTATTATTATAGGGGAAGGGTACCAGTAGTGGACATAGTTCTGATAGTGGACAACCTTTTGTCAACCCAACCCCTCGTTATTAGATTGTGAAGAAGCCCAAAAAATTGATAATGAAAAGTTAAGTAATGAATATCACATGTACCAATTGTGGATAACTTTGCACAAATGCCCTAGTAGTGATGCACAAAATGGGCTAATTATAGTAAAAAAAGGTGATCTACCATTGGGGAATTTGTTCACTACTATGCAAATTTTGAGTTATTTACTATTGGTGCAAAAATGTTTATGTATGGGATGACACTTTTAAATGACCACTTTTTGACCTTTCCACATATAACGATTCGTTCTTTATAAGCAGTTAAGTTGTATAGAGAGACAACAAGAAAAAAAATCGAAATCCAACATATGATTTGAAAGTTAAAAATCCCTAAAATTAACTATGTCCACTAATGATACGCTTCCCCTAATATATTGAAAACATCTCATTAAAAACAAAATAGACAACTTGAAACAATTCTCATAAAGTGGAGATGCACGGCTCTCTAACTTGAATGAATGCCGTATATAACACCATACCTATCAAATCGAATTTAGTATGAACGAGATAAACGCTTACGTTCTTCCCAAGGTTGTCAATTTGATCATTACACACAGGTTCCAATTCCAGTAGACCAGAGGCAGAAATATTTTGGTACCATGAATTTGATATATATTCGAAATTGACATGGACCGCATTTTACTGAAAATGTGAACCAGATGATAGTTACATACATTTAACTCGCCCTTTTCTTGTCCGGAACTATTTTTGTTTTCACATTTCAGTACTTTTGTAGCTGGCATTCACAGTTCATAATAATGCGGCAGCAACTCAAATGGAGAGGTAAAGTGCAGTTGTCTTATTTTGATGATGAATCAAGGAAACGTACATGATTGAAACCAGAGACAAATGATATAAAGTTTAAGAGAGGAGCTTACGATCTAGGGTTGTAGTTTCCTGCGAGAGTAAGCAACGGGCTTAAGCGGCGAAGTGAGAAAAGGTTTTTCTTAATATGGACAACAGATCTAATGAAACGAGCTTCTTTGTGGCTTGTCACAATGGCGATATAAGGACTGCGAAAGACTTGCTCAAATTTGTGCATCCTTCAAGCCTGTTAATGACGTTGGATGGAAGAACTTGTTTTCATGTGGCCGTAATTGCAGGAGACTCAGGTTCGTTCTCTTCATACGTTCTTATTTTTCATTATTAGAAGCTATTCTAAACTTGGGTTTTTGGCTTAACCAGTCGATTAATAAAATGCAGATTTGTTAGCTGAGTTAGCAAAGTTAACAGCAAAGCTGCCAGTCCAAGGTCTTTTTCTTTTTCTCCTTTTTTAATTGGAAGGATATGTGTTACTTGTTTGTCTTGTTTAACTGTGTGATTCATGCAGATTTAATCAAAACATTAAGAAAGCCGGACAAAAAAGGCGACACGGCTTTGCATTTAGCTGTGAGGAAACAAAACGTGGATCTGGTGAAACAGTTGGTAGACTTGGATGCCAGTTCGTGTGAATGTGCAAATAAAGAAGGAGAAACTCCTCTCAAATTGGCTGTAAGTTTGGGATTCAAAGAAGCTGCAGAGTTATTAATAACTCACACACCAAACGCCCTGCATTATGTCGTGAAGCTTAACCAAGTCAGACTTATTCAATTTTTTATTGAGGAAAAGATAAACATGTCAAAAGTTATCAATCAGCATTACCAGCCTAGCCCATCTCCACTAACTAATACGCAGCCAAGTAATGAAGCAGAGCAGCATCCCAAGGAAGAGAGGAGTCTCACAAAAGCAAATACCCAGAATGACCAGCCAACTGTTCAACTGGGAGACACGCCTTTACACATTGCAGCACGAAACAAATTTGAGCACGTAAGTTTGTTTTAGGGGTTGATCCTCACTACTCTCGTTGTGTTTTAGAATTTTGATGAAATACCTAAGCAACTTATTGTCACTCTTTTCGTTTCCTTTTGCTTGTTTTTCGGTGTAGATGGTGAATTTGCTGCTGAAAGTACCTGGGGTGGACAAGCTTGCGCTGAACAGCGAGGACAAAACACCGTTTGAAATTGCAAGAGAGGTCGTGGAGTACCACGAACCTTTCAGGATTATAGGAAAGCTGGCATATTATCGAGGGAAGCCCAAGCCATTCATGTACTGTGCTCCACAGGTGAGCCATACAAAGCTAATGAAAGCAAGGGAAATGGTTACCGATGCGTACGAAGCCAGACGCAACGCAGAACTAGTTGTGGCAGCGCTGTTGGCCGCCATGACATGTGCCGCTGCCTTCACCGTCCCAGGCGGTTTCGATTCGGAGACTGATAGAAAAGAGGATCGAGGGAGCCCTATTCTTATATCCTACATTTCCTTTAAGCTCTTCCTTATTTTTGACTCCATAGCCTTCTTTCTTTCTCTTTTCGTTTGTATAATGTGGGAGATGAGCTCAGAGCTTACGACAGGGGACAAGATGTTGTTCATGACTGTCAACAGCGTAGTTGTTTGCAGCAGCTTTGGGTTCACCACTTATGGGTTTATTGCTGCAGTCTACGCGATGCTGGCTCATGAGGTTGATACCCTCTCTTGGGTGGTTTTGGGAAGTCTCGTCACCATTACGTTGTTGGGCATTCTCGCATACATCCGACAATCCGTACACTTTGTAGTGAGGCGGGCCAGATTTCACCGCCTGTGCGGTGTCTCTTGTATCTTCGATGATATTGTTGAAAAGGTATGGTGTTTAGCAGAACGTTGTGGGCTTCTTCAGATTTTTCGTTCAGGTGATGAAGTTTCCCGTGATTTAATCACTGGGCATGCCAAGTTCTGTTGGCCGCTTCGTGAAAAACGCAACAACACCGGCAGCAGCTCCACTAGGGACAGAGTACAGGTTTAGCTCCCTTCCCTGTTCACACTTCAATCTTTTGTCTCTCAGTTTCGTCGGTTGTAATTTTCAGGACTAGTTAACGCCTATCCTATGTTTGCCCACTTAATTATCTCCTTTGCACCATGCAGTAATTTGCTATTGAATGGATTTTAATAGTCAAGAATGTATTTCTTCTACAAGGTTATATGTTTCCAACAGATATTTTTGCTATTGCCTAAATATTTTGAAGTGTTACTCATTGTTATTTAGTCAGAGCTACTTTCGTTTGCTTGATATAAAATTAGCAGTCTTTTTTAGATTAACAAGTGTAATGGTTGGTGATAGAAAAGTTTATGTTTAATAATTTTTTAGATTAACAAGTGTAATGGTTATTAATTTATTATTAAATATGATTTTTGCTGTGTTATATCTAATTTCGCCGAAGGCGATCCTTATATGAAATGAACGGGTTAACCTTTCTAATCAATGGTCAATATCGCGTAAGTACCGATGCAAGACGATTGCATGTGCTTGGACCGTCCGATGAGTTTCTTGCTCCACGTAATACGGTTGACTGGTGCATTGCTTTCCTGCTTCCAACGGTACACTGCATTTGCCACCGTTGATTTTGTCCTCCCGCAGCTGGCTGTACGTGCAAATACACCATCAACTCCGAAAAATTTATGTTTAACCTGCAAACTTGTGAGACGCAGTCTCTGCTAGCTCCATTGGTTTCGTATTTCCTTTGCCGGCTTTTCGTAGTCAGTACATTGCAGGCACTAAATACTATTTGAAATACTTCATATTTTAAAATGTAGAACATTTTTATTACATTTCAAACTTGTTTTATGTGGAATTGGATGCTTGGTTAGAGATCTTAAAATATAGGTAATAGCTATCTCCTTTCTCATGTCAGCCACTTATATTATGTACGTCATTTGTTTTATTTGTGGAATGTGATGTTTTTTAGCATAATAGATTTATATGGACACTTAATGAATAAGAGTGGAAATCCTCTAATTAATGTGGAAATTTTAATCAAATATATCTCATATTTAAATTTTGTTTTATCTGTGTGATGTGATGTTCAATAATATTTTTACAGATTAAATCACTTTTGCTAAATTTCATGTGTATTGAAGCATCTAGATAAAAAAAATATAATTGTGAAAGAAATAAAATTTAATAGTTTATATATATATATAAAATTGTTTTTAATAAAAATATAAATTAGAATAATAAATATAATTATATTATTTTATTTTAAATCTAAATATAAATTTTGTTAGTATATATCGAAATCTTTTTTCATTTATTTTTGTAGTGATTTTATAGATTGATTAATTAAATGTTATAATAAATGTAAAAATGTAAATAATAATAAAATTGAGATAAATAAATATTAGAAAATTAAATGAAAAAAATGGATATCAATTTACATAATCTAAATTAATATTTTAAAATGATATAATGGTTATATTGATTATTATATTTTCTATTTTTTATTACAAATTTATATTATGTTGATTGCGAAAAACTCAAAAATAAAATTAGAAATAGACATTTGAATAGCAAAATGAAATAATAAAGAATGAACTTAGAAAATATGAGTTGTGTTGTGTGAACAACATAGGCTAAAAAAAATTGATCTGTATTATTCATTGAAAAGAATTTTATGATCAACGTACATATATAGGAAAATTACTCTTAGTCTTCACCGATCAAGAAAGTTATAAACTAGTAGTTCTAAACTACCATGCTATCATTTTTTTTTAAAAGTCTAACACTGCATGAGTTGTAGTCTATCATGAGTCTCTATGACCTCCTCTATCTCTCACTTTTGCCCCCCTTCATTTCTATCTTCACATCTCTCCCTCTCCCTCTATTTATATCTCATTATTTGCCTTTCTCTCTTATTCATTCCATCTCTCCTTGCACCTCCCATGCTCTCTCAAAGCTACATATATATGCATCTCTCTCTATATATATCACTTCACATATATCCATCTTTCTATCTCTCCACCTACCCCTAATTCTCTCTCTATTTTTTCCTCTCTCTCTCTCTCTCTCTCTCTCTCTCTCTCTCTCTCTCTCTCTCTCTCTCTCTCTCTCTCTCTCTCTCTCTCTCTCTCTCTCTCTCTCGCGCGCGCGCGCGCGCAGGCCTCTCTCTTTCTATCCATATCTCTCTACCTCTCTCATTATCTCTCTTATCAACTCCATCTCTTTTACTCTCCCTAACCTTCTCCATATCCCTCTCTATCTCTCTATATCTCCCTCTATCCATATCACTCTCTCCCCTCTATCTATTAATTCATTTTTCCCTCTCCCTCCCCTCCCTATCTATCTCTATCTTTTCATACCCTGCTCTACCTCTATCTCCTTACATCTCTCCCCCACTCACTTTCTCTCTCCCTCTCTATATATTGGGTCATCTCTCTCTCTCTCTCTCTCTCTCTCTCTCTCTCTCTCTCTCTCTCTCTCTCTCTCTCTCTCTCTTAATTTCTCTTCCCATATATCTCTATCTCCCTCTATTTTTCTCAATCTCTGCTTCTCTCTTTCTGTATGCCTCTCTATCTATCTCATTGTCTGTCTCTTTATCTCTCCCTCCCCCTATTTGTCTCACCCAATCTCTACCTCCGTCTATATCCCTTATTTATGTCCCATCTCTTCCTCTTTCTCCCTCTCTCTCTCTCTTTCCATATATCTTTCTCAAATCCCCCTCTTTATCTCTACTTCTCTTTGTTTGTATTTCTCTCTATCTATCTTTGTCACTCCCTTTCTCTCCCCCTCTCTCTCTCTTTATATCTCTATTTCTTCATCACCTTACCTCACCATCTATATTCATCTCCATCTCTCCCCTCCCCCCCCCTATATATATCCCCCTCCCTCTTCCTTTATATCTCTATATCTCCCTATATATCTATATCTTTATCTCTCCTAATGCCTCTTTGCATCTATTTTTGTCCCTCTTTCTCTCTCCTAATTTAATTTCTATTGATATCTTCATTTGTCCCCTATCTCTAGACATGCCCCCTCTCTATTTCCATACATTTGTTTCCCTATGTCTCCCTCTTCCTCCTTTTTAGACATTTCAATAATATAATGCCGCAAGCTTTTATGCAAGACATTAATTAAACCAACATTAAACAAACAATTTGTTTGCATTGCAAGTGTCATTCACATTTAATGTTCCATTACATACCAATGTGCACACAAGGTATCATGATAAGAAGAACGACATACAAGATAGAATCACCAATGCATCAAGAATGGGGCCACAAAGCAAAAGACTTCACTAATCATGTGAAAGGTCATTGTTACCTTTGTTGCACAAAGAATATTTTCTAAAGAGCCTGCCAATTGAACTCGTGTTGCACAAATGTATACAACTAATAGAATAAATTTATTCCTAATTGACCATCCACACCTCTTCGGCGTACCCATTGCACACTAAGGTGCAATTGCTAGTATTATATTAGTTTGATGTTTTATGAAGATTTTAAATTATAAAATAAGAAATGTAGGTGAAAATATATTATTTATAATATTAAAAATCAAAATATAGCTAAATTTAATGAGATGGTCGAATTTTAGGACAAATAGTTGAGAGTTTTTATCAAAGATGTAAGAACATTTAAATCATTTTGGTTAGACATATTTCTCATTGGCAATATGTGGAAATTGATGTTGGTGAGCATTCAACATGATTGATATTTGTCAAAGCATAATCAAAGGATTTTAGTAGAATGTAATTTCAATTGTCTTTGAAGAGATTTATGTGCAAACAAGATCTCATGTTACATGAAGCCACACAATTACTCAAATGCATAGAAAATGTTGCATGGACCTAGTAGGAACAATGCATGCAACTTGTTTGGCATCAAAGATGGGATCTTATGGATTCTAATGGTTATTGGATATGCATATAGAAGATTTGTTGAAAAGGATTTAGAAAATTTCAAGAAAATACAATTAGTAGTTGTAAAAGCCAAATTCCACAACATTCATGGGCATCCTTCTTGTCTATGCCAAAATACAAGCTTAGGGTATGGACAACCAAGAAGACTATAGGAGAGGAATTTTTTTTTACCAAGGGTTAAGTTCAAATTGCTTCGTAGACATGCATACAAAATGTGTAAGCTTAGACAAAGGATGTTAAGATTTTGATAGGATGCCTCAAAGAGATGTGATTAATAAAGTAGATTGAATACTACATATGGGCTGCCACATAAAACCAACATAACATATAAGATGCCCTCATGATTTGGGAAAATATTAATTTAATACATTTCATAACATAAATAGTTTCATATATATACTAAATGGGCAAAATGACCTTTTTCTTATTGATGGCAAGTGAGAATTTTCATGATGCATGTGAGAAAGATACCAAATAGGGTCTTGATGTTATATAGTTAATTCCTAAATTTTGACTCTCTTTGCACCATCATATTTCTTGCTATCTTATCTTTATCTTCTCTAGAGGTTACTTGTCATTAATATTATCTATCACTTTATCTATATTGCATACTTTGATCTGCATCTTATCTTTGTTATTTTAGCCTACTTAATATTCTCTTTTTTCACCTTTGCTTTCAATGTCATAGTTTTATTGTTATTTTATTTGTGCTCGCATAATTGTTTTAACCATCACCTCTATTGCAAGTGCCACACTTTTGTTGGTTATAAGTCAATATTATCTCTATTTTAAAATCTATACATGATAAACAACAATAATGTTGTGTTTATATTCCTTTCCATTATTTTTGTTTTTGGTTTAACTTGTACTATTACAATATTTATTTTATTGCATCATAGTGGGTTTTTTGGTCTATTTATTAAGGGTTTTCCTTGCCTAGCAAATAGGATAGAAATATAATAGTGTTAAGAGTATAGTTCTATAATTGAATATCTTGTTTAAATGTTGAAAAACATAGGTATTATGAAAGACAGATAAGTATAAAAGAACAAGGTGATAAAGGATATTAACTTGAGTTCTATAAGTGGCAAAAAAGCATCCAAGGTGACCATTCAACTTCCTCAAAGTTCCTCCCTCTCACCCTTGTCAATTTTAAGATATATATAAAATCCAATTTTAGAGATATTATACATCAATATAATGATTTTGATGTTAATTTGACAGTTCAAAATTATTATTAACATTAATTAATCTACTTTATGGTTTAAATTGTTATTGTGTAGGCAACTTTAGAGCTAGAAGTACTTTGGAGACGCTTGATTTGATGTCCCACTATAATTTTATGATTTTCTAGAGACATACAATGGAATTGTGGATATTTAAGGATTGACACATATCTATTTGATATATATATTGTATGGATAGATATTAAGATGACATATGTCACATTTTGTAAAATTTCTTTTGAGTGGCACATATACTATTTTGTGTATATGTACACACAATTATTCTGCAAGTTGATATTCAATCTAATTTATTCCTTGTGTGCATGTCTTCTTACTTCAAAACTTAAAATTTGAATGTATTATTAGTGTTAAATTTATTTGCCTTGGGAAACATAACCAATTTTTTTTGCCATTTTTTTTATATTATTAATCATCACATCAATGCAGAGTAATGAGGACAACGAGTACTCAAACTTGGATTCACTTTTATGTTCTACCTCCTGTGTTATTCCTCAAATTTTAATAAAGGGTAAGTGCACGAAGTTGTGCAAAAAAGTGAACACCCTCTCAAAAAAACTTCTAAAAACTACTAACGCTAACAGATTATTTTTAAATTTAAATAACCCATTCGCATTAAGGATCCTATTACTACGCCTAAAACCCGATCGAAATTTATCTATTAAAAACTCGATCAGGTTTTATCTATTAAAGACCCGATCAAGTTTTATCTATTAAAAACCCAATCAGGCTTTTAGTTTTAAAAACCCGTTCGCATTTTACTGTCGATAATTTGTTTTGACCGCGATCGACTGGGTCATTTTCACCCACGGTTGCACGAGAAGGGTTTTGAAGAGGAGTCCAAATCACATATACACAAATGAGTTTTGAGCAAAAAACAACATACACAATGCCACGACGATGAAGAGGTATGTAACTCGTTATTTTTTCTTCATTTTATGTATTTTATTAATTTTATTTGAAATTTGAATTTAATATCATTTTTTTTTAATATAAATATATGTAAGATTCTCAAAACACTACCCCCCAGCACATACCTCCCAAGAACTCAAGGAAAAACCCATAGGAGAACCCACAACAAGACCTCAAGATACAAACCCCCGATCTCCTCCAAATCACTTGTTGATAGGTGTTTTGACACACTCACCAATAGTCAGGTAGTTTATGTGAACACTCACCACCTCTCCTAAAAAGTAGTAAGTTTTGGGAAACTAATTACTCCAAGGTCTCTATAGTCGGGTCTCGACGGTGATGGGCAGCTCAATGATTGATGTGATTGTACCTGTCAAGGGGTTTGTTGGTTGAAACAATTTCAAATTACCTTTTATTTTTATTTTTTTGTATTTTCTGATTTAAATTCTATAAAAAAATAAACAACAAAAGCTAGATTAAGGGAACAAGGAAATAACAATGAAATCAATACAATAATAACCGAATGATCCAGACAGTTAGAATTTCATAACCCAGTATTATAAATATTACTAAATCAACATTCAAATGACGAACTCCATAAAATATATAAAATCAAACAATTTCACAAACCAACAAAAATGAATATCATCAAACCAATAATCTCCCTATCAATTTAATCCTCATATACCATTTACATGCCCAACATGATTCATAAAATAACAAAGTATCCAAAAGAACTAGTTGTTGATTCAAATAATAGAAGTTACTAGATAACAAAGAACATAACCATATAGAACACACAAGTAGATCAGGCAATCCACAAGCTGTTTTTTGTATTAAACTTTAAAGAGTATCACAAAATCTTCTAAACTCATAAAAATATGAATCACAATCTCTAAGAGAATCTCTAAATTGGACCTCAAATAATCAATTCATGGACCCTTACAATAAATCAAAATTTCTAATTTATAGAGTTTCATGTCCTAAATTCTAGGAATTAAAACTATCAGAACTAAGAGCTACAAAAACAAGGAGATGCAGTTGACATGAAAGTCTATGCCTTGAACTCGAGTGAAACTACTAATTAACTATCACTACGAAACATGCGTTTCTGAAATTGGCCATTACACCCATGCAAAATTTGACCAAAAGCTGAAGTTGATGTTGTACATCAGTTAAACTCCCAGCCTTCATGGCAACCAAAAATATCTACAGAAAGTCAAAATTGCATGTATGGCAACTATACGTTCACCCTTTCCTCTTTGTATAGTTCTTATAGTTACTGATAAAGTATGCAATTGTATCTTCGGAAAGATCAACAACGTACGAAACTCGAAACTCAGACTTCTTCAAAATTTGCTTTGCCTTCTCCCATCTACTAACCAACTTATCAATTACCCCCTTCGCATGTATACACTGAGAGGTAAAAAATGAGTATCTATCCATTAACTTTGTATCAAACTCCATTGTAGGAGCAAAATGATGAGACGCATACTGATCCCATTGATCTAGCACTATACCTTCCTTTAGGTGACCATCTTTCAAAATATCATGACCATATGCCCCTAACAACTTCTTCACAAGATTCTCATATTTACTAATTGATTTCAAAAGAGGAGCATGTACCTCCAATATATTTGACTTGCACTATTCAAGAACTTCTATTTTAAATTCTATGATAAAGATATAAGATTGTAAACTACCAAAATCATCTCCTCCTAGCAAATCTTCATTTTTAATCACTTCCTCACCCAAGGCCAATATTTTATTCAAATTTTTGCACTGCTTAGTAAGGTTTTGATCCTCACTTCCCAATTTGTTAAACAATCTCTGATTGCTTTCTCCATTTTGAGGATCTTTTGATAAATACCTGTTGTATGCTGTAGGAAGAGTTTTACTTTTGAAACGTTCTCTTTTGCGCAAAACTTAGTAGTAGAAGCTACTTTTCTTATTTCAATTAAAGTTCTTACATCACCCCCTGACAGCGATGATGTGGACGAAAGAGCGTCAACTGCCATTGAATCCAAAGGCTTCCCCATCTCCACAAGCAATTGCTTATAGAACTCTAATTATGCCTTTACCTGTAGCTAGGAATTATGCTCCTTCTCCATTCTGCTTTTGATCATACTAGTGGCAAACTCTAAAGTATCAAGCTCTTCCCACTTCATTTGCCTTCCAAGCCTAACTTGTGATACTTGATATTTCGAAGGACCCTATCCTTCAGTCTCCACAGGGGGTGCAATATCAATGATTACTTCACCGGAGCTAGTTTTAGATAAATGATGAATTGTTTTGGCCCTCTTTGTTTTCTTTGGCTCCTCCGTAATAGCCTATTGCAATGTAAGTTTGGGCAGCACCACCTTCTGTTTCTTTTTAAAAGTGAAGGTTAACCATTGTGGCGTTCCTTCATTCGTATCTCCTCCTTGGGTAGTTATTTGTGTCGTCACTCTTCCAGCTTCTTATGACGGTTCCTCCTGTTGTTTCTCTTGTTCCACGCCCTGTGTATTGGGAGGAGTTTGGGTCTCTTCTTGGGTAGGAGGCACTGGTACAACGATTTTTTGTTGCTATGAGAGAATTTGATGAGCCAAATTTTCCTGTAGAGCATTGTCAACATCAAGCTATTTTTGGTATTCTTCCAATCTCTCACTAACTTGCTCGTTGAAATCTTTGGTCGACTCTTGACCTTGTTACTCTATTTCTCCACCCGCGATATCTTTTAACAAGTTTTCTACATCTCGTGGAGTGAGAACAAGTCTCTCATCATGCTCTTCATCCTGCCCTTGCCCCATTTCGCCCTCTTCACCTTGTTGTTTCTCTTGTATAGCTCAATCATCTATGTCCATGGGGGTCACTTGTGTAAGTTCTGAAATTTTTTGTATGGTGGGACCCCTTCGTTTCTCTGCACTAGAAAGAGTCATTCTTTTCCTCTTCTTGGGCTCTACCTTCTTTGGTGTAGGCCTAACCTCCTCTTGATCTGAGTCTGACTCCAGATTATGAATAATTATTGTTTCTATTGTGAGAGTCATTGTAGGCATATGCATCTGTGAAACAATAGAATATGGAGTGATCGTGGTTGCAACCAAAGGTGGAGGTGTTGTTGACACAATTGGTGCAATAGATGTGGTTGATGTGATGGCAGGTGTTGTTGTTGCAGAGGTAGTAGTAGTGGTTGTAGGAGTGGTGGTAATTGTGGTGGTAGTAGTGGTGGTAGCACTGGAAGGTTGAGCCTGTGGAGCAGGTTATTCTGCCGTTGCTGCAACATCTTCAATAGTGGGCCTAACAGGACAAAATTCTGCTTGTGGTGTGGCCCCTAGGTTGGCAGTAATCCCCAAACTCACCTATTTTGTCAAATATTCGGCCTCTTTCATTTTTTCATTTAACTTTTACCTCAATTCTTCTGTGGTGAAAACAATTTCAGCTTCCTCCCCCGGGTCCATAGAGGTGTTCTTCCTTGACTCTGGTCGTGTTCTCCTTGTGTATTCCTTATGTATCCTCGATTGAAGATTGTCAGTCGGGATATTCTTTTGTTTCCCTTTGGAGGCAACTGGTTTAATTCTGAGACTTAACCATTTCTTGGTCCTATCTATTACCAACCGAGAGATTGTATCAATGTCCACCACTTCTTGTTGTGACCATCTGATTTAGGGAAGCAACTTTTTATCTATTCCTATTTCTTTACACATAGGATCCAGCAAAATACCATTATCATGTAAATGTTTGGGTAGGTTGGTATAAATACCAAAATCCCTTACTTGAGGAACAGTGAGGTGATG
The DNA here is from genome assembly GCF_030272615.1 of Cryptomeria japonica. Lineage (NCBI taxonomy): Eukaryota > Viridiplantae > Streptophyta > Pinopsida > Cupressales > Cupressaceae > Cryptomeria > Cryptomeria japonica. Next base: position 221,167,542 of record NC_081405.1, read on the forward strand.
ATATTATTTCTCTCTTACCTCAAAGCTTTCCTAGAGATTGGCCCAAAAATCCTCCAGGGCAGGCTGATGTCCTTCATACACTTTAGCCATCAATCCTTTTAGTTTATTGAATGGGTCATAAAATTGCCTGGCATAATTGAAAGGCTTCAACTGTAGTTCTTGCAATTATTGCTCAGTAGCCTTTGCCACATGAATCTTGGGACATGAAAAGAATGATAAACTTAAGGGGAAATCTTCACCTGTAATTCCCCTCTTATGACTTTAGGACAACAAATTTTGAACATGTACCATTTGTCTTGCATATTCTAGCAAAATTATTCTATCTATACAATACCTGGGTAGCAAAAATGGTTCTCCAGTGAACCCACTCACTCTTAGAAAGTAGATCGGGAATTTTGTATGAACCAACACCCCCACTTCTTTATTAACTCCATTGTCTCCTTGCTCAGTCTGAACCCAGTGTTACTTATCAGCCTTATAATAATGGGAAACAAAAATGCGTCATCTATTCTCTTATAATGCAGTCGAGACTCTTTTAGTGGCAACCGGGTGTAGTATTCTCACACGACATTTTGTCCTTCTTCTCCCAATGTGCCCTCAATATGTAGCCCTAGAAATTGACTGATCTAGTTGCCACCCAAACAACATAGGATGTGAAGAAAAATTTCTTTGTATAGTGTACTTCCTTGAGCTAGTCTCTTATATTATCTGACAAAATTTGAGCCCAGTTGTAGTATTTCCACCCGTCCAAAATATTTAGCATGAAAGAGAACATTCATGGCTAAGTGTGTCACCAGGAAGGTTTGCCAAAGGCCTTGCTAAGAATTATTATCAAATCTCTTTGTGGTTCCTTAAAATCCTACCTCAAAATCTCATTTGCCTTTAAACCCGTTTTCCTTTCTTCCTCGAGCCATTCTTCATTCATTCTCTTTTTACATTGGCTCATATTTTGGTTCCATTCTCTTTCTCCATCTTCCTCTCTCTCAACTACTACTTCCTTTTTGGTGGGAATCTGGAAGACTAGGGCCAACATATCTAGGGACAAATCAATAACCGATTTTCCATCTGCGTCGACACATCGCCTAGTGTTGGGGTTGTAGAATTGTTCCACTTGTATGATAAACTCAGGCACCCATACCAATTGTGGGAAGATGGTTGCCTCTACTAGACTGAATCTTTTAATCTGTCTGTATTTTGCACTTAGTCCAAGCTTTTCCGATTTCTTTTCAATATCTTCGAGCTCAATATGCCCGATCTCTGTGTTTGTTACCCATTGAATTGCATCTTTTAGCTTTGAGGTGTATACATTCTCCCTTAATATTGGTACTTCATTGTGATCAACAGCTTCTCAAGATCTTTCAACTTTCGGTAAGATTCCATTAACACAACTAAACTTGCAAAACCAACCAAACAAGCATAAAAAACTACCCAAAGAAACAACACTACAAATGCAACTCACTTCGGGACTCTGGAATCTTGAGGTCGGAAAACAAAAATAAAATACAAAGAAAACCTGGGAGCTTGGGAACTTGAGGTCCCGAGTTTTGACAGCTAACCAAAACTAGCAAGTTTGGAATCTTGGGAACTCGAAACACCGAACTCACCAACAACACAAAAGGAACCACTTCGGGAAGTCGGGAACCTGGGTTTACGAAGTGGTGAAACTAATGATTGTGAAAACAAACCCAGGACTTTGGGGTTCCAATGTTCCGGGGTGGGACTCTAACATGCAACATGGAACTTCGTAGAACCAAAGTTGCAACAAACTACAAGGACAAAGCAAAAAAGAAGGTTCGGGACCCCGGGACTATGGGGTTCCAAATCGAACAGACACGTAAAAGAGAAACTAATTCGAGAACTCAGGTTTCCGAATTAGTTTAAACAAAAGACCAAAACCATCATTTTGGAAACTCGGGAACCTGAGTTTTTTGAAGTGATGGAAAACAAACCAACGACCCCTATTTCGGGAACTCAAGAACCCGGGTTTTTGAAATAGGGAAAAAAGAAAACAAACAAGGAAAGAATATCATTTCAGGTACTCAATAACTTGAGTTTCTGAAAAGATAAGACAACAAGAAAAAGTCATAACTCAGAATCTTGGGAACCCGAGTTTCCGAGGTTAGGGCAGAACAAAAAATCACAAGAAAACCAAGCAAAATCTAAAAAATTTAAACTAAACCAATCTAAGAAATCTAAACTCAACCAAACAAAATCTAACCTAAGACTCCTGGAAATCCATATGAAGGAGGTGAGAAGCACACCTACTTGGTACGAAAAGCAAAGACGGTACTGAATCAGGTGTGCGAGAGTTCAAGATCATGAGGTTAGAGCTCTAGATTCGCAAGAGTGAGTGCACAAATGAGCTCCAAAATGACCTCAAATTCTATTTATACCCCAATTCAACACTGCATTAAATTCACATTGGGAACTTGGGAACCTGGTTTTTTGAAGTTGCATCATAGGCAACGAGCTTAGAACCCTGAGGACCCGGGATTTCAAAGAATAGACCAGAAAAATAACCTGGGAGTTCGGGAATTCGAACTGCCAGGGCGAAAACCAAAAGGAAAAACAAACACTTCGGGAATCCAAGAACCTAAAGTTCCAAAGTGATGCTCCAAACTGAAACAAAGAGAACTCGGGAGTTCGGGAACCTGAACTTCTGAACAAGAAAACAAAAAAATGACTCGAAACTTCAGAAACCCGAACCTCCGAGGCTACACAAACAAACAAAAAAAAACCAAAAATGAACTCGAGAACCCAGGGACCTGAACTCCTAAACAAAGAAAAGGAAACAAGAAAAAGCCCACCTTGGGAACTCGGAAACCCGAACTCCTGAGATGATCAAAACAAAAGCCAAAAAGAAAAGGGAAAACTAACAGAAAAAAGACAAAAAAGGGAAACTCGTATTTTTATAGGAACGAAAATGATGGGGCTATATATGCAAGGCATAATAAGACCCCTCACAAATGACACAAGAGGATTTGATAAACCAATTAACACAAAACACTGCAAAAATAACCAGATTGGTGAATATATTAAAGACTACCGAGCATGAACATCATGCATCCCTTTCCACAACCCTACAATGAATGGATAATAATTCCAAGGAAGTTTCCAAACAGTTTACAAAATGGGGAAGCTATAGGGATCAATGTTGTGCATTTTATGCTAGTGGGTTGTCCTATGATGCAGTGAAAACTAAAATGATAAGTAAAGCACATATATGTGTTCTTTTTAATGAGCCCAAAACCAATGAGACCTTACCTCTTAATTCAAAGAAGTTTCCTATACACTAGTGTAACCATTTGGGGATTAAAAATGCTTTTTAGGATAGGTGGTGGATGGTTTTCAACCAACCACCTTGTAATAATTTTAAGGTTCCATTATATTTTTTGAGGAAACTATATTGCGAGTTTGCTCTCAATTAGAGGCCAAAGTGAGAAACCTTCATGATAGAGGTGGAGGCTCTGCCTAGGATAGACTTGGATCCCAGAGGGTACTAAACCCCCAAAATCGCATCCCTCTCACAGCAAAACATGTGGTCCATGTCATGGTCCCAATAGCCCTGAAAGAGTCTTGGAGGTACAAACTCTTCAGGAAGCCACCACATTGACTGATGTCATCAGTCAACATGGCGCACAGTTATCACATCCTCTTGGCCTAGATGATGATACGACTGTTAAACAATTTGGCCCCCCTGAGACCATTTAGTGCGTGTCCTAGTTGTTCAGGCATATGCTCTAGGACATATACCAATGCCCATGTAATTGGTTCCACATCCCATGTGTGTACATGTTGCAGGGCTAGATGTTAGGCTAGCACAACAAAATATATGGCACTGACTGATGATTTGATGGATATGGTGTTTGTTGGTCAGACAAAGACATAGGTGTGATGATTTGAATTGATAACATTTTATTTATTAATCACTTAAAACTTGTAAATGTAAACAAATTTTTTTTTTATAGATCAATTTAAATTGATATAAAAATATACATTTTAGGACACAATATCTAGTGTTAATACAACATCTCATATTCCTCCCACTTTTGTTGCAACTGTAGCTTCAACGCTTGAGGTAAAAAATTTGTAACAAGTTAAAATACAATAGTACCTTGAATTCAAAATATTTTTTTATAAGATATACTAACTCTCTTTAATGTATATTGATTTTATATTTTATAGGTGTTTTTAGGGGATCAAATGTCCCAGATTGATAATGTCATGCTTTTGGCCATTGATTTTGGCCTAGAAAGCTATGTGGTGTCATATTTTGCACACCTCTTATTTATGTATTTTTTTAAATATGTGAGTCATTTAAATTTAGATTTGTTAAATTATATTTAATATTATCTACTAATATATCTTGTGTTAATTTTTTTTCTTTTAGGGTACCCCACATGTGTCTAGGACACCTCCTAGGTGAAAGAAATCCTCAAAGACACATAAACATCAAAAGGTAATTTAACACATTTTTAATTGACACAATTGTTTGAAAAGATTGATATAGTCTTAATTGGAACTTGTAGATTGATATAGTATTTTTTGTCTCTTTTATATACAACGACAATTGGGCTTTGTAGAATTGATGAATGCACCTGATATGTTAGAGGTTCAAGAGAGGGAAGAGGTTATGTATCTCTACTTTATTTTCTAGATTTCATGATTATATGCACATGTACATGTAAAATCTAGGTAAATTATAATCTTATCATTTTTCATATAGGAAATAGCCATAGTTGTTTCATCAATGATGAGCTCTCCTAGGTCAACAAAAGAATTTTCTCAAGCTCTAGTATACTTTTGTTCTATATATTGTAGATTTTTAGTGTTTTCTATCTATATATGATATTACCTTGTATTAATTTTATTTAGCCTACAATAGTACCCTTCATGGTTTGGCCATAACATGGATCCTCTCTCGTACCAATTTGTGAGGACTCCTAAGAATGAGAGGGAAAGAAGAGAAAAGACAGTAGATCCCAGATCAACACATGAGGTAATCTACAATTCAATTGCAAAGAAATTATAGTTGAGTATATAGTTATTTTAATAATTGTGAACTATTTTTTACAAAAGGAATGTGATTTGGCATTTGAATTGTAGTTGTGAAGCCATCTAAAGAGCCACATACTACATCAAAGAGGCTTGATTTTGATGATCTACCACAACTATATGATCATATAGTGTTAGTTGTGGTCATTGAAGGACCAATACATGTATATATTCAACATTTTTATTGGATATCGATGTGGACATGGCATATGCCACATTTTTAATAAAACTTTTAGTGACTTGGCATGTATGCCATTTTTGTATACACACACAATTATTGTGCATTTTGATATATATACAAAAATGGATATTCGATCCAATTTGTTCATTGTGTGCATGTTTTTTGTACTTTGAAACTTAAATATCTACAATTGAAATGTGATCCAATTATAGCATATTGTGGATATATCAAATTAACATCCAATATAATTTATTAATTTTTACAATACGCTCTACATAGTGGTATGAGTCATGATCATTACATGGATTTTTTTTTTACAACTTTATCAGTGATGTACATCCAAATCTTGTAATCAGTCATGAGGCACACATAAATGCATATGTTGAAAAAATATCAAACATGAAGAGTTCACATGAATACACAAGACATATGAATACACTCAAGCATTAAGTAACTCCTTAACGTAGGAAGTATTCACATGAATGCATGAAGACACAAAGCATACTCAAAGTATCCACTCAATACATGAAATGTTAGATTCTTTCTTATTAACTAGAATAGTTCATTGATTTGTCTTTACCTTGTAGGATGGTAGGATCAAATCTCTTATAGCATTTGTGATGTCTCCTACTAATTTAAACATGTTTTAACCATAATTATTCTACTTAAATATACTTATTACCTAAACTAAATTGATTAGGAGACAATTCTATCTTAAAATGAATCAAATCAATGATATTCCAAGGTTCAATCCATTAATTTATTAGTAAGTAAATCGTTCATCTATCAAGCATCCATAATTCTTAATGCAACTGTCAACCTTTGTTACTACTTTAGTCTTAAGAAGAAGAGGATCTAAATGTTACCAAAGATCTTAGAGATCTAATATAATACGCTCCCTCATAGTTTACAAATCCAATCCCTTACCCTATCTTGGGACCATATCGTCAAGGTTTACAGGACGCTGATCCCTACCTTGTGTTGGGAATCATCCTATTGATGGGATTTAGATTGCTCCTCTTTGGAAACAACTCAATTCTTAGCTTCTTAAATACTAACAGTGGTAATAAGTATTATATATAAATATATTCTTCTTATTGTTATTAACTTAATACACTAGTACATTCGGGTCAAAATTTCGACGGCAAATCATCAGAATTCTGACGAAATTTTGTCGCACTACTGACAAAATAAAGCCGTCAAAAACTTTTTGTCAGAAGTTTTGACTATCCTTGTGGTCGTCGCAATTCCGACATCACCTCCAACCTTTCCGACGACCACCATGGATGCTCATACCCAGAAAGAATACCGTCGCAATCTCGACCTATCATCGAAATTCCGACGATAGGCCGAGTTCTCGAAAAAAAGAAATTTATAGAAAAAAGATTGACATTGGTATCTCTCTTCTATCTCTCTTTTCTATCCCTCTCTACTATCTCTCTTCTCTCTCCCCTCTCTAGGTCTCTTTCTCCATCCCTCTCTTCTTCTCTCCCTCTCTACTTCTCTTTCTCTACCCTCTCCAGGTCATTATCTCTTCCTCTCACCCTCTCTCTCTCTCTCACCTCTATAGGTCTCAACTTCCATTCCTCCATCATTACCCATGTTGTCAAGTTGCAAGATATTTCCCAAAGTACTTGGTTGCTAGGGTTGATTTGCTTAAGTGTTGGAGTCGGAGTTAGATGAGACTTGGATGATTAAGCTGTATTAAGTGATCAAGTCACCAAGATCTCAATTGTAAACATGACTAGGTTCTAGGGTTTTAGGGTAGCATAGGTCAATATTGAGGTATGGTGGTCAAGAATTACCTTCCAATGACAAAAGATATCCAAATGATGAAGAATGAAGTCGATGAACTCATAGAAGTTTGGAGGAGATAATTTGACTAAGTTAAAATTTTGTTTAAGTTATGGTCATGATACTAGCTTGCTCATCAAGAGCAATTTGTGCAAATGAACCCTAGAAATGTGCCCATGCTAGAGAAGCAAGAATTCCAATAAAACCTAAAGCAATGCTAGTAAGGGGTCAAAATTAAAGAATTAGGGTACAAAAAACAAAATTTGGCTAAGTCGAGATGTTGCTCAAGGATGACCTAAATCATGGAGTGTAAATCAATCATGAAACATGAGAATGGATAGGTCTTGACCCAAGAAACATAAGTCCCCCTTGTGATTCCAGAAGATATCACATCACAATCATTGAGTCTATCTGCAATATAAAGTCAAGACCTGACTATTGGAATCTTGGAGTCATCCCATTTGATCACGTAGTTTATCACTTGGGAGGATTTTGTTCAAGAGAGGATAGAATACTTAGTATTTTATTTTGTGTTGCATGGTGCATAAAGAACACATCAACAAAAACCATTGAAAGGTTTGGTTAAAGCCTTCGAATCACAATCTCTACGAGAAGCTATCAAGAGTGCCCAGAATTTGGAAACTTTAGTATCCAAGAACATAATTCATAAGGCGCCACTTTTAGAGCAACCAAAGAAGCCTATCAATGTAATATTTTATTTACCTTGGATATGTTTTATCCTAAGTGTGATATTACACTATTAAAAAGCTTAATTAGGTAATATTTTTACTTAGGTAGAATAAGATAATGAGTTGCACATTCTCCTTCTTTGATTGAGATTCTACTTTTTCCTTGTCACAAATTTGGAAACTTGGATAAGCAATTTCTTTTTTTGGTTTTCTACCTCTTCATGATCCTCATGGGTTTGGAATCTTGGAAGCTATATATTGTAGGTTTTTCCTCGATTAACATATCAAATGAAACTATTGTGAGCTTTCATATCTTAACATTCCAAGGGCTTAAGTTTGGGGACGACAAGGGGATGACGAAGGGGGTGGGGTGGGATGCAAATATATATACAACTTAAAAAATTAATTATAAAAGGATGTGTATAGAATAAGTATAACAACTTTAAATAAAACTTTGCCACACTATGTAAATTTTACAATAAACATTAAAAATATGTCAATGATTGCATTGAAATTTGAACATTAACAATGGTGGTAGAGTTTTGGAACTTTGGGAACAAACTAAGAATAAGTATAAGAATTGCAGATGAAACTTTGGCATACTAAGTGTTTAAACTAGTCAACATAAAAAAAATGGAAATGATTGCATTAACAATAAGAATGGTGGGTAGAAGTTTGGGGTCAATGGGTAGTGCCCCTTGTGGGGGGTTTTGGGCAGAGCCCCCATCAAGGTTAGGGGGCATTGCCAAACCTTTAATACGGATGACATTTTCACAATAATTTCACCATTTTTGTTTAGAATTGGAGTTTCTAATTGGGGGCCATGGGAGACTCATAGGCATCCTCAAGATGGTCAACAGACTCCTTGGAGTCCCTAGGACGTCCCTAAGTGGTGCGGCAAGGGGATGTTTCCCCTAAGTATTGCATCCTGAAAAAATAGGGATTTTGGAGGGGGGGAAGGGGTCCCCGTGTTTCAATGGTTTCAAAAGATTCTAAGTTTTTTTTTTTATCTTGTCATAACAAAATATACTCCTCTTGCATCCTTGGATGATTTGAAAATTGAAAACAATTTGACAAGAAAAAACTAACTTCTAAAGTTTAGACTTAGTTTTCTTTTTTTATCCAAGTCACTACAACATTTCAATGATCAAAGTAGTTTTTTTTTGGTTGTTTCGAAGCATTCAGAAGGCTTGAGAAATTCAATATTATCTTTCATTCCACCAAAATTGGAGATCAAGAAGCATGCTCACAAACAAGGATTTATTTGTAACTTAAGGCAATCGACTAGTTTTTGGGGCATTTTCAGGTCTAAAGAACCTACCATTGTGTCAAAAAGGCCCATAAGACCCCATTTTCATCTAAAACTTGTCTCTTTTGGTCGTAGAAGCATTTAAGGAAAAAAAAAATCACACAACCAATGATATGCCTATACCATACATATTTGAGTTAAAATAAAAATAAAAAATTGACAAGGTTTGGAGACCATTGAACAATTTAGGAGATTGCTAATACATACACTCAATTTATAAAGTCTCAATTTGATGTACTTAATCTTTGAGAGGCCTATGCAAAAGCATTTTGTCATTGCGAACTAAGATAAATTTCCATTTTTGGCAGTTTTCATCATGGATTATGGTATTAAATTCCGACATTCTATTGTCAAGATAAATTCAGATAAATTTAGACATTCTATTGTCAAGATAAATCACATCACTTCAGTAATTGAACAGTAACAATAAGATTGCATACAAAGTGCAGGTTTGCTATGAAACATGTTAAAAGGGTTAAATTGTTTCAATTAATACAAACACTGGAACTATTAAACAACAATAGCTTGTTGGTAATCAAGATTTTGGACTATACCCACATTTTACACCCTTTCATACAGTTACAAAGAACATAGAAAACATGTACGTGGAACTACAGATTCCAACATATGTAAAAATACAACAATCTAAATAAGAATGGGAAGCATGTGGAGAATGGTTAAGACATGCATAAATAGAAGGAAAACAAAAATCTCTCAATGTGTATCACAAACAAATCAAGGAAAAAAGCTTTTAGGCAGGGGACCGATATGATCATAAAAATTTCAAAACTTCCAAAGTATAGAGCATTTGAGATTTTACAGAGAATGTGCTAATTCAACTTTATTCATGATGAGGCATATTCACAACTTTTGCAGTCGCACCATGGTGTTGTTCGTGTTGGCTCTGTTGGACCCTGCAATTACGATTCAATATACGTACATTATTCGATAAGATTAACTATGCAACATAATGAAATATTGAAAAGTGTGTTATCTTATTGAGCTTCGCTTTGTTTCGAGAATAGTTTAATATTCTCTACTTAACAGGGCCAACCGCGTGAAGGTGGAAGCTCATTTGGCCCCTCCCCCCTCCTAACATCACTCTAAATTCCTCGTTAACATCTAACATTTATTCATTCTTTCATTCATTCTTTCATCCATTATTAAAATATAACATTCATTCATTATCACATAACGTTCATTAACACATAAAATTCATTAACTTTCATTAAAATGCAACATTCATCAATAATCATCAACACATATCATTCATGAACATTCATTAGCACATAATTACATTCATTAACACATAAAAATCAGTCATTATCAAATAAGGTAGATTACAATCATTTCTTTCTTTCTTTTTTCTTTGAAGCTATGAAAAGACTAAGTGGAACATCAGTTTCTTCATCATTTCCCCCATCTTCAGATGTTCTGCCCTCTTCTCGTGCTCTTGATGTATGCCTAGTCCTATACAAAGGACGAGTATGCTGAACCAAAGGGGGGTCCTCTGCAATAACAAAGAATTGGGTTAAATTCAAAACATTTTTTTATTATTGTTACAAGTATTTCATTAATTTAAAGAACACAACCGTTACACTCTTTACCTGATGGGGCCACATCATCTTCCACATCATTTTGTCTAGCCTCAACCTCGACATGCTGAACACCCTCTAGATCCTCTGGAGTTGAAATATGAAACGTTACATTAATCAATACACCAATTGCAATTAAATTTGTTTAAAGGAATAACAGTGGTCCTCTTTACCTGATTGGGGAACATCACGTTCCTGATGTTGTCTACCTGGATCATGCTCCACTTGGTCACCACCGACTACATGCTCTAAAATATTAACAATAAAGGTTACATTAATTACTACACTAATTTTCTATTAATAATTACATAAAAAAATTTGAATAGCAAATGAATACCTCCACTACTAGGATGCACATCTAGACCTTCATGTACAGGTTCTGTTCCACGATTATCATGCTGCATTCCAATGTCACGCGCAATGTTATCATTGCTTGCTTATTTAAAAAAAATATAATCACTTTATTTTGAAACTTAACATCAAATAGATTATTGGTTAAGTATTCAATTTGAAATAATTTTCATTTAGCTTATTTACCATTGTGACAGATGCATCAGAATCTCATGTTTGCCCACTCAATTCTCGTAGTCGTTCAGCCACAACTATATAGCCTTGTTGGTAGCCAATTCTTTTGTCATCTTCCGTGGGTGCTCTATTGAATTCAGAGCCCTGCATTTTTGCTTAGTATTGTGAATTTTGCTTGTATTGTTTGATAAAAAAAAAATTGTTTACAATTTATAAATATTTTGATGTGATACTTAATTTACTAATTCTTACAATTCATGTGGGAAGTTTCATATAACCACCAGAGCCGATTTTGTGTTGCCCATTCTTTTCTTGTCTTGCCTTGGTTGCCTTTGACGTGTCACTCAAGCTATGAAAAGTTTGAAATATGTTAGATTATATAAATATAATGAATAATTAGTACATATTCACATTCTTAATAGTATCACATACCTTCTTCTGGTGTCTGGTGGTGTATTTCCTTTTTTCCTTTCAATTCTCTCCTTTGCATCCAAAATCAAGTCCTTCCACTCCCTCTCTGGAATCATGGGGGGACGCTCATACTTTACGTTCTTCTCTAAATGTGTCCTATATTGGTCCCTCACATACTTTAGATATGTGCCAGCTTTTTCCAGGAGCTTAGTCTTGTCGAATGTGTCATTTCCAAACAACCCTACCATACAGTTTGTGAGTTCATCTTTTAACTTTTTTTCTTGGTCATTCCACTTTTAAAGCAAAAACAAACCTGTTAGATTTAGAAAGAAACTGAAGCTACCTTTGATATAGTTCAAGAAATGGATAAAAGGAAAACTATTCTAGCAATGATATAAAATCAAAATAGTGGATAAGAGTTAGTTCACGTATGATGTTCCACCTTTTACGTATGGTGGGCCCAAATATCTGCAATGTAATGTCATTAAGATTTTTATAAAAAATATCATTTCCTGCAAAAAAAACATGGGATCATTAGTCCAAAATGAGTGATCAGTAAGTAAATTACAATTAGACTATATATAATAATAATTTTAAAGTACCTGGAACCTTCTGTATCTTCAAGTGAATCAATTCTTCGTCGCTCACCACCAATTTGGCCTGCAACATTCCCGTACTAGCAATACGAGAAGATCCAGGAAATGATGGTATGTTATCACATGTACTCGCCTCTGGTGCATCCTTATGTGCATCTCCTGCCACAGTAAATGAATCCACTATGAAATGCCTCCAAGAAAGAACACTTCAAGGGTAATAAACACATAACAAAAGAGAGAGAAAAAGACGGATCTACCACCAGTGGGCGGGTCAACACGAGCCGGTGCAACAGACGATGTCTGCATGCTACGTGTTGCCGACATTGCAGTCGGCAATATAGTTGGGGTCGACCTCGGACCCATGTCAGCACCTGAAGAGTAGTACATTAAATATGTAAAACATTAAAAAAGCAAGTTCACAAGTCCAAAGGAGTGGTTTTAATATATAGAACATGGTCATCACCTGAACTACCTGCAATACCCTGATAATCGCCACAAGGATCATGAGGCCCTATAAATTTTCGTAAAAACAACACATACATATTTTAGTTAATGACATAAAAGAGAAAAAAATATAAACCATTATTGAACTTTTGTTATGATTAAAGCTTTCATTACTGCTTACTTGCAAGTTTTCCATTGTCCGCAACAATAGTTGCACCCTCTTTGTTATCTCATCAGTCTGAGGGCTTATGGTTGCCAAATCAACAATCTCTTGCCTAATTTTTCTAATATTCTTTTGTACAAATTGTATAGGGTTTGCGCTAAGTGCGATGTCATCAGCGCATAACACTATCGAGCGCCCCACATCCCTATGGAGGTGCTGAGGTACTGCAGGTTCCTTTCCCTTATCTCGAACATCCGTCTGTGACAAGAATATAATTAACACTATCAAAATTACTTCAAAACACTCAAGAAAAGATCATAATGTAATAGTTCGCTTCTATCTAATTTGTATAGTTACAATGAGGTTTACCTGCTCCGTAGAAGTGTCGGGACCTACACCCCTATCTGTGCTATGTGGTGGATCCATGTGGCCCTGTGACAAAGAAAAAATATAAAAACGTTAGCAAAATGAAACCAATAGACTTAGCAAAAAAACTTAATAATACAATGGTTTATTGGATTCATTAATTGGAAGTTGGCTTAAATGGTATATATATAGTACGTACCACCCCCATGATAGTAACTTTGTTTGTATCTATACGATTCAAATTGTAATCAATTAGCAGCTCTTCCCTTGCACTTATTGATTTTATCGCACATACAAACACACAATTTCCCTCACGTGCCTCAAATATGCAATTGGGTTGCTTATTAGCTGACCCAGGTCGTGTACTATTTATAAAACCTGCAATATTCCCTATTACTTTTGGCCTTCCATCAATGTATACAGCCACTCGTTTACTTTGATCATTATCTTTTTGTTGTATATAATTGGCTGATAGTGCATACCTACGCATACTTTTTTTATATCGAACAGTCTGCATCCAATCATTATAATTGTAACAAGGTCCAACAAGCTCCATCAATTCAGCAACTTTGTTGTAACAGAACTTTATGTTGTCCATGGAAAATAGGCCCAAACCATGTAACGATGAAGGTGCTATGTGATATATCCTCTTATTAACACAAAAATCAATGTTTATTGGAGGAAGTTCCTTGGGTACACATTGTTTCAGTAGATGTTTGTACCTCAAGGGCACCTCAATGTCGCCTTTGGTCTCATCATCATAAGAACAGGACCCCCCTTGAGCAAGAAAAAATTCCATGCATTTATTGAATTTTCTTCTAATATTTTGACCTCTAGTTGATCTCCCTATTTGAGATCTACTACATGTCTCACTTTCGTCTTCTATTTCTACATTTCCCTCACTCGAGGAAGACACATCCAACAAATACCTATTTGGTGATACCTGTGCACCATCAAATGAGAGAGTTAGTTGGTAATGAGAGAGATATTTTGCAAATGAGGGTAATATTGATGAAGAAGTCGGCCATAAAGTTGATGTTGAGATTAAAATTTGAGTAAGTCCAACTAGGGCCTCAAGTGTTGATAACTGTATTAGATTTGCTACTAATGTTGAGGTTTGAAAAACTGAGGAAGTTTGCTTTTCTTGTAATTTTTTTAAAATATATTATTTCTATAAGGTGTATTGACTTATACCTGTCGATCCATGAGACTGTGCAGGATCCTCGTCAAAGGGGTTCAGGTTCCTGCACCAACAATTGAGCATCATAAGCATTACATTTGTAATTTGATAAACAATAAATACTATAGTATCATAAGCATCATAAGCATCACATATGTATCATCATATATGTAATTGAGCATCATAAGAATCACATATGTATCATCATAAACATGTAATCCATCACATACATATCATAAATCACCATCCATCACATAGCTAATAAGTAGTCCACATTCCATAAATAAACACAAAGTTCAAAAAATGTCACATGTATCATCATAAGCATGTAATCCATCACATATGTATTTTAAATCACCATCTATCACATAGCTAGAGGTGCATCATGAATTAATTAAGTAATGGCATTAAAATTCAAAACATATGAATTATTTATGTAACCATATAAGTCAAATCAATTTCTATCAAGATATCAATATTAAATAGATAATATAATAATCACATCTCATACATTTCATTCATGTCATTGATCTTCTTCTTCATCCAACTCATCATCATGACCATCATGATCATGATCATGATCAAGATGATGGTCATCATCATCAGCATCATCATCATCATCATCATCATCGTCATCGTCGTCGTCGTCGTCGTCATCATCGTCGTCGTCATTGTGTTCGTCATCACCATCACCATCACCATCACCATCACCATCACCATCACCATCACCATCACCATCACCATCACCATCACCATCATCATCATCAGCATCATCATCATCATCATCAGCTTCTTCTTCGTGTACATTTCCATCAGGAACATCATTGACTAACTGTCAATCGTGATCATCATCTATATCATCTTCTACTTCTTCGGTATCTTCTTCTTCCATCACATTATACATTATCGGCCTTCCTCTTGGATCATGTCTAACAACAAATGACCAACCCAGTTTATGTGGAACCTCTGAGTAAAATACTTACTCACATTGACTTGGAAGAACATAGGGCTCATCCCCAACTCGTTCAAACGACCTTGTATTAACCATTGTAAATCCATTATCATGTTCGATAACAGTTCTATCAAGATCATTTTTATTCAGTCGTAGCCTATACCATTTGACGATGAATAGAACTAATTTGAAGGAATTAAAGTCACACTCAAGTATATCATCCAAAATTCCATAGTATTGATTTTGAGACTCTTGAGGATGTATGTTGTTTCTAGATGAAATATTGGTCACCTCAAAGACTGCAGTTATCCCAGAATCACAAGTTTTCTTCTTGTCATCCAACTGTTTGATGCAAAATTTATGACCATTGTAGCACATAGCCTTGTGGTGTTTGACCTGCAATATTTCTAACATATTAAAATTATTGCATCATGAGTTGATAAACATACGGGTGATTAATAAAATAATACGTACCTGTTGATCTCTTAAACCATATGCTAAATCAATTTCCCTTTGTGTAACATTGGAATCTCCATTACGATGAGCTTCTTTAACCAATGAAGCGACACCATCCCATGTTAATGTGCGACCATAATGTTGACATCGTTCAATCCACACCATCATCCAATCAAGATTGTTTGCAATATACAAATGTAGCGCATCCCACTCCCGACCAACTGTACAAATAATTAATAGACCACTTACAACTGATTTATTTAGAAGATGAAGAATTAATTTACTACAATAACATCTTATAATTACCTCTCACTTTCTTCAATCTACCTTTCCCCATCAAGTGCTCCCCTTCGAATTTATTAATGGGGTTGGGATCCCAAATGCGATCTACGTGGATTTTTGTTGCAAACTTAGGAAGATATTCAGTAATGTACACCATAGTTTGGTATACCATATATCCCTCCACCATAGAACCCTCAGGATGTGCTCTTTGTCGAACCAAAGCCTTCAAAAATTTCAAGTGCCTCTCAACCATCAACATTGACCTAGTGTGTACAGGTCCACACAATTCGATCTCCTCAGCTTGGTGTATGAGGTAGTGTTCTTGTGCATTGAAAAAAGTTGAAGGTAGACACTTTTGCATTTCACACATTAGATGAGGGATTTTTCTCTTCCAATATTTTATATCTTCCTTGTGGATTTCTTTAGATGACAACCACCTAAAAGAAATTGAAGACGCAAAAATATATAAACGAGACTTTACAAAATAATATACAATATATTGCATAACAAGTAAACCAAATGGCAAATATAATATCTATACAACAAATTGAACAAACATCACTACTTACCTCATGTATTTTCCAAGATCATATATGACTTGCTTGATATTATTGTTGAAGTGGTCTGGGAGAGATAGAGGTAGAACGTACTGCAACAATTATAAAATGATCTTTTCATTGTTTTCTAACATAATACAATGAAAAGTACATGTGTAGTATACAAATATATAGTAAATACACAAGAACGTGAATTACCTTAATGAAGGTATGCCAATCATGCATTTTCATCCCTGGCCCAAATTCACTCTTCTTTGATATGAGATTGTTTATGTTCGCAGCAAATCCTGTGGGAAATTGAATTTTTTGTATGACTTCTTTTATAGAATTGCTTTGCTACTTCGTTAATAACCAAGGAAGGGCACTTATATTAATCTGATCTCCATTGCTATTTGATTGAATGAAATTTTTCATTGCATGATTGGATTCCACAATGTCACTACAAATTTTGATAATTTTTTCTTTGTCACGCCTTCCATCCAATATTTTCCATAATGTCTCTGTTATATTCTTTCCAATATGCATTGTATCAAACAAATGCACAATTTGTAGCTGCTCGTAGTAAGGCAACCTACTGAATTGTCTGGGATAACTTTTTAGTCCCTTTGGAAGTTGGCCATCCATGCCTTGATGACCTTCAGTATCATCAATTACATCATCAGTAAACAAAACATGATAGAAAAATTCAAATTCCAAACATAAACCATTAGATGGAATGACAATACCTTGACAATTAATTCTATTATATTCCAACTTCCATAAGTGAGGAGTCATTCTTCGTGGCTTTGATGTAGTCTCTTCTTTCCCATTGAAAAGATGTTTTTCAGTATTCCGGTACTTACGATTTTTGTGAAGGAAGTGCCTATACTCATCAAATGCCTGCTTTCCTAAACTTTTTGAATGATGGGATTTCATCTTTGGACCACAAACTGGACATGCAAATTTTCCCTTTGTTTGAAGACCTACAAGATAATATAGAATTCTATTAAATCTATTAATTTTTATAATTATAATTATCATGCGCAACTTGAACACTATAATGTACCACAAAAATGTGTTAGCCCTGGGGCATCATGTATTGTCCATACAAGCATTGCATGGAATTGAAATTGTCTTTGTCCTATTGGTCTAGAGACGTCATACATGGTCATTCCATTCCATAACTCTAGCAACTCGTCGATAAGAGGCTCAATATATACATTCATATCTTTAACTTGGTACTTGCCTAGTGGAATGAGCAAAAACATTACATAATTATTATGACCATTTTACTACAATATTTATAATTAAATGTAGATGACTATTAAATGATAAAATACCTGGAGCAATCATTGCCAACATTATGTGCTCCCTCTTTATTGACATCCATGGAGGAATATTATTGTTGATAACAAAAATAGGCCACACCGAGTAAACAGATCTCAACTCTCCAAATGGATTGACACCGTTCGCTGCCAATGAAAGCCTGAGATTATGAGGTTCTTCTTTAAAGTGTGGCCACTTTTCCTCTATGTCCATAAATGCTGAACCACCCGTAGGCATTCGAATAATATCATCTCGACTTCTATTACGTACATGGTAATCCATAAATTATGCCAAGCTAGTGCACCTGAATAATTGTTGCATACGTGGAATAATGGGAATATAACGAAGAACCTTGCGAGACACCTTTTTTGTTATTTGATCTGTTTGATATCTACTGATATGACATTCAGGGCATTCTGTTCCAAATTCATGTTGTTTATGATATATAATATGATCATTGGGACAAGCATCTATTGTTTGATACTCCATTCCAATATCTTTCATAATGGCAGATAATTCTCGGTATGAGCGAGGTAGAATATTTGATGGTGGTAAGAAAAACTCACCTATCAATCTACAACAAAAAAAGAAAGTTTGAGGTGTTAATATAAAGAATATTAATGGTACATGATTCACCATTTATTAACTGTAATGACATGTATGACACACCTTAACATATGTGAGATTGTTATGTTGGATAAACCATTCATAACCTTCAAGTTCACCAACAACAATACAACAGAGAGAAGAGTTGTTTGGGAGCCTTTGTAAAGGGGCTCATATGCCTTCTCAAGAAGAGGTAAATCATGAACATCAAGGTCATCTTGATCATCATGATCGGCTGTGCTAGTACTAAATGTGTCATGGATCAATGTATTTGTACCATCATCTTCAATTGTGTTTTCTGGTGCATGATCGTCATCTTCCATGGGATCATTATCTTCAGCTTCGATATTCACACCTCCATGTTCCTCCACTTCGAAAACCATATTCTTCGGGTTGTGTTGGTCCATATCATGTGCTCTGGGGTTCTCGACCTATATAAAAATGATCAACATAAATAAACCATGATCATGATCTCATTATCATGTGATTTCTTATGTATATAAATTGTTAAAATGATATAATGAACAACTTACCAGTGGATGATAATCATGTCCCCCTTCAATGTGACCATGCCTACAATGTTTCTTAGTTGTTTTGATTAGAAGTCTTCTATTCTTTAAGCCCTTACAAATTTTGCAGGGACAATAACATTTCCCATCACCTTTTCTTTTCAAGTTAGATCATAATCTAGCAATTGTCTCCTTATTTTGTTCTTCTTTGATATTATCTGACATGGTCTTTCTTCACAGGCAAAAAAATCAGGCTATGGAAACTTTAGTGCAAAAGCTTCACAAAAATTGCAAATCGAACCAAAACCATTTAACTCTTCTTTTTCATCTTAAAACATTGAACTTAATAGAGAACATATTTAATATAGTGCACATTACATAACTATACGACTAGAAATTGTGGCTAAATAGAGTGAAGATTCATCATGACTCCAATAATAGTCCCTCATGTGTGCATTTGTGGCATGAACAAAAAAACTCCCACATGGCATGGCCATGTACCTAATGGAGAAGACATGCCTAGGCTACATGCCCAAAAAACATGACTATAATAATAGTCCCTCATGCATGCATTTGTGGCCTGCACACTACAAATCCTAACATATCATGGCAATACACCTCATAGAGAAGACACACCTAGGGCCAAATTGCACATAGCAACGTGCCTCACAAAGAAGACAAGCATAGGGCACATGCCACATAGCAATATGTCTTATGGAAAAATGTGCATGCATGTCACACACCAAAGCTATATGTATACATCATGAGGCACATTCATATGTTATCAAACACAACCTAGTGTATCTAACATGAGTTCCTCTCTACATGTGTGCAAATCTTCCAACACTAATCGCCACTAAGAAGGAATAATATAAAATGCATCTTCAAATATTTGTGTGTGTGTGCGGAATTGTGTCTTTGAACCCAAATCGCTACCATCAACAACATGTAACCATCACCTACACTATATCAAAACATAAGTATGGTGTGACATCATATCTATTTGCATAATTTCAAAACACATGCAAACATGAAAATCATCATAGCATGACAAAAATCAATCTCCACATGTTGGAACAAAGATATAAATAAGATAATAGGGTAAGAGGAAACCCGTACCAAGAACCACATACCAACTATCGGCAATGCCATCAAGATAAATGTAGGATAGGATACCACTATGAGCCATCCAATGGTCCATTCTATGAGGAGAACTAGGGGATACTATCTTTGAAAGGTGTGGTCAATAGAGATAATCCCTACTAATGCCACAATATGTCACCATAGCTTCTTGAGTTTTCCATTCTTCTACTTAACACCACATTTATTGAGTTCCTCAACAGCGAGGTTGGTTCTCAATAGGATGCACAAACATGTAAACACACAAGCATGGTTTCATCATACTTGTACAAGAATACAAATTCATTATTCTAGCTAATTACTTAGTGTAAAAATAACTCCATTACATAACATAGGGCAATAATCACCATAAGTTTTCAAATAAACTGCCCAAACATCAATTGGAGTTACCCTTTCTAAGGTACAAACATAATTTATTTATAACTTCAAAATTAAAATAATCACAATACATCCAAATAAGTTCAATAGTGCATGGAAATAGACAACATGATCCATAATTAAACCCATAAATTACCCTAATTGGATATGCTAATAAAATGGTGTCTCAAATAATAGAGATTATGTTGGACCTATAATAGAGATCCAGAATTTGTTTCATCATACACAAGCATTGTTTCATCATACTTGTATCCAAATACACAATCCATAGATAGGTACTCAGTACCACAATCTCATGGGTACCCTTTTAGCTGAATTTACCCTATATTTAGGTGAATCTACCCTTGTATCATTCCTTGATCTAGTATGTCATTCCACCAATCAATAATTTTTCCATATTCTTGGGAGAATACACTATCCCTTAGGTGAATATGCCATATCCTTAAATGAATCCTCCTTGTCATCATCCTAAGTCCTCTTTTTGTTAAGTCTTATCCCTTCATCTTTAGGAAAATCCACCTATCCTTATGTGAATCTTTAGGAAAATCCACCTATCCTTATGCATTCTATGTGAAGAGATTCTTTCTTGATCTTGAGCATTTTTATGCTCTAACATTCAACTTTAGTCCACATAATAATCCAATAGAAACTATCCCTATTCACATGTGGCCATGGTTTAATGCAAGAAAGGATCATGCTCAAGTTTAGCGACAATGTAGATAGAGTAGTGGTAATGACATGTCATACGATGTCCCTAATTTTGAGTTGTTTGTGATCCCCTCATAAAGTTATACGAGGAGGAAGATGAAGAAGAGAATGGATGAAGTAGAGGAAGCTCATGTGAATGTTTCTGGGTCTATTGCATCCTACACAAGTTAATTCTAAACTGTCACAGTGAAGGGGTATTCGAACATTCAATGATTCTTGTCCTTTTAGGTGTTTTATGTTTTGTTGTTGATGAAAATGGTGCAAAAATTGCTCCCTCGGTGTTGAAGTCATCATTGAACTCTGCCCCAAGAATTCCAGGTAGGTGTTTGGATTTTGATAGTGCTATGGGCGAACAACATTCACATGATTTCTAAGAGTAATGTAGGACTGTTATTAGTGGTTGACATTTTGATTTCTCTCAGATACATGTCGTTGACTGTAAATGACAAAATAAAATACCATGTTAGTAGGTTGACAATCTGTGGCCATCGAAGGTAATTTGAAGGTATTCAATTGGTGCAACATGCATTCTCTACGTATATAGATAGATGTCCTCTCTAGTGCCTTATTGTAGAAAAATTGTTGTTGGCCATTACATGGCATGAAGTACACTTTGCATATCTGTTTATGACTGATTATCGGTTGCTGCTATATTTTTATATCAAACAATGCATTTATTTATACTCATTATTTCATATTAGCAGTGATAGTGTAGATATGCTTGACAATTCCCCGTGTTTTGATTTCTTGCAATGAGATACATGACATTTTATCCAACATGGACTGTCAAACTTAACGGTTTGGGCTTACTTGGCACCTCACTGATTTGTCTTTTAAACAAAAAAGTCCCACATATTCAAATGTTTATTTTTCCTTTTCCATGTTTATATTTCATTCATATTCATATAACATTTATCTATATACACCTCAGATTCACTCTACTGATGTATATGTCTATACAGGTCTGTCACACTTGTGATTTGCATTATCTAAGTGACACATCAATTAAGTACATTACATGTGTGTTGTGGAGAATGTTTGTGATTTTCTATCCCTATTTATAATCAAGATTAAGCCTTTATTTGTTTCATATTTTGAATGCTATAGTTAACACAAAACTTACAATATTTCATTCTCTTCATCTACAGGTTATTGGCAATTCTTATTGCTAGCAGTGAAAATTTGTCACGTCTTTTGGCACTTCCTGATAATGTAATGAGAACCATTGTTCTAAAAAGTATTGATGACCCTAATAGGGATGTGTGGAATGTCCGTGTCAAAATACAACACTTTTTGGACCCTATGTCGATCTTTCAAATTGATTGTTGGAATTGGTTTCTCATGCCACATGTTGGTGTCGATCGACAATTGTGGCACATTCATCTTTCCATGATCTTTTGGCCCATGATTCTTCCATAGTTTGAATTGTTGTGCATGTTTACATATACCCATGCACAAGGATGAACCACAATTACAATGTATGGTGACTCGATTGAACATGTGGCCAATCATTTTTCATCGAATCTACTGTTTATGAACTACACAACCTCATTCAGGAGAAGAAGCAGGACAACTAGACGGTCTAGATTTTGTAGGATCTAGTCTAGATTTGACTCTTAAACAAGATTAAAATGAAATGTATTATTTTCAAAACACTTATTGACATTTATGTATTGTTAAAACACAAATTGATGAAATTGGGCAAGACCCTATGTTTTATACTATCTTTCATTTTGCGAACAAGTTTATGTCTTTCTATTTTTTGTTATGCAATGTACACATTTTTATTTGATGGATACATTACAATTATGAGTTAGCATTGCCATTTATTTAAATTAGTTGCGTTTTGCAATTTTGAAGGGTTTTTTTATGTCAACTTTGATTCAATCACTCCTTATTCTCTATCATTTGGTTGGCACAAGGTGAAAAGATGTTAAAACTGAAAGCAAAATACTACATATAGCTTCTCCTACAATAGAAAATGTAAATATTTTTTTTTGAAATGATGAGTGATGTTTTGAGAACGGTTACGACTCATGCCTTCCTAAAGGCCAATGGACTCAACAAATAATATGTTTTTTTCTTCTAGTCACTTGATGTGCTCTTATCTCAATAGTCATAGGACTAATCTTGTAAGTCCTTTCTATAGGTTTTCTTCAAGATATAAAATCTTTTAGGTATCTTCATTGTCTACAACAACTTGGCTGTCATTAATCATTGTTTTTAGATGGCTGCACTGTATCATGTGATTGCATGAAAAAAGGCAATTTCAATTGAATCTTGTGTCATTGTTTTTGTTTGGTTGTCTTTGGTTGTCTCTATCTGATGGACTCTATAAACCTTGTTTTTGGATGATCATTATTGTCTTTCTATAGCTTATTGACCTCCATTTATGGAACATCCTCAAAGTCTACGATTGTCACTAGCATGATCCTTGCTCATTAAGATTTGGACCATACTATTGATATGCCAACTAATTGATAGCTTCTAGGAAATTGCTTTTTCTTTTGCTCTTGTTAGAGTTTTCTCTATACTGTCACAAAAATACATGACAATATGACATACTATCCTTATTCTCATATTGTCACTTTTACACTCTTATTTGTAGTAATGGCTCTTTACAATGGACTACTAATTTGCCCTCTTCATGGTACAAATTCCTCATGTTAGGATGTTTGTCCATGTGAAACCTTTGGTTCTAGAGTGGAGACTATTCCTTAATAGGTGTGAGAAACTATCATGGTAGCTAAAGGTCCATGCACTTGTATCCATTACAAACTTCTATTACAAACTTTTAGAGTTGCAACTTCCACGAGCCCCTCTAAGATTCCAAAAATATTGTCTTTGGTCAAGAATTCTGATGATGGCTTTTGATTTGTCTTAATAAGAATTCATCATTACTAGTGTTTGTTTTGTCTTGACATTCATCTCTCCCTCATTTATACCCTACTCTTTTGGATACTGTCTCAGAGATTACACTGATGTTTTCTCATATTTATTGTTGATAAATAAACCTTACCTTGACAACGAAAGAATTTTTTTATAGACATATAGAAAATAATTAAATGTTTGCCAGCATCCTACCTGCGTGTGCCAAAATAGGAGCTTTCGAACAAGGTATGGACATCCATCAAAGCATAATCAAGAGAGCATTGGAATATAGGTTGGTTCTTGTCCAACAAGATTCAGGACGTAGGGTTTCAAAAAGGGAGATATGGAGGGTGTGAATTTACCCTCATGGGTACTGATTAAGCCTTCAAACAAACCAAATCGATCCCTGCCCATGTACTTCGCCAGATTAGTGCTAAACAAAAATAATCAAGGTTAATGCAGATCAAAAATAATGGCATATTTGGTTGGGTTTAATTTAGAGTAGAGACAACATTGAGAAATTAAGCAATAAAAGATCGATACTATATATATATATATATATATCTGCCATGATTTGCAGGAACTGTGAAATGAAAACAAACAAAACAAACAAATGAATACCAAAAGTATTACCCAGCTGATTTGTGGTGAGGAGAAGTAAATAATGGCATGGTCTCAAACAATTTGAACTCCACCTTTGCAGGCCAATCGAAATATAGCAAGAAATTGGAGGGGTTATGATTTTGAAAGAATCCCCAGCCTATCATTTTCAACCTATGATAAAATACATTACCAAGATCGTAGGAATGCACAAAATGGATTAATTCAAAAAAAACCTTACCTTGCTTGTGCAGAGATCGCTTCGGCAGGAGGGGCAGGGAGGCAAGATGGTTGTCGCTTGTGCTTTCAAAATGAAAATGCGTTGTGTTTTTTTTTTTTAATAAAATGCCCGAGGTCATCGGAATTTCGACGAACATGGGCATAGGTCATCGGAATTCCGACAAACACGGGCATTTAAAAAAAAAAAATCAAATTTTCACACAATGCTCCTTGTCTGTCGGAATTTAACCCCAAATGTATTAGTGATAGTTCTTTGTGATATATATTCTATTATTGATTAAGTTATTTGATTGATTAATTACTCAAGACATTATATATATTTTGTATATGACATTATTAGGCTTTATATATTAAGCATACAAATTAAGCACATCCCCATGCATACCACAAAGAACAAGCATTTTATTGCCTATAACTTATTAATAGTTATGATCATATTTGATCCATGAAAATGATCATTGGATGCTTTTGATTCCTTTCCTTTATATCTCTCAATTCGAGGGAGAGGTCACACCTCTTCATCATGTATTACCTTTGGCAAGAGACACACCCTTTCACCATTAGCATCCTTTGAAAGAGTGAAACTCTTCATTATTTCTCCCCTTTGAAAGGGACACAACCTTTCACAATCAAAACTACACTTCTCCTTCCCCAATATCCTTCTCAAACGAGAATCTCTTCTCCATTTTTATATCTCATTTTTGAGGGAGTCACAATAAGATAAGAACTCTAAGAACTCTTTCAATGGCCAAGAATGACAAAGATAATATCGAATTGGTTCTCTCAATATAAAAGAAGAGAAATATTCTAATATTATAAAGAAGGCTTGTTGTATCTGAATAAACAATAAAAAGGTAGTGTTGGCTAAAGAATTCAATAATTGCACCTATTTTGAATTATGCTAAAATTAAAAGATTTGATCAGTAAACAAATAAGGGCAATATTGACTCAAGAAGTTAATAAAAGCAATTGGTGAGGGAAAAGATTGAATCCCCAATTCACATGTAGTGGCGAAGGATTTAGTCAAATTGCAAGATAGGCTAAGTTTCATTCCATTCATCATGGGCACAAACTATCAGGATGAACACATTTGAGTAGGTAGGTTCATGGTAGGTATTTTCATGTAGTGCATCCCAACTCATTGGAACATTCAAAGCCCTACCCTACTGATGCGCTCTCAAGTACCCTAAGTAAAAATGCCAACTTTTAACAGACTGTTTCTTGGAATCTAGGACACATACGATATATCTGTTTGAATCTATAGGTTTATGTGAGTTCAGTCAACAATGACCTATCTCATATTTTAAAGACATAAATCCATTTTCATAGGGTAGCAATTTTTTAGTTGGTGCAAAAATTGTCAGATGCATGCAATGCAAGGTTGCAAGATAGGCTAAGTTTCTTTTTGTTCATTGTGAGCACAAACTATCAACATGAGAATGCCTGAGTAGGTAGGTTTATGGTAGGCACACTCTTGTAGTGCATCCCAACTCGCTAGAACATTCAAAGCCATGCCCTATCAGTGTTGTCTCTCAAGTGCCCTAAGTCCAAAAAAATGTCAAACTTTGACGGACTATTTCTTGGAATCTAGGACACATACAAATGATCTGTTTGAAGCTATAGGGTCATGTGAGGCCCATCTATAATGATATATTTCATATTTTGAATAATCAAAGCCATTTTCACAAGGTAGCATTTTTTCAGTTGGTGCAAAAATAATCGGATACATGCAATGCAATGTTGTATGATAGGCTACGTTTCATTTCGTACGTTGTGGGAACAAACTATCAACACGAGCACATCTGGGTAGGTAGGTTTATGGTAGGTATGCTCAAGCAGTGCATGCCAACTCACCAAAATGTTTAAAGCCATACCCTACTCACACTATCTCTCAGGTGCCCTAAGTCTAAAAATTTGTCAAACTTTGATAGATTGTTTCTTGAAATCTGAGATACATAGGGATGATATATTTGAAGCTATAGGATCATGTGAGACCCATCTACAATGACTTGTTTTAGACTTTGAAGACTCGGAGCCATTTTCATAAGGTAGAATCTTAAATTAGGACATGTACTCATAAATAGTCATATAAAATTTCAAGTAGAATCATTAATACAAAATTCATCAAAAATATCCATTTATGCATTTATAATCAAACAGTACAAAAATTACATATACAAAAATTTGCCTCTAAAGATGGACAAATCACCTCATGGCCATTTAAATATGCAATTTTTTAATGTACAAATCAGTTCATGACCGTTTAAATATACAAAATTTAGCATTTATATATGCACAATTAAGCTCATGACCATTTAAATATACAAATTTTGGTGTCTAAATATGCACAAATCAGATCATGGTAGTTTAAGTATACAAAATTTTGCCTCTAAATATGTATAAATCAGCTCATGGTCATTTAAATATACGAAATTTGGAATCTAAATATGTATAAATCAGCTCATGGCCATTAATATATATAAAAAATAAATGTAGAACAATTTTCCAACAATATATACAAAATTCTCCAAATCATTCTACTTTGAATCGTAGAATCATGCTTCATTGTAATGCTCCAACACACTAAAAACTTGTAAATGACCCAAAATTAATCAAGTGAGCCTACTAGATCAGATCTAACCCTTATTGTGTCAAGTACTGCTTCTTGGTCATATTCACAAACTCTCCATAAATTCTTGTTATGAGGTCTACCATGATACTTAATCAATTGAATATTTATAGTTGCAACAACAATGAAGAATATTTCTGTGTGTTTCAAAGTCCTTGGACAACCAAATATCATAATTCTTGATAGGGTATCTTCTAAGACATGTCCCTATCTTGAAAATAGATCCTATTGGGTACTCAATACCCTCTATGTCAATTATTATGGTTGTCAATTTTCTTTTAGGCTCAATACAATGATACAAAAAGTAATCCATTCCTTCTGCATTGCTCTCGTATGCAACAACTACATACACATGACCTGCATTTTATAGAATGATAATACAAAAATAATGCGAGATGTAATAAAAGGAGCCAAAAAATTAATTTGAGTAAAGTAATAAACTGAAAAAATCACCCAGTTCCACTAGGTCTGATACATGGTCGAAATCCACTGATGCTTTAATTTGGTTCAATTCTAGTGCTTTGGGAACTTGATATGTATCAATGGGAACCAACTGTCTACAAAACCATTTGTCAACCCACTCTTGTGATTCACATTCTTCCCACAAAAAAATAATACATGAAGAGCAAAAATATGCAATCTCTCTAGTACAAATTACTAGTGAACTTGAATTTGAACTTCTAAATGAGTGTTTGTAACTCGATCCTACAACTGTACAACAATCTTGATAGTTTTCAATGTTAGATTCATTGATCAACCAAAAATATCTATGAAACATATATGTACCTGCATTACCTGGTCTTATCATAGAGTTACACCATCGCACAATTGTTGCTACATCTATCAACTCAGCACCAACTTCGTACTTCAATTCTTCTCTAGCAAGGGTTGTTTTTATGCATGCTCTTATGCCATCATGCTCTACCTTTCCATGTCCAGCCTCAATGAAATTCCAAAAATATTGTACACCTCTTGTCACATGCATCCTACTCAACCAATAGAACATCCTTGCATACTTGAATTGTGAGGTGCAATTATCTGACCATATTATGTGTTGGTTGTATCTTATATTTTTTTCCCTTAAATTATCGTAGAAAACTTTAAAGCATCCTTGCACAAAATCTGACGAATGAGTATGATCATCATGGATATAGAAGTGATACTCTCTTAAAACCTTTCTATCCTCCTTTGTGCTATCATCTACATGCATGAATGCTATGTGTACAAAAATAGTAACTTGTTTAAAATGACAATACATAGATTGCATTTCATTTTGAGGTTGTAGTGTATAATTCTCAGTAAAATCAATGATAGAGACAATGGTAGCAAGAAGAAATATGTCCTTACGTAACTTGAATGGCTCATCTAACCACTAATCTCTATGTGTATACATTATGTACTCATAAACTAGTTTCTCTTGAAACATTCTCATAAATTTATCTACATGTATCATTTTCCACTATCTCGCATCTCTTCAAATGTTTCCCATATTTAACCCCATATGTGATTGTCTTGTATTTTCCAAAAGGAACTAGTTTCTTACTAATTTCATATGTGCTCTCTAAATGTAGACATCTAGGTAAATGTTGCAAACCACCACATGTAGCACAAGAACCTTTCAAACACATCATCTTATAATAAATGCAACCATCATCTCTTTTACATAGTACACTTGAAATAAATTCTCTTGGTGACTTAGGAGGTGCTTGTATACTACATTCCCGCAAAACATCATTAGTGTGTAAAGTAAAACATATATGAAGATAAATATCATAGTGCATGGAAAATTCAATATGCATCCTACAACAACATGTGGTGCATGTACATGATTAATCTTAATATAAAAAGGTTTTTCCATTTCAAAAAATCTTTGACTAATTCTTATTTGAGAATACTTTTGAAGGAATATTTCATATAATTTTGTTTGAGTCATATCCAAATAGTGTTTGGCATGTGGCTCAGGATTTCTAGATCCAATTCGCCTTAGATAACAACATCTCTTTGGTTGGGCAAAACCCTCATGTTGTCATGCCAAAAAATTTCAATTAATGTTCTTAATGCACCAACAATAGCCTTGTCTTTGCATGGAAGTCTACCCAAGACATCCATGAAGAATTATTCTTATGATCCTCTATTTTCTCATGCCTCTATAATGAATTCAGTAATTCTATTCTACTTATGTTTAATGAGTTAATTATTTTTCTTATTAAACGATCTTTTTTTATTTTCTTGCTCATTATGATTGATGTAACATTAGAATCTTTAGTGCGTGATTTTGAACCAATTAATTGATATGCATCAAATAGATTTCTCACAGTAGTTCTTTCACTATTATTTATGGATGATCTTAAGCACAAGAATTTTTATTTTCTCTCTAAATTTTAAATTTTTTAATCATTTCAATGATTAATTGGCATCTTAGAGTTTGATTTAAGCTTTCAAAATAGTGTTTCCATATTGTTTTAACCATTGTTACACAAGTTCGTTCGTGTATTTTATCGGGTATTGGCTTGAAAATATTCTCATCAATGCCAATTAGATACTTTGGTTTCCTACGAATAATTCTAGGAGGTATTAACATTGCTACACTCCATGCATTAGCTACATTCATTACATCAAATTAAGTTGGCTTATGTTCATCATTTGACTAATTATTGCTTGTGGTTTCTTCTTCAATTTCATTAGGTTCATTTGGTAAATCAAATTGAGTTGGTGCATGTTAATCGCTTGATTGATTATTGATTGTGATTTCTTCTTCAATTGCATTAGGTTCATTTGGTACAATGAATTGAGATGGTGTAGATGATACCTTCTTGTCCCATTGATCTTAGATCATACGCTCCCTTTGTCTTTCCTTTTATGCCTCTCATTGTTCAGATGTTCCTTGCTTGTTCTTTCCCATTGTTCATTATGATTGTCCTAAATAGAATAATTTTGCTCATATATGTTACAAAAACGTATACAATCAAATCACCATTAAAAATGTGTATTATCATTATTTTTAATAATAAAAGATATTAAACAATCAAAATAACATTGAATAAACCAATTAGCATGACAATTCAATCATTTGAACTAATATAAAACAAAGGTTCACTTACTTTGACATAAACTATCACAGAATTGCAAAATTAGTTGCAGTGGGGCCTTCAACAAATTCCAAAAGTGCTTAATTATGTGGCCATTGACATTAAAATTTATGAGAAAGAAACGTGTATGGGTTATGTTTAATTAACCCGTTCCTGTATTTAGTCCCTAAAATACCTCAAGGAACCAACATTCGTAATTCCAATAACCTGTACAGGTTTTTTATAGAAAAAGAACCCATTTGTGTTACTTAGAGTAGAGTAGAGAGAGAGAGAGAGAGAGAGAGAGAGAGAGAGAGAGAGAGAGAGAGAGAGAGAGAGAGAGAGAGAGAGAGAGAGGACACCATATGACCCCTTAGGACAATATAATGTCCTAATAGTCATATGGTGTCCTAAGGGGTCATATGGTGCTCTAACACATGTGTGGCCCCTTAAGACCCCATATGACCTCTAAAGACACCATATGACCCTTTAGGACACCATATGACCCCTCAGGACACCATATGACCCCTTTTGATATCCTAGTACACGACATGATCTCTGAGGGCACCATATGGCATCATATGACCCCTTTGGACAATATGATGACCTAATGGGTCATATGGCATCCTAAGGGGTCATATGGTGTTCTAACACATGTAAGGCCCCTAAGGACCCCATATGACCCCTAATGATACTATATGACCCCTTAAGACGCCATATGACCCCTCAAGACACTATATGACCTCTTAGGATACTATGATGTCCTAATGGGTCATATGGTGTTGTTATGAGTCATATGGTGTCCTAAGGGGTCATATGGTTTCTTGAGGGGTCATATGGTGTTGTTAGGGGTCATGTGGTATCGTTAGGGGTCATATATGGTCCTAAGAGGCCACACATGTGTTAGAAAACCATACGACTCCTTAGGACACCATATGACCCATTAGGACATCATATGGTCATATGCTACCACACATGTTTTAAGAAACACCATATGACGCCTTAGGACACCATATGACCCATTAGGACATCATATTGTCCTAAGGGGCCACACATGTTTTAACAAACACCATATGACCCCTTCAGACACCATATGAACCATTAGGACATCATATGATCCTAAGGGGTCATATGGTGTCCTAAGGGGCCATGTCATATACTAGGATGTTAAAAGGGATCATATGGTCTCCTTATGAGTCATATGGTGTCATGAGGGGTCATATAGTTTCTTAGGGTCATATGGTGTCTTGAGGGGTCATATAGTGTCCTAAAGGGTCATATGGGGTCCTAAGGGGCCACACATGTTAAAACACCATATGACCTCTTAGCACACCATATGAACCATTAGGACATCATATTGTTCTAAGGGGTGATATAGTGTCCTAAGGGGTGATATGGTATCCTAAGGGGTCATGTCATGTACTAGGATGTTAAAAGGGGTCATATGGTGTTCTGAGGGGTTATATGGTGTCATAAGGGGTCATATGGTGTCACCATAGATCGTATGAGGTCCTAAGTGGCTACACATGTGTTAGAACACTATATGACCCCTTAGGACACCATATGACCAATTAAGATATCATATTGTCCTAAGGGGTCATATGGTGTCCTAAGGGGCCACACATGTGTTAGAACACCATGTGATCCATTAGGACGCCATAAGAGAGAGAGAGAGAGAGAGAGAGAGAGAGAGAGAGAGAGAGAGAGAGAGAGAGAGAGAGAGAGAGAGAGAGAGAGAGAGAGAGAGAGAGAGAGAGAGAGAGAGGGAGGGAATGCAATCTGCAAAGATATTGAGAGACGATATATATTATATATATATATATATATATGCATTATTTAACATACATATATGTATATACATATACATACACAAATTATATATATATATATATATATATATATATATATATATATATATATATATATATATATATATATATATATATATATATATATATATATATATATATATATATATATATATATATATATATATATATATATTTCTATATATTGGTATGTTTTTTTGTCAACATAACCCGCACAGGTTTTTAGAGCTAAAAACCTTGATTGGCCTTTTATATTTTAAAAAATGCATTCGTGCTTTTATTTTTAAAAAACCCAATCACGTTTAGGATCGTTAAAAGCCTTGGATGACAAGGTTGAGGCTTGGGAGTTTGTTTTCCCTCCATTTCCCTCATTTTTTACATGGTTTGTTTTATTAAATGGGTTTCTCAAATTCCTCATCATTAGGTTTACACCTCATTGACTGGGTATTTGTAGAATTACCACCATAATTTCACACGTATTTTGAGCTTTCTAACCATTTACTTTTTTCTATATTTGGACAACATTAACATAATAAAGTTTAATTTTTTTTACTAGTGCCTCCATAGTTCTCAGAGACATGTGTACCATTTTTTAAATAAATTTTGATCTACATATCCAAGTTTAAAACAAATCATATATTATTTATTGCACTTGATTCTTTACAGTTTCAAAAAAATAAAATTGTATTTTCATTTATTTTGATGCAAGTTATGGTTCGCACATGAACATGCATCTAATTTTTAGGATGTGCCCATTTCAAAAAATCATTTAAAAAGAACTCAACAAAAAATACACTTCGAGTGCTCACTCTTAAGTGTCTTTCTACCAAAGGATTTGTCAAAATACTAAATCTAACATTGACTTTTTTGATGCACACACTAGACAATATGTTATGTTTTTCAGAAGAAAAAAAATCAGGAACTTTTTTTGTGCGCAAATGATTTGACCCTCTTAATCTTATCCATTTTTAAAAAAATTTAATATTTTAGAAAATAGATTCAGAGCACTACAATTATTGTTGTTTTTTCATCTTCTAATTTTGATTTCATGACTCTCAAATTGATCTTCCAAGTTCAGGTTTACCTTATTTCAAAAAAAAATGTGTCCACTTATATCCCCATTTTTCACACCATCTTGGTGCACTTATCCTAAGTTATCAAACAAATTACTCCCTTTTATTCATGGCTTATCTTCAATTTTTGTTTCAAATACATTATTCTCAAAATTAGAGTATTCTTGTCCTAAAAATACTTTGTAGTCTTTGTTGTAGTTAATTTTTCTTATGTTGTCCTAGGTTCATTTGCACTTTCTTAGGTTCATTAGGATTGTCCTACATTCATTTGGATTGTCCTAGGTTCATTAGAATCATCCTCTATTAATTATGGCTATCATACGTTGATTATAAATGTCCAAAGTTTATTAGGAATATCCTAGGTTGATTAGGATTGTCCTATGTTCATTTGGACTCTCATACATTCTCTACAATTGTCCTAGCTTCATTGGGACTATCCTAGGTTCATTAGGATCACTCTTTTATTTTATTTTCATCTTTTTGGTACCATCTTAGCATTGTAAACTATTTAAATTGATGAGTGCCAAACCATTGCTAACACAGTGAACTATCATATTTAAAGGTATTACATATTTACCTTTTCTTTACACTGTCACTCTTGGAAATATTGCCATTGTTCTTTTTCAATGTAACAATGTTATTTATCTAAATCTCTTCAGTCAGTGTCATGCTTGACCTTTTAATATATTGCTACTTATATAAACACTTCTTTTGTAGGTATGGTCCAAGTAGCATATATGTTGTGTCATAAATTCTACTTATTTGAGTCTCTATGAATCATATCACTATTATTTTTTGCTTCATACAATGTTGAATACTATACATATTGTACTAATGTTGACTAACACCTTTCTTTAATATTGTTACTTTTCTCATTATTCAAGGCATTATCATTTCTCATGATGGATTTTCTTCATTCATCCACTTGCCTCAAGTCTTAGCAAAGTGTCATCCATGCTTTTGTTGTCATATATGTTTTATAAACTTTAATTAAAAAGAGCTCAATACCCCATAGTATTTTAAACTATTATCTTCAGTTTATGTCAATCTAGGAGTGGTAAAAGAGAAAATGAGAGAGATAAGAACAAAGAGAAAGCAAGGGATGGGAAAGAGGGAAGGAGAGGTAGATAGGGAGTGATTCCGATACCTAGAGAGGGGATAGATATAAAGGTGAGGGAGAGGAAGAAGTTTACAAAAAGAGAAATAGGGGTAAGGAGTCAAGGAGAGAGGTAGAGAGGGAGGTAAAGAACTAGAGAGGTGAGAGATATAAGTCCTAGAGCCTAGGGAGAGAGGGAAATAGACTTAGGGGAAAGATAGAGTGAGAGAGATATGGGGAGAGAGAGGTTGATAATGATATAGGAAAAGAGAGGTAGAGAGATAAAGATGGTGGAAGGAGAGACCTAGGGATGGGTAAAGAGAGGGTGGGAGGGAGAGGTAGTGATTGAGAGAATGGAGAGAGGGGAGAGAAATAATATATAATATATTAATAATATATTATAAATTATATATTAATATTATAATATATTAATATCATCTTCGGATATGTAGTGTCGCAGTTAAAACACTTCGTTGGTGAAGTGACCACCAAGGTTCAAACCCCTGCTGGGCCATTGTGCTCATAGGCCTTGTGTCTTTGCTGGGCCGTTGTGCTCGCAAGTTTGAACAAGTGTGGGGATGAGGTCCCTCGGTTGTGGCCTCACTGGTTCATAGCTCCAGGTCAAAATCGTTTCACGTGGAGCTGGAGGGCGTGTCATGCCAATGTCACTGGTCATGTTAAAAAGTATACCAGACATTATAATATATATATATATATATATATATATATTATATTAATAATATATGTTATTACATATTATTAATATATAATAAGACAAAAATATTAAAACATATATCCAATACCTATGGGTATTTTAAACCTAATATTATGACTGATGTGGGTCATTTTCACCCATGCTAAGCACGGTTTGGAGTTTTCCAACAATTCGATATCCGAAAAAATTAGATATCTGATTGCTACAATAAATTTTAATCATTTACCAGCATCAAGTATGAATTTTTTTCGTATTCCTTCGTTTTAATCTTTCATTTGCATTTTTTAATTTTTTTAATATTTTTTAGTTATAAATGAGGTTTTTTATTTCAAATACACATTTTTGTTTAAAATCTGTTAATTATATAAATTTTCAACTTCAATCAAGTAATATGGCTAAAACCCATAACCACCACAACCACCAAACTCTCCGCCACCAACCCCACCTCCCCCCCCCCCCCCCCCCCCCCCTCAATTCATGATTTAAAATTGGTCAAAAATTGGATCAATTGAGGAGCATTTCTAAGTTGAATCCCTTGTTTATTACCATTTTTTATCACATTATGATCAATAATCTCTAATGTAGAAGCCCTCACCATTGAGCACAATGCCTCTCTTTTGTGGTGAGATGCCTTAAGGGAACAATATGTAGATGGGTTGTCCTATGATGAGGTGAAGAACCTCAAACTATTAAAAGCTAGAATAGCCACCCTATTTGTTAATCCCCACACTAGACAACCTATTTATGTGAAGAAACAAAAAATTTCTATAAAATAGTGTGTGAATGATGATATGAGAGATAACTTCTGGGATCATTAGTGAATGCTTTTTGATGGACCACTCAACAATAATCTCAATGTGCCATTTTATTTTATCAAGAAATTATATGCTGAGTTTGTGTTAGGTAAGGATGTCAACTACTTTGACATCAAACATTTATAGAGTGTGGGTGGAGGTATTCCCCAAGATATACCTGGGTTAGTTTGAGTAGTACAAGGCCCATATGTTCCCCCTCCTCACACTGCTCACCCACCTCTAGTACAACCTCCAAATATTATTGTAGAGGAAACATCACAGACTATATCAACTATTCACTCTTTGAGTGGCCTTTTGGTTTCTCAGATTTGAACACTAGCTTAGCCACATGGCCTTGATGCTATTGGTGGATCAGGTGGTGCTGGCACATCCTCCTTGGGTCCACATGTTTGTGTGTTGCATACTTGCACCATATGCAAGCACATATGCTTGTGTTTTCTTGGACAACCTGTTGATCATCACATTTACACATCTAATTACGAGGTCCATGATATGGATGGTACAACAGATGAGATGACAAGGATTGGAGCATACCTGGGGAGTCCTTGCATGCTAAAGATGAGGAGGTTCATGGATCATACACTGACAGTATAGTGGTAAGACTTAACTTGTAATTTTATTGTGCATTTTATTTTAAATGAATATTTATAAGAGATAGTATTAAGTACTAATGTTTATATACATGGTCTATTTTACAGTTGATGTCTAAGGAGGACATGATACAGGTCTAGGATGCCACCCTCTCAACCATTTCATTTGGCCTTCATGGCTTCATGGTATAATATTATTTCACTTAGTCGTTTACATTTTTTATTGTATACATGCTTGTCATTTAAATAATGATTAATTACATTATATATCAATTTACATTTTTATCTTATTTTACTCTTGTAGGAGTCACCTAGTGCGAGTGAGGTGCGGCTCTATCCAAACTGTGGAAGTGCAATGACAAACAAGGGAAAGGAAATTTAATGTAAATTTGGTTGAATTAAGAGTTTAAAGAATTTATAATGAATATACATGTCTGCATAGATTAATAGTTTCACATACTTGTTATTTTTTATGTACATGGAATTGTTGGTTTCACATCCTTGTTGACTGCTTCTACAATATCTAAAGAAGTTGTAGAAGAGATGCCTCAAGAATGTGTTTATTTTATTTTGTGTTTAGTAAATGTGGTCCTATCACCAATAATTATATGATAACTTGTATCAATTTTATGTTTGTGAACATATATAGGTTGTCTTTGAAAATGTCAGTGACATCTCTTCTCTGCTACAGACATATAATAGGACTCCCAACCATCCTAAGAGAAGATGTAGACTTGAGGTAATGAAGAATTCAATTATAGTTAAATGTATATTGATTTTGATGTTAATTTTTTTATTGTAAATTATCTAATATAACTAATCTCAATTGTGGTTTGAATTTTTCTTGAGCAAGAACCTTCAGAGCCAAAGAGTGCTTCAAGGAGGATCGATTTTGATGATCCATCAGTATTTTAGGATGTGATAGAGATATTTTTGGATTCATATATGGCTATTTGGCATATATGTTTTGTATAGATTTTGAGATGGTATATGCCACATTTTGTAAATCTTTATTTGAGATGACATTTATGCCATTTTTGTATATAGATATACACAATTATTCGACAATTTGATATATAGAAGTTGAGGTTCGATATAATTTGTTCCTCATGTGCATGTATTCTTTGAAACTTTAATCTTGAATGAAATAATTAATAATGGTTAAATAATAAACAATAGCATGTTATATTATATAATCTTGAGAATCGATATAATTTGTCCCATCCAAATCTTAAGTGTTAAATGTGGTTGCCTTGGGCAACTTCACCAAATGTAATGACCATATTGCTATTGTTATTAATCATAGCATGGATGTTTAGTAATGATAAATGACATGTAAATGAAATCGAATTTGATTTCATGTTCTACCTCCTATGCACTTTGACATACTTGAACCAAAAGAATCTCATGTTTATACAGATGTAATAACTATGGTTAATTATGCTTAGTAATGACAAAGGACATGTCATTGTATAAAATTAAAAAGTCATCGTGGGCGTGAACCCTCGGTGCCAACACATTACCCTAGGGCTACTCTTGTTTTGCCTCCCAACTTAGTTGAACGCTCAATGTCATACCCTACTAGCACTGTCCCTTAAGTGTCCTAAGTGTAAAAATTTGTCAAAATTTTGTAGGTTGTTTCTCAAAATTTGTAGCAATTACAAATGATATGTCTAAACCTATAGGATCACGTGAGGCCCCTCTACAATAATCTATATCAAATTTTCAAGATTTGGAGTGGTTTTCCTAGGGCAACAATTTTTCTGTTGACCCAAAAATCGTCAAAGGCATTTAATGAAAAGTTACAATGGAGCCTAATTCTCATTTTGTTCATCATGGGTATGAACTGATGGTTCCAAAATGTCCGATTAGGCAGGTTTACCCTAGTCATGATCCTATTTTGCATCCCAACTCACTCGAACACTCGGTGCCATACTCTAGCAGTGGTGTCTCTTAAATGCTCTAAGTGAAAAAATTATCAAACTATAACAAACTATTTCTTAGAATTTGTGGCACTTGTGAATGATCCATCTGAACCTACAGGATCACGTGAGGCCCCTCTACAATAGATTGTCTCAAATTTTCAAGATTTGGAGCGGTTTTTCTAGAGTAGTGATTTCATCATGGGTGTGAACTATTAGTGCCAACATGTTTGGTTAGGAAGTTTTACCTAGGTATACTCTTATTTTGCTTCCCAACTCGACTGGATGCTCAATGCCATACCCTAGTAGCGCTGTCTTTTAAGTGTCTGAAGTGCAAATTTTTTTCAAAGTTTGATAGGTTGTTTCTCACAATCTATGGCACTTGTGAATGATTTGTCTAAACCTATGGGGTCCAGCAAGGCCCTTTTACAATAACCTATCTTGGGTTTTCAATAATTGGAGTGATTTTCCTATGGTAGCTATTTTTTTGTTGATGCAAAAATCGTTAGAGGCATTTAATAAAAAGTTGCAATGAAGCCTAATTCTCATTCTATTTGTCATGGGGGCGATTTGTCGGTGCCAATGTGCTTGGTTAGATAGGTTTTTAGTCGAATATGTCTATATTATCTATAACTACAACAATATTATGTCTAACATAATCATGATCACGATTACACATAGAGGTGACCATCGTGAACAAGCATAATCATACATCTTTTTCACATATATATCTACTTCCCTTCTGTCTATCCACATCTGTCTGTCTTTCTCCCCTCTCTCCCTATCCATAAAACTCCCTCTTCTTATATCTCCTCTTTGTATTTCTCTCCCTCCCCCTCTCCCGTTCTTCGTATCTTTGTATCTATCTATCCCGCCCTCTCTCTCTCTCTCTCTCTCTCTCTCACACACACACACACACACACACACACACACACACACACACACTCATACACACTCATACACACAACCTCTATTTCTCCCTCCCTATCACTATCTCTCTCTGTCTTTCCTATGTTGTCTCTCTTTCCCTCTCTCTATTTACATCTGTATTACTTAACTCTCTCTCTCTCTCTCTCTCTCTCTCTCTCTAACATAGCATGGGCTTATTGATAATGGAGTTTGATTATCTTTATTATTTAGAGGTTTTATTCGAGGCATGTTTGGATCCCTATAAGTAGATATATAGTTTATTCGAATCACTTATCCATCAAGACCTTTTTCACACAAGCATCATTTGCTAAATGACCTACCAATTAACATTATGTATTCTACAACTGTATACAAAAATAAACTATTTTTTTTTTCCCTAATTGACCTTCCACATCTCTTTGCAACACCCATTGCACACCAATGCATGATTGCTAGTTGTAATCTTGACATATGTATATTCAAGTTGGACAAATATCATGCCAAACATATAAAATGTAAACTTTAGCTATTCATGTCATATGACTATTTTTTGAAAAGTGTATTTATATTTGAAATATAAGTTATTTGGAGTTATCTATATTTAGGATAATAGATAGCTATTTATCAAATATTAACTGGACTAAAATATTAGATAGTTTTGTTTTCATCTTACAAAAAATGTTTTTAAAAAATAGAAGATTTTAATTTTTAATATTTAATAAATAACTCGTTAAGTAGTGGGGCTTAGACGAGCAAATATCTGTCCTCACAATAGAAACTGACACAACCATAGGACCCTCTCCCAAAGCATGTCAAATTCTATCTCTATCAAATTAATGGAAATTTAAGTTGATGGGATCAACTGTCCACATCTCCAACGTCAATGGTATACGGATCAATAAAAAGGTCGCCTTGTAGTTCATTTCGGTGACAATCCAGGCAGTGAAATGATGATAGTCCTGAACTACAACGATGTCACTGGAGGGAACTGGAATGACATCACTAGATAAGAATATCATGATGTCAAAATCAAATTGTCTGTGAATATCATAAATGCATAGCGGTTGACAGTCTGTAGTGTATTCTAATATAAATGCAAATGGAATACTGGATCGACAGTGGAGGCATAAATATGTACAAACGAGTACTTGTCTATATTTGCAGGATGTTTTAGCTGGCATTGCATTTGGGGTATCGATGAATACAGTCAATGAATGAACTTTAATGGCACCTTTAGGGTTGTTGGGTATCGATTTAAGTAGTAAATGATAGCCTATTTAAAATGGAGGAGACGCGAAGGATGTATTAAACTATTGATATTTTTTGGTGTAAATTTTCTCAAAATAGTAAAATGAAAGCATCTACAGAATTTTTTATGGAGAACTGTGAATCCCTACTACAGTTAACCGATAGGCTATCTTATGGGAGGACCTCTCACTGCAAAAGTCTTACGCCTGAATTGTCAGTAAATTGCTTCAGCTGTCGATAATCTATTTTCACCTTGGAATTTAGAATGATAATTTGGATTTTTGGTTGGGAAAAAGGCAAGGATAATGAGTTAAATTTATTGATTTTATCTTATTTTTGATTAAAAAGCAGTCAAAACTAGGGGACTGATCTGGAGTACATAGCAAATCTCAAAGAGAGCATTAACAGCACAATCACAGCAGTCAAACGACAGAACATCAGCCAATCCCTAACTTAACTATCAAAAACATATTCCACGTACTACTATAGAAAATCACAAGATTGATGACAATCATGTCCATATAAAGTCTGAAACTAACATAAAACCAACACTAGTAGTAAGCATATTGTTCATACGACAGTACCTGGAAAAAATAAAAAAGAGTCTTAATAAGCCACACAGGGTTGATGATGAATTAAACAAAACCAAGATCCAACAGATCCAGCAATGAAAGTATAAGCAAAAATGGAAAAAAACACCCATTATTCATTTTTTCCAACCACCATGTGCTGGGAAAGTAGCAGACCGGTCCAATCATCTGCAAGGAACTCAAACAGATCCTTTGTGGTGTCACCTCTCAAACCTCCCTAGTTCTCTTTATCCTGATGCAAAAGACACAAAGTAGTGGCCGAGGAATGAATAACCTTCAAGGCAAATTTCACTATTCTGTTGAAATGCATATCTAGAGTGTCAAGCTCATTTTTCACATTGTTCAGATCCTCAAAAATTGCTTTACAGCTTGCACATTGAATAGCCTCTGCCTTTTCACCTCCATCAACAACAGTCTGAACGCCCTCAGACTTCCTCCCATCTTCCTCGCAGATCTGTTTACCTTTATCATGGGGGGAGGGGGAGTTGCAGATAAAGGGGAGGTGTTCTTACTTTCTTCCTGCAAAGTCCTAGAGTCAGAAGCATTGTTGTCTAGCTTAGAAGACTCCGAAACCTCTGTGGCCTCCATGTCATCCTCGGTCTTAGGTCTTCCATATCATCTTTGACATAGTTTTTTCTCACAACAAGTTGTTTCATGCAAGATTTAGCAGCAAATCTATTGGACCTACAAGGGGTCACACCATCTTTCGCGTTAGACTCAACTAAAAGGACCTTGGGATCATTTCTGGGTTTTTTTTAGGCGACTTTGGCAGCAGATGGGTTACATTTGTTTTTTTCCCCAATTTTAGGAGGGGAAATGAGGGGGGTGTGGCTAGGGGATTGACAGGGGGTATTGAGATTTTTTGAGATCTTCTTATTGCCCTTTTTAACACCAGCGAGGTCAATAGAGGGGCCCGGGTAGGAGGGGGCAGGCTGGACAGAGATAGGTTTGGATGGACAGAGGGCCCGTTGGAAATTGTAAAGACGAAACATTAAACCCTGGTGAAGGATAGTGATGTTGCTATCCTGACTCATACATTGCCGAACATCCTTAACAGTGGACTCCAAAGCATGCAGTGAAAAAAAGGGAAAGGAAACAATATCATGGTTACGGAAATGATTAAGCAATGGGAATTGGTAGTAATACAAAACCCCATATCTACCTTCAAGGGTAAACTACTTCATGACAATTTTACACACATGGTCCCACGGAAAAGGAAGACAATCTTTGTTGAAGCCCCCTGCAGCTTAACATGCTCCTCGCCCTTTTTGAAGAATCTATTCATGTTGGTTTTGTCAGTGACCCTGCTAGTCTTCTTCCATTTCCTTCCCTCAGTAGACAGTCCCGTAGCCTGGGCTATGACATCTTCATTAATTTATCAAGAGATATCACCCATAATGACTCTCTTGTCGTTCCAGCTATTAACAAACTGCATGGAAAGAATTTCGTCAAACCCAACCATGGCTTCCATGAACGGAACAATGCCTTCCTTGATATACATCCACACACAAGGGTCATTGTAGATGCTCTCATCAATAATGTCTGACTCTACCCAGATAAATCCCCCCCCATATCTATTTCTTCCAAAGTGATGTTGATAAGCAGCGTCGAACAAATTATGGACTTGCACAGAGAGAAACCAACGCGAAGAGCAAGAATGGCCAACAAAATTTTAGACGAAGTGTGATAAAAATGACAATAATTCTCAGTTCCGGTGCTTCAGTGAGACATCTGTTTGAGCAGTGAGCTCTAGCCGGTTGTCCTGATTGCA
Organism: Cryptomeria japonica; assembly: GCF_030272615.1. Lineage (NCBI taxonomy): Eukaryota > Viridiplantae > Streptophyta > Pinopsida > Cupressales > Cupressaceae > Cryptomeria > Cryptomeria japonica. The sequence goes on from NC_081405.1 coordinate 221,210,709, forward strand.
TATGTAATCCCCTTCATGTAATATTTATATACCTTGATCAAGTATATAGATATTATGGGTATCAACCCACCGTGGTTTTTCCCTTTGCAGGGTTTTCCACGTAAAAATATTGGTGGTATGGTGTTGCCTCTTTACGTTTTATTTGTTGTATGCAATTTTATTTTATTTATTGTTAACTGGTTAATAAGCAATAAGTTGAAAACTAACTTTACTAGTAGAACACTGGTTCAACCCCCCCTCGTTCTCAGTGTTCTTGGATTCCAACAATTGGTATTAGAGCTTGGTTCCTCAGAAGAAGTCTAACCTCTTGAGGAAGATCGATAATTTGGAATCAATGGAAACCGGTCTGCAACAACAACTTTGACTTGGTCTTGAGGATCTTGATAATGAGCAGATGGAGAATAGTAAACTAAAAAAAGAACTAAAGCAAGCCAGAACACATAATTTCATTACAAGGAAAACTTTCAATTATTAAGGCTAAGAGAAGGGAACTTTGTGATCAATTACAAAATCAGAACGATGATGAGGAAGATGTTATGAAGGATCAATGTCACAAACTCACTCAGGAGAATACTATCTTGAAGAATGAGATGCAAGCCCTAACCATGAGGATGTGCAAGGAGATTGAGGACATAAAGAAAAATGAAGAAAATCTACCTCAAGAATTGAAGGATAGATCTGGTGAATGCAACAGACTGACACATGGGAATGGCTTACTGAAAGTTGAGTTGACTCAGTCCCAAAACAATGAACAAGAACTTGAAAGACTAATTATAATCATGAGAGATGACTTGGTCATTGCAAATGAGTACAAGGAAAAGTTCAAGGATAGCTTTGCTAAATTTGAAGAGCTACTGAAGAATCAAAGAGATACTAATGACAAGAGAGGTCTTGATTATGAATAAGGAGAAAGCTTTGGTATTGCACAACAAGATCAATCATCTAGACAACATAATCATACCAACAATTAAAACCAGAAATCATCGGTAAGGCAACCTAATGCTCACAAATTCAATGGTATATGTTTTGTTTGTAATAAATATGGTCATATGGCTAGTCAGTGTATAAATAGGAATAATCAGAACAACACTTCATTCACCGGTCTTGGAAATGTAAGATGTCATGCGTGTAGGAAATTTGGACATATGGCTAACCAATGCAGATCAAAGGGAAATCTTTGATTTAACAAAGCAATTCAGAAGAATAATATTATTTGTTATGCATGCAACAAGGTTGGACATATTGCTAAATATTGCAGAAGTAAGAACCCACCGACAACTAATGGAAATGCAGATGAGAAGGGAAAAGCAAAAGTGGAAGACATCAGAAAACAACATTTGAAAAGATGGGTAAGAAGATCCGATATACCATAGGCAGATCATCTGGTAGAGTCATCAGGTCCTACACCTGTAGTAGACACAACTGGTAACTAAGGCACTATGCCTTAGGGGTAGGCAAATCATTGATCATGCAAATACACCGGATTGGATCTGTAGTCAAAGAATTCTGATCGCGGATAGGTACTCAGGAAATTTAAGGAGTTTACCGAAACCTACTCACAGACTATGTGTCTCAAGAATACTTCCTGGTAGCATTTATGAAAGTGAAAAATTGGGATTGTCGGCGATAAAAAGGAAAAAGTAAAGTTATTTTCTTCACACAGCGATCGAGCGATTCAGAGACCAAGGCGATTTGTGCAAGCACTTTATCTTCAAAAGTGATTTCATCTCCCGACAGTGTTTTGAGGTATTTTTCATTTGCAGAAACCCTAGTTTCGATATTTGGTTATCATGGCTACTTCATCGAACATCAACACTCCTTTGGTGGTGGAAATTAAGAACTATCCCCGTCCTATTTTCAAGAAACGTCCTTTCAAGTCACTTCTGGATGAACCTTTGGGAGCATTTTTGAGCGTTTGCCATGGTATTCTTCACACCAGATATTAGGGCACACATTCACTACAATATTGAGGAGCTTGGAGGATATAAGTTGTCCTGTGTTTTAATAGAAAAACTAATCACCAACAACCAACTGAAACTGAATTTTGCTCACTTGCAAAGGAAGGGTTTCACGCAGTTCATGGATTTTCGCACTTTTGATGAGGTGGAATGGGTCCTATATGTTTTGAGCCACATTCATGTAGAGTTTATCTAGTTGGACCAGTCATACAAGATTACAGAGGAAGTGATCAAGAATGTCACTTGTTTACACAAGGTTGGAGGTGTACCCGACCCTAGGTGCAATCTTTCTAACATTGAACTCAATAAACTCACCGGTGATACTTTTGATGGCCGATCTATGAGGGTTGATGATGTGAGGGATATTGATGTCAAGTTTTCCGCGATGATTATTGGTTACAAGGTCTACCAGTCTAACCGACTGAACTTTGTCTCCGGCAATAATATTTTGGTTGCTCATCAAATGGTTAAGGAGGATGCACACTACGATCTTTGCAGTATAATGCTGGAAGAACTCATGACAAACCTCCAGAAAATCAAGCAAGACAAGAAAAATACTTTCCAGTATGGCTCTTTTGTTATTTGTTTGGTATTTTACTTTTTGGGAACAGTACCCGATTCTGGAAAGGTTCAATGGGCTTTTGATTGACCAGTAGCAACTTAGATAGGTCAAATTTTGGATAGGCAAGGAGATAAGCTACGTAAGGCTAATTTATGAGCATTTTCAAGACTTTCCAAGAAGAAATGAAAAATAGATCTAGAATTCCTAAATCAATAGTAGAAAAGTTAAGGATATTATATGTTTTATGGTTAATAAAGATGAATGCATGATGGAAGCTGTCCACCCAGAATTATATGGATCATGCCTATGGGTTATGAGGTGGACGAAGCCACACTGGATGCCTATGCACAACACTTACTGCAGACACTAGAAGATGAAAAAGAAGAAAAATTTTGCACAACCCAAGAAAAGAGGCTTAAGGTTCACCAAGAACAGGTTGCATTTGCAATTAGAAAGAAAATGACTAAAGTTGCAATGGAATCTGTTATTGGTGAAGGTCATGACAGGGTAGAAGTTGAACAAAAAGTTAAAATTCTTGAAGCCCAGAGGAAAGAAGAGATGAAGGAAAAAAGGAAAGAGGAAAGGGAAGCCCAGAAGGCAGATCAGACCACTCCCAATATGGTTTTGGTACAAACAAAAACTTCCAAGAAATATGAAGCATCATCCACTAAACCTGCTAGTCCTAAACCTGTTGAACCTACAAAGAAAAAGTAGAAGGGTACCCGACAATACATGACTATTTATTTTGAAGAAACAAATTTAGATGAGGGTATAAAGGAAATTCCTAAGAAGAAAGGAGTAGTGAGGGAGAAGTAGGAGGAGAAAAAGAAAGAACCTGTTAAGGAGACTCCCCGAAAGTCCAAAATAACAATTCATAAGCGCAAACCCAAGTCAAATGAGAAACTTAAATCGGAAGCCAAGAGGAGAACCAATAAGAAGTGATTGGACGCTCAGGACCTAATTGATAAAATTATAAATGATGGTAACTTAGATAACATTTCTTTATTCTTTGATGGATTTGAGGAGAAGGAAAAACAACAAATTGAGGAAGCAATTCTTTTATAACTTGATTCTTTTAGTACGACATTGATTGAACTTGAGAAAATTTTGCCTAAGGAGTTATATGATAAGTTAGAGGCTAGAAAATTACATGCTCAGACTCTGGACTAATAGATAAAAGAGACATAATTGGTTAATCTTTGTCCCACAATAACCCCTCCAGAGATGGTTGATCTGATTAATAAAATTGGCTCATTTGAAATCAATCCTAAGCACAGAATAAACAACCTAATGTTGGAAAGGTTTGAGGAAATTCGGAAGGAAATTTGGGTAAGGAATCTTTTGAGTTTGGGTTATGAACTAAGTCCCAGTTTTGTATAGTCTCAGAATATTCAGTTGCCAAAAGCTTAGAAACCAGTAGAACAACCAAGTGTAAATATTAAACAGCCGGCTAGCACTCCACCAACTACCACTGTACCAGTTAGTGAGTCAAATTTTACAACAGAGGATTTACCAATAGATAATGTGTAGAATGTAGAAGACACATAGGTATATATAAACAAGGACACATATAATAAGTGTGCAGATGATGTTCAGGATTTGGATAGGGCACCAAGTGGCGAAGCCAACGGTGCACAAGAGATAAAGAATTATAAGGTTACCTCTCCGACAAACAAGGGTAAGGAAACTGTGGCAGATATCTCTTTTGGCTTAGCAATTGACACTTCAGTTATAGCCAAAGGGAACTTGTCACAACTTTCTATCAGTTTTGACAAACGCTATCACAAGATATCACTAGCTGAGAAAGTTTGGTGACAACAATACTTCAAGCATAGGCAACCTAGGAGTTGGCTTAGGAAGAGTCAAAAGACAAGGAATTAATCGAGCGTAGTTTTGAATTTTTGAAACAGTTGATACCAAAATTCCAAGTACAAGAGAGCACAAGCTCATATGGTAAACTAGAGGAAATTATTAAGTTTATTCCTAAGAACTATAATTCTTTATTGAAAATTCTATTGATAGAGGCTAAAGATAAATTTGTTGAGGCCCAAAAGAAGACATTTTTGTAGATGATTGAGTTTGACAAGGGTAAACTCCAAACTTGCTTGCAATCCATTTATGCAACATTGGCGGAGGGGGGTAGTGTATATAAGACTTGTCTAGATTTTGATAAGCTCATAGCATCCATAAAAAACAACTGTCAGATTGTAGGAGCAACTTAATTCAGATTCATAATTCGTACAACCCGACAGTCAATCTTACAAGTTCTTTGGATGGTCCAATTTTGGTAGTTATGGATCAAATTTTCAAATTGGAGAAGGATAGGGACAACATAATAATGAGAGAAGATGAGCTCCAAAATCTCATTGGTCCCCGGATGGATTATTTATTGTTTCAGAAGACTGAATTTATTTCTAACATGCAGAAGGAGGATCCCACTACATCAGAGGAAATTGAATATTATGTCAGTCTCTTGAATGGATTCATCTCCATTCTTGACTCCCTTAACCAAGGTTGGGATACCTACTTTTCATTTTTGAGGTCTATGTATGCAGACATTTTGAAACATGTATAGAACCGGCCTATGTTTATAACTGTACAAAATTCTTTGTGGGCACCCCACTTTGTCATTGATGCCAAAGGGGGAGAGGAATAAAGTGAAAAATGCATATAGTTCTTAGGGGGAGCATTAGACGCATATAGCACATTCATATACAGGAAAGGAGGTCAAGCAGATTCAGAGGTGGATTGGTGTTGTCACCATTTTTCACATAAGTGTTGCCATCAATGCCAAAGGGGGGTATTGTTGGCAATTGACACTCATCCAGTAAGGGTTAATGGAATTTTGGGCTATCACTGATGGCAACTCATCTCCAGGTGTAAATATTCTATCGAGATTCATTACTTTGTTTTGTTTGGGTTAACCAACATTCACTTTGCTTCACAACTGGTTAATTCCTGATCTAGGTAACATATATTTGGAACCCGGTAATGGATAGGACCCGGTTAAGAGATCTTATGGCTTTGATTATCTATTTCATGAAATTTATTGTAATGTGTGAAGGTCGACATGATCATTAGGATTATGTTTGAAATTCATTATGATCCAGCAGCTGACATGGTGGGAGTTAGAAGGATATTTTAAGGAGATCCTTTCAGTGATAGATGCAATAGGTTATTGAGATGCGAATTTTGGTTGCAAATTATTTAGGGATTATCGGTATGCATGTTGGTTAGTGATTAGAATCTTTTGTGCGCAATTTCACGTGCACAACTTAACCAGTAGCAGAACAAGACAGAACAGAGCATCAACAATCCAGTACACGATGAAGGTTATCAGAGCATGAACTAGAACTTATCCATCATGGTTAGATGCATATTATGAGTTCATTTTTTTTGTAATCATCTTGTAGTACTATGTAAGTCAGTGATACTTCTGTTTGAGCAGTGAGCTCTAGGCGGTTGGCCTGATTGCATGTGCAATCCTCTTCGTGTAATATTTATATACCTTGATCAAGTATATAAATATTGTGGGTATCAGCCCCACCGTGTTTTTTCCCTTTGCAGGGTTTTTCATGTATAAATATTGGTGTTATGGTGTTGCCTCTTTACGTGTTATTTGGTGTATGCACTTTAATTTTATTTATTGTTAACTGGTTAATAAGCAATAAGTTGAAAACAAACTCTACCGGTAGAACACTGATTCACCCCCCCCCCCCCCCCCCCCTCAGTTTTCTTGGATTCCAACACCTCCACCATACCATCTCATTTAGTTGCATTACACATTCAAGATGCATTTTTCAAAGTGACATAATTTGAATATAGTTGAATATTGCATTGTATATTAGGACACGTAGCATATGTGCATTTACATTACACCCATTAGAATCATTCCTATATCAAACATTTGCATTGTACTTAGGTTTAATTTTTAATCTTTAAAGTTCATTTTTACATAGCATTGCAATTATCATTAAAGGTCATTAATAAGATACATTTGTAGCATATTATTTTATCCATTTATATCCACTTATTTCACTATATAGATTCATTCATTTTATTCATTTGCACATCATATAAGTGTGGTTATTCATCTATTTCATTTTATATTACATTCAATAACATCTAATTGCCTCTATCATTAGATTCAAATTGCATTTTAAAAATTCATTATAGTTGCATATTGCATATGTCCATATGTTCTTTCACATTATTATTTTTAGGAATCATTACATATTGTGAATACATAGGGTTCATTTTACATACTAGGATCATTTATCATATCATATATATTTGCATCTCATTTAGGAGTGACTGGCATATCATTTTCTTCCATTCATTCGTTCATTATAAATTATTTAGAAAGCATTTAGTTCATTATAATAAATCCACTAAATATTCATTTTGCATATTATTATAGTTCATATACATTTACATTCCACCTCATTATCACATTATTGTATGTCATTTCATTTTCATTTCATTATATTATGATCACGTTACATCCATAAGCGTATACATCATACATAAATCTATCATATATCATTACAATGCATATCATACGCATTGAATTCTCCATACACCATGGGTTAGGCATGCTCATCACATATACAACATAATCATAAAGGAAAATCATACACATCACAAAGGCATCAATAAATTGCATCCATCCTGCATCCACAACATGTTAGGGAAATCTCATAGTCATACATCATATAATCGCATATCTACCTTGAATCACAAACATGTCAACTAGAATATCATAATCATAATCATCATACATATGCATCATCATAAATCATATATAATCATCAAACATACCAAAGTCTATAGTCAAAGTTCATAATAACAGTCCATCAATAAAATACATCCATAAATCTCTGCCAAAAAATCAAGACCCATCTCATATATATCAAAAAAATAATGTGTATGATCATAATACAATGAATCATCCCCGAAGGGTCGAAATGTCAAACAAAATGATGAGCTATCTAGTGCTCTCCCGATCTCCTGCCCCTAGATCTGGCCATCCATTGGAGGGTCTTGCTGGAGGTGGTCTAGGAGCCCTTATCCCCACTAACTCACCAAAAGTTAGTGACCGTGTCTACCAAGTTTGTGTCCTCTCCGTAAAAGTAGGTACTCATTGGTCGGTAGGGACGACATCATGGTACAATATGAGGTAATATTGAGCCTCTCATAGAGATCTCTTTAAAGATCTTTATGCATCCATAGTCTTTGTGAAAAGGGGCATCATTTGTCCTAGTTCAAGGGTTTGTTAGGCCAAATATTTCTCCCCTCGAAGGCAAGTTACATCTACCTCTACCCTACTAAGTCTGGCCCTCAAACTCTCTACCTCCCCCTCGAGCTCCTCAATCTGTTGTAGCATATCCCCTCCCCAAGACACCTCTAACATCTCTGAGGTGGTGTCAGCCTCTATATAGAGAGAATCCCTCTCCGTCGTCAATACCTCTAGGTCTAATTTGAGAGCATCTCCCTCGCTCCTCAAAAAATCAACCTCTCCTTGTAGCCTCTTTTCTCGTGCTCGCTCCTTCTCAGCCCTCCCCCTCTCTTGAACAAGCTCATCCTCTATGCTAATCGCCTAGGCTCTCTCTTTGTCTTGCTCCAAAATGGCTTGATGCAAAATGACATGCGATACCTATCCATGTGGATCCTATCCCTATGACTCTTGTCCCCGTGCATCATGTGGACCCTGTCCTTTTGGATCCTATCTCTGCTAATCTTACCCATCCCCTCCTTGAACTTGTACTAGTGGTAAGCCTACTATTGGGGCCTACCTTTGTACTTGTGTTGGCACCTATCCTAGTACATGTACCTATGATTATGCCCAACCTCCCCTCCTTGGTACGCTCCTCACCCTCTTGGCTCCTTCGATTGCCCCTCCCTTTCCTCCAACCACCTCATCAATTGAGGGCGCAACCTCATCAATGTCTAAAATCCCTGATATTATCAGTCATATTGGTCGGTGCACCTCCAACCATGTGGCATAAGCTCCTGTACATTCTAGATCAATAATATCTCAGTTCTCATCCAATACCACTATCTAGATCCTGGTCTAGTTGAGTCGGATCTCAAAAGGCCCGATGGCATCTCCCTTGGTGGTCGTCTCCCTTGTAATTTGTGGGTGAGTCCTCTCATCACTCACTATGTCTTGTTGGATGTCGAACTGGCACATCACCCTATGGGGAAGATACTAACCAATAATGTGGACTATCTGCCTAAATAACTAGCATTGTGTCTACGCAAAAGAAAGAAGAATACCCTTGCTCCATGACTCACAATCTCTAAATGACGGCTAAGTAAAGTCCATCATCTCATCGAGAATGCAACACCAGAACCACACTGCTCCTTCCCTATTGTAGTGGAGGAGGCCCCTGTACCTGTTAACATACAAATGACATCACCTTCATGCCTATACCCCAAGTGGGCGAGTAACTATGGTATGCTCTCGTGCCTATATGTGCAAAAGGGTAATACATGTGCCAAGGTTCTTGTACTCCCCAATACACACATGTGCATATGGTGATATAATTTTCCTAGAATTGTTGCTCCCCATGCATAGCAGGCTCCATCCTCCATCATGTAGTACAAACATCGAGACCAACCAATAGAAAAGCCATGCCCACTGAGGTCAGGCATCATCCTCCTGTTGATCAATCCACAAATAAATAACATGATCTTAGGGATACATCACTCCCGATCCATCTCTCGCTCTAAGGACATCTGTGTCTTATCCATCGATAGGTTCTTAGTCTAGCATATATTCTGGAGATACTGCTCCCCTCTCTGTGGTTGGTACTTAGGAATAACACCATAGATCAGGACCTTCAGGATCCGCCAAACATAAAGCAATGTGATGCTAGCCTCACTTGTTGGTAGGTGGAATGAACAAGTCTCACTGTGCCATATTTACACTAGAGCTATCATCATCGCAACAAGAGCCCAGATCCTTGGCCATGTAGAAACAAACTCTAGACCACACCATGCCAAGAGTGCCCACTCATCACTATGTAGTTGACCTCGCAATTGCATGGTGGCCAACCAATGCGCTTGTGACCCCAAGATCACAGGGTTCTCCTACATCCATTATCACTTCTATTAGCCTTTCGTCTAAATTATATCATATCCTAAGCCTGAGGATATCTCATCGAACCCCCCCCCTTCTCTTCTTTCTCTTTTACCCTCGCCAAGCAAAGGCAATGTTTCTTAAGAAAAGATATCGAAAGCGTGCCCCTTGTGTTGTTTCGTAGAATACAAATGATATTTTGTAGTCTAGATCCCAATCCCCATTTCTCATCATGCAGACATTTCTAAATCAATGTCTACATAGACATGCTCATGATTGCACTTATAGGAATCGTTTGCATAGATGGCGATCCCTAGGCATAGACGTCAATTAGGCGATCAACGTCTGTACCCTGACCCAATTCTCCCTCATTTATTAGTCCTAATAAATGATACTCTACTAAAGTCACAAAGCTAGGGTTAAGGTACATACCGGTGGGTCATACTTGGGTGGTCTCCAGTTCTTCCAGACCCTCTTGGTGTGATGCTCATGTACTGGAATCATTGGCATGGCTCTCCTTCGCTCTGATCTCTATGGGATTCATGAATGGTATACATGTAAAAATGACCCCTCAATGGGCCCCATATGCCTTATATGTGATGAATACTAAGAGGGGGGCGGGTGAATTAGTATGCCAAAAATATTTGAACTTAAACACTTTGTAAGACTAACAGTAAACTGGTAAAACAATTTAACAGACCAACCGGTTAACACACATGCAAACCAAATAGAAAATAATGCATTCACCCACAAAAGCACAAACACCATAACACAAGAGAATTTGACGTGGAAACCCAAATAGGAAAAACCACAGTGAGATGGAACTCACAAGTAACTATCTGCAGAATAGAAACCAGACCGGTTAAGGTCAGACCGGTTAAGGTCTTACAATGTTCTTTACCAGAACAGATCCTGTTAGGAATCTCAATCTCTGTTAGGAGATAAGTCCGATTAAAGACTACCTTGCTAGAGGATTTTAGATCCACAGATGTGAACCACCTGGTTAGAGGATTTACAAGAGGCTTTTGGGCCTACCTGGTTAAGGGCTACAAACTTGTCAAAGATGTGAGTAATCAACAAGTGAGTGATCTAGCAAATAGCACAGATTGCTTGGTTAGATCCTTGACAACTCGATCTTAATGCATTACAGCATTACTTCGATCTTCTACACATTCATACTTTCACAAACTCTCCAACCACCTTAAACCCTAGCAACAATATCAACTTCACCAACAACAACTTGCTAAAACCCTAGACATGATGTCCTTATAAAGGAATCTGATTTCATGTCGGTCCAATAGGATTACAATACAATTTCCTAGGTTTAATGCATCTAGACATATATGGTAACATGACACAAAAAGTACCGTTAAAGTGTCGGCACCGTCAAACAATTGGTGGATGGTAACTCATCACAAAAATGTCGGTTGGTAACTCATCATAGAGTATTACCAGTTCATACAATATACCGGTTTAAGCAAAACGTCGGTTGCCGGTTTGTCAATAATGAAGACTGAAAAAAAAGTGTTATGCCGCTTTAATCCCTCATACCACTTGGGATCCACGAACTGCTTGGGGTCAACATGCCGCTTCAGACTAGTAAACATATTCTGCAAAACACCAATAGTCTAAAGACTATAATACAACATACCGGTTGGAACATATTCTGGTTGAGCTCTAACTCATACATATAAAGGAGATATCAATGCGTGTGTCCATCAATGACAATCACAACATAAACATAAAAAATGCCAACAATCTCCCCCTTTGGCATTTATGGCAACACTTAGGAAAATAAAATTTTGACATCTAAGTGTTTTACAACAAAATCATGCCATTAGCAAAATTGCTCCCCCTAAGCATATACACTATTTGTTTAACAATACAATGTATAACACTTTTGCATATAGAGCATAAACATTGAGATATTCAGAGCATATATCAAAATTTTGATTACTAGATTACCAGATACTTCTCCCAAATATAATTCTTCTCCCCCTTTGCCAACAATGACAAAGTACAACTGAACAACCCTGTTTTCATTTGATATTAAAGAAATAAGAGTTTATGACAATAAGGAATAATACTTGTCAAAAACAGATTTAAAGTCCTGCGAGAATTGTTTCATCGACAAAGACCAGGACTCAAGTTGGGAGGTGGCTACTTCTTTTTATGTCTGCTTCTGGGAGACCTGTTCTTCCATGGCATCAATTGTGCTCATTTCCTGTGAAACTGTTAAGGCATCCAGGTTTAGATAGCACTTCTGAAGGATTTGCAATCGTGGGAGTAGAACCAGTTGTAGCACCTGCAAATCTCTAGACCGAGTGCTGATCTCTTGCTCCATTTTTGCTGATTGGATGTGAAATCGGTGAACGGTTTGCCCATAGGTTGTAAAGGAGTCATAAGGTGGCTTAAATGTGCTCATGTAGGACTGTAAGTCTGTTTGAAGCTTTTGCTTCTGAGCTAGCACATCATCATAGAATAGATGGGGTTGACAGATCTTTCTTAGTAGCAGATTCCCCTCATCTAGAGCGTCCCTTATATCCTTTTGTTCTTTCTTTAGTTCAGACTGGAGCTCATTCAACCTTTTCACCAGAGCTATGTTAAGAGCTTTTTGATGCTCCTTCTTGACATTTGCCTCGGCTGCCTCTTCTAGGCTCTGCACCTGATCATCCACAACTGTGCATAGGAGCTTAAGTTTAGCTAGTGATGATTCAGTGTTGGGAAGGTTTGTACCAGGTATTAAACCAGTAAGTGTGTCCACAACCACTTGAATTACATCCTGCTCCTTCTTCCTCTGTATGCTTTCAAGCTGTTCTTGGGCAACTTTGATGCTCTGCATCAGCTCTGTTTCACTTGCAGATTGGAGGTCGATAGGACTGGTGAGGTCAGCCAGTTTGGCTTGACTACCAGTTGCCTTCGAAGTCTCCATCTGGGTGCTCTTTGCCATTTCTCCTTCCTTGTCCTTTTTAGCTTTCTTCTTCTCCGCTTCTCTCCTCTTCTCCTCTGCTTTGTCTTCCTCAACCTTCTTCCTTTTCTCAGCTTCTCTCCTCTTCTCTTCTTCCTTATCTTCCTCTTTCTTCTTCTTCCTCTCTGCTTCCTTCTTCTTCTCCTGTTCCTTATCCTCTTCTTCTTTCTTTTTCCTTTTCTCCTCTTCATCCTATTTCTTCTTCTCCTCTTCATCCTTCTTCTTCTTCTCTTCTTCATCTTTCTTCTTCTTTTCTTCTTCATCTTTCTTCTTCTTTTCTTCTTCATCTTTTTTCTTTTTCTCTTCTTCATCTTTCTTCTTCTTCTTCTCTTCTTCATCCTTTTTCTTCTTCTCTTCTTCTTCATCCTTTTTATTTTTCTCTTCTTCATCTTTCTTCTTCTTCTCTTCTTCATCCTTTTTCTTCTCCTCCTCTTGTTCCTCTGCTGCTTCCTGTTTGTCCTTGGCTTGTTTATCAACCTGTTCAGTCTGTTGCTCCTATCCTGTTGCCTCAGATGGTGTTTCTTGAGTAACATCATCTATGTCTAGGGCATCGACATCAATAGTGTCAACTGGTTCAATGACGGGATTTCCTTCATCATCAAATTCTTCATCCAGTTTGGATATAACCGGTTCTTTTTCAGCTTGTCGGTTGGCTAGATGCACTTTGTGAGACTAGACAACAGTTACCATATGTTGATGAGTGTCCTTTTCGACATCATCAACTCTTCCTTCTAACAGCCATAGTCTTCTTCTTCTAGTGAAGAAGAGTCCTTTATTTTGGTCAATGACATCAAATAATTCTAAGTTTGACAGGTTGGGAAAGTATTGTGCAAAAAATTTCTCCCTAATTTCCTGTTCCTTTTCTATGACAATGCGCCATCTATTATCTAATAACATGTATAAAGAATCTAGTGTTTGAGATTTAATCTCTGAGGGCAACCGTTCATTAACACATAAATATTGAATTATTTCAACTGCTTCCTTTTCATCATCATTAAAGTCTTAAAAATACTCAATTAAATCATGTAGCAATTTTCTCCTAATATTCTTTATTGTTCTTTGACAATGTGTCAAAGGTTTATAGGAGGAGATATCTATATTTACCAGTGTAGATGATGCTGGTTCATTCTTTGTCTTCTTTCTTGTCTGTCTCGCCTTCTTGGGCTGCTCCTCAGACAGAGTTTCCTCTAAGTCCGGTGAATTGCTTTTTGTCTTCCTTTTCCTTTCGAAGACTTTAGCCAGTGCTGCTTTCGGTTTCTTTTTGGCCAGTGACCATTTGGTCACTTTAGGACTTGCTGTTGTAACTGGTGCAGATGCTATAGGCACTGCCTTTGCCTTCTTTACCGCACATTCTTTTCATTTCTTTGCAGAGGGTTCCTCAATCGACGTAACCCTTTCCAGATAGGTTCCGGTCCTCTTTGCCTTAGGATCAAGAGGTGAGGCAATAAGGGTAGAGGCATACCCTTCTAGCATATCAAACATCACCTCATAGCCCATTAGATCCACTTCTTCCTGTCTGGGTCAACAACCTCCATTATGCATTGATCCACCTTGATGGTGAAACAGATATCGTCTTCATATTTCTTGACGATGTCACCTGATATCCTCACTCTTTGGCTCATTTTCTGTCTGAACTCATCAAAATACCTATTCAGAACATCAGGGTAACCGGTTCCAATTGCTTGAATGCTTTCCTTGATTTGTTTAGTCACCGGTTGGTCAACAAACCATTGGACATCTCCTACTCCTGGAAAGTAGCCTTGGAAATAGAAGAACAACCCAACCAGTAGTTGTCCAAATTTGAACCTTAGTGCATTATCCTGTTTGATCGACTTCAGATTCAATAGGAGTTGTCTCTGCATACCATTGCACAGGTCAAATGATGCATCCCCCTTTATCATCTAGTAAGCGACATTTCCTGCTGCAACAGATACAGAGTTAATTCTGCTGGCAGAGAATGTCCGGTAGCCTATCACCATGCAGGCATACTTAACCAAATCATCCTTGATAGAATTGACTGTCATGCCTCGTGAGTCACTCACTGAACCGGTGAGCTCGGTCATTTTAGTTTTGCTTACCGTCCTTAGGGCTGGCACATCCCCTGTGTTGTAGAACTCGATGACTGCATGAATTGCCTGCGGCGTGATATCATGTGTTCTCTCCAGGTACATCTTGTCACCATGGACTCTTCTTAGAATGATCCTTATATGATCCTCTGAAAAATCCTCCAGGAAGTAAACATCATTGTGGAGCTTCTTCTTCTCCAAAATATTATACTCTGATTTGATCTTCTTATCATTTCCACAAAATAAACCTAACCGGGAGTGGATAGCTAGAGACCCTAGGTCTTCAATCTTGCAATCTATGTAGTTAGAAATTCCCTCTTCTACTATCACACCAGCCGAAACTTGTGATAGGGCATTATACTTAGACTTTCGTTGGATAAAACTTGCAGACTCGACAGATGCACTAGAACTGGTATGAGATGCGGAAGCCATGATAGAAATTTTAAGAACTCGAGAAATACCTTTTGAAACTCGTGAAATTAGGGCTTGTAGATTCTCCTTCACTTCACAATCAGTCGGTTGTTGAATCACTGCTTTGTGTTCTCCACTTGACTGATTACAGTTTGAATTTGAATCTCCTTCGCAGTTTCTCAATTTCTCAAAATCTCAGCTCAAATCACCTTTTCGTCGCTCTGCTCTTTGAAAAACTTTTCTTCGCTCAAGAAACTAATAGTAAGAAATGATTTTTAAAATGCTTTTAAGTATGTTCCTCACCTACCATCATTAATGCTCCTCCATTAGAGCGTAAACCCTAATTTGCCTTTTTACCATTTCCGGTCTTCTGCCAAATGATAGGCAATACACACCGGTTAAGGTCTTTTACCGGTGTCGACTGGGGGTTCGAAAGCATTTCGTCATTTTCTCCCCCTAATCTTTTCTGAGGCTTAGTTTACCGGTTTCATAATTTCCACACTAGGTGCAGAAACTGGTTCCTCTTGTAACACCACTGGTTTCTTCTTCCAGATTTTGTTCATATCCGCTTGAACTATTTCAACATCAATTTCTCCTTCCGGAGTGACCGGTATGTCATTTGATATACTCTTTCCTGATCTACAGAATCTGGCAATGTGACCCGGTTTGTTGCAGTGATAGCAGACCATTCCAGGTGTTCTCCAAGGTCCATTGTTCATGTTTCCATTCTTCCTTCTGCATCTTGCAGTAGTGTGACCATGACCATGATAGACCATACAGTTTACTCTCCATCTGGTTGCTGCTTGATAGCCACCGCTTCTTTGTTGATGATTGAAACCATTAAACTGGTTGTGATTTCGGTTCACAAAAGGTTCAGGACCAGCTCTTTGGGTCCTCTGAGGATATCTATCAATGTTGTTCATAACTGACCTGTATTCAGATGCTCTATGCCCATACTTTTTGCATGCATAATAGTTACCATTGAATCTATAGGATCTAGGCTTATCATTTAGGAAATAAGGAAAATTGTTGTAAGCCTTACTCCTACACACATTAGCAGTATGTCCTTCTTTAAGATAGTTAAAGCAAATAGGTTTAAACTTTTGCTTACCTTTATCCTTTGATGTCAGTTGTTTCTTTGATGCTCCAACATTTGTACCAAAGGTCTCACCTTTCTCATGATCGGAATAACCAAGTCCATTGGTATTCTTGACCGGTTGGGTAGATTCAAGCTTTTTCTCTAGTTTGATAGTACTCTTGTTGAACTTAGCAAGTATTTCCTTTGACTCAGAGAGTTCTTTGGAAATAGTAGCATTTGTTTCCATCAGGTTTTCATTCTCAGAGATGGCATTGTTCAGTTCACCTTGCATGTCTTCCTTTTCTACTTTGCTAACATGGAGTTGAGCAGTTAGCACACTGATCTCTTGCTTCAGCTTGAAGTTCTCATGATCTTTGTCTTTCACCAGATCTTCAGTTTTCCTCTAGTTCTCAAGCTCTTGACACATCTAGATAGTCAGTCCTTCCAACTCCTTTCTCAGGTTGGAGTTTGATTCATTCAACTTATTTACTTCTACAATTAGGGCTTCCATGTCTGCTTCATCTGAAGAACTATTTTCAGATAGCTCCATTAGCTTTTCAGCATGTTCTCTCCTTTTTGCCTGAGAGACCTTATATTTAGCCATAAGTTCCTCATAGGCTTTCTCAGACTAAGTGAGCTGATGAGTAAGTTCCCTAAATGTGTATTCCCCCATATTTCTTTCCAAGTGGTTAAACTTATAGAAAGGTTGGCTCTGATACCAATTGATGAATACTAAGAGGGGGGGGGGGGGGTGAATTAGTATGCCAAAAATCTTTGAACTTAAACACTTTGCAAGACTAACAGTAAACTGGTAAAAAAGTTTAACAGACAAACCAGTTAACACACATGCAAACCAAATAGTAAATAATGCATTCACCCACAGTAGCACAAACACCATAACACAAGAGATTTTGATGTGGAAACCCAAATGGGAAAAACCACAGTGAGATGGAACTCACAAGTAACTATTTGCAGAATAGAAACCAGACTGGCTAAGGTCAGACAGGTTAAGGTCTTACAATGTTCTTTACCAGAACAGATCTTGTTAGGAATCTCAATCTCTATTAGGAGATAAGTCCGATTAAAGACTACCTTGCTAGAGGATTTTAGATCCACAGATGTGAACCACCTGGTTAGAGGATTTACAAGAGGCTTTTGGGCCTACCCGGTTAAGAGCTACAAACTTATCAAAGATGTGAGTAATCAACAAGTGAGTGATCTAGAAAATAGCATAGATTGCTTGGTTAGATCCTTGATAGCTCAATCTTAATGCATTACATCATTACTTCAGTCTTCTACACATTCATACTCTTACTAACTCTCCAACCACCTTAAACCCTAGCAACAATATCAACTTCACCAACAACAACTTGCTAAAACCCTAGACATGATGTCCTTATAAAGGAATCTGATTTCATGTCAGTCCAATAGGATTACAATACAATTTCCTAGGTTCAGTGCATCTAGACATATCTGGTAATACGACACAAAAAGCACCGTTAAAGTGTCGGCACCGTCAAACAATCGGTGGATGGTAACTCATCACAAAAATACCGGTTGGTAACTCATCACAGAGTATTACCGGTTCATACAATATACCGGTTTAGGCAAAATGCCAGTTGCCGGTTTGTCCATAATGAAGACTAAAAAAAAAGTGTTATGCCTCTTTAATCCCTCATACCGCTTGGGATCCATGAACCGCTTGGGGTCAACATGCCACTTCAGACCAGTAAACATATTCTGCAAAACACCAATAGTCTAAAGACTATAATACAACATACCAGTTGGAACATATTTTGGTTGAGCTCTAACTCATACATATAAAGGAGATCTCAACTCATACATATAAAGGAGATCTCAATGTAAGTGTGTGTCCATCAATGACAATCACAACATAAACATAAAAAATGCCAACAATATGGGCCCCTTCTTTTGCTCTTATGTCCCACCTTCTCTGTGCCCTTTTCGCCTTTTTCTCCAAATTTTTTCACACTCAATCTTTCTCTTCATTTTTTCTCCTTTTTTGCCGTTTTCTTTCTTTTTCGAGAATTTTTTAAAAGTTTATAAAAATTTTCTGATAAAATTCTCGATGGGGCATACCTCACCCACATCTTCATGCTAGGGCATCTTTCATTGTCTTTTACCCATAACCAATTTTGCGGCTGCGTAAAAGAGGGGCAAAATGTAAACATTTAAAATTAATTAAATTAATATTTAATAATTTAAGCCTTCCACATTATTAAATTAATTTAGTGTTTTGGTCCCCTTCCTCTTAAAATTAATTAAATCTTATTTAATTAATTTTAGCATTATATCTTTATAATTAATTTATCAAAATAATTCCTCATTCCTCTAATCTCCATTATTTCTTCTAAACCTTCATTAGTTAATTAATTTCAATTAACTAAGCTAAATTTGTGGTTCCTACAAATCACCATTCATAGTCACACCATCTAGCTTAATTAATTCTACCCTAATCATACTTATCATTTCCTCCAATTTTATATTCCTCCACTCATTCTCTATCCTCATGTCACATCCTCCTAACTTTCCCACATGCATTATAATCCCTTATCAAACCATCTAATCACTCTTCCTAATCACTTGCACATTCCTAATCACCTTGTTTAGGGATGGGTCAACTCTTTGCCATAAATGGCTTTCTCATATCACCCTCCAAACCTTAAATGCACCTACTTTGCCTCATCCAAGGAATGTCTAATCCTTGCACATTCCCATGCCTCCTCTTCCCAAGGAATTTTTAATTCCTTTTCCCATTTATTCTCCCCACACAATCTTCTATTTTGGAATTTTTAATTCCTCCCTTGCACAAAGGAATTTTATATTTCCTTTCATCTTCCCAATGTACTTGGGGGACTCTTCCCCATGTGCTTTTAGAAGTGTAGAGACAAGAAATGTCTTTATGTCAGAACTCTTGGTTCTCCCACTTTGTCCTCTCAATCCTCTCCCACTTTCTTTCAATCCTAGCCCTTCATTTTAAAATAATCTTGGCCCACCACTTTGAATCTCTCCAATCTATAAATTGGAGTCTCCTCTCCTCACAAGTCATCCATCTTTTGCAAATTGTTATGCTGGCCTTTTGAGTAGCAAAATCACTCATTGCACCCACATTATTCCCAAATCTTTCCTCACATAAGCAAAATCCATTCATCATATCATCCAAAATCGTATCCATCTTGTTGTGTAGTGGAGAGCAATCCACATATCACCCATCAAAGGAGAAAATCAAGTGGATCAATAGGGCGCCTCTACTTCATCAAGTTGAATCAGAGGAAGAAGTGACAATTTAGGTATAATAGGTGTTTGTCTATCTCTTTAAATTCTTTCAATGTTTTTATTTATGATTTATGCAACTAACCACTAGCCTAGGTTTTCCCTTTTTAGAAGGAATTACAAAACAAATGGGTATACAAATTGAAAGAGGAAGGAGACAAGAAGCAATATTGGGCCAGGCTGGTAGTAAAAGGGTATGCCCAATAGAAAGGGGTAGATTTTGATTATTTTTTTTCACCAGTTGTGAAAATGACAACGATTCGAATAGTTTTGGGTCTCACAACTGTTTGGCACCTTATGTTAGAACAACTTGATGTCAAGGATACATTTCTCCATGGAGATGTTGATGAAGAATCATACATGGAGTAGCCTAAAGGATTTGTAAAACAGGGGTAGGAACATCTTTATTGTAGGTTGAATAGAAGCTTGTATGGGCTCAAACAAGCCCCAAGGTAGTGGTATATTAAATTTGATCACTTCATGACAGAGCATAACTTCATACGGTGTGAATCCAATCCATGTGTTTACTACAAATAGCTTCCTAATGGTAAGTTTGTTATACTTTTTCTCTATGTTGATAATATGTTGGTAGTCAGAACTAGCATGAGTATTTTTCGTGCATTAAAGAATGAATTAGCTAACAGATTTGCAATAGAGGACTTAGGGGTAGTGATGAAAATTCTTGGGATAGATAAAAGAAAGGAATGAGATTGTCTTGAAGAAATACATTGACAAAGTTATAGATAAATTTTGCATGGTTGGTGCTACGGTTGTTAGCACTCCTTTTGCTCGTCATTTTCGCTTAGCTTTTGGCTTGTGTCCCAAGACACAAGAAGATCTAGAATTCATGAAAGACATTCCATATTTCTCAATGGTTGGTAGTATCATGTATGCCATAGTTTGTACTCATCCACATATTTATCATGGAGTGGGAGTTGTGGGTAGGTTCATGAGTAATCCAAGAAAACCTCATTAGGAGGCATTCAAATGGATTTTGAGATATTTAAAAGGAACATCAGATTATACTTTATGTTTTGGAGGGAATAATCTACAACTTCAAGGTTTTGTTGATTCTGATTTAGCCTAGTACTTGGACAAACAAAGATCCACTTCAACTTATGTTTTCACATTTGTTGGAGCAACCATTAGTTGGGTTTCTAGAGTGCAACAATTTGTAGCTCTTTTCACAACTGAGGCTAAATACATGGCTCTATCTAAAGGAGCAAAGGAGATGATTTGGTTGCAGTGATTGTTGAGGTGCAAACAAGATAAATTTACTTTGTTTTGTGATTGCAGCAACACCATTCAAATGGCTAAAAAACATGTTTTTCATCATGGCACTAAACATATTGAGTTACGACATCACTTTATTCGCAATGTGGTTGAAGAGGGAAAATTGTAGTTTGTAAAGATCAACACAAAGGTCAATCCAACCGATGCCTTGACCAAGGTAGTTCCAAAAGAGAAGTTCAAGTTCTATCAGGCTTCTCTTGGCATTGCCAAGACATGATAATTAGACCAAAGTAGGGGAATCTCTAATATTTTGCAGTGTCATTGGACTTCAAGTGGGAGATTGTTGGGTATATTAAGCTCAACATACTTATTTTCCCTTTGTTGCCTTGTCTCTTCATATTCTCCCTTGAATGGTTATCTATATATACATAATATAATATTGTTGTTAAATATTCTGGTGTAATTAGTTGCAGCATGTGGATGACTGATAAACATAGATTAACATGAGAATTCCCCTACTTCATAGTGGATGTAGCCTATCATGGTGAACCACATTAAAACCTGTGTTATGCATTTCTTGTTTGTCTTCTGATTTTTATTATATTCTACACATTGTTTGTTCACATTCTTCATTAATAGGATCATGGATTTGTTGAGTATTTTAAATTCATTGAGATTACATTCAATACCATATCATTTCTATAAATAGTTGTTGACTCAAAATCTGCTTAGCTAAATTGGACAAATTACTAATTGCAGAATTTAAAGTCGAAGATTGAAAGTAGAGTATGCAGTTCATGTACCAATGCAATCTCAACATGGTATTGTTTTATACCATGCCATACTTATAGTTCATTGTATTGATGTATCGACATGTTTTACAGATGAGTGTATCTACACGTTGGAATGCAACTATTATATGAGATTGCAAATGCTTTACATTTGCTTTAGTCTTCTCAATCATTAATTCATATTCCCTTGTTATTTCCAACTTCTTCAACAATGCCACTTTCTTATCATGTTCTATTTTTATATATGTGATTCTTAATGGAGTCCTTGATGAATTGATCCACTTGGTGCCCATGAGCTTTGTGAATGTCAACTAAGAATATTGCTCACATGAACCTAGAAGCTCACTTTGCCTTTGGTAATGTCTGATGTTTGTAACTTCTAAATATTACCCTCTTCTATTTATTAGGACTTACATATTTCTTTTATGCTATCATTGTAACTTTTTTGTTTTACTTATGCATTCTTTTTTTTGAATTGAAGTACATTGTTTCCTTGTTTTAATTTTCTAATGGATGAAATATGAGGATATATTTCCCACTGAAGAATATATTAATTGTTGTAGGAAACACTTATGACCAACAATTACAACATATTTATCATCAAAGGATATTTTCAAACTGTCCTGATGGACAATTTGAAGGATTGTTGTAGCATGCAAATTATTATGTACCTATTGTTAAGGAAAGGTGCATTTGGAAGATTGTTGTGGTAGAGGGTATATGAAGAAATAAATGCCATAAATAATGATATTGTTTACTATAGGTAAATTCTATTTAAGATAGTAAATTAAGTACTAATTAATTACTTCTATTCCAATTTGAATGGATGATTTAAATAAAAATCTAAATATTTTTATGTATTAAGTATCATAGAACAACATTACAATAAAGCTCATTTTTTGCTCATTTGAGCATCCACGTTACAAACTTATTACAAATACCAGCTCCTTTCGAGCTAACTTATTACAAATACTAGCTCCTTTCGAGCACCAAACTAGAAATAACAATTGGAAGACCAAGGGTCACAACTTAGAAATCCACTTTAAACGATGTGACAAATACAACCAATGGAACACCAAGAGTCACAACTTATAATTCCACAAAGGTATCCCTCATGGGAGTGTAAAGCGGAAAATCGCGATCGAACCCTAGTTGTTCTCCCCTCTTCCGACTCCGAGGAGAGAGAAGGGAGGTTCGCTAGGATTCGATGGTTTTCACTTAGGGGAGAGACTTTACATTCAAAAGAGGGGTTGAAACTCATAAGATCCAATCCCACACAATGTAAGATTGGATGCTAAATGAATTTCAAGGGTTAGGAAAGCAAGGCTACCCTCTTTTGTAAAGAATGTTGTTAAGGAAATTAAGCTAGGAATGCATAGAAAGTGACAAAGATTCGCTTATAAACTGAGTTCGGGTTATAGGATGAAGCTGCGGACCTAGAATTAGCAGTAGAATGTCGATACGGCGCTGTCCTGCAAATTTGAGCAAAAGTTGTCGGGACGATGGCGCTCGGCGCCACGGTCCTCTGAAAAATCCGCGAAACGAAGGGGGATCGGTTCGTCTCTGCACAAGGATTCCAGATCTTCAATCTCAGCCGCGTACCTGCAACCTACACACAGAAAAGCGAAGATGATTGGGGGGTTAGGGATTAGGGGTTTGCCTTTAGGTCAAACCCCAGTTTTGGAATTAACCAAGAAATGAGCAAGAGCTGTAAATGTAAATGACTGTAAAACAAGTACTAATACCTTGTTCTAAGGATGTTGGTATCCTTATGTGCGAAGGTTTAGATGTTGTATGTTGTATGTTGTAGTATCATGTAGTAAGTGATCTCCTCTTCAATGGTTGAATCCTTGACTTGAATGCAACACTTAGCCTTGAATGGAGACTTGAAATGATCAATTGCTTGAAGGAATGCTTGAATGCTTGAATGCTTGAGTATAGTTTCCACGCCTTTTCCATCATCTAGAATTGAAGAGGAAAATGTAGTTTATATACTTGTCTTTTAGGGCTGATAGACTGATTTTCCCGACCTTAGGCCGACCAGGGAAGTTTATTTCCAATTTGCAATCAAAAAGACCCGAGCCCCTTAGGAGACCGGGCCCAAAATAGGACCCAGGGACCAGGGCGTTGGGCGCCATGGTCCTGGGGACCAGGGCACTGGGCGCCCTGGTCCTGAGGGACCAGGGTGCTGGGCGCTCTGGTCCCACCTCCCGGGACAGCAGGGTGCAAGGAGGTTCAGGCCAGGGTGCTTGAAAAATGCAGTTTTCAGTGTCGTGAGCAAGTTTTGGGGTCTCCATTCAGATTGCGTGTTGCGTCGCCATCGTGAAGACCGAAATGCAGTCGAAATTGCAAGTGTCGCAATTTTAGGACGCTACATTTAGCCCCCACTTTAGCAGGAGTATGTATGCTCATACTTCCGGTAAAGTACAAGGAAACAACATTGAAAGACTTTCACCACGTCAAGGAGGCAAGATACACCAAGCCCTCAGTGGACTAAGGATCTTACGACTTCGATTGACAAAGTAAAAGGGAAGATCACGAGGGAGAACCATGACTGTCAGTAGTAAGGTTCCCTCACTATGAGTCATGCAAGAAAGATATCAAAAATTTTCAAGGCAAGGTTAAATTTGCCAAGAAATTTTTCAAGTACCTTGAAAAGATATGAACGGTTGAAAAGATATGAACGGGATGTATGCCCCCCTATGTTAAAGCGATCGCACACACCTCACCGGGGGTGATTGTTTTAACATAGTGATACACATAAGAAATGAGAAAGGAGCACGTTATCGCAAGGATTTAGCCCCCAAGTGTGAGATAAACCCAAGGATAATAGACACCAAACATAAAGCACGAGGTGACTTCATTTTCCTTGGGGTCAGTATGTTGTATGATAAGTCATGTATATATCATATGTATGTATGCATAATTGTTCTTCATTCCCCAATCAAGGAAGGTCACCTAGAAGAAGGGAACACATGTGTCTTTTGAGTCAACATGAGAGAGACCGAGAGATCTCAATGCTTTGCATCGTCCTCAAGTAGACAACACCAAGGACAACAAATAGAAGAATGAGAATAACATATAGAAGAAGTAACGAAAGAGAGGAGGAAAGAATCTGCTATGCTAATGTAACTAGTCTAGCACGTCATCTACCCCCCGATCTTGCTGATCAATGTTTCGGGAAGGCAGGGAACACGCTAGAGGAGGAACATCCAACACAGCAGATGGAGCTATCACAAGATCCAAACAAGGGCTATGTTCATGTTCCGAGCCACATTGTTCTTGTCTAGGAGCTAGGATAAGTGCTTTAGAAAATTCATTAGATAAATGGTTGTCAACATCAACAAGTTCATATTCACTATCAGAAGCAAGAGGAGTAACATTTTCATCATGCACAACATTTTCATCTATATCATCATCAAGATTTATAAAAATAGGATCTTTAACTCGCACAGGATCAAGACCATCATGTATCTTGTGTTTAGGAGATTTAGGCTCAATGTCCGGCTGAGGAGAAAATGGAATAATGCTTGTTGAAGGTGTTTTTGGAGATTGTAAATTTTGAGAAGCGGCTGCTTGAGCCCTAAGATGACGTTTTCGTCGGCGTTCGCGTGCAGAACGATTACGTCTAGCCTTAGTAGGAAGTGTAGAAGATAGAGGAGGAGGAATGTTCTCATCCTTATCACTTGGGTGTTTAGGTTGTGGTCTCTTAGGCTGGATAATAGGAGAAGAAGAAGGTCTCTTTTCTCTATAAAAGGCAGGAGGAGGAACTGCTCCATATAAAGGAGGAATTTTTGGTTTAGGAAGAAGACCAAGTCCATCATGACGAGGAGGGATAGGTCTACTTTTAGAAGGTTTATTAGGCATAGACATAGTCACATCCATAGGGATGGGTTGGGAATCTTCTTGAGGAAAGACATTAGTTTTATCTTTCAAAGGAAGAACTTCCTTCTCAAGAATGATAGGAATGTCAAGTTTAGGTGTTCTAGGTTCACTTAAAGATAGGATCATATCTGTTTTCCACTTTTGATAAGATTTAAAAAGATGATCACTTCGCGGAGGAAGAGATTGGAATTGTTTAGGCCAAAAGTAATCAATAGGAACACTAAAGGTTCTTTCAGCTGGTTTAAAGAGACTATGATTGACAGTAACAACTTCACCATTATGGGGAAATTTCAAAAACTTATGAATAGGAGAAGCAATAGCTTTCATGGAAGATAGCCAAGGATAGCCAAGCTTCACACGAAATTGTTCGGAAGATGGAATAATAGCAAAGTTCACATCAAGAGATTTGTTATGGACTTCAATAGGCAATGCAATAGAACCAATTGCAGGAGAAGAAAATGCATCAAATAATTTCACAACCACATCTGTTTTGTCATAGATCACTTGATTCAATTGCAAAGTAAAAAGAAATTCTTCAGTAATAACATTAACCATGCACGAAGGATCAATAAGCACTCCACGACAAGGCATATTCTTGACTTTTGCAACTATGTATAAAGGACCATCAGGTGCTCTAATGGTTTCACTAGAATCAAATGTGATGGAAGGTTCTTTAGGGTTTTCTTGCTGCTCTACAAAGTTAATCACATTCGGAGTCATAGACACAAGACCATCAGATGAGAGAGAGGAATCATTAGCCTCAATCGCATTAGAGGTATGAGAAGGTAATGGATCAGTGAAAATCTGAAGATTTTGGTTAGGAGGAGCTACAGATGTGTTGCCTTTATCATTCACTCCAGAAACAGAGATAGTATTATTATCAATCAAATCCTGAATTTTACCCTTTAAAGAAAAACATTTTTCAGTATCATGACCAGGCTGATGATGAAAATGACAAAAAGCTTTGTGATCAAAATAAGGTGAAGTAATCTTTGCAAGATCAATTTGTCTTATAGGAGGAAGAGTAAGCACATTTTGTTCCAATAACTTATTCATAATACCATGCAATGATTCATTCAAAGGAGTATACTTTCTTTCTTTCTTGAAAAATTTAGAAATAGGAGGCACACCTGATGCTGCATTCACATTGTTGTTGATGATGTTTTCATTGAATTTGATGGAATCTCTGTTCGGTTTAAACTTCCCAAATGGTTGTTGACTGCTATCACCCTTATCACTCGGAGCCATAGGATGTGATTGTTCCATTTGACTCACAGTCAGTTGATAATTGTGAAGAGTGGCACACAACTGTTGGAAAGAAGTAAACTCAGAAAATAGAAGTTTGTCTCAAATATCTTTTTGTAAATTAGAAATAAAGATTCTTTGAATATCATTATCAGGCACTGGAAAAGAAATTTGAGCATACAAATGCTTATATCTACCAATGAAATCAGTCACTTTTTCTTTAACACCTTGTTTACAATGCATTAAATCAATCAAAGTAACTTTAGGACTTATATTGTTTTGAAATTGTTGAATGAAAGCATTTGCAAGTTGTTCGAAAGAAGTAATAGAATAAGAAGGCAACGAGCAATACCATTGTAGGGCTTTGTCTCTTAATGTTCTAGTGAACAGTTTTGCAAGCAACCTTTGGTCATAAGCAAAATCAGTACAAATTGTTTGAAAAGTCTTAACATGTGTTAGAGGATCTCCTTTACCATTATAAAGTTCCAAATGCGGGATTTCAACATGTTTAGGAGGAATAGCTCGAACAATATCAAGAGAAAGTGGGCTCGCAACATCAAATGTGGGCACACTAAACTTAGATTGATTCGTAGAGGCAATTTGTTGCTGTAAAGAAGAGACAGTTTGTGCAAGATTGTTAATGGTCGCTTCAGTCGAAGAATTCATATTGGATGTGTTAGATTGAGATGGAGGTGTTATGTTATTGAAAGAAGGTAAAGAGTAAGGTGGTGGGACTCTATGATAATTAGTCATAGGAGATGATTGGACAGGAGGAACACTACAAGGAGGGATGGAATGGTTAAACAAATTGCCCCCTTGCGTCATGTTCATTTGTGGAGATGTAATAGGAACACTCATTGAAGGAATGTATGAAGAAGTTGGATTGAATGAAGGAAGAGGATTAATTGAAGAAGGAGGATTGCCCCCATGACTGGTAATCACAGGAGGAATGTCTTGTATAGAGGTAGCCATGATGTTTGATGTAAAGGTAGGTATACTAGCAATAGGAGTGGTCAAAGGAATAGAATGATTGACTTGTGTAGGAGGTTGTGTATAACCTAAAGATTCAGCACAACTCTTCATAGGCATCACATTCGAATCCACAATATGTGCGATACCACGTAAAACATCAATTCCATTCTTATCATTTTGAAGCATGCGTTTTAGACCCTCAATTAAAGGAAGAACTTGACTATCGGGATACTCATGAGACATCCATTGGTGAAAATCGTCAAATTGGTTATCCAATTTCGAAAGTTGTTCTACAGAAACCTCATGGAGAGCTCCTTCATCATTCGGAGGATTAGAGGAATTACCCATGTCCTCGTTAAAAAGGCTACTCAAATTAGGTTCCATCTCCTCAGTAGTTAAACCTCGGAAGGACTTAATTCTATGGCTTCGTCTAACGGGAATAGTGTAAGTAGGGCTTACTGTTGTAAAACTCATGCACTAGAGAGAGAGAGAAGATTTTGATTTTAGAGGTAGCAATTTTCAGTAAAAACAGCCAATCTTCCAGATTTAAGCTGTTAAATGCAATCACAACAGTCTCCCGAAATTTCGGAAAAAATGTTCGGGACTGTGGCGCTCGGAGTGCAACACGGTCCTTGCAACTTTTTTCGAAATTTGCAAGGATGAAAGGTATGATGATTTTAGAGCTAATCTGAAAAAATTGAGTGATTTTACGATTTGTAGATAGGCCAAATAAAAGTTGCAATCTCAAAATTGAACCCTATCAAGATTGTCGAAAAATGCAAAGTTTTGAACTTTGAAAAAGAGAGGGAAACTGAAATTTTGAATTTTATGATTTTAGAGGGAATGTCAAAAGCAATGCAAGTTTTGAAATTTAAAAATTGACTCAATTTCACGCAAAATTCAATTTTGAAAGCGGAAATCAAGGTTGTTGTAATTAAGCACTTAATTTCAAAAGTCACAAATTGCAAGGATTTGAATAAAGCACTGAAATTTTGAATGAATGTAGACACACTTTTCAGATTTAGGACAGTAAGAACACAATTTTGACACAAAATTTCAATTTCCACAATTTTTGAATGATTAGGAGCCTTAAACCAAGCAATCACAAGACCAACTTTGACTGTAATTTTGAAAGTGTTATAATTGACAAAATCAGCCAAAATTCTGGATTTTAGCAGGAAAATACAGCAAGATCTCGCTCCCGAAATTTTGGAAAAAATGTCGGGGACGATGGCGCTCGGAGTGCAACACGGTCCTCGCAACTTTTTTCCAAATTTTCAGGGATGAAAGATATTGTGATTTTATTGTAGAATCCAAAGTTACAGCTGATTTGGGGATGTTTTGATCAGTGAAATTGTCGGACAAAGGTTGAATCAAGAGGGTTTTAAAAATTAGGGTTTTGACACTTAACCACTTAATTTTCAAAATTAAAGCATAAATATGAATTGATAATTTGTAATAGAAGGGCAGATCTGAAACAAGCATTAACAATTAAACATTTCACAAGTTTAATTACTTAAAAAGAAAATTTAGGGTTTTTATGCAATTAACCTCTAAAATTTTGCAAAAGATCAAACATGGAAATGTAATCAAGGAATCCAATTTTCAGATCTAACTATGAATAATCAGAAAGGATGTTCACGTCGGGTTCACCAAAATGTAAAGCGAAAAATCGCGATCGAACCCTAGTTGTTCTCCCCTCTTCCGACTCCGAGGAGAGAGAAGGGAGGTTCGCTAGGATTCGATGGTTTTCACTTAGGGGAGAGACTTTACATTCAAAAGAGGGGTTGAAACTCATAAGATCCAATCCCACACAATGTCAGATTGGATGCTAAATGAATTTCAAGGGTTAGGAAAGTAAGGCTACCCTCTTTTGTAAAGAATGTTGTTAAGGAAATTAAGCTAGGAATGCATAGAAAGTGACAAAGATTCGCTTATAAACTGAGTTCGGGTTATAGGGTGAAGCTGCGGACTTGGAATTAGTAGTAGAATGTCGATACGACGCTGTCCTGCAAATTTGAGAAAAAGTTGTTGGGACGATGGCGCCCGGCGCCACGGTCCTCCGAAAAATCCGCGAAACGAAGGGGGATCGGTTCGTCTCTGCACAAGGATTCCAGATCTTCAATCTCAGCCGCGTACCTGCAACCTACACACAGAAAAGCGAAGATGATTGGGGGGTTAGGGATTAGGGGTTTGCCTTTAGGTCAAACCCCGATTTTGGAATTAACCAAGAAATGAGCAAGAGCTGTAAATGTAAATGACTGTAAAACAAGTACTAATACCTTGTTCTAAGGATGTTGGTATCCTTATGTGCGAAGGTTTAGATGTTGTATGTTGTATGTTGTAGTATCATGTAGTAAGTGATCTCCTCTTCAATGGTTGAATCCTTGACTTGAATGCAACACTTAGCCTTGAATGGAGACTTGAAATGATCAATTGCTTGAAGGAATGCTTGAATGCTTGAATGCTTGAGTATAGTTTCCACGCCTTTTCCATCATCTAGAATGAAAGAGGAAAATGTAGTTTATATACTTGTCTTTTAGGGCTGATAGATTGATTTTCCCGACCTTAGGCCGACCAGGGAAGTTTATTTCCAATTTGCAATCAAAAAGACCCGAGCCCCTTAGGAGACTGGGCCCAAAATAGGACCCAGGGACCAGGGCGTTGGGCGCTCTGGTCCCACCTCCCGGGACAGCAGGGTGCAAGGAGGTTCAGGCCAGGGTGCTTGAAAAATGCAGTTTTCAGTGTCGTGAGCAAGTTTTGGGGTCTCCATTCAGGTTGCGTGTTGCGTCGCCATCGTGAAGACCGAAATGCAGTCGAAATTGCAAGTGTCGCAATTTTAGGATGCTACAGGGAGTTGAACTTGGGTCTCCACATTGAGAACTCAATGCTTTAACCAATTAAGCTCAACCTCCTGAAAAAAAAATAAAAATAAAAATCTAAATATTAGAAAACTGGATACATCAATTACATTTTTGGCAACACTGTTCCATAATTAATTCAATTCCTTTTGCATTTAAGAACCCGGGCCTAGAAAATGTTGCCTCTGACTCATTTGACATTAGAATGGTCCAGTGATACAATATATTCCTACCTCAAAAATAGATGAAATTTGATTGGGTTGTTAGCTTTCATAATTAATCTTTCCTATTATAATATCAAGAACTTGTTGGATTGCTATTAATTAGGTACACAAAATATTGTCAAATCTAATTTTTGTATATCTTTTAAATGCGTGAGAGGAAAAAACTAATGATTATGTGTGAAATGATTGTAGTGTTAACATTCTATGGTTTGCAGGGCAATAGACTCTTACTCGAGATGATGAAATAATAGATTAATAAGAATTTAATGAAGGGTAAATTTTAGAAAGATCTACTAACAAATAGAAAATTTTATAATGCATGGAAGTTGTTTCAGTACAAAACATGTTAGCAACAATTTCGTACATGTATGGGAAGCTCTACCAACATGCAAAAGTTGGCAGAAGAATTCCATCACTCTTGTAATGAATAGCCTTTGCTACAACTTTTCATGCTTCCACCTACTCTTCTGTACATATTCTAGGATAGTGCATGTGTTGCAAGAAGAACTAAACCTTAGTTGGATTTGAATTAAATTAAAGGAGAAGGGGAATGATAATTCCTTTTATATATTTGTATAAAATTATTACATTTTATGCTTAGTTTTAGGTTAATAGAAGCTTCTTTTATTCGTTTTCTCAACTTCTACATGTTTTAAAATCAACAGGTATAGAAAGTAGTAATAGGAGAGGATGAGAAAATTACAAACAAAAGATAATGCTCAAAATTGTTCACAACACCTAGGATGGTCAATTTTGTTGTACAAGAAAATACAAAAAATGATATTAATAATCCAAAAAAATGGGAGGACCCAATTGGTAGTAAAACTTTTACAAAATAGATTCTTGAACTCAACGAACTAAAATGTTACATGTGCCTACAATGGGAAAAGAAGCAATGCCTCCAAATTATTATACAACACACCAAGTCTGAAGTGTTCAACCCAATTGTCATGCCACATTCTTGATATACACTAAACCTATTAACACATTTATCAATTAGGCTAATGCTTAGTTATAGAACGAATCTCCTATTTTGACAAAAGGCAGGGAGTCCAACTACATCACAACTCCTGTTTAAAAAGTAAATTTTGACACATGTTTATCATACTAGAATAACTAAATCTTTAATTTTTCACAAACTCCTAATAATTTTCAATAAAATAATAACCAAATGCCTAAACATTTTCATGGGATTCTTAGCATTTTTCATAGAAGAGGCTCCAAATGCATCATAGGGCATTATAGTAAAAGCATTATGTTTAATTCAGAGGTTAATATAATAGTCTTGTTTGTACTATAAAATCTTTAGACATCTTAGAAAACAATATCCAAATGTATCATTGAACACTGTAGGAAAAACATTTTGTATATGTTTTAAAATTGCCTACTGAAACTTTCAATTTTATCATTACTTGCTAACATTTTTTCTTTAATTTAAACATTAATATGAACAATTTCAATCTGCTTTTTGTTTTGTTGATTTTTGAAGAAATGAAATTAAACAAAAAAAAATTGATAAATGAATCTTAACAAAAATCGATCCCTTTTTATCTTAATTGATTTATGTAAAAGAAATAAATATAATTCTAATTTATTGAAATTTATATTTAGGAACATATTTAGCCGATAGGCTTTATATTGTGAGAATGCCTGCCGGGATCGTCAGAGTCTTACGCCAACATTCTTTTTTCGTTGTCGGAAAAGGTTGACCACGTGCAACTTGCACGAGCATTGAAATTGCGAATTTTGATTCACACTGCCATGTAACATTCGCTTGCTTGGTCACTTTCCTATTTTTGATGGAAAACTTTTTCACATCATCTCAATTCTCAACTACTAAGAGGCGAAATAACGTTCAAAGTTAAAGCTACGCACATTTGTTGCCACCTAATTGTCCTAGGCAAAGAGGAATGATGGCTATATTTAAGCAGCCCATGACCTTTCCATAACTCGCGACTTTTCTCAAAATTGGAGAAGTAGAATAAATATTGTTAAGCAGCGGCATGGGAACATGAGATTATAGGTTCTTATTTTTGAGGAAGTCTACATCAAGTTTTAGATTGGAAATCCTACCAAATCTTCTATAGTATTAATTTTTGTTTTCTTTCTTCAAATTCTATTTGTTTTATATACATACTTGACAAATTTCAATAATTTTAAGCTCTTTTAAGGCCCATCTTCAATTTTCAGGTTTTAGAAGAGGAAATATTCTACTGGAGAATGTTAGGTCATAAAATTATCCCTAATCTGAAGAAAGCTTTTGTGGATATAATATCAACATAAAATTCACATTTAAAAAACAAACTATTTATATAAATTCAAGTCAATACAATATGTATATATATTTTTAAATTACGGCGGTTTCAAATCGAAGAAGGATTTAAAAAACCGAGGGAGCCCTAATCTTATATTTTCCTTATTTTCGACTGCATAGCCTTCTTTCTCTCTCTCTTCGTCTGTGTTATGTGGGAGATGAGCTCAGAGCTTACCACAGGGGACAAGATGTTGTTCATGACTGTCTACAGTTTAGTGGTTTGCTGCAGCTTTCCCTTCACCACTTATGGGTTTATGTGTGCTGTATACGTGATGCTGGAGCGTAAGGTTCAGACCTTCTCGTGGGTTGTTTTGGGACGTCTCATGGCCATTACTTTGTGGGCTGTTCTCGCATTTATCCATCAATCAGTACAGTTTTCGGTGAAGCGGGCCAGATTCCACCGCCTGTGCGGTGTATCTTCTTTTTTCGATGATATTGTTCAAAAGGGATGGTCTCGAGCAGAACGCTGTGGGCTTCTCAAACTTCTCCGTTCAGGTGATGATGTTTCGCAGGATTTAATCACCGGGCATGCTATGTGTTGTGGGCTTCTAAAGCTTGTCGGTTCAGATGATGATGTTTCCGATGATTCAACCACCAAGCCGACTCCTGAACGCGAAGTTAGCCATAACAGCTCCCCGCTCAACCCTGTTAATTACAACAACTCCCGCTCTTCGGCTCCCGGTCATGAAATCTGTTAGCTGTAACAGCTTGCACTCTTCGTTCCCGTTCCTCAGCCTTATTTAGCTATCGATCTACATCCTTCACAGTTCATTCTTTTCTTTCTTTATTACTCCTGTGACTCTAGGGAATCCTCAATTTCTGTCCCATGTCTGTTGACCATACCCTCCCTTATACCATGACCGGACTCTAATATCGAAGAATGGTTTTGGTAAAAAGGTCAAACTGCTTTTGTTTGTTAGATATATATGATTAGCATGGAATGATAAATATACCCAACACATTTCAATTTGATTCTATATTTTTTTTTTTTAATTTTAAAATGTAGTGAATGCGAATATTTGATTATACTTGTAGTTGAAGGTTTTGATTATCTCTTGGTTCACTTTATGTTGCATTGTCTAATTCTTTAGTGGAACTTGGTGAGCACTTCATGGGATGATTCATTCCTCTCTTTGAAGATGAGAAAATATCAAACAAGTTCTTAAATGTCTAGATATATTTTGTAAAGCTTTTTTGGTTTTGCCATTTAGTGGCATAAGGCTCAATGTTATAGACAAATGTGTATTTCTATGCCTCTTTGGTTCAATTCCTTCAGCTGAAACTAGACTGGTCATAGAGAAGTTTTCGTATTTTGGACATCCTTTTTTCTTTTTGGGCTTCACAAATTCCCTCATGGCAAGTAGTTATCACTAGAATTGAAGATGATACTAATGTATTGGGTCACGAAACCCCTCTCTCTAGCAACAAAAGTTCAAGTCACAAGTTTTGAGATTCTTGCGGCTACGTGTGTTTATTGTTCTTCATTTGGGCTCCCTCTAAGGCCTGTTAAATCAACCTAGAGAATTTTCTTCAAGATTTTCATTGGGACTCCATAGGAAATCACAAGATTTTTTATTGAGTTGCCTAAGAGTTTTGTTGTATCCTATGGGACAATGAAGGATTGGGGGTTTTATCCATGGTTCCAAAGTTTGATGCTTTACACCAAATAGATTATTCATTCTGTTCAAGGTGATGAAGCCTATTCTTTTTGGTTTGGCATTATATTGTCTCTAGTCATGTCCTTCTAGATGACTTACTTGGAAAAGGATTGGGCTTCAACCACCCTTCTCATCATTAAGAATGTAGTTCATATTGAATGAAATTTTTTTATCGAAAGCATTTGGAGATCTTGGGAGGGAATGAAATCCCAACATTTTTGGAATGATTTATGATACCATGACATAAATTCCAACAACCAAAAAAATATCTAATAGTCCCTCATTTTGCAATTTTAAGATTGCTTATTGGAAAGGTTTCCTTTGGTAAGTGCCTTAAGATTTCACAAGGGAGTTCAAATTTTGTAGGATTTATTTTTAGGAACTTCTATTTACTTGTAATAATTAAACTTGATTCTTGGTGCAAGAAAAAATATTATTATGAATTTGTCATTTGCTAAAGAACATATAGTATTCCTCATAAAAGTAACACGGAGATCATGATATATTTTTATAAGCATAAGCATGAATATTTAGTAGACATGCTACTACATATAATAATGATCCATAAAAGGTTTAAGTAACAGGCGAGCTCTCCTTTCCAAGATTTCTCCCCAAATAGATTTATTAGGGCAATAATCACCCACTATAAGAAGTGCATTAGTTTGAGAAGGATTAATGAATTTTGTAAATCAACATCTTATAATCTATTTACTTGAAATCTTTTAACATTTAACCTATTCAATATGCTTACAACCCTTTCTTCTAATGACATCAATACGAAAAAACAATAACATAAATTATTTTTACAATCAACCATTTAATGCATTTGTTAAATTTACTAGGTGCTTTAGCTTATAAGAAACTTATTTATAAATGGAAGAGAAAATTAAAAACTTTATATTCTAAATAACACATAAAATTTTGTACTTGTAATAATGGGTAATACCCTTTTATGTTAATGTCATCCATTGTAATTAGCTTCGACCAAAATCCTATGGCCAAATGATGCGTATTGCATCCAAGTTGTCTCCAAAATAGGTGAAGAATATCTAATAATGATCTAGTTAGAACAAAAAAAATCCATTTTAACAAAGTCCTAGTAAATACTTTGCATATGAATTGATTTCATTTTATTTGTTTATTCTTGTAGTGGTGTAGAAATGAGGGATTCACCAATTAAAATAATAAAACAAATATCTTACCTAAGGGAACATTACATTAAAAAGAGGGATGAATCCAATAGATCTAGCCACAATTCAATTATAAAAAGGGTTGAATGTAAAGGCGTCAATCTAGGATCTAACCCTAAACTACTCTTTATTCATAAATAAACTTAAATTTGTATCTGTAAGCATATTTTATACAAGATATAAGCAAACATCGAATATGGATATAAAAACATTCATAGATATATCATTATAATGCAAATGAATAATACAATTTCATACTTAGAAGTTCTTATTTCCTTCTTAGGCTTCCAAATTGCCTTAAGAATATACAAGAAGATGCATCTATCGATCTTTAGTCTAAGTCGCTTCCTTCTGTCTTTTGAACGCAGACGAGAACAAGAATCAGGCGCTTTTTCCGCCCAACCTTGAAGCTTACGCTTCCCCAGAATTCTCGGTCAATCAAGAATACCCGAGCCTGCACGAATTGGTTTAACCAAAGAATTCGAAAGCAAGAGGGAATCTGGTGCATGCCTAGATAATATATGCATTTTCATTTTTTCTACTTCATTCTAAGAAACAAGCATTCGCTATCATACTAGGATGTGGTAGAGAGCATAAATAAGGAATTTCCATCATTTTCTACGGATAATTCAAACAATAACTCGGCCGAGTATATGCCATGCACAACAAAATAATAGTTGGAAAAAGCAACTATTCTCCCTAAAAACATCCACATTCGGCACCCGTCTCGAAAGGTAAATTTTCTAACTCAAGCTTAACCCTAGCTTGATTCCCTCAAACACAAATTCCATTGAGAATACAATCTTTCTTTTAAAACAAAAATAGAGATATCATTTTCCTTACTAATCATTACTTGTCTAATATATCTATCGAAGACAATCTTTCATATTTTGGAAAACGATAAACTTTCATAAGCAATAATCTTAAAATCAATCTTTCGACTAAATAAGGTACATGCAAAAGAAGGTGTTATACATGTATGAAATTAATCTCATATATAACCAAAAGTATGCAAACACATTCTTAAAATAGAATTAGAACTAATTAGTTTTGGGCAAAATACGATATTAACAACGTCTTTTCTCTAAATTCTTTTCTTCTATTCCACAATGGTTTACAAAGCATTTCAAATAAAATAATAATAATTGCTACCCATTTGGACGTACGTACCTATTATCTAAACTTCCATTTCTATACATTTTATACCAAATATAATAAACAAAGAACTCTAACCTCTTGAAAACTTAGAGTGGTTTGTAAGATTTTGACCTTGATGCTCTTTCGTTAAATAATTCCACGCCTCGATCACAAGTCTCTCTCTCTCCAACTATTCTTATCTCTATATCAAACTATCTCTATCTGTCAATCTCTACGATAATATCCAAATATCTTCTCCTCTCTTCTATTTTAACCTTCCCTTCAAGAATTTATTGCTCTTCCTTCCTTGTGAAAATGAATGAAGGAATGTGTGTGTTTTCCTCTTGTTCTCCATCTCTATTTATTCACTTTTTCCCTACGTTTACTCCTTTATTAAGGGCTCGGTTATCGTTATGAATTTGTCATCCTTGCTGCATTATAGACAGGTCCAATACTTAACTACTCCTTCACTTTAAATTTTACCAATTAAGCGATCTCTTTTGTTGACACGTCTTGGAGTGGTGGAAAGTGAAGTTATGTTTGCTGAAGTGATCAAGCTTGGTTCATGGAGAGTTGGTTGATCTTTTCCTCCATTATCGTGGAGTCTGTAGTTATAACCAATTTCTATGGCACTACGTTCTCATTAACTTCCTTTCCTCGCTGATGATGAGCCATTTACAACGATTTTTCTGTGATCAAAGTGAAGTGATCTGCAGTACGTGGGGTGTGGCTATCGTTTGGTTTTTGCCACCACTTAGAATCTTCCTCCAGCTGCGTGAAGTGAAGAAGTAACCCTGCAGTTATGATGCCACTAGTCTAAGCATTTTCTAACGTTAATAATGGTATATGTCCTTTGCATGCTAAATTCCAATGCTAGAATCATCCAATTCATGCGTTTAATTGCTGGTTTAATGGTTTAGTCCATTGTTTTTGCCTTATGCCACCAATCGTCTCTTAGTAGTCATTGTTTTTAGCTCCAAGTTGTTTGGCCACATGTATTTGTCGACTAGAGTCTAAGCGGCCACCTTTTGGTCATGCGACATAGTCGTTTTTCAAACTAAATCCACCACCTTTTAAAATGCGACTATCTATAATTTGCAATGTAAATAATAAATATATAATTTACGTATATGCTATATAAATATGTTTTAGGAATAGTCATTTTTATAGCTTATAACAATATTCGTATTTAATTAAATTTACAATTTTGTCTAAAAATCTATATATACGAATATGTGTAATCGACAAAATCAAGTTGTCTACCTTCTATATAACAAACGACTAATCATTTTATATACTAGGTCATAGAATATACAAGTTTATAA
The DNA here is from genome assembly GCF_030272615.1 of Cryptomeria japonica. Lineage (NCBI taxonomy): Eukaryota > Viridiplantae > Streptophyta > Pinopsida > Cupressales > Cupressaceae > Cryptomeria > Cryptomeria japonica. Next base: position 221,248,965 of record NC_081405.1, read on the forward strand.
TCTATTCCTAATTTAAAAATACGTACAACTAAATGTAATTCCAAAAACCAAACATAATCGATAATTTCCACGCAAGAACATAAAATATAGAATCACTATATAATTCAATCATTAATCGATTTTTTTTTTTTTTTTCATTCTATATAGTTGAATTAACATAATATTTCATTCATAAATGTAAAGATAAACATATATGCATATTTTCTCTAATGTGGTGTGTGAGATGCCCTTTTTTCATCAAAGTCATTTAGTTAAAATCAACTCTACCTAATTCGTGTTCTCGCCTTCGACCTCCTTCACCTCATCCTGCATTACTTGCACTCAAAAGTTTATCAGTATTGACAAACCCAAAAGAATATTAAATGTCGAATTTCATATCAATTGCAGGAGTAAAAAGCATACTATATTTGCTCACACTAGATTATGAATGATCTAATCTATTTTAATTTCAAAATCACATTAAATCTTTAAATTGCACATTATTAAATAAAATGATTCGTGACATCCTTCCCCTCTTGGAAGAGACATCGTCTCGATGTCTTGCCACTCATCTATAACCATATAACAATAATATGAAGAAATGTCAACCATACATCAAATAATAATAATAATACCACTAGCACACATGCTATCCAAGTTTACATCATAAAATTTGTATCATTGTTTCAAAATATCAAAATAATTAACAATTATTTCCTAAGAGAGCAAATGAGGAAAGTGACGGTCAATCGTCTCAACATCCTCCCATGTAGCACTATCCTCAAAATATTGGTCCCACTGAACCTTATACTGAGTGAAATCTCTGCTACGTAGCTTCACACTACACTGATCTAGGATTCAAATGGGCTCCACTAGCACCACCCCTGGATCCTGAACCTGTAAGGATTTCCAATCAAGAATATGAGATGCATCAGCATGGTAAGGTTTGAATAAAGACACATGAAACACATTATGGATTCGAGCTAGAGTAGGGGGTAAAGCTAATCTATAAGCAACTGGATTGATAACCTCCAGTACATCAAAGGGTCCCACATATCTTGGAGCCAATTTCGATGATTTTCCAAATGAGATAGAGCTCTTATGAGGTTTGACTCTCAAAAAGACTTTATCTCCTACAATGAATTGTCTAAAAGTTCTATTTCGGTCTACATAACTCTTATGTCGGTCAGCTGCTTCCTTCAATCTACTCTTAATCAACACCATTTGTTCCTCCATTTCCTTGAGTAAGTCTGGACCAATAATGATCCTATCCTCTAGTCTATCCCAACTAATAGGTGTGCGACATTTTCACCCATTGAGTGCTTCAAAAGGTGCCATCCCTAATGATGCATGGAAGGAGTTGTTATAAGCAAATTCAACTAGGGGCAAGTACTCTTCCCATTTGTATTGCTGATCCTTGGCCGTTAGTTCGAGGATGATATACTGAGCTAAAATTTAGCCTTGTTCCCAATGCTACATTCAATTTTGTCCAAAATTTGGAAGTCATCCTGGTATCCCTATCAGATATTATAGTTTCTGGAACTCCATGTAACCGAAAAATTTCTTGCACAAATTTCTTGGCAAGAACAAATGATCCATCTTTTAGATTTCCATGTATGAAATGTGAAACTTTAGTCAACTTTTCCACCACTACTAAGATAGTGTCATGCTTATTCATACTCATTGGTAATCCTTGGATGAAATCCATACTGATTACCTGCCACTTGTATTCTGGTATAATATGTTGGAATAGAAGTCCTACTAGATGAACATGTTTAGCTTTTACTCTTTGACATTCTAGACATTGTGCTACATACTCAACCACTTCTTTCCTGAGTTTAGGCCAGAAATACAATGTTTTCAAATCAGCTACCATCTTTGTTATTCTAGGGTGTCCTGAATAAGATGTATTGTGCATCTCATGTAAGATCAACTTCCTCAACTCTCCCCTTCTGGTATGTACATCCTTCCTTGGTATCTCAAAATACCATCTGGTTCTATCTCATATCCATTATAGCGATGGTCTGAAGAGTCTCTTTCCAAGGCTTGTTTAACTCTTAAATAGTGTTCATCTTCAGAAAGATTCTGCAACACTTGTTGCTTCAAATTTGTCCTTGTTGTAACCATTGCAGATAAGTGTCTTCTCCTGCTGAGAGCATCAGCTACTCTATTTTCCTTCCCTTGGATATATTCAATACCAAAGTCATACTCACTTATAAATTCAAGCCACCTTCTCTGTCTTGCATTTAGGTTAGGTTGTGTAAAAATATACTTCAATCCTAAATGACCCGTTTTAAGCTCAAAAGGCTTCCCTAAAAGGTAATGCCTCCACATTTGTAATGCATGCACAATAGCTAGTAGTTCTAAATCATGCGGAGCATAATTCATCTCATATTGCTTTAGCGTTCATGATTCATATGCAACCACCTTTCCTTCTTGCATCAACACTGCTCCCACACCTTCACCCGAGGCATCTATAATTACTACAAAATGTCCGTTGGGATCTGGTATTGTTAATACTAGTGCTGTTGTCAATTTTTTCTTCAGGAGTTGAAATGATTCCTCACATTTCTCAGTCCATTCAAACCTTTTTTCCTTTTTCTGAAGTGAGGTAATTGGTGCCGCTATCCTAGAAAACCCTTCCACATATTTTCTATAATATCTAGCAAGTCCCATAAAACTTTGAACTTCTGAAACATTCTGGGGTGTTGGCCAATCTACTATTGCTTCTATCTTTGCAGGATCAATTGAAATTCCTTCGGCGGATATGACATGACCTAAGTATTGCACCTTTTCCTGAAAGAAGGCACACTTAGAGAATTTCCCATAAAGTTTACGATCTCTCAATCGTTGCAAAACTATCCTCAGGTGCTTCTTATGCTCTTCTTCATTCTTAGAATAGATCAATATGTCATCAATGGATATTAAAACAAAGTCATCCAAGTATTCTCTGAAAATACTATTCATGAGGTTCATGAATGTTGCTGGGGCATTAGTTAGACCAAATGGTACAACTATGAATTCATAGTGCCCATACCTTTTTCGGAATGCAGTCTTAGGAATGTCTTCATCTTTAATCCTTAATTGATGATATCCGGATCGAAGATCAATCTTGGAGAATAAAGATGCACCTTTCATTTGATCAAATAATTCATCTATCCTTGGTAGAGGATATCTATTTTTGATGGTTACTTTGTTCAACATCCTATAGTCAATGCATAACCTTAAAGTACCATCTTTCTTCTTTACAAAGATCACTGGTGCACCCCATGGGGATACACTTGGTCTAATAAAACCTTGCCTAAGCAATTCTTGCAATTGAGCCTTAAGCTCATACAGTTCTGTTGTTGTCATTCTACATGGAGCCTTAGATTGCGGCTCTATTCCAGGTAAGAGTTCTATAGAAAAATTGAACTCTCTCTTAGGTGGTAACTTGGTAAGATCTTTTGGAAAGACATCTAGAAACTCTGCAAGGACAGGATAATCTGTAGGAATTTTCTCTACATTATTCAAATCATTAACCATGATGGCAATGATGGAACATCCTTTTCTTTGGGTCTTCTTAAGTTGCATTGCCGAAATGTATCTCAATTCAAGAGGACTTTGAGACCTGAAAATTTCAATGGAGTTCCCAAAATCATCCATGCAACTAATGACCTTATCTTCACAGTTCACTATGGCTTTATGTTCAGTCAACCAATTAATACCTAAGATCACATCATATGATCCTAGTGGTGCAACATAAAGGTTAACTTGGGTTTGGAAACTAGGAAGTTCTAATTCACTGCAAAATAGACAAGTATCTACCCTCTTTTATGCTCGATTTCCATACTAAACCATCCATGAATTTGAAATATAACTAGGTTTAACAGATATTCTAGAAACTACTTGTGGATCAATAAAACATTCAGTAGCTCTCGTATCTATTAAAATAGAAACTGTTTGTCCAAAGAGCTTACCCGTAATCTGGATAGGTGTGGCTTGGAAATCAGCTTGACGATTGTCGACAGCAGCATGAATCTGATGTTGAGGGGCTCTTTGCTGATATGCTCCTCTCTGTGCTGGGGTGCGTTGTGGACAATTGGAGGTGTAATGAATCCCTCCACAATTATAACACCCATGCCTAGGACCAGGATGGCCACTTGACCTTCCTCTGTCCATATTCTGTCGAGCATTTGTGTTATTGTTTGCTTTCTTATTTCCATCTTGATCCGCTCTTCCTTTTTCCTGGGTGTTGGGTCCCCTCTTAAGATTTCTTATCTGTCGATTGTTGCTATTGTGGTTCCTTTGGAAATTTCTATTCCCAAAATTCAGTCGGTTGTTCTCATTCTTTCGGAGGTTCCTTAACTGTTGTAACTTCTGCTCTTGCTTAGTCGCCTTTTCAAATACCTCCACCATAGTTAACAGATTATGGATATCCACCTCTGCTCCTATATGGGTTCTTAAACCCAAAATAAACTTGCAAATGCGGAACCTTTCATCCATTTGGTATTGTGGAACATACTTAAGCAGATTAGTAAATTTCTCCTAGAACTATGTTACCGACATACTACCTTGAGTAAGGTTTTGAAATTATATCATCTTCTTGTCAAAGAATAATTGTGGAAGCCACCTTTTCCTGAAGGATTGTAAAAACAAATCCCAAGTGATCTCTCTTGGTTGTAGTTTCCTTTCTGACTTTTCATTGTCCCACCAAGTAGCAGCTTCACTAGACAACTGATAAGCAGCCCAAACTGCCTTGGTTTCATTTGACATGTTGCAGAGACCAAAATATTTCTCCATTTCAATTACCCATGCCTCTGCACCATCGCCAATTGTTTTTCCATCAAACTTTGGCGAGGCTATCCTTTTCAAATCCTTTGCCAACTCTTCTTCTATTCTGGCTTGGTTGTCGGGTTGCTCGTCAACCCTTGGGGCTTTCTGTCGGACTTCTCTGACCCTTCGAACCTTTTGTTCAAGATCATTCATCCTTGCACTTTGCTGATTGAGCAGATCAAGAATTTGATCTAACCTTTCATTCCCATTAGTTGACCCTGCCCTTGTGGTTCTTGAGGCCATTTCTATTTAATAATTCTGCAACAGGGAGATATTGATAATTCTTAGCGATAAGAGACATATTTGCAATGTTACGTCTTTCGTAACTTCTATAATACTCCCTAACTTATAGCCTTATAAAGCAAGTAGAGAGTTTTAATACTCCTATTGAATATTTAAGGAAAACAATATAAATTTAAAATATAACAATATCAAATAATTTCACTCTACTTCATTCCAATTTACAATATAAGTTAGGTTCAAAGTATATATAGATATCATTAAGAAATACACAATTTTTAACTCAAAATACAATAGAAGACATCTTTATTTGATAATAGAAGAGAATACATCTTTATTTTGATAATAGAAGGGAATACATCTTTATTTGGTAAAAGAAGGAATGACATTTTTATAGAAGTGTTGTAACACGTTACATCACTCATCAGGAGGAGTTAGGGGAGTGGATTCTTCCAGCTCATTAGGACTTAATGGGGTATATCCTTCCGATTCAGTCTCACTTAGAGGGGTATAGCCCTCATATTCATCATCACTTAGAGGAGTATACTCCTCAGATTCTTTAGAACTGATCACTATTGGCCTGATAGGTGAATATTCCAACTCAGGCTCTTTTTCTTTTTCAGGGATATTGTTCTCAGTATGACATTTGGTAGGGTCCTTTCCTATTACAACACTCTCTTCTGGGACTGGTTTTGCTTCAAAAGGGGCGTCATCCAAAACTGGCTTGACAGGTGATTGAGGATCCTTTTTAACCCTCAGGTAATGGGCATACCTTGCTACTGACTTTCGGGTTGTCTGCTTGGTATGAACCATTTCTGTAATGTTTAAACAAAAAGCTATTAATTTCAAAATTTATCTTAGCGAAGTGACTCATATAGGTCCTAGTGTTATAAACCTGGCTCTGATACCAAAATGTAAAGGCGTCAATCTAGGATCTAACCATAAACTACTCTTTATTCATAAATAAACTTAAATTTCAATCTCTAAGCATATTTTATACAAGATATAAGAAAACATCGAATATGGATATAAAAAAATTCATAGATATATCATTATAATGCAAATGACTAATATAATTTCATACTTAGAAGTTCTTATTTCCTACTTAGGCTTCCAAATTGCCTTAAGAATATACAAGAAGATGCATCTATCGATCTTTAGTCTGAGTCGCTTCCTTTTGTCATTTGAATGCAAACGAGAACAAGAATCAGGCATTTTTTCCGCCCAACCTTGAAGCTTACGCTTCCCTAGAATTCTTGGTCAATCAAGAATACCTGACCCTGCACGAATTGGTTTAACCAAAGAAATCGAAAGCAAGAGGGAATCTGGTGCATGCTTAGATAATATATGCATTTTCATTTTTTCTACTTCATTCTAAGAAACAAGCATTCGCTATCATACTAGGATGTGGTAGAGAGCATAAATAAGGAATTTCCATCATTTTCTACAGATAATTCAAATAATAACTTGACCGAGTATATGCCATGCACAACAAAATAATAGTTGGAAAAAGCAACTATTCTCCCTAAAAACATCCACATTCAGCACCCGTCCTGAAAGGTAAATTTTCTAACTCAAGCTTAACCCTAGCTTGATTCCCTCAAACACAAATTCCATTGAGAATACAATCTTTCTTTTAAAACAAAAATAGAGATATCATTTTCCTTACTAATCATTACTTGTCTAATATATCTATCGAAGACAATCTTTCATATTTTGGAAAATGATAAACTTTCATAAGCAATAATCTTTAAAATCAATCTTTCGACTAAATAAGGTACATGCAAAAGAAGGTATTATACATGTATGAAATTAATCTCATATATAACCAAAAGTACACAAACACATTCTTAAAATAGAACTAGAACTAATTAATTTTGGGCAAAATACGATATTAACAACGTCTTTTCTCTAAATTCTTTTCTTCTATTCCACAATGGTTTACAAAGCATTTCAAATAAAATAATAATAATTGCTACCCATTTGGACGTACGTACCTATTATCTAAACTTCCATTTCTATACATTTTATACCAAATATAACAAATAAAATAAACATAAACAAAGAACTCTAACCTCTTGAAAACTTAGAGTGGTTTGTAATATTTCGACCTTGACGCTCTTTCATCAAATAATTCCACGCCTTGATCGCAAGTCTCTCTCTCTCCAAATATTCTTATCTCTATATCAAACTATCTCTATCTCTCAATCTCTACAATAATATCCAAATATCTTCTCCTCTCTTCTATTTTAACCTTCCCTTCAAGAATTTATCGCTCTTCCTTCCTTGTGAAAATGAATGAAGGAATGTGGGTGTTTTCCTCTCGTCCTCCATCACTATTTATTCACTTTTTCCCTACGTTTACTCCTTTATTAAGGGCTCGATTATCGTTATGAATTTGTCATCCTTGTTGCATTATAGACAAGTCCAATACTTAACTACTCCTTCACTTTACATTTTACCAATTAAGCGATCTCTTTTGTCGACATGTCTTGGAGTGGTGGAAAGCAAAGTTATGTTTGTTGAAGTGATTGAGCTTGGTTCATGGAGAGTTGGTTGATCTTTTCCTCCATCATTGTGGAGTCTGTAGTTATAACCGATTTCTATGGCACTACGTGTTCATTAACTTCCTTTCCCCAATGATCATGAGCCATTTACAACAATTTTTCTACGATCAAAGTGAAGTGATCTGCAGTACATGGGGTGTGGCTATCGTTTGGTTTTTGCCACCACTTAGAATCTTTGTCCAGCTACGTGAAGTGAAGAAGTAAACCTGCAGTTATGATGCCACTAGTCTAAGCATTTTCTAATGTTAATAATGGTATATGTCCTTTGCATGCTAAATTCCAACGCTAGAATCATCCAATTCATGCGTTTAATTGCTGGTTTAATGGTTTAGTCCATTGTTTTTGCCTTATGCCACCAATCGGCTCTTAGTAGTCATTTTTTTTAACTCCAAGTTGTTTGGCCACATGTATTTGTCGACTAGAGTCTAAGCGGCCACCTTTTGGTCATGCGACATAGTCATTTTTCAAACTAAATCCACCACCTTTTAAAATACGACTATCTATAATTTGCAATGTAAATAATAAATATATAATTTACGTATATGCTATATAAATATGTTTTAGGAATAGTCATTTTTATAGCTTATAACAATATTCGTATTTAATTAAATTTACAATTTTGTCTAAAAATCTATATATACGAATATCTGTAATCAACAAAATCAAGTTGTCTACCTTCTATATAACAAATGACTAATCATTTTATATACTAGGTCATAGAATATACAAGTTTATAATCTATTCCTAATTTAAAAATACGTACAACTAAATGTAATTCTGAAAACCAAACATAATCGATAATTTCCATGCAAGAACATAAAATATAGAATCACTATATAATTCTATCATTAATCAAATTTTTTTTTTTTTCATTCTATATAGTTGAATTAACATAATATATCATTCATAAATGCAGAGATAAACATATATGCATATTTTCTCTAATGTGGTGTGTGAGATTCCCTTTTTCCATCGAAGTCATTTAGTTAAAATCAACTCTACCTGATTCGTGTTCTCGCCTTCGACCTCCTTCACCTCATCCTGCATTACTTGCACTCAAAAGTTTATCAGTATTGACAAACCCAAAAGAATATTAAATGTCAAATTTCATATCAATTGCAGGAGTAAAAAGCATACTATATTTCCTCACACTAGATTATGAATGATCTAATCTATTTTAATTTCAAAATCACATTAAATCTTTAAATTGCACATTATTAAATAAAATGATTTGTGACATTGAAATACTGATTAAAATCACTTGGATGTTTGTCTCCCCTTTTTATGTTGAAATTGGATGTGAATTGTATGATTTAGGATGAAGCTAAGGATAATTGGAGTGAAACAACAATAAAAGACTACTATAGATATCAAATAGAGCTACCTATAGGGATTTGAACAGAAGAATAAAATAATAACTTGTTCCTAAAAGTTTGGTTGAATTGTTGAGGTCGGGATGGTAGGTCACCCCAGTCCTATAACTCTCAGATAGGCAAGTTGGATCTTTTCTAGATCAAAGAGATGCAATGGATCCATTGTTGAAAGCTCAAGCATAATTTTTGGGACTGGGATGGTAGGTCACCCTAGTCCTCCACTTTTTCTACATCAAAATTTGAACTTGTTCTTTGCTATCAACTCCATCACAATCTCATATTATAGCTCCCAAGTCGACTCCTTGGACATAAAAATAAAGGAAAAGGGTTGTGAATAGAAGTTTTCCCTTCGGCCAAACCTCGGTTTAGGAATTAACCTTGAATTGATTAATGTAAATACTGAAGTAGATGCTAGGAGATATACCTAAGATCCGCAATGGTTGATAATAAGATTGATGATGCAATTCTCTTTAGATATGATCACCAATGTTGGATGTAATAACATGAAAAATACATGAACATGTATCACCTAATCAAATATAAATAATTGCATGAAGATTGTTGTGACTTTGCTCCATGATTCTTGAAGGATGAAATGCTAACTCAAATGCTTGAGAATGCTTAACAAATGCATAAATGATGGGGTATGTGTGTGATGATCAAATGAATTGATAGAATGTCCTTATATAGGGTTCCCTAAGTAAATTATCAATTAGGTCGAACTCCAATAGTCACATTGAGGCACGTGGACAAAAATCTATCAGGGAGGGGGAGAGCCCACCCATATTTAAAATAGGTCCAGACTAAGGTGGACCAGGGTACCATGGTCTAAACAGGGGCACCATAGTTCCCTTGTCCTCCAAAAGAAGGACAAGAAGCCATTAAAAATAGGGGACATAGTCTTGGGATAGGGTCCACTCAGCCATGTATGAAAAAGTGACATAAGGTTCAGAGTAAAAGGGGCCAAAATAGGCCTAGGCGGAATGGAAATAGGACATGCTAAGGTAGGTGCACAATTATGAGGTGTATGATGCTACATTTAGACCCCACTTTAACAAGAGTATGAGCCTATGAAAATACTCACACAAAAGTAGAAAGATGAGAAAGTGAGAGAAAGAGGAGCAACTAGGAGTGATATCACAAGGAGATAAGACATCAGTAATTTGGAAGAACCAGGCCCCCAATATTAAGATCTTAACTCACACAAACACATGCAAGGACACACAAAACAAGACAAAGACAAAAAAATCCAAACAAAGGGAAAATAAAGACAAAAGACACACAACATGGGAAAGAAACAAGCAATAAAATGCTAAAAGCTGATCACCAAACAAAAAGCCAACATGAGATGCTTGTGCATCACCCAAAAATTTGCATGTAGTGCTAGTGTCTAGATAGTTTGAGCTCCAAAATAATGAGACACTAGCAAAACACAAAGTGCCATTAGTTTGAAATAAGAAGAAGAGAACATAAGAAACATGACCTAAACACAATGGGAGGGGAAAAAGCTAACACAAGTACTAAAATAAGCCCAAAAATGTAAAACATAATTTTTTCTTTTTATTTTTTAATATCAAGTTTTCAACAACCTTTTATAAATAATCTCAATTTTTCTTACTTTCTTCTCTACATTAAATTTTAAGGAAAAATAAAAGTATACTTTTTCTCTCTCTAAAAACATGAGCAAAACATTGACCACCCATACATATGTATCTACCAAAATGTGTACAATTTTTATCTACTTTTTAATTGGGTAAAAAATTACCCTTTTCAATAAAAAGGTGATATGTATTGGGGTTTAGGTGGACCATTGTGGGCCCCTAACCACTCCAATACCATCACACGAATTAACTCCTCTCCCCTAATATATTTAGAAAGGTCTTACTAAACTTAAATGTATGTGTATATATATGTGTGTGTGTGTGTGTGTGTGTGTGTGTGTGTGTGTGTGTGTGTGTGTGTGTAAAATCAAACCTAATTCACATAAATGTCATGAAGATCTTCGATATAATATTTATAAACATAATGATATATATATATATATATATATATATATATATATATATATATATATATATATATATATATATATATATATATATATATATATATATATATATATATACTTATATTATTATTATTATTATAGGGGAAGGGTACCAGTAGTGGACATAGTTCTGATAGTGGACAACCTTTTGTCAACCCAACCCCTTGTTATTAGATTGTGAAGAAGCCCAAAAAATTTATAATGAAAAGTTAAGTAATGAATATCACATGTACCAATTGTGGATAACTTTGCACAAATGCCCTAGTAGTGATGCACAAAATGGGCTAATTATAGTTAAAAAAAAGGTGATCTACCATTGGGGAATTTGTCCACTACTATGCAAATTTTGATTTATTTACTATTGGTGCAAAAAATGTTTATGTATGGGATGACACTTTTAAATGACCACTTTTTGACCTTTCCACATATAACGATTTTCGCAACATACATCTACCCAAAAGCCAAATCCTTCCTTATAAGTATTTAAGTCGTATAGAGAGACAACAAGAAAAAATATCGAAATCCAACATATGGTTTGAAAGTTAAAAATCCCCAAAACTAACTATGTCCACTAATGATATGCTTCCCCTAATATATTGAAAACATCTCATTAAAAACAAAATAGACAACTTGAAATAATTCTCATAAAGGTAAGAAAAGTGGAGATGCACGACTAGCGAACTTGAATGAATGTCGTATATAAAACCATACCTATCAAATCGAATTTAGTATGAATGAGATAAACGCTTACATTCTTGCCAAGGTTTTCAATTTGATCATTACACACAGGTTCCAATTCCAGTAGACCAGAGGTAGAAATATTTTGGTAGCATGAATTTGATATATATTCGAAATTGACAAGGACCATATTTTACTGAAAATGTGAACCAGATGACAGTTAGGGGAAGAGTATCAATAGATGAAATAGTTCCAATAATCGTCACCTTAATACCATGTTGACCCCCCAAAACATAAAAAAAAATATTGTCAGTACATAAATAAAAAAATACAAGTAAATATTTATTTTAACACCAATACATGTTCACAAATGAATTAGTAGTTGAAAACCAGAAAGTGAAAAAAAAAACAACTACTAGTACATTTCATATTTTAATACAAAACATCTTGCACAAATAATAAACATTTTTGTTTTTTTAAAAACTTAATTTTTACATTTGCCACTTTATGCAAGTGGCTTAAGAGTACAAATGTACTCCAATTACAATTACATATGCACAACTATTGGTGCATTACATGACATAAAAACAATCAATTGTAAACTTCTTAGACACTCAAGTGTACATTCTTCCAAATATCACTTCACAACTTCATGCATTAAATGGATCTGCATTTGGTACCTGCATTTGCAACAACTAGTGTAAGGCTCCCCAATATCCAAGAATTTGCATAAAATCCAATTTAAAAAACCAAGTTTCATTCAAAGCAGGGAAGAAAATTGAACAATTCAAAGCAATGGAGGACTGCATATTTAATATGACATGATTGACTGTTTCCCACAAAAATTCAAATTTGAAAATAGCTAGCTACCACAATCGAATGCATTGCACATTTGAATTATATTATAAGAAAGAATTTTTTGTGTCACTTTCACTACAATCCAATTCATTGCATATTCTCGAGCTCTGCAAATACCCTTTGCACATTCCTTACTTGAGGGCGCACATTCAGGTTGGTACACACAAAATAACTAAATTCCCTTTGTTCAATGAACATTAAATGCTATAAATCTTTCAGTTCAAATTATACTGTTTTCAATAAACCAACATTTCTTTCAATATAGTCACTGTAAATAATTTAAACTAGCATTTCTTTCAATATAGTCACTGTAAATAATATTAACAGCCATATTGGATGTCCAATGATGGTTTACCTCCTTCGTAGCTGCATTATGCTTTGTCTATTGATGATTTTTTTGTATGTGGTTTACAATTTCATTTCAATGCTCTCTTACAGTTTAATAATGCCAAGATCCTCACAAAGAATATTTAATAATGCCAAAATCATCACACAGAATGGCAAAACAACTGAATATCTTTTTGTTTTCTTCGAAACCCCTTCATTATTTATCATTTCATTTTATGGGTATGCCTAATACTATTACTTACAGTGGCTATATATATATGTGTTGTTAAATGGTGTCTCTTTGTTTATAATGCCAAAATCATTATAGTGAATATGAAAAAAATTGATTATTGTTCATAATTGTTCGAAACCCCTTCATTATTTATCATTACAATAATGTGTATGCCTGATACTATTACTTACAGTGACTATACACACACACATAGATATATATATATATATATATATATAGAGAGAGAGAGAGAGAGAGAGAGAGAGAGAGAGAGAGAGAGAGAGAGAGAGAGAGAGAGACACACACACACACACACACACACACACACACTAGGCCAGACAACTTTTATTACAAAGTTTAAAATGGGTGGTCAAAAAATATGTTGAACACCCATAACAGCCTTCCCACAGACACGTTATGGGCCCATGTTGCATGAAATCTCGCTATCTTTTTTGCCCTAAAAACATAGGGAAACGAAATTTTTTTGTGGCATTTTCATTGTTTGCTCTGCCTTCAATTTGTTAATATACTCACTATAAATAATATTATCAGGCATACCATGTAGTACTTCCAATAAATTTCATATGAGAAATACAACAACATCATTCAACCATTTACTCATTTGAGAAATGAATCTGCATCTTCATTCTATATCAACAATATCCACTTTTTAATCACATCACAGTTACATCTTCCACTCATGAATCTCGTGCTTGTAGTTTCTCTCCTTGTTATATAATGTTTCAAGTTTTATACCTATGTCTGTGTGTGTCTATATATATATATATATATATATATTACACACACACACAATGAACTCCTGCATAGCTTTCTTGAGTTCTTTGGCTATATGGTTATTGTCTATATTTTCATGCATACACAAATAAAGACATAATACCATTTTATTTTGTTGAAAGATGTTCAATGATGAGTTACATAAATAGATTTGTTTTTCATCATTTATCTCAATGGCATTGAGGGTTTCATTTCAATGATCTATCTCTGTATATATATTTATACGGTCGCATTTTTTGTTGTTGTTGAAATATGTTCAATGATGAGTTACAAAAATAGATTTGTGTTTCATCATTTATCTCAATGGCATTGAGGGTTTCATTTCAATGATTTGTCTCTCTCTATATATTTATACAGTAGCATTTATTTTCTGTTGAAAGATGTTCAATGATGAGTTACAGAAATATATTTGTTTTTCATCATTTATCTCAATGACATTGAGGGTTTCATTTCAATGATCTGTCTTTGTACATATATTTATACGGTAGTATTTTTTTTGTTGTTGTTGAAAGATGTTCAATGATGAGTTACAGAAATAGGTTCGTTTTTCATCATTTATCTCAATGGCATTGAGGGTTTCATTTCAATGATCTGTCTCTTTATATATATTTATACAGTAGCATTTATTTTTTGTTGAAAGATGTTCAATGATGAGTTACAAAAATAGATTTATTTTTTATCATTTATCTCAATGGCATTGAGGGTTTCATTCCAATGATTTGTCTCTCTATATATGTTTATACGGTAACATTTATTTTTTGTTGAAAGATGTTCAATGATGAGTTACAGAAATAGATTTGTTTTTATCATTTTTTTCAATGGCATTGAGGGTTTCATTTCAATGATCTATCTCTCTCTATATATTTATATGGTAGCATTAATTTTTTTGTTTAAAGATGTTCACTGATGAGTTACATAAATAGATTTGTTTTTCATCATTTATCTCAAGGGTAGGTACAAGAAGTTGGGTCCCAATTCCATAGAAGTCTATGAGCAAAAAAGTTTGCCGCTAGAAACGAGTGCCTGTTTTTTAAGGAACGGGCACCCGTTTAGCTTTAGAGCCCCGACCCATAAAAATAAAATAGGTGCACATTTTGAAAAATGGGTGCCCATTTAGGATCAAACCACCATAGAGAAATGGGTGCACGATTTTTAGAAACAGGCACACATTTCTAAAAATGGGTACTTGTTTCTAAAAATGGGCACCTGTTTCTAAAAATGTGTACCCATTTCTAAAAACGGGCACACGTTTCTTAAAGTGCTATAAATTTCAAAATGGGTGCCCATTTTTTGAATTTTAAATAACAGGTGCCCGTTTCATAAAAGATGGAGCGGGAAACACACCTATGCCTCAGTTTTGGCTTCGGGTTAGGCTTGGTGTGACCAAGCCTATGCTTGGACCTCCAAAAAATGGCTAAGGCACTGGAATACCAGATTTCTGCCTTGCCATTATTTTTGAAGGTCTTTCTGATCATATTTTTTGATGAAACAAAAACCCATTAGAGTTCTCACTGTCCTTATTTCAAAAATGTAAATTTCATAGTGATATGATTAGTTTTACTATTTTTGCATTATTTATTAATCAAAAGTGGTACCTAAATGTAAAATAGTGAGGTTTAGTAAAACTTTAATAACTTTTTTGTTTTTAGGTTTTTTTGAAAATAAATTATATGACATCAATCTACATACAATTCTTTTGAAGATTAAAAAAATAAATTTAAAAATATGAAATTTTCATCAAATTATGGTGGCCGTACACCAGATGTTTTAAAAATATACTTTATAGTCAATTAAAAATTAATTTAAAAAAATATATTCAATAAAAAAATAAGAAAAAATATTCTCATCAATATTTGGTGTATTAGGTATCTTTTCCCAGAAAGATTTGCAAACATTATTTTATTTACATCAAAATATGGTGGTCGTACACATGTGTGGTATGGTCCTGAATTAAACATTTTGAAAAAGTGGTTTTTAAATATGCCTACTAAAAAGCAATTTCTACCATGTGGGTATTCAAATAAATTACATACTATAAAATTAGACTCTGAGCACTACATTTTCTATTACTAAAGTTTTTCCAGATTCAAACTCTAAGTACCTCAAATTTTGACATCAATCGACAAAAAAATTGAAAAATAGGGAAAACACTTCCACTTTTTGCCCAAAAGTGGGACTCAACTTCTTGCACCCACCCTCAATTGCATTGAGGGTTTCATTTCAATGATTTGTCTCTCTCTATATATTTATATGGTAGCATTTTTTTTGTTGTTGAAAGATGTTCAATGATGAGTTACAGAAATAGATTTGTTTTTCATCATTTATCTCAATGGCATTGAGGGTTTTATTTCAATGATATGTCTCTGCATATATGGCTATATGATACAATTTTTGTTTTGTTGAAAGATGTTCAATGATGAGTTACAGAAATAGATTTGTTTTTCATCATTTATCTCAATGGCATTGAGGGTTTCATTTCAATGATCTGTCTCTACATACATGGCTATATGGTAGCATTTATTTTTTGTTGAAAGATGTTCAATGATGAGTTACAGAAATAAATTTGTTTTTCATCATTTATCTCAATGGCATTGAGAGTTTCATTTCAATGATCTCTCTTTGTATATATATTTATATTGTAGCATTTTTTTTTGTTGAAAGATGTTCAATGATGTAATTGTTCACTATCTAATAGAATATCAACAATATCCAATTTTCAATCACATCACAGTTAATTATTGAACTCCTACATGGCATTTTTGAGTTCTCTGGCTATATGGTTATTGTCTATATTTTCATGCATACAGAAATAGAGAAACAGTACCATTTTATTTTGTTCAAAGATGTTTAATGATGAGTTACAGAAATAGATTTGTTTTTCATCATTTATCTCAATGGCATTGATGGTTTCATTTCAATGATTTGTTGCAGGTTCACTGAACATAATGGCATGAGGTAGAAAGGGAAATAGGTCTGTTAGACGTCGAATAGTTAGAGTCACTCATGGAGTGCACTTCCCCGATGAAGATAATTTTGTCCAAAATGAAGACGCAGTGACTCCTGCTGTAGATGACTATTCACCTAACAATGCAACTGATGTGGAAACTGCTGCTGTACATGACCATCCTACTGTAGATTGTAATCCTATTCCACAAACACCACAAGTATAGGTGGCCTCAAAGGATCCCAAACCAAAATGGAGCATATCTGATATGAAAGAGGCAATATCATGCATAGAAGTTAGGAACATGTCTCTTAGAGGCACATCAATCAAATATGGTATCCCCATTGCCTCTTTGAGGGCATGGCTGATGGGAACCACAACTACAACTGTGAGGGGTCCACACACCATTTTATCAACAGAGGAGGAGGATGCAGTTGTCCAATGGTGTAAAGACATGGCTGAAATTGGTCACAGTCTCTAAATCAGTCAACTTCAATCAACTATTGCCCAAATTACCAAGAATAGGCCTAATCCATTCAAAAATGGGATGCCAGGGAGCTCATGGTGGGCCGGTTTTAGACGAAGGCACCTGGATTTGATGATGAGAACAACAGAAGGAGTGGACTCCGATAGGGTTATTATGCTTTGACCTTCTATTGTTGCCTCTTTCTATGACAACTTGGAGGTAATGTACAACCTCAATCACTATGGTAGTAGTCAGATTTGGAATTGTGATGAGACTAGTGTGCAAGCTGGAAGGAATTGTGGAATGAGAGTGATAGCCAAATTGGGGCAAGGTGTGTACCACACCTAATTTCAAAGAGTAGAGAGTGGATCACTATTTTAGCATGTGTTAGTGCATGTGGTTTCAACATTACTGGATTTTATGTGTTCAAATCTAAGAGGCATATCCAAAACTACATAGCAAACTGCAAGCTAGGAGCATGCATGATAGTCCAAGAACATGCATGGATGACGAAGGAGCTGTTCTTAAATTGGTTGGAACATTTTGCACATTCAGTCCCTGGTGGAGTTTCACCCTCACATAGGGCCCTACTGATCTTTGACGGTCATGGCAGCCATGTAACCTTCAAGACAATTGAAGAAGCAAGGTGGATAGGTATAGATTTGGTAACCCTTCTAGCTCATATAAGCCACAAATTGCAGCCACTTGATATCTCTGTATTCTCACCTTTCAAAAATTATTTCAAACAACAAATGAGTATATGGATGTCTAAGTTCCCACAAATTGAAATTGGAAGGGAAGAGTTGGCAACTCTTGCGAGCAAGGCCTTTGTCCAAGCATTGACACTGGATAATATAATCAGTGGCTTCCGTAGGACAGGGATTTGGCCACTTAACCGAAATACATTACATAATGATATGAGACCAAGTGAGGCATTTGAGGTTGCAATTGATATACAACCAATTGTTGGAATAGAACATGATGTCGCTTCAAGGGAGGAAGAACCAGAGTATATGGCAGCGGAAGCGTGCATGCGATTGGCAAGTTATAATGAGGAAGAGATTCAATATTTTGTAGAGCTCCATAGCGAAACACAAGCAACGGTTGAGGGTACAAGTTTGACACCAGAAACTGCTGAAGCAGGTCTGCCCCCACAAACCAGCCAGCCAAATGAGGGTTTCAAAAATACATCAACAGGCATGTCTTTTCCAACACAAGCTAACATACCAGAGTGGACCCAATAAGTAGCCAACTGTGATGATGTAACACTTTCCATGCCAAGTCTGCCAGAAATTGATCCAACAAATGTCATTCATTACTTCACCAATGGAGTCAACTGGGAGCAACAAGATGGTGTTGATGGTGAAGATGAAGTTCACATAAGTGAAGACAAACCTGAGTTTGTGCCATGCACACAAGAGGATGGGCAACAAGTCCCAAGGCAAATCAAAAAATTCTTAAGACTTCTAGTGCAGAGAATGAATCAATCTTCACGTGGAGGTAAGAAAGGGGTTCTACATCTTAGTAGCCACTCACAGATCTTGACATCTGATGAGTACATTGTTGGCAAATGCACACTCCAATGAGAAATTGTAGGTGATTGAAGGTATTGTCATTGATGGCAACCTTGCAATCATATGATACCGGCAGGCACCGACACTGGCAGACTCTACACCAACATACACTACACTGGCACCAGAAGAAAGAATACCGACACCCTGGTCGACAGGAATTTTGTATATTTATATTTTGTAATTAATTGTAAAATCTTTTGTAAGCCAACTTGGCAGATTGTAAAATGACTCATATATGTATGAGATCATTGTAGATCATTTAGGATGACAAGATATGCGAAAAGTAAATAGAAGGTAGCAGACCTAATATGTGAATTATTGGTTAAGGGTTTATGTATGTAGCAGAGCTTAAACCGGTACTCGATCTAGCATAGCAGATGCTAACCTGAACCAGTACAAGACAATGGATTAATATAATCCATTTTTGTAAGTCAGTGTGACTTCTTTTGTGATTGAGCAGTGAGCTCTAGGCACTTGGCCTTCCTGCATGTGCATGGCCCTCTTGTAAAACAGTAATATTCCCTTATTAGCTAGTAAGTGAATATTGTGGATCACAAATCCCATCAAGGTTTTTCCCACACCAGGTTTCCTCGTTAAAATATTGTGTTATGGTGTGCTTCTTATGTTGTGGTTATTATTCTTGATTGCTGCATTAATTTTAGTTTACTGGTACACAGTTTTGATATGGTTTTCATGTTATAAGTTTAGAAAATTCATTTACCGATTAGATACGGATTCACTCCCCCTCTCAGTATCTTTGGGAATCCTAACAATTGGTATCAGAGCCTGGTCCTCTATTTTCAGAAGCCTAACAACTTGAGGAAGATCTTGATACTGGTAGTGATGGAAAACTTGATGAAGCAATTGGAAACAACTCTTTCAGACTATGATGCTGAAAAATTGAAGAATATCAAACTTGAAGATGATCTGAAGGTTTCTCAGGATATTATTCAAGCACTTCAAGAAAATCTCACTATTGCAAGAAACAAGAGAAGAGAACTTGGTGAAAAGATGCAGAATAATGAAGATGAAAAGGAAACTCTTAATGATCTTGTGAACAAGTTGAGACAAGAAAACACTACAATGAAGAATGAGATGCAAGATATGATTATGAGATTTTGTAAAGAGAATGAAGATAGAAAAAAGAATGAAGATGACTTGGTTAGAAGGCTGAATGATACTGGAAATGAAAACACAAGACTTAGTCATGAAAATGATATGTTGAAGACAGATCTCATGCATACACAAAATGACACAAATGAACTCATGAGACAGAAAGGAATCTTGGAAAGAGAACTGGCTACTACAAATCAACACAAGGAGAAATTCAAGAAAAGCTCAGAAGAACTTGGTGACATGCTGAAAAACCAGAAACCTAATGGAGACACAAATGACCTTGGATTTGAAGTTGGTGAAAGCTCTGGTACTGCAAACAATCATGATCATAGCAAATCGGTAAGGCAACCTAATGCTTACAAATTTAATGGGAAATGTTTTAACTCTAACAAGTATGGTCATAGAGAAAATCAGTGTAGATCTAGAAATTATCAGGACACTAATACACCCACCAGTCAATGTTCCAAATGCAACAAAGTTGGTCATAATTCAAAAAATTGCAGAATGAATGTAAGATGTTATGTTTGTGGAAGATTTGGACACTTATCTAATCAATGCAGAACACAAATCGACATAGGATATGGGAAAGCTATTCAGAAAAACAATATGACCTATTATGCTTGTAACAAGATTGGACATATTGCTAAATTTTGTAGAAGGCATCACCGACAAATAACAAAGGTCCTAATTTGAAAGGTAAAGAAAAGGTTGAAGAGGTAAAACAAGAATTCTCAAAACATTGGATCAGAAAGTCAGATCAGAATATTGATGGGAATACTCCTCCACCGACAGAACAAAGTAACACTTCACCAGTAGGAGACTATTCATCTAACTGAAGAAAATTCCTTTGGGGGTTTAGCAACAAAATGAAAAACATGTTATTATTCCCTTGGTTGATGGTAAGAAGTTGAACTACTTCTATACCGGTAGATAAGTTTAAGTTGTGACTTAACCGACAAGCATTGAATGTGGTAGTTGGTGAAAATAACATTCTAAAGCAAGTGTTTTGGCTTCATTTTCATTTCACCGAGCATTCAAATCTTTGAGAGAGTGAAAATTCCCGAGCGAAGGCATTCCAAGCGAAGAAGTGAAGCAATCCATCAAATCATTCATCCCTAAGGTAGATTGAGGTATTTATAGCTGTGGCATCTTCATCCACTCCTGAATTTATTGCAAACCCTACTGTCGTTGAGGTTATTAAATGCCCTAGACCCATTTTCAAACTGGTTCCTGAGATTGTGAAGAAAGATGATAGCTTAGGTGCATTTTCTTAGATCCCTAAAGGAGTAGTATATGCTGAAGACCCTAGAATGTATATACATTGTCATATTGAGGAACCAGGTGATGATGAGATTAAGAATATGTATAGGATTGTGTTTTGTGATGAATCCGAAAATGTCAAACCTAAACATAAGATAGTAGAAACCCTAGGTTTCACTGAAATCCTTAGTGTCCCAGATTTTCCCAAGGATATCATAAGGATTGTGTTAAGAAGAGTACATGGTGAATTTTTCTGGTTATAATCAATTCATAAAATCACAAAGGAAGCTGTCAAAGCAGTAACAGGGTCACCCTCCACCGGCAACAAACCTAACTAAATAAAGAAGGTCTCAAATGACACAATGATAAACCTAATTGGTGCAACATTTGATAAGAGATATTTAAGGGTAAACAATGTAAAAGACATAAATGTTAGATTTATCAGTATGATCTTAGGTTATAAAGCTACACATGCGAATAGGTTGAATTCAGTTTCTAGCTTATGTATCAAGAGTGCCTATGATATGGTCAATAATAATACAAGAATAGACATATGTGAATGGCTTAAAGATCAATCGATAGACAATTTGGGAAAGATTAAAAAGGATAAGAAAGGAACATTCAGATTTGGAAATTTGCTTGTTTGTTTGATGCTGTACATAACAAAATAAGTACCCAATATTGGTGCTAGAGATTTTGTTTTTGACATACCGATAGGAAAGTAACTATCAGAGCTATTGAACAATATGGGAGAGAACCAGGAGAAAAACCTAAATGAATACTTTCAAGCACTAAAGGCTTAAATGAAATCTATAGATTGTCACAAACTATTATGGATAAATATCAAAAGGAAATTTGTTTTGTGATCAAGAAAGATGAAATTTGGATGGAGGCAATTATCCCTAGAACCATCTAGGTAACTGAAATGGGCTATGAAATAGATGACAACATCATAGAAACTTATGCAAAAGCTCTCCTTGAAGCTCCTAAGGAACCAGCAGAGAAAGTGTTTGGTAGTGCAGAAACAATAGAAAGCACAATTCAATCAAGGAAGAAAGTAAAGAAAGTTGATGCAACGATGAGGAAAGGAAGCAAACAGGCTAAAGCAATCAAGGAAGATGTTTTGAGACAAACTGGTATAAAAGAAAGTGAGTTTGAAGGACTTCAACCGGAAACTCATCTTTCACCGATTGGAACTTCTTCTGAAAGTGACATACCTATTGTATTTAAAAGAGTTGAAAGGAAAAGAAAACCTTCACTGACACCTTCTCCTACACCAAAAAGAACCAGACAAAAACAACAGGCAGTAAGGCCTCCGACTAAGAAAATGACTCCTAAGAAGAAGGTAAAAAGAGACATCTCTCCACTGGATAAACTTCTTAGTGAAATTACAGAGGATGGTAAGCTGAAGAACATCAACAAAATATACAATACACTATCAGCTGATGACAAGGAAAGCATAGAGAGCAGTGTAATTTTACACTTAGATATATACAAGAAATTATTAATGGAAGTTGTTTCAATGAAATTCCAAATGATCTATATAGGAGACTTGAAGCTAGAAGGCTAGCCATTGTTGAGCTGAACAAGAAAATGAAGATTGAAAAATTACTTGCTGTACATCCAGTCAACTCAACTGATGAAATAGACAAATTAATCAGTGAGACAAACCGGATAGTATTTTCCACTGCTCACTGACATGTAGCACTGATGGTAGGTAGAGTAAAGGAAGTTTCTGAGGAAACTGTTGATGCATGGGATATATTCTTTGTGGAAAAAGAAAAACAGGAAGAATTACTTAGGCCAAAGACTATCAAAGTATATCAAAAGGAAAAAGATAAGGGGAAAGGTAAGGTAGGTGGACCTCCAAGCCTTAAAATAAATGACAATGTGCCCCCACCTCTTTCAGATGCTCCACTGGTAGACACTACTAAAAATCAACCGGCCACAGAGAGTATGGAGACTCCGGTAGAGGATACAAATCGTGAATCAGAAATTTTGTATATGGTAAATGTAGACACTCAGGAAGTTAATGTTGTGGTTGACAGAGAAACCACTGAGGATAAGGAGAAAAATGTGACTACTAAGTCACTAGCTACAGAGGTTGAGATAAACACAAAAAAACCTACACAGGCAGAGCAACCGGCAGAGGATACCACTGAGAAACTAGTAGATACAACAGATAAACCATCTGAAGAACCAGCTAAGGAAAGTTCAGAGATACAAACTGAAACAACATCTGAGAAACCGACAGTTGAAAGCTCAGAGAAACCTTCTGAGACAAAATTAGAGAAACCAAAACAGGTACAAGTTGAGGCTCAAGTTCAGATTGAAACAGTGCCACTGGCACAAACTGAAAAGCTCAAACCCCTTCTTATGGAAATGCAAACATAGACTAACCTACCAGAGGTCGAATCAAGCAAGGTAATTACCACAACCAGTAGCATGGCTATTGTGAGAACTATTGGACAAACATCTGGTACAACTATGGCATAATTTAGACCTACTAATGTAATAGAGGTCCTGTTAGATTCAATAAAGAAGATCACCGAATGCAATGCACAAGCCTATAAGGCTATTGATGATACAATACCAATTCTTAAATTGATAGCACCAAAGTGCACTATTGATAATAAGGATTCTTTAGGTCAACTAGACATGTTGTCTAAGTTCATCACCGACAACCTATTGACTATTGATCAAATAAATGAGGATACATTTAAGGAAAGAATGATAAAAGAAAAGAGAAATTCTTTGAGGATATTGTAAATAAGAACAAGGAGGAAATTGATACCCTATTACCAGAACTTGGAGAAATTATTTTTCACTTCAAGAAACTGTACAGGGGCACTTGTAAAACAAATGTCTTAACAGAGGATCTTGACAAGGAGATCAACAAAGCACAAGAGAATATAAATAATATTGTTGATAATCTGATTGGAGCATCGGATTCATTTTTGGAGTTAGAAAGGAAGATTTCAGAGCAGGAAGAGAAAATCAAGAAACTGGAGAATGACAAAAATGGAATAAAGGATAAGGCAAAAGACTTAAAATGCAGACTTAGTCCAAGACTAGAATATCTTATTTTTTTGAGAAAAAAAATATCTGAGGCTCTGGTTCCCGGACTGAAGACACCAGAAGAGCAAATGCACACACTCACCAGTATAGTACAAAGAACACAAGAGGCAATAAAAGATTGCAAAATATTCAGTAATGGCATAAATTTAATTTTGATAGATATCTTTCAAATTGTAACCCACCAGTTACAAGAATTTAGGCAGGACTCCACTAACAGTGAATGACAAACTTTGTCATTGATGTCAAAGGGGGAGTAGAGGATATGAGAAAAAATATCAGCAGATGACACCATCAGCTCAGGGGGAGCACATATTTTTTTTGGTAACACATTTTTGGTAAGACAATTCTAGCAGATTCTTTTTTGGATGACACTTTTTGGATTTTTCTCATGAGTGTTGCCATCAATGCCAAAGGGGAAGATTGTTGGCAAATGTACACTCCAATGAGAAATTGTAGGTGATTGAAGGTATTGTCATTGATGGCAACCTTGAAATCATATGATACTGGCAGGCACCAACACCGATAGGCTCTACACCGACATACAGTACACCGGTACCGAAAGAAAGAATACTGGCACCTTGGCCGACAAGAATTTTGTATATTTATATTTTGTAATTAATTGTAAAATCTTTTGTAAGCCGACTTGGCGGATTGTAAAATGACTCATATATGTATGAGATCGTTGTAGATCATTTAGGATGACAAGATATGTGAAAAGTAAATAGAAGGTAGCAGACCTAATATGCAAATTATTGGTTAAGGGTTTATGTATGTAGCATAGCTTAAACTGGCACTGGATCTAGCATAGCAGATGCTAACCTGAACCAGTACAAGACATTGGATTAATATAATCCATTTTTGTAAGTCAGTGTGACTTCTTTTGTAATTGAGCAGTGAGCTCTAAGCACTTGGCCTTCCTACATGTGCAGGCCCCTCTTGTAAAATAGTAATATTCCCTTATTGGCCAGTAAGTGAATATTGTGCTTCACAAATCCCACTGAGGTTTTTCCCACAATGGGCTTCCTCGTTAAAATATTGTGTTATGGTGTGCTTCTTATGTTGTGGTTATTATATTTGATTGCTGCATTAATTTTAGTTTATCGGTACATAGTTTTGATATGGTTTTCATGTTATAAGTTTAGAAAATTCATTTACCAGTTAGATACTGATTCAGCCCCCCTCTTAGTATCTTTGGGAATCCTAACATACATTCAAAGGGAAAAAGATAAAGAGGCTGAAAGGAAAAGAGAAGGGGAATCGACAGAGCAAGAGAAAGAACATATGAGATAGAGGAAGGCACAACGTGAAGCAGAAGCGATAGAAAAGGAGGCTATGAGGGTGGAAAAACAGGCCAAAAAATTGTAGGATTCTCAAGACAAGTCCATTCGAAGACAAGACAAGGCAAAGAAAGATGCAGAAGAAAAGCTTGAGAAGGAGAGTATGAAAGCTAAAAGGGAAGCCAAGCGTGCGAAGAGGACAAAAGATGTGGCCACAGTCGCAGAACCTCTACCCATCCGACACCCAATTCTCATGGAAATGATGAACCTCTTGTCCCTAGCCTTTGCAGCTATTAATACTATGCAAGTTGGGACTGCACCTGGATCCTCAGACACCATGCAACTTACTTCAGGTGTAAACCAGGAATTCCTTGCTCAAATAGTAAGTTGCTTACAAACCCCTCCCAGCGAAGAAAACAATTTTATTGGGCCAGACCCTAGTAGGCCACAGTCTGTTGGGGTTGGATTTGTCACACCTCCTCCATTTAATACCCAAATGGAGAATTGATCGAGTATGATGAATTATATTTTGTGAGCCCTTCGAAGAGCAGATTTTTACTTTCGATATAGCTGTGATGTGATTATAGAATGACATACTGCCATATTTTGTAATGTGTTCAGAACTCTATTGTTTTCAGATATCTCAGATGAATATTCCAATGAATTGATGGTGTTGTTGTAAATCTCATATGTTTGTTTTTTGTGATGTGATATTTCTCATATATCAGTTGAATTGATTTCGTATATTTCTCACTATCAAAAAAGGGCACATAAGTGTTCAAATTACTCACTATCAAAAAGACCATATCAATGGCATTTGACTATTCAGATGTCACTATTATGTCCTCTTTTGATAGTGAGAAATTTGAACACTTATAAATATTCAAGTTGCAGTCATCATATTATAAGTATTCAAATTGTAGTCATCATATATAAATTGCAGTGTGTAATATGTCTACTAGGTCATTGCATCGAAATGATAAAAGGAAGTGTCCCATTTGTAAAAAGGCACCAGATAAAGAACTATTTTCTACTACCTTACAAGATATCTTGTTAGCTGCTAGGTTATCCTTCTTGGCAGTATCTAACAAGACATCTTTTAAGGCAATATAAGACAATTCTTTGTCTAGTTCTTTTTCTCAAATAGGGCACTTCCTTTTGATCAATATGAACTAAGTGAGGAATTTAAACAAATTGAAACACAAACAATTCAGAAATTGAAACATAAACAAAAAAGAAATTGCATTGTCTACTAGATCATTGCCAAAGTACAGATCAAAAAAAGGGAAGATTGAAACAGATGAACAAAGTGAGGAATTTAAACAAATTGAAAAAGAACAAAATTCTAAAATTGAAACATAAATAAATCAGAAATTGCATTGTCTACTAGATCATTGCGAAAGTACAATTCCAAAAAAGAGAAGATTGAAACATATGAACTAAGTGAGAAATTTAATCAAATTGAAACACAAACAATTCAATAAATTGAAACATAAACAATTCACAAATTGCATTGTCTACTAGATCATTGCCAAAGTAAAGTCATATGGACTTTACTTGAGCGGAATGCTTGTTGTATTTTACATTGTGACTCCTATATCATTGTTTGCCATAACAATCCCAACAAAATGCAAAACAAACTAAAGTGTGTTAAGAAACACATTTAATAAGAAATGCATAACTACCTAAGATATCTACACAAATTAATATAAAATGTAAGCATTAAAGGCATAATCTCCAAAGAATTGAAGTGTGTTAATAAACACATTTACATTGATATGATGATCTTCCACAAGTATGGTTCTTCCCTCGATGCTCTAGCACACCTGCAAAAAATAGTAATAATCGAGGGTAGTGTAACGTTGTAACAACAAATCATCCATACATTATTGAATGCATAAGTACATACATATACATATGCACGTGTACATAGAATTGCACATATGCACATATACATATATATGCATATGCATATGTATAACGTACATACATATTGCAAATAAATAGTTACCTAAGGAATGTGCAAAGGGAATTTGCAGAACTCAGAAATATACAATGAATTGGATTGTAATAAAAGTGACATGGAAAATTTTGTCTTATAATATAATTCGAATGTGCAATGCATTCAATTGTGGTAGCTAGCAATTTTCAAATTTGAATTTTTGTGGGAAACAGTTGTTCATGTCATATTGAATATACAGACCTCCATTGCTTCGAATTGTTCAATTTTATCCTACACACACACACACATGTATATGTGTGTGTATGTGTGTATGGACAATAACCATATATGTATGTGTGTGTGTGTGGATGACAAACATATAGGCACACTAAACTGTAAGAGAGCATTGAAATGAAACTGTAAACCGCATACAAAGAAATCGTCAATATATAAAGCATAATGCAACTACGAAGGAGCATAAACCATCATTGGACATCCAATATGGCTGTTAATATTATTTACAGTGACTATATTGAAAGAAATGTTGGTTTACTAAAAATAGTAAAATTTAAATTGAAAGATTTATAACATTTAACATTGACTGTAGAAGGAATTTAGATATTCAATGTGTACCAATCTAAATGACCACCCTTGAATAAGGAAATTGTTGTTGATTACAACAAGTTCTGTGGCTATATGGTTATTGTCCATATACATATAAAAATATATATAGACAATAACCATATAGCCATAGAACTTGAATCAACCATCGTTATAGAACATATTATGCTATTGTGTGTTTCTTCATGTATACATATACATGTATATATATACATATACATATACATGTATATATATACAAATACATATACATGTATATATATGCATATATATGTATATGTACATACATGTACACATGTATATATATACATATACATATATATATGTATATGTGTATATATATGCATGTGTACACATATATATGGACAATAACCATATAGGCAGAGAACTTGAAACTGTATATAACAAGGAGATAAACTAAAAGCATGAGATGCAGGAGTAAAATATGTAGCTATGATGTGATTGAAAACTGGATATTGCTAATATTCTATTAGATAGTGAACAATTCCATCATTGAACATCTTTCAACAAAAAATAAATGCTACTGTATAAATATATATAGAGAGATAGATCATTGAAATGAAACCCTCAATGCCATTGAGATAAATGATGAAAAACAAATCTATTTCTATAGCTCATCATTGAACATCTTTCAACAAAATAAAATGGTATTGTGTCTCTATTTGTGTATGCATGATAATATAGACAATAACCATATATCCAGAGAACTCAAAAAAAGCCATGTAGGAGTTGTAAGTATGTAATTGTGATGTGTGTGTGTGTGTGTGTGTGTTTATATATATATATATATATATATATATATATATATATATATATATATATAGACACAAACATAGGTACAAAACTTGAAACGTTATATAACAATAACCATATAGCCAGAGAACTCAAAAAAGCCATGCAGGAGTTATAAGTATGTAACTATGATGTGTGCATATAATATATATATATATATATATATGGACATAGGTACAAAACTTGAAACATTATATAACAAGGAGAGAAACTAGAAGCACAAAATACAGAACTGTGATGTGATTGAAAATTGGATATTGTTGATATTCTACTAGATAGTGAACGATTACATCATTGAACATCTTTCAAAAAAAAAATGGTGTCGTGTGTGTATACACACACACACACATAGGTAGAGAACTTGAAACATTATATAACAAGGAGAGAAACTAGAAGCACAAGATGCATCAGTGGAAGATGTAACTATGATGTGATTAAAAAGTGGATATTGTTGATATAGTATTACTATGAAGATTCATTTCTCAAATGAGTAAATGGCTGAATGATATAGGCAGAGAACTTGAAACTATATATAATAAGGAGACAAACTAAAAAACATGATATGCAGGAGTAAAATATGCAATTGTGATGTGATTGACAACTGGATATTGCTAATATTCTATTAGATAGTGGACAATTCCATCATTGAACATCTTTCAAGAAAAAATAAATGCTACCATATAAATATATATACAGAGACAGATCATTGAAATGAAACCCTCAATGCCATTGAGATAAATGATGAAAAACAAATCTATTTTTGTAACTCATCATTGAACATCTTTGAACAAAATAAAATGGTATTGTGTCTCTATTTCTGTATGCATGATAATATAGACAATAACCATATAGCTGAAAATAAAATGAGTAAATGGTTTAATGATGTTGTTGTATTTCTAATATGAAATTTATTGGAAGTAATGTATGGTATGCCTGATAATATTATTTATAGTGAGTATATTAACAAATTGAAGGCAGAGCAAACAATGAAAATGCCACAAAAAATCTTCATTTCCCTAAGTCTTTAGGGCCAAAAGGATAGCGGGAGTTCATGCCATGTGTACACACCCACCCACACACACACAAAAACACATATACATATATATATGTGTATATATGTAATGATAAATAATGAAGGGGTTTCGAATAATTATGAACAATAATCAACTTTTTTGCATTCTCTGTAATGATTTCGGCATTATAAACAGAGAGACACCATTTAACAGTGCACCCATAAAATGAAATGATAAATAATGAAGGGGTTTTGAATAATTATGAACAATAATCAAATTTGTTTGCATTCACTGTAATGATTTTGGCATTATAAAAAGAGAGACACCATTTAACAGCACACCCATTAACCATTTAACACACACACACACACATGTGTGTGTGTGTGTGTGTGTATGTAATGATAAATAATAAAGGGGTTTTGAACAATTATGAACAATAGTCCATTTTTTTTGCATTCACAGTAATGATTTCAATAGTATAAACAAAGAGACACCATTTAACAACGCATCCATAAAAGGAAATGATAAATAATGAAGGGGTTTCAAACAATTATGAACAATAATCAATTATTTCCGCATTCACTATAATGATTTCGACATTATAAATAGAGAGACATCATTTAACAATGCAGCCATAAAAGGAAATGATAAATAATGAAGGGGTTTCAAACAATTATGAACAATAGTTAATTATTTATGCATTCACTGTAATGATTTCAACATTATAAATAGAGACACACCATTTAACATCGCACCCATCAAAAGAAATGATAAATAATGAAGGGGTTTCAAACAATTATGAATAATAATCAATTATTTTCGCATGCACTGTAATGATTTCGGCATTATAAACAAAGAGACACCATTTAACAACGTACCCATACAAGGAAATGATAAATAATGTAGGGGTTTTGAACAATTATGAACAATAATCAATTATTTTCGCATTCACTATACTAATTTCTGCATTATAAACATAAACACACCATTTAATAGTGCACCCATAAAAAGAAATGATAAATAATGAAGTGGTTTCGAACAATTATAAACAATAATCAATTATTTTTGCAATCACTGTAATGATTTCGACATTATAAACAAAGAGACACCATTTAACAATGCACCCATACAAGGAAATGATAAATAATGTAGGGGTTTCGAACAATTATGAACAATAATAAATTATTTTCGCATTCACTGTACTGATTTCTACATTATAAACAGAGACACACCATTTAACATCGCACCCATAAAAAGAAATGATAAATAATGAAGGGGTTTCGAACAATTATAAACAATAATCAATTATTTTGGCAATCACTGTAATGATTTCAGCATTATAAATAGAGAGACACCATTAAACAACGCACCCATAAAAAGAAATGAAAAATAATGAAGGGGTTTCGAACAATTCTGAACAATAATTAATATTTTCGCATTCATTGTAATGATTTTAGGATTATAAACAGAGAGACTCTATTTAACAACGCACCCATAAAATGAAATCATAAATAATGGAGAGGTTTCGAATAATTATAAACAATAACCAATTATTTTCGCAATCACTGTAATGATTCCGACATTATAAATAGAGAGACACCATCTAATAGCGCACCCATAAAAAGAAATGAAAAATAATGAAGGGGTTTCGAACAATTATGAACAATAATCAATATTTTTCACATTCACTGTAATGATTTCGGCATTATAAATAGAGATACTCTATTTAACAGTGCACCCATAAAATGAAATCATAAATAATGGAGGGGTTTCAAACAATTATAAACAATAATCAATTATTTTCGCAATCACTATAATGATTTCGGCATTATAAACAAAGAGACACCATTTAGTAGCTCACCCATAAAAAGAAATGAAAAATAATGAAGGGGTTCTGAACAATTATAAACAATAATCATTTTTTTTCACATTTACTATAATGATTTCAGCATTATAAACAGAGAGACACCATTTAACAGCGCACCCATAAAAGGAAATGATAAATAATGAAGGGGTTTTGAATAATTATGAACAATAATCAATTTTTTTCACATTCACTATAATGATTTTGACATTATAAATAGAGAAACACCATTTAGTAGCGCACCCACAAAAAGAAATGATAAATAATGAAGGGGTCTCGAACAATTATTAAACTGTAACAGAGCATTGAAACGAAACCCTAAACCGCATACGAAGAAATCATCAATAGATAAAGCATAATGCAACTGCGAAGGAGCAAAACCATCATTGGACATCCAATATGCAAGGAGGAAGAGTGACCATTACCTGGGAGCAAGGCGACGAGGAGGTTGCAGAGGAGGTCGAGGTTGCGAGTGAAGAAGAGCTCGCAGAGGAGGCCGCCAACGGAGAGACAAGGTTGCGAGTGAAGAAGAGCTCACAGAGGAGCCCGCCAATGGAAGACAAGGTTAAAAATGCAACCACAAACCTTCATTTCCCTAATTTTTTAGGGCAAAAAAGATAGCAGGAGTTCGTGCCACGTGGGGCCAACAAACATATACGGGAAGGGGGTTATGGGTCGTCAAAATGTTTTTTGACCACCCATTTTAAACATTTCTATATTCATCTCCATTTTAATTATAAGCATATGAATTTTTTTTTAAGTTAGTTATTTTTTATAGAAAGGTGAAAAATATATTAGTTTTTAGGTAGTTTATAAATGGATATTGGCCTTTTGGTGTGCGGGTATTGGTGCAAAAGAGGTCAAGTATCGGGTGATACTTTGAAATGACCACTTTTTGACCTTTCGACGCATAACAACCCCTAGAGATCGGATCGTTACTACCCAAAAGCCAGATCAATAGGTTTAAGAAGTTAAGTCCCATACGGAGACAACCAAAAAAAAAAAATCAAAATTTGATGTATTGTTTAGGATTTGTGGGTGCGCGAAGTTAGCTATGACGACTACTGGTGCTCTTCCCCTATATTTTATTTTTTTTATTTTAAAATGTAGTGAATGCGAATATTTGATTATAGTTGTGGTTGAAGGTTTTGATGATCTCTTGGTTCACTTTATGTTGCATTGTCTATTTCTTTAGTGGAACTTGGTGAGCACTTCATGGGATGATTCATTCCTCTCTTTGAAGATGAGAAAATATCAAACAAGTTCTTAAATGCCTAGATATACTTTGTAAAGCTTTTTTGGTTTTTCCATTTAGTGGCATAAGGCTCAATGTTATAGTCAAATGCATATTTCTATGCCTCTTTGGTTCAATTCCTTTAGCTGAAACTCGACTGGTCATAGAGAAGTTTTCGTATTATGGACATCCTTTTTTCTTTTTGGGCTTCACAAATTCCCTCATGGCAAGTAGTTATCACTATAATTGAAGAGGATACTAATGTATTGGGTCATGAAACCCCTCTCTCTAGCAACAAAAGTTCAAGTCACAAGTTTTGAGATTCTTGCGGCTACGTGTGTTTATTGTTCTTCATTTGGGCTCCCTCTAAGGCCTATTAAATCAACCTAGAGAATTTTCTTCATGATTTTCATTGGGACTCCATAGGAAATCACAAGATTTTTTATTGAGTTGCCTAAGAGTTTTGTTGTATCCTATGGGACAATGAAGGTTTGGGGGTTTTATCCATGGTTCCAAAGTTTGATGCTTTACACCAAATAGATTATTCATTCTTTTCAAGGTGATGAAGCCTATTCTTTTTGGTTTGGCATTATATTGTCTCTAGTCATGTCCTTCTAGATGACTTACTTGGAAAAGGATTGGGCTTCAACCACCCTTCTCATCATTAAGAATGTAGTTCATATTGAATGAAATTTTGTTATCAAAAGCATTTGGAGATCTTGGGAGGGAATGAAATCCCAACATTTTTGGAATGATTTATGATACCATGACATAAATTCCAACAACCAAAAAAATATCTAATAGTCCCTCATTTTGCAATTTTAAGATTGCTTATTGGAAAGGTTTCCTTTGGTAAGTGCCTTAAGATTTCACAAGGGAGTTCAAATTTTGTAGGATCTATTTTTAGGAACTTCTATTTACTTGTAATAAATTAAACTTGATTCTTGGTGCAAGAAAAAAACATTATTATGAATTTGTCATTTGCTAAAGAACATATAGTATTCCTCATAAAAGTAACAAGGAGATCAAGATATATTTTTATAAGCATAAGCATGAATATTTAGTAAAGTAGACATGCTACTACATATAATAATGATCCATAAAAGGTTTAAGCAACATGCTAGCTCTCCTTTCCAAGCTTTCTCCCAAAATAGATTTATTAGGGCAATAACCACCCACTATAAGAAGTGCATTAGTTTGAGAAGGATTAATGAATTTTGTAAATCAACATCTTATAATCTATTTACTTGATATCTTTTAACATTTAACCAATTCAATATGCTTACAATCCTTTCTTGTAATGACATCAATACGAAAAAACAATTACATAAATTATTTTTACAATCAAGATTCAACCATTTAATGCATTTGTTAAATTTACTAGGTGCTTTAGCTTATAAGAAACTTATTTACAAATGGAAGAGAAAATTAAAAACTTTATATTCTAAATAACACATATAAAATCTTGTACTTGTAATAATGGGTAACAACCTTTTATGTTAATGCCATCCATTGTAATTAGCTTTGACCAAAATCCTATGGCCAAATGATGCGTATTGCATCCAAGTTGTCTCCAAACTAGGTGAAGAATATCTAATAATGATCTAATTAGAACAAAAAAAATTCATTTTAATAAAGTCCTAGTAAATACTTTGCATATGAATTGATTTCATTTTATTTGTTTATTCTTGTAGTGGTGTAGAAATGAGGGATTCACCAATTAAAATAATAAAACAAATATCTTACCTAAGAGACCATTACATTAAAAAGAGGGATGAATCCAATATATTTAGCCACAATTCAATTAGAAAAAGGGTTGAAATACTGATGAAAATCACTTGGATGTTTGTCTCCCCTTTTTAAGTTGAAATTGGATGTGAATTGTATGAATTAGGATGAAGCAATGGATAATTGGAGTGAAACAACAATAAAAGACTACTATAGATATCAAAAAGAGCCACATATAGGATTTTGAGCAGAAGAATAAGATAATAACTTGTTCCTAAAAGTTTGGTTGAATTATCGAGGTCAGGATGGTAGGTCACCCCGGTCCTATAACTCTCAGGTAGGCAAGTTGGATCTTTTCTAGATCAAAGAGATGTAATGGATCCACTATTGAAAGCTTAAGCAGAATTTTTGGGACCTAGATGGTAGGTCACCCTTGTCCTCCACTTTTTCTTCATCAAAATTTGAACTTGTTCTTTGCTATCAACTCCATTAGAATCACATATTATAGCTCCCAAGTCGACTCCTTGCACATAAAAAATAAAGGAAAAGGGTTGTGAATAGGGGTTTTCCCTTCGGCCAAACCTCGGTTTAGGAATTAACCTTGAATTGATTAATGTAAATACTGAAGTAGATGCTAGGAGATATACCTAAGATCTGCAATGGTTGACAATAAGATTGATGATGCAATTCTCTTTAGATATGATCGCCAATGTTGGATGTAATAACATGAAAAACACATGAACATGTATCACCTAATCAAATATAAATGATTGCATGAAGATTGTTGTGACTTCGCTCCATGATGCTTGAAGGATGAAATGCTAACTCAAATGCTTGAGAATGCTTAACGAATGCACAAATGATGGGGTATGTGTGTGATGATCAAATGAATTGATAGAATGTCCTGATATAGGGTTCCCTAAGTAAATTATTGATTAGGTCGATTTCCAATAGTCACATTGAGGCACGTGGACAAAAATCTATCAGGGAGGGGGAGAGCCCACCCATATTTAAAATAGGTCCAGACTAAGGTGGACCAGGGTGCCATGGTCCAGACATGGGCACCATAGTTCCCTTGTCCTCTGAAAGAAGGACAAGAAGCCATTAAAAAATAGGGGACATAGTCTTGGGATAGGGTCCACTCAGCCATGTATGAAAAAGTGACATAAGGTTCGGAGTAAAAGGGGCCAAAATAGGCCTAAGCGGAATGGAGATAGGACATGCTAAGGTAGGTGCACAATTATGAGGTGTATGATGCTACATTTAGACCCCACTTTAACAAGATTATGAGCCTATGAAAATAATCACACAAAAGTAGAAAGATGAGAAAGAGAGAGAAAGAGGAGCAACTAGGAGTGATATCACAAGGAGATAAGGCATCACTAATTTGGAAGAACCAGGCCCCCAATATTAAGATCTTAACTCACACAAACACATGCAAGGACACACAAAACAAGACAAAGACAAAAAATCCAAACAAAGGGAAAATAAAGACAAAAGACACACAACATGGGAAAGAAACAAGCAATAAAATGCTAAAAGCTGATCACCAAACAAAAAGCCAACATGAGATGCTTGTGCATCACCCAAAAATTTGCATGTAGTGGTAGTGTTTAGATAGTTTGAGGTCCAAAAATCAAAATATAGTTAAATTTAATGAGATGGTCGAATTTTAGGACAAATAGTTGAGAGTTTTTATCAAAGATGTAAGAATATTTAAATCATTTTGGTTAGACATATTTCTCATTGGCAATACGTGGAAACTGTTATTGGTGAGCATTCAACATGATTGATATTTGTCAAAGCATAATCAGAGGATTTTAGTAGAATGTAATTTCAATTTTCTTTGAAGAGATTTATGTGCAAACAAGATCTCATGTTACATGAAGCCACAAAATTACTGAAATGCATAGAAAATGTCACATGGACCTAGTAGGAACAATGCATGCAACTTGTTTGGCATCAAAGATGGGATCTTGTGGATTCCAATGGTTATTGGATATGCATATAGAAGATTTATTGAAAAGGATTTAGAAAATTTCAAGAAAATATAATTAGTAGTTGTAAAAGCCAAATTCCACAACATTCATGGGCACCCTCCTTGTCTATGCCAAAATACAAGCTTAGGGTATGGACAACCAAGAAGACTATAGGAGAGGATTTTTTTTTTTGCCAAGGGTTTAGTTCAAATTGCTTCGTAGACATGCATACAAAATGTGTAAGCTTAGACAAAGGATGTTAACATTGTGATAGGATGTGTCAAAGAGACGTGATTAATAAAGTAGATTGAATACTACATATGGGCTGCCACATAAAACCAACATAACATATAAGCTGCCCTCATGATCTGGGAAAACATTAATCTAATACATTTCATAACATACATAGTTTCATATATATACTAAATGGGCAAAATGACCTTTCTTATTGATGGAAAGTAAGAATTTTCATGATGCATGTGAGAAAGATACCAAATAGGGTCTTGATGTTATATAGTTAATTCCTAAATTTTGACTCTCTTTGCACCATCATATTTCTTGCTAGCTTACCTTTATCTTCTCTAGAGGTTACTTGTCATTAATATTATCTGTCACTTTATCTATATTGCATACTTTGATCTGCACCTTATCCTCATTACTTTAGCCTACTTAGTATTCTCCTTTTTCACCTTTGCTTTCAATGTCATAGTTTTATTCTTATTTTATTTGTGCTCACATCATTGTTTTAACCATCACCTCTATTGGAAGTGCCACACTTTTGTTGGCTATAAGTCAATATTATCTCTATTTTAAAATCTATACATGATAAACAACAATAATGTTGTGTTTATATTCCTTTCCATTATTTTTGTTTTTGGTTTAACTTGTACTATTACAATATTTATTTTATTTCTAGAAATTAAAATTTTGCATCATAGTGGGTTTTTTGGTCTATTTATTAAGGGTTTTCCTTGCCTAGTAAATAGGATAGAAATATAATAGTGTTAAGAGTATAGTTCTATAATTGAATATCTTGTTTAAATGTTGAAAAACATAGGTATTATGAAAGATAGATAAGTATAAAAGAACAAGGTGATAAAGGATATTAACTTGAGTTCTATAAGTGGCAAAAAAGCCTCCAAGGTGACCATTCAACTTCCTCAAAGTTCCTCCCTCTCACCCTTGTCCATTTTAAGATATATATAAAATCCAATTTTAGAGAAATTATACATGAATACAATGATTTTGATGCTAATTTGACAATTCTAAATTATTATTAACATTAATTAATCTACTTTATGTTAGCATTTGGCATTATAACAGACAATGGAAGATTGTTGGCATCTCAACAAGGATATTGAGAAGGTTGTTGATGATTATGGATATAACTGATTAAGGATGTTTACTATCTTAATATTATTATTTTGTCATTGATGTCAAGAAATTGATTTTTTAATTCAGTATGATGTTGTCGTATCTTGAGAAGCATGATTTGAAGAATATAAAGATGTCGGTAAAAGACACAGAAAGATTATGATGAATAAGAGGATGAATAAGGTATTCAATGGGCAACTATTACCGAGTCAGACAATGATGAGATCATGATGTTTAGATTGTTTTGACATCATACATATGTTGTAAATTGTAAGGTTAATACTATACTATGTTACCAAGCAAAAAACCTAGTCGATAAACCCTAAGGAACCTAGTTGGTAAACCCTAAGGTTATCACTATCGATTAATGAAAGTAGAATGTTTACCGAGTGAAGTTTAGTATTCACAGAGTAATTACTGAGTTGTAACCGAGCTATAACAAAATACATTAAATGGTTACATGCGTTATTTAATGAAGGAAGCTGATGAACTGGAACTGATTAGATGATTGGTATGCTATAAATAAAGTTTGTTAAGAATCTATGGCAATGGAATATCGGCATGAAGATCTATAGCTCAGATTGAACTGCAATACCCTCGCACAAGTTCCAAGAAATATATGCAAGTTCCAAGGCAAGGTAAAACATTTTTCAGATTGAAGGATACATTGAACCTGGACAAGATTGAAGATCTGATGGCTATGATTGATGATGGGAAATGTGATCAAGGAGATTAAGTGGTTAGCTAATTGTTTATAAATAGGAAATTGTTGATAAACAATGCATGCAGAAAAATGTATGCACAGGGATGCTACATAGTGATTACCGAGCACAGAAGCTTGAAGACTTGTTTGAATAACAGAGTATAGAAGCCCAGTAGATGGACAAGATTAGTTCTATGTCTAGATTGTATTGAGCAAATAAGAATCTACTTTAGCATTTTAGATGTGAAGTTGCAGATAGATTTTTATTAC
Source organism: Cryptomeria japonica (assembly GCF_030272615.1). Classification (NCBI taxonomy): domain Eukaryota; kingdom Viridiplantae; phylum Streptophyta; class Pinopsida; order Cupressales; family Cupressaceae; genus Cryptomeria; species Cryptomeria japonica. Next base: position 221,288,132 of record NC_081405.1, read on the forward strand.
TGTTATTTTGTGAAAGTGACAGAAAATCTCTTAACCGAGTGGACTTAACAGTCTTATTTGTAAAACCCTCTAGCAAGGTGACATTCTGATTAAGTGTTTGAAATCTTTTAACAAGGTCACTTCTAACAAGGTGAAGATCCTAACAGATCTGAGGGAAATCCCTTAACCGGGTCACATCTAGCAATGTGTTTGTAATCTTTAACACAATTTTCTTTTAACCAAGCATACTCTAGAAGAATATATTTCTTAGTGGGTTCGAAATCCCATAGTCAAGTTTCTCTACATGGCAGAAAAGGATGAAGCTGCATCTATCAGGAGTTGGAGAATATGTTGTATACTATATGGAGAATGATTTTGTTACACCAAAAACCTATCCATTAACAATGGAAGAGATAAAGGCAAAGCAAGAACATATCCAAGCAATGATTGAAATAACATCTGCATTGACCGACTTAGAGTTTAATGACCTGGAAGGCTGCAATGATGCAAAGGCAATGTGGGATAAGCTCATATCAGTATATGGAGGAGATGAACATGTTCAAAGAGCAAAAGTAGATAGTCTAAGAGGACAACTTGAATCCATGAGGATGAGTGAAGGTGAGAACATAACTCAGTACAGTACAAGACTAAAGGAGATTGCCAATCAAATCAAAGGAGCAGGTGGAACTATTGAAGAAAAGGATATAACAAGTAAGTTGTTAGGAACCCTTCTACCGGCTTATGTAATCCGAGTCTCTGCAATCAATGAATTAAGGTCTGTACCTAATATGCCAGTTTCTTTAGATGCTACTATTGGTAAGTGATGCTCTGCTAAATGGACAAGGTTAGTCTAAGATAAACAACACAAGACACACAAGAAAATCGTTAGTGTTATTCAATCAAAAACTAATCTAAACAGGCATATCAAGAGAGACACTAAAATCATGCTAATATATCTAACTAATGAAATAAAGATAATGAGGCATCTCCAAATGCCTCTTAGCATGCTCTTAGCTCCTTCTCCCTTGTTCCTCTCCTCTCCAAGTTCCAAAATAGTGTAGCTCTCAACAACTTTTTGCACTATGGATGCTTATGGAGGATTGAGATTGAAATATTGCTCTAAATGTAAATAAAGAAGCTAATATTAAGCTATTGATACTAAAATGATTGATTTTATCCAAAATGACAAGATATTAGTTAATTATGCTAAAATGCTCTCTTAAAATGCCTATAGCTTAAATGCATACAAGTTTTCAGGATCTAGATTATGAAGAAATGGGCTCTATTTATAGGAAAAATGGAGCAATGGATGGTTGAGATTGAGCAATCTCAACAAGGGTCAGGATTGAATGATTTCAAATCCATGTGAGGGCTTTCAATCCAATCCCAGGATGACAAGTGTCAATGTGAGATAGGTTGAGAGGAGAGGGAATAAGCATTAAATGCTTGATATGACTTTGGGAGTTAAAGTCAAGGTTGGTTGAATGAATAAACTCTTTATTCAAAGAATAAAGCTTTTATCCAATGGATAAACTCTTGTGCAAATATGAAATGGATGAATATGGTCAAAACAATAAATGTTTGGGGAGACAAGTTTGAAATAACCATAAATGGTTATGTAAGAGCCATAAATGGTCATGTAAGAGCCATTAGTGGTCTTGGAAGACTTTGGGGGTTAATTTGTTGAACACACAAAGCATTAAATGCTTTTCAAAGACTTTGGAGTCTTTGAGAAGTGACTCCATTTTGCTTAGGAATGTGACAATAATTAGGGGATGGATTAGGCTAATTAGGAAGGGGTTAGAAGAATCTAGAAGGGGATTAGATTTTGCAAGTGGATTTGGTGGGTGAGGGAAAATAGGATTTTATTTAAAATAAAAATTCATTTATTTCAATAAATGTGTGCAAGTTGCATTTGTAGGAAAATGCAAGTGGGGGGGAGGATAATGATTTAAATAAATGTTTTTATTTAAATTATTTAAAAGAGGAAAAGGGGATTTAATTAAATAAATAGATTTTATTTATTTAATTGTTTTGAATTTGATTTAATGAATGAATTAAAATAAATTGAATAATTTATTTAATTAATAGAAGAATGTTTGGGGAATGAATTAATTAAATATTACTTTAATTAACTGATGGCTAGTGGATTTTTAATCAAATAAATAGCGTTTATTTATTTAATTAAGCTGGACAGATTCGTGTGACTACAGTAAGCTACATGCATTTGAGTTAAGTAACTTTGATAATAGTGGATCTTCGATAAATAAAGTTGAATAAGCATTTAGTTCTTTTCATCTTGATGAATCTAATGATTACAATGAAAGAAAGTATAAGTACTCTGAAGGAGATCACAGTGGAGCAAATGAAAGATTTCATAAGAACATGGAAGAAGTACACAAACTGTATGAGGAAATCAGAAAGCAAGAAGAGTTTGAAGCACTATTAGCCAGAAGGTTACTGAGAGGCAAAGGTAAGTATAAAGGAAAACTACCTTTGAAATGTTTCAATTGTGATAAGATAGGGCATATAGCTTCTACCTATCCTGACAAAGATTCTACTGAAAAGAGAGATTACCAAGATAACAGATAGAAAGACAATCATTACAGAGGACACCAAGACTTCAAAAGAAGAGATAGAAAGACATGCTTAATAGCTGATGAGGAATCCAATGATGATAAATCAGATGAAACTGATACAGAGGAAGTAGTTTATGTGGCTATCAAAGATGGATAAGATGAGGAAAGGTATGAAGAAAAAGCCCTAATATCTGACATAAACACTAATGATTCTTGGATCATAGATAGTGGATGCTCACATCATATGATAGGAGATAAACACAAGTTTGTTATATTAGAAGATTATGATGGAGGTTATGTAAGATTTGGTAATGATGCACCATGTCCGATGAAAGGTAAAGGATCTATAACACTTCTTGACAATGCAAGATGCAATGATGTTTATTGGGTTGAAGGTTTGAAATACAATTTGTTGAGTGTAGCACAGCTAAACAACACAGGTTACTGAATAGAATTTCAGAAAAGAATTGTCAAAGTTCATGACAAGAATGGAAAGTTGGCTGCTACCGGGACACAAACACAAGGTAACACATTTCACCTTGACTCAACTCGGAACAAGTGTCTGTATGCAAAGATAGATGATACCTGGTTATGGCATAAAAGGTTTTGTCATGTAAATTTTGATAATCTGATCAAAATAAGCAAGAAGCACCGAGTAAGAGGTCTACTGAGTCTTGAAAAACCTGAGAATGCTATGTGCCGAGGATGCCAACTGGGTAAGATGACAAGATCAAGCTTTACAAGTAAGTCTTACACTTCTAAGGGAATTTTAGATATTATGAACACTGATCTTTGTGGTCCTATGAAAGTTCAAAGTTATTATGGTGATAAATATTTCATATTATTTGTGGATGACTATTCAAGGATGATGTCAGCAATGTTTTTAAAAGAAAAATCATAAGCTTTTCAAATGTTTAAATGGTACAAGGAAAGAGTTGAAAATGAAACAGGAAGACAACTGAAATGTCTTAGATCAGATAGAGGAGGAGAGTTCACATTTGATGAATTTAACTTATTCTGCAATGATCATGGTATTAAAAGACAAGTCTCTGCACCAAGAACTCCACAACATAATGGAATAGCTGAGAGAAGAAACAGATCTATTGTGGATTGTGCTAGAACACTGATGATTGAAAAGAAAGTGCCACAAACATTTTGGAGAGAAGCAATAAGCACAATAGTTTACAGCCTGAACTGAGTACAATTGAAGAAAGGTACCTTGAAGACACTATATGAAATCTGGTATGATAAGAAACCTAATGTAAGTTATTTTAAAATCTTTGGAAGTAGATGTTATGTTCACAAAGATGATAGAAATGGCAAGTTTGATCAGAAGAGTGAAGAAGGAACATTTCTAGGTTGTTCTTCTAGAAGCAAGGCATTTAAATGTCTGATCAAATCATCTAACAAAATATGTGATGGGTTACTAATTTCCAGATACGGTAAAGATTGGACGACGCAGAATGACTTGAGATATATTTTAGATCGCTTCACTCTATGTAATGTATTTGACGATCAGGATTGGACCACTTGTAATTGTAAACCTAAAATGTTTAGGGTTTAGGGTTTATCCTACCAACCTAATTGTTGTTTATAAGGTCGATGAGTTTTGTTATTGTAGATGTTTGCAAAATTTGGGTTTGTGTCCATGTGTTGGAGATTTGATACTTGCCAAACCAAAGTGAGGAATCTGTAGAGTGTGATTGCAAAAGAGAGGAATTGAAAAGGATCTGCCTTAGCAAGAAGTGTTGTTATCAGATTGGAGTTTTACCTGTTGTCTTCTAACCATTTCAACAGAAGGTAAATCCCTTGACCAGGTAGCTTTACCAGGCTTTGTTGTAAATCCTCTAACTAGGTGGCTCAAGTTCATTGAGTTTTTTAAATCCTCTAGTGAGGTAACTCTTAATAGGGTTTCAACCTTTAACAGGGTATATAGCCATCCCTTAACCGAGTGATCCCTAATAGAATCGGTTCCTAACATAACCTTATTGTAATGTCTTTAACCGGACTAGGCTCCTAACAGAGCGGACTTCAAAAGAGTTCACAAATAAGCTTGTGGGTATTCATCCACACCGTGGTTTTTCCCATTTGGGTTTCCACGTGAAAATCTGTGTCTTATGGGCTGTGATTTTTTCATGTGATGATTCTGTGATTCTGATTAAATTAGATATGCATGCAGTGTTAAATGGTTGGGGTATTATTGATACAACTTATGCATGATTATATTGGTGAAGTAGTCATCAAGATTTGAGATCTTTTAAATGCTATTTGAAGTATTTTTGTTTAACCGGTTTAGTTGTCTAAAGTATCCGTGTTTAACCAGTATTTCTATGGTTAAGTTCAATGGTGAAGGAAACTGGTTACCTATGTTTTGATATGACAAAGTGTTAAAGCAAGTTTTTGTGTGTATTGATTCACCCCCCCAACTCTCAACACCGGTTAGGATCTTAGTAGCTCATCATTATTCATCTAGAATTTGTATAACCAATGCATTATTCAAAATATCTTAGTGTGGTCCCAATAGAGTCTTGGATAGAGAGCCATTAGAATGGTCAACTCAAGTTTGACCCGAAGGTAAACTTTAGGTGAGTTTCTAGAGAGTCAAACTAACTTCTCAGGTTAGGTTAGGGGAATTTTTGAAGGCCCATATGTTATACCTATGGGTAAAGGTAAATTTTAACCATGTGACCACTCACATGTGACTGTCAAGTCACCTCAAAAGTTGATTTTTCCAAGATGAACTAAATTCAACTTTTTAGGATTTCTCCTTGGTTAGGCAACCTTCCATTTGAGTGATAGTTGCTCTTCCCCACCTTCTCTTACCTTTTTCAGTTTTCATTTTTAGAAAGCATGTAAGAGATTGGGAAGACCAACCTATGAGATCTCACATCCTTTCCAAGAGGTTGGAAAGGGTGAGAAGAGTATACTTAGGGAAGAGATTCAAACTTAGGATTTTGATCACCCAATCTCCAATCTTAGAGACTTAGAGTTTGTTGGAAAAATTGGTTTTAGAAGTTTTTTTTTTTTAGTTTTGGGAACAAAAGACTAGTGCAGCTCTCCTTCAACCATTCCTGATACCAATTGCAGGATCAAGGTTGGTAGTGTTTCTTCCTTGCATACTATATTCCATTGTTTATGTGAAGGAAAGATTGTTTGTGTATTTTGCTTTGTTGTTTATGTGATTTGTGAAGTTGAATGTTGTAATTATTTCTTTCTATTTATTTTTTTATGGGTTGTATTATTATATGTGTTATGGGTGTTTCAAGGCCATACTCACCCTTGGGAGGGTAGAGTAGCCTTTGGGGTGAAGGGCTGCTTGACAACCTATGAACGTAGAGACTTTATTTTTAGAAGAGAGAGATACACAAGGGTTATGGGACCCTTGCTACATTATTTTTATACTTATGCAAAGGGGGTCATAAGGGGAGATATAGGCTTGTATGCCATGGGAGACATAAGGGTGTTTTGGGACAAGTATGTGACTTGTGATGGATATATTTTGGTAGCCTTGTAAAGCCATTGGTTCCTCCTTCTTGCAGGTCTCCACTAGGTACTTGGTCCACCTTCACCCCACAAAAATTAGTTACTTGGTGACATTGTAAATCCTTGGGTTGGGAGTTCATGTGTTGATGAGTCCTTCTTTCTTTTGTTGTTGAGTTTGTTTGTAACCCGTTTAGCTTTGGTTCTCCTAGCTCGGGGGGTGGCTTCATGTAAGCCTAGGTTGGGAGGTGAGCCTCCATGGTCACAACCTATAAGTTTTATTTGTAGGTTTTCTTTAGAGTAAAGAATGGAGAAAAGCCAAGTTCATTTGCAAGTCTCCTATTTGGTTCATTGGGAATTAAAAAAAATAAATATGTATTTGAACAAGCCCTCATTTTTAAAGAAATAAAGAGGCTTGAGATTGTAACATTGTTATTATTGTATTAAGGATTCAAAAGGGAAAAGAATGTATGTTTACTTTGTTATATATTCATTTAAAGAAATCAAAGAAGCATTTAAATGGCATTCCTATATAGTTAATTATTACCTTGAAATGGAGTAGGAAATTTAATGTTAATTTCTGCTTTAATGTCTAATGAAAGAAAGGAAATGCAAGTAAAATAAAAAGGGTAGATAAATAGTAAAATAAAATGCAGTTTTATCCCTTATTTAGCTTTATGTGTAAACTTGCTTAGAATAAAAAAATCTAGTATGCAATGTAGAATAAAGCTTCCTGCATTTCATTTGTTCAATCTAATCATTTTCTAAAGTGTATTATGTTATTGTATATTTGTTTATAAGAAGGAATTTTATTTCAGAATGTAGATTAAACAAAAAATATGCTTCTTAAGTTTAGACTTAGATTTACTCATTATTTGCATCTAGTTGTATTGTTGGATAAATAAGAAAATAATATCCTATTGGTTAGAACAACAGATCTAGAGACATGAATGCAAATTTTCATTATATATATATATATATATATATATATATATATATATATATATATATATATATATATATATATATATATATATATATATATAATTCATCATGACATAGATATAGATTAGAAATGTAAATGTTGTTTTAAAATAAAACATTACTATTATATATGCTAATCTGGAAAATACATTGCTCAAGAAATGTGAAAATATGTATATATATATATTAATGCAATATTACATTTACTGAGCAAAATGGTTACTAATTAATCAGTTGAGTTTGCTATAACAGCATGCTTGTCTACAAGAAATGTTAAGGCATACATATTTTCACATTTCTTGAGCAATGTATTTTCCAGATTAGCATATATATATATATATTCAATGAGACTAAAATTTAAGCATGAATATGTGCATGCTTTTATTAACCATTTCTGGTTCATTTAAATATATTGTTAGAATACAATGAACCCAAGAACACTAGGAGGGAAGATGAATCAGTGTTCTACCAGTAACACAAGATTTTAACCTTTTACAACATATACATATAAGACGGTAAATGAAGAAACATATAACATGAACCAAATAAACCATCCACATAAATGAACACCATAACACAGAGAATTTGTACATGGAAAACCTCAAAGAGGAAAAACCATGGTGGGATTTGTGACCCACAATATCAATTCACTGGTCAAATGAAAGATATTACATAGTATGGGGGCCTGCACATGTAGGAAGGCTCACTACTCAACACAAAAGAGTCTTATTGACTACAACCTTCTATTGAAATAAAATAGTATTGATGAGCTCACAAAATGCATCTGTAATGCCAAATAGAGTTCTGGTTAAAGCTCTGTTCTGTGATAGTTTTGATACTTAATATAAGTACAGATCCAATAGCCAACAAGATGACAAGGGGGGGGGGGTGAATCATACAAACTTAATCATCCATAAAAATATTAGATTCAACCTTGATAACATATATATCAGCAATATAACCAAAACTGTTAAACATGCAAACTCAAAAGCATATGAACAATATAAACCTCATAACACTATATTTAACGTAGAAACCCAAATAGGGAAAAACCACTGTGGGATTTCGAACCCACTAAGAAATATACTCTTCTAGAGTATGCTTGGTTAAAAGCAAATCCTATTAAAGATTACAAACACATTGCTAGATGTGACCCGATTAAGGGATTTCCCTCAGATCTGTTAGGATCTTGACTTTGTTAGAAGTGACCTTGTTAAAGGATTTCAAACACTCAATCAAAATGTCACCTTGCTAGAGGGTTTACATATAAGACTGTTAAGTCCACTCGGTTAAGAGATTTTTTGTCACTTTCACAAAATAATAGTAATAAAATCTATCTACAACTTCACATCTAAAATGCTAAAGCAGATTCTTATTTGTTCAATACAATCTAGACATAGAACTAATCTTGTCTATCTATTGGGCTTCTATACTCTATTATTCAAATAGGTCTTCAAGCTTCTGTGCTCGGTAATCACTATGTAGCATCTTTGTGCATACACTTGCCCGCATACATTGTTTATCAACAGTTTCCTATTTATAAACAATTAGATAACCGCTTAATCTCCTTGATCACATTTCCCATGATCAATCATAGCCATCAGATCTTCAATCTTGTCCAGGTTCAATGCATCTTTTGATCTGAAAATGTTTTACCCCACCTTGGAACTTCCATAATAGTCTTGGAACTTGTGCCAGGGTATTGCGGTTCAATTTGAGCTATAGATCTTCATGCCGACTTTCCATTGCCTTAGATTCATTAACAAAATTCTTCCATGGCTTACCAATCATTTAATCTGCTCTAGCTCATCAGCTTCCTTAATTAAATACCGCATGTAAACATTTAATGCATTCTGTTATAGCTCGGTTACAACTCGGTAACAACTCGGTGAATACTAAACTTCACTCGGTAGACATTCCGCCTTTATTAACCGATAGCGATAACCTTAAGGTTTACCGACTAGGTTCTTTGCTTGATAACATAGTATAGTATTAACCTCTACAATTTACAACATATGTATGATGTTAAAACAATCTAAAACATCATGATCTCATCATTGTCTGACTCGGTAGTAGTTGCCCATTGAATACCTTATTCATCCCCTTATTCATCATATTCTTTCCTGTGTCTTTTACCAACATCTTTATAATCTTCATATCATACTTCTCAAGATATGGCAACATCATACTGAATTAGAAAATTAATTTCTTGACATCAATGACAAAATAATAATATCAAGATAGTAAAACATCTTTAATCAGTTATATCCATAATCATCAACAACCTTCTCAATATCCTTATGAAATGCCAACAATCTTTCATTATCTGTTATAATGCAATATTGCCAACAATCTCCCCCTTTGGCATTGATGGAAAAACCAATTGATTTGACCTTAAAAGATTCACATTGTTGTGATTCTGAAATGCTGAAATGCTCTCCCCCATACATTAGACTTCTCCTGTTTTCTTCAGTCTTCTTTCCAATCTGTAGTCTGCTCAATTTGTTCTTAGTCTTCTCCCCTAATAGGTCTTCTCTCAGTCATCTCTCCTTCATAGTAGTCTTCTCCCCCTTTGTAGGTCTTCTCCCCCTTTGACAACAATGCCAAAAAGTAAAGAACTAAGACATATTTTCTTTCTGTAAGAAATGATTTCCTGGTGTTGTGTATCAACTGAGTCTCGGTCAGAGCATTTGTCTTCAATTGTTGTTCCCTGTAGTATTTCCTATATTAATTCCTGTACACTTTTAGAAAACATCCTAAAGTGTATAACTCAACATCAACTCACAAAAGATATTCATTAGAGTCATCGGATTGATGCTTTCATCGAACTCGATCAGTGAGTAAAAGATAGGGGTAGGACCCCTAACTTACTTCTGAGATATTCAAAAGTGTCCTTTGGTAGTGGCTTGGTGAAGATATCTATTATTTGCTCCTTTGTGCTAACATATTCCAACACCACTTTCTTCTCTTGAGATTCTTCTCTAAGATAATGATATTTGATAGATATGTGCTTTGCCTTAGAGTGCATAACAGGATTCTTTGAAATATTAATGGCACTAGTATTGTCACAGAATATAGTTATTGGCTCGGTAACTTTTCATTTATACCTTCCAACAGTTGTTTGATCCATGCAATGTTGGTACAATTCAATGTTGCAGCAATGCATTCAGCTTCTGCTGCTGACTGTAAAACACATCCTTGTTTCTTGCTAAGCCAACTCACTAGTCTTTCTCCTAAAAAAAAAGCTCCTCCACTTGTGTTTTTCCTGTCATCAATGTTGCCTACCCAATCAGCATCAGTATAAAATTTTAAATCAAAATTATTTCCTTTCTGATATAATAAGCCATAATCCTCTGTGCCTTTCAAGTATCTAAAAATTCTTTTGATTGCTGTCATGTGTGTTTCCTTAGGATCTGCAAAGAATCTTGCAACTATACCTACTGCATGTGCTATATCTGGTCTGCTATGAACAACATATTGTAATTTTCCAATCATGGATCGGTAGAGTGTCTCATCAACAGATGTAGATTCATCATTCTTTGATAATTTGCAGTTGGTAGTCATAGGAGTACTTACTGGTTTTGAATCATCCATTCCAAATTTCTTCAAGATTTCCTTTATGTACTTGGATTGAGTAATGAAAATCTCATTTTTCATTTGCAGTATCTATAAACCTATAAAATACTTTATCTCACCGGTTAATGACATCTCAAATTCTTTGCTCATTTCATTTCCAAAGTTTTTGCATAAAGAATCATTTCCACAAAATATAATATCATCAACAAATATGGCTGAGATCAGTATTCCATTTTTATCATTCTTCATGTACATGTTGTTGTTCTCACTTGTCCTTATAAAACTAATCTTAATCAAATAAGAGTGCAATCTTTCATACCATGCTCTTGGTCCTTGTTTCAAACCATATAAAGCTTTGTTCAATTTATATACCTGAGCTTTATTATTGTCTTCAACAAATCCTTCAGGTTGTTCAATGAACACTTCTTCTTCAAATATTCCATTCAGAAATGCAGATTTGACATCCATTTGATATATCTTGAATTTCTTGAAAGTAGCATAGGCCAACAATGTTCTAACTCCTTCAAGTCTAGCAATAGGTGCAAAAGTTTCACCATAATCAATTCCTTCTTCTTGAGCATAACCTTTGCAAACTAGTCTTGCTTTGTTTGGAATGACTTCACCCTTTTCATTTAGCTTGTTTCTAAAAATCCACTTTGTACCAATTACATTTTTGTCCTTTGGTCTTGGGATTAGTGTCCATGTCTCATTCTTCTTGATTTGATTAATCTCTTATATCATAGCATTTACCCAATCTTCACTGTTAAATGCCTCTTTTAATATTCTCAGTTCAAATTCAGATATCAAGCATGTGTTCTGTCTTAGTTTGTTCCTTGTCATCACTGGATCATCCTTATCTCCTATAATCTGACTTGGTACATGATGTCTTCTAACATACTTGGCTAATATAGGCTCGGTAGGCTCTGTATGATTTTTTTCATCACTCGGTAACTGGATATTCTCTTCATTTTCTTCAATAGTCTTCTTGGTAGCACTTCTCGGTTGAACATAGACAAATTCATCATAGTTTTCTCCTTGGAATTTCCTTCATCATTTCTTTCTGCAAATTCATCAATTTTTACATTTGCACTTTCTACTATTTTGTTAGATGATTTGATCAGACATTTAAATGCTTTGCTTCTAGAAGAGTAACCTAGAAACATTCCTTCACTTTTCTGATCAAACTTGCCATTTCTATCATCTTTATGAATATAGAATCTACTTCCAAAGATTTTAAAATAACTAACATTTGGTTTCTTATCATACCAAATTTCATATGGTGTCTTCAAACTACCTTTCTTCAATTGAACTCAGTTCAAGGTGTAAACAACTGTTCTTATTGCTTCTCTCCAAAATGTTTGTGGCACCTTCTTTTTAGTCATCGGTGTTCTAGCACAATCCACAATAGATATTTTTCTTCTTTGAGCTATTCCATTCTACTGTGGAGTTCTTGGTGTAGAGACTTGTCTTTTAATACCATGATCATTGCAAAATAAGTTGAACTCATCAGATGTGAACTCTCCTCCTCTATCTGATCTAAGACATTTCAGTTGTCCCCCTGTTTCATTTTGAACTCTTACCTTGTACCATTTAAACATTTGAAAAGCTTCTAATTTTTCCTTTAAAAACATTACTAACATCATCCTTGAATAGTCATCCACAAATAATATGAAATACTTATCACCATAATAACTTTGAACTTTCATAGGACCACAAAGATCAATGTGCACTAGATCTAAAATTCCCTTAGAAGTGTAGGACTTACTTTTAAAGCTTGATCTTATCATCTTACCCATCTGGCATCCTCGACACATAGCATTCTCAGGTTTTTCAAGACTCGATAGACCTCTTACTTTGTGCTTCTTACTTATTTTGATCAGATTATCAAAATTGACATGACAAAACCTTTTATGCCATAACTAGGTATCATCAATCTTTGCATGCAAACACTTATTCCGAGTTGAATCAAGGTGAAATGTATTACCTTTTGTTTGTGTCCTGGTAGCAGCCAACTTTCCATTTTTGTCATGAACTTTGACAATTCCCTTCTGAAATTCTATTCGATAACCTGTGTTGTTTAGTTGTGCTACACTCAACAAATTGTATTTCAAACCTTCAACCCAATAAACATCATTGCATCTCGCATTATCAAGAAGTGTTATAGATCCTTTACCTCTTACCGGACATGGTGCATCATTACCAAATCTAACATAGCCTCCATCATAATCTTCTAATATAACAAACTTGTGTTTATCTCTTGTCATATGATGTGAGCATCCACTATCTATAATCCAAGAATCATTAGTGTTTACATGAGATATTAGGGCTTTTTCTTCATACCTTTCTTCATTTGATCCATCCTTGATAGCCATATAAACTACTTCCTCTGTATCAGTCTCATCTAATTTATCATCATTAGATTCCTCATCAGCTATTAAGCATGTCTTTCTATCTCTTCTTATGAAGTCTCGGTGTCCTCTGTAATGATTATCTTTCTGTCTATTATCTCGGTAATCTCTCTTTTCAGTAAAATCTTTGTCAGGATAGTTAGAAGCCATATGTACTATCTTATCACAATTGAAACATTTCAAAGGTAGTTTTCCTTTATACTTACCTTTGCCTCTCGGTAACCTTTTGGCTAATAGTGCTTCAAACTCTTCTTGCTTTCTGATTTCTTCATATAGTTTGTGTACTTCTTCCATGTTCTTCCAAAATCTTTCACTTGCTCCACTGTGATCTCCTTCAGAGTACTTATATTTTCTTTCATTATAATCATTACATTCATCAAGATGAAAAGAACTAAATGCAGATTCAACTTTATTTACCGAAGCTCCGCTGTTATCAAAATTACTTAACTCAAATGCATGTAGCCTACCAATAGTAGCATCCAAAGAAACTGGCATATTAGGTACAAACCTCAATTCATTGATTGCAGAGACTCAGATTGCATAAGCTGGTAGAAGGGTTCTCAACAACTTACTTGTTATATCCTTTTCTTCAATAGTTCCACCTGCTCCTTTGATTTGATTGACAATCTCCTTTAGTCTTGTACTGTACTGAGTTATGTTCTCACCTTCATTCATCCTCATAGACTCAAGTTGTCCTCTCAGACTATCTACTTTTTCTCTTTGAACATGTTCATCTCCTCCATATAATGATATGAGCTTATCCCACATTGCCTTTGCATCATTGCAGCCTTCTAGATCATTAAACTTTGAATCGGTCAATGCAGATGTTATTTCAATCATTGCTTGAATATGTTCTTGCTTTGCCCTTATCTCTTCCATAGTCAATGGATAGGTTCTCGGTGCAACAAAATCATTCTCCAGATAGTATACAACATATTCTCCAACTCCTTATACATGTAGCTTCATCCTTTTCTGCCATGTAGAGAAACTTGACTTGTTCAGATTCAGTGCATCCCTCTTATACATCTTTGGATCTTTAACTCAAGTGCCTTTAAACTTTCCTTCCAGTGTCCAAAGCTCTGATACCAATTGATAGTTTTGATACTTAATATAAGTACAAATCCAATAGCCAACAAGATGAGAGGGGGGGGGGGGGGGGTGAATCATACAAACTTAATCATCCATAAAAACATCAGATTCAACCTCGATAACATATATATCAGCAATATAACCAAAACTGTTAAACATGCAAACTCAAAAGCATATGAACAATATAAACCTCATAACACCAGATTTAACGTGGAAACCCAAATAGGGAAAAACCACTGTGGGATTTCGGACCCACTAAGAAATATACTCTTCTAGAGTATGCTCGGTTAAAAGCAAATCTTGTTAAAGATTACAAAAAGGGATTTTCCTCAGATTTGTTAGGATCTTGACTTTGTTAGAAGTGACCATGTTAAAGGATTTCAAACACTCAATCAGAATGTCACCTTGCTAGAGGGTTTACATATAAGACTGTTAAGTCCACTCAGTTAAGAGATTTTCTGTCACTTTCACAAAATAACAGTAATAAAATCTATCTGCAACTTCACATCTAAAATGCTAAAGCAAATTCTTATTTGTTCAATACAATCTAGACATAGAACTAATCTTGTCTATCTGCTAGGCTTCTATACTCTATTATTCAAATAGATCTTCAAGCTTTTGTGCTCGGTAATCACTATGTAGCATCCCTGTGCATACACTTGCCCGCATACATTGTTTATCAACAGTTTTCTATTTATAAACAATTAGATAACCACTTAATCTCCTTGATCACATTTCCCATGATCAATCATAGCCATCAGATCTTCAATCTTGTCCAGGTTCAATGCATCTTTTGATCTGAAAATGTTTTACCCCACCTTGGAACTTGTGCTAGGGTATTGCGGTTTAATCTGAGCTATAGATCTTCATGCCGACTTTCCATTGCCTTAGATTCATTAACAAACTTCTTCCACAGCTTACCAATCATTTAATCTGCTCCATCTCATCAGCTTCCTTAATTAAATACCACATGTAAACATTTATTGCATTCTGTTATAGCTCGGTTACAACTCAGTAACAACTCGATGAATACTAAACTTCACTCGGTAGACATTCCACCTTTATTAACCGATAGCGATAACCTTAGGGTTTACCGACTAGGTTCTTTGCTTGATAACATAGTATAGTATTAACCTCTACAATTTACAACATATGTATGATGTTAAAACAATCTAAAACATCATGATCTCATCATTGTCTGACTCGGTAGTAGCTGCCCATTGAATACCTTATTCATCCCCTTATTCATCATATTCTTTCCTGTGTCTTTTACCGACATCTTTATAATCTTCATATCATACTTCTCAAGATATGGCAACATCATATTGAATTAGAAAATCAATTTCTTGACATCAATGACAAAGTAATAATATCAAGACAATAAAACATCTTTAATCAGTTATATCCATAATCATCAACAACCTTCTCAATATCCCTATGAAATGCCAACAATCTTTCATTGTCTGTTATAATGCAATATTGCCAACATTCTGTACCAGTTCATAAGCCCTGAACTTTCTACCGGTATCTCCTTCCTTCCAAGAATGTCTTACAAAACAGCTATAGATCATTGCATGATATAACATTCGCATACAAATGATCTATATACATATCCTTCACATATACCCATAATCCTATTTGCATCTCTATCATATATCTCTCATATATTTCTCATATCTCATAATGACCTAACAAACTGACCTATGTACCCTTCACAAACAATATACCTTATGTCGGCTTACAATGCATTACAAAAGACATACAATGTCGGCTTTATACAATAATTACAAAATAATTTTACAAATAAAACTTTATGATGTCGGCTTCCCTGAAGTGTTGGATGCTGGTGTCGGTGTCGGTGCTGGTGCTGGTGTCAGTGTCTACCTTGATTTCTCCAATGTCAATTTCTATCGGTGAATGCCTCCAAATGCTGGTGTATGACTTCTATGGAATCTTGTTGCCATATAGAATCTTGTTGCCATCAATGACAACATATGAATCCAATGAGTGTTAGTTGCCAACAATCTCCCCCTTTGGCATTGATGGCAACACTCATGTGAAAAATGGATTTCCTATTGGTTCAACTGAAATATGATACATGCTCCCCCTGAGCAATACAGTCTATCTGATATCCTTCCCATATTATTTTCTTTGATATTTCTCTGATAATTTTCACATATATACACTCCCCCTTTGGCATCAATGCCAAAGACTAGTGAAAGAATTGAAAGAATCTGTGCAAAAGAATTTATCGAAGATTAACCAATTTCAAAATTTATGAGTAAGCCTTGTCCAACAACTATAAATATGTATCCCAACCCGATTTGAAAGTATCAGATATGGATACTAGTCCACTTAGTAAGTGTGCAAGTGTTTCCTTCTTTGAGACATCTACTGGTGTAATAGCAATTATGTATCCATATGTTCTCTCTTATGTACACCGAGTGAATCCAATCGTGGACTCACCAATCCTCTAAGACTCCTTTCTCTCTGAATGATATTTTCTCTCTCCTTTTCAAAAGAAAAAACTTGGTTCTCCAAAGAAAAAATTTGACCATCAACAGATGTTGTTAGTGAGGTCAATCCATCAAAATAATTTGCAATGTTAGCTATCTTATCATGTAGTTCCTTTAATATGCTATCTACATTAGCTGTAAGTGTTTTTTTGTTACAACAAACCCTATAGATATTTGTACATTGTTTTAAACAATTCTTAATAAGAATCAATTTTCCTTCAATTTTCTTTTTCTCTGTTTCAATGATTTTGTCAAAAGTGACTCTCTTACCCATAGTGAATCTCTTAAGTGTTCGTCGGTCTGAAATCTACCTCAAAGATTGAAAGTTGTTAGATATATACTCAGTTAATACCTTAATCTTGCCAGAAGGGCTTGCTTCATTTTCAATCTTACAATCAAGAATTAATCTGCATAAGACTATGATTGGGTGATCTATTATTCCTTTATCTGTCGATCCCCATCATCATTAACTCAATGTGACTCATCTCAGTGATTGATTTCTTCTCAACTTGAGAGGTGTCAATTGCCAAAACCTTTTTCGGGGAATCAATATTTATTGCTAGTATAGTCTCAGTTCCCTTTGCCTTATCCTCCTTAGCACCGATGGCTTCACCACTTGGTGCAATATCAATTATTGTCGGTGGAGTATTATCCACAATATTGTTAGTACCCTATACATTGCCTTGCACAAAAGGTGTCTCTGTCGGTATTGACTGTACACTCTCCTTTATTGCCAGTTTATTCAAAATTGGAGTTGAACTACCCAAAATACATTTCCGTTTAGATCTATCTGGGATGGTGGAAGTTGTTTCTTTTACAAATTCTTCTTGGGAGGTGAAAAAATCAGGATTCTTTTGGAAGAATTTGGTTCAACCATCTCTGGTCTCATTTAATACATCATTAACTCTACCCATCATTAGACTTATTTGTCGAGGTTTGCTACTAAAAACTGTTATGTTTGCAACATCAATGCATCATTTCATTTCCTCATTGTTTATTGATCCACACATACTCAAAAGTTCTACTTCCTTAATTTCTCTATCCCTCTTGACTGCATCAAGTCTTCTAGCATCTAATTTATTGTATAGTGATAGAGGAATTTCCTTCAAAATTTCTACTAAGGATTTCTTATATATATCGCCGCAACCCATAGGGTGGTGGGTTGAATCCCATAGCCAACCCCCTTCGCATTCACTCTTCCATCATGACCTTCCCAATATCGTTGCCCCTTTCACCATCACGTAGTTCAGCCTTGCAAAATAAATAAATATTATGGTCAAATAAAAAATTATACATTAACCCTAACTTCGGTGAGGGGTTAATGAAAGGAAGAAAGTATGTAACCAAATAAAGAGAAAACCCTAACCCGATTTAGGGTTAGGGCTAGCATAAAAAGAATAAAATAATAGAGGGGTTCATTATAAATTTTAAAATAAAGTGAATGGGGAAACCCCATTTTAAACAAGGTTAAATTTATAATATAAAAGGGGTTATTATTTAATTTAAAGGTTAGTTGTGGTTATAAAGAATATTGGGGTTTATTCCCTTTGTTGGCTTATTATATATATATATATGTGTGTGTGTTTAATTTAATTAAACATTTATTAAGAGGTATTGCTAAGAATAATAATTATTTTAATCCAAAGGGGTAATTTATTATGAATATTAAATATTTGAGGAGGATCTAGTTCAACAATAATGGAAGGTTATTTGTTAGGAAATATTATTATTGATTTAGTTAATTTTAAAAGAGGAATTTGAAAACATTATTCGTATTAGCTCAATTAATTATTATTAATACAATGAAATTTAATTAATACTAATTTAATAAATATTGGAAGTATTTAATACTATTAGGGATTATTATTATCTCTTAATTAAAAATTGAAGATTTATTTGGGAAAAATAGTTAATTAATTAATTAAGTTGTGATGACTTCTTAGGGTTAAATAATTTAGTTTTAGAAATGTAATCTTTGTAAATTTTAAGCTAAATAAATCATCGTTCTCTTTAGGAATCCATTCTTATTAACGCATGAGTTAACCTTTAGTGTAAACAAATTAAGTTATCTCATCATTTGAACTTAGAAATTCAAGTAATTTAGTGATTGTTTTAAAAAAAATTGTTGTTGCGTTTTTGCCCAAAAGTTTGGGCATGACATTTTATTTACCTCTTCTTTATCTATCAACTTGCAAATTCTCCCACCAAAGAGATGCATGATCTTTCAATCGAGTATAGGCATATTTCACCTTCCTCTCTTCCGCAGTGTTTTCAAAATCAAAATACTTCTCCATTTCTGAGATCCAATCCATCAATTCATCTGAATCTAACTTCACATCATATTCTAGTGGGGTAAAATGAGGTTTAGTGTTTTCCCTACTCAAAACCCTTTAAAAAATTTCTTCATCCAGATCAACTGCCAGTAGGTTCACTTGTTCTGTCGGGCCCTTTTTCTCCTTCATCTTTGCTCACATCTTCAATATGTTGGCCTCTTCTCTGGGCTGTCTCCATGGCTTCTAGCCCGACTGCTTTTCCTCACAACATCTCCATCACAACAAGGTCTGCATTCCCACGTGCTCCACCATTATTACTTCCTCTTCATGCCATTGATATATACTAGTCCTCTATAATTGTAGGTCAGATCCACAATCCGTCACCCTACAAAAAAATTCAGGACATGTAGCCTCCAGAATGAAACTTTTCTCTGATACCACTTGAAGCAATCACCAGTGAGGAGGGACCTCAAGGAGATCAGTCCAAACCTATCAGTAAGAGTAAACACAACGGAAACACACAGATATGATGGAGGCAATGCAGAACAGATAGTTTTATTACATGATATTTGATTACATCCAACCGATAACAACCAGGTTACAACATACCGACACATAGGCCTGGTAGAATAGGTCACACCGGGACCTTGAATCGAAAGATCTATCTTTTTGGAAAAAGCTATCTTTGATTGTTTCTAATTGATCTTCAATTGATTTTGATTGATTGAATTCTAAGGCATGATTACAAATATATATCAATCCAAAGGATCTAGTTAGTCCAAAAGGGATCAAAACCCAAAGAACAAGACCTAATGTGCAAAATGAACAAGGTCGGCCTCCACTAAGAGATTATTTTGGAAAATTCAAAGAATGAAGTGTAGATCATGGGAAAAGGTTGACCACATGCTAAGGAACACTAAAATCAATGCCCAAGGCTCTGTGAGCTTTGGAAGGGGTTCTAGTAGATCACCAAAATAGGTCCAAGCAACCAGTAACAAAAAAATGTCAATTGGTAACAAGAAATAGACATGGAAACCGATAGAGATATCTTGTTGAAAAATGTTCCAAATGCGATGTTGTTTGGAAACAAGAAAGATGATCAAGTCTTAAAGTAGAATCCAACTCCACAGGATCCGATGAACCAAAACTGGGACACACAAAAAGGAAAACTGAAACTGCAAATAGAAAAAAAAATAGAAAAGAAATTTTTTTTTGGTTGATTCAAGATTCTTGTGAACCGGGGATGCTCCTGCATCATTTTGCCAACACACAACTATTGTTTCCTAAATGAGTTCAAGCCTAAAACTTGGTAGATTTTAAATTCAAATATTCTTGCACTTTCTCTGCGTGCTCTTCATCATTCTCTCCAGCAACTCATCCTTATCTACCACAGCAACTCATAATTTTAGCAACTTTTGAGTCATGTTCTGACTTTTTAGTACGAACTAGAAAATCCGCACAAATCTCGCCTTAACTAGTTGTTATCTGTTGTAAACTTCACTAGCAATTTTTTTGATGATATCTCTCCCAGACTAACTCACCTTTGGACATTGCAACCAACTTATCGGTCATCACTCTGAGATTCTTAGTGGAAAGCATCTTCAACTTGTGTCACTGGTTCACCATTGTAATTCTTCATCTTTTGCCACCGATCATTGATCATCAAGCAGATTGATTACCTATCTATCCAGAATGTTCTGGTTATACATAAGACTACTAAACTGCAATATGAGTCACCTCCTGTGACCACATTATCATTTCAACTGCCAATTTGAGAAACTAATCTCAACACCTATCGTATGCTTGACTGACTGGTCAACTACTCTATTTATCCTTCAATCGATTAGTCTTCGACCAACACATTTCTTAAGTGTGTCAAAAATGCATATTAGGGAAGCACTGAATCCTCCATACTGTTTGTAGCCATGAGTAAACCATTGAGGTTTTCCACACCTCCTTGCCTATGAGTTTGGCCTTATTTACCGATAAGTGTTTGTCATCAATGACAATACTAACTGATGAACTGGATGTGCCAACACCATCAATTATGCCAACAATCTCCCCCTTTGGCATTGATGGCAACACTTCAAACTTCTCTTTAACAATCAGTCACTTCTACTTCTGTTGTATTGATCAGCTACTATGTTTGATGTTGAGTAATCATCTTACTCCCCCTTTCATTGGCTTCACCCCCCTTTCATTGGCTTCACCCCCCTTTCACTGGCTTCACTGGCTTCCATTCATGTCATATCTGACTTTAATTTCTTCATGTTACATATGCTTTCTTTCACTCCCCCTTTGACAACAATGCTAAAGGTGTAGTTTAGACATCCTATTTCACATACTTGCAATGACTGCTCCCCCTAACAAGAGTAGTCCATAATCATCAATCCAAATTCATAGAATTTTTAGGAAAATCATAGCGGATTGATATTGTTCCGATCTTGACTCACCTTAGAGCATGTAGGGGAATTACCCCTAGCTTACCTCTGAGATACTCAAAATTATCCTTAGGTAGCAGCTTGGTGAATATGTATGTGACATGTTCCTTGGTTGGCACATATTCCAGTCTAACTTCTTTGTCCTGCACGTGTTCCCTAAGATAATGATATTTTATTGCAATATGCTTGGTTTTAGAGTCTATTACCAGTTTTTTTGATATGTTGATGGAACTTGTATTGCCATAGTGTATCACCATAGGTTATGTCACCTTTTCTTGGATACCTTCTAGGATCTTCTTAATCCATACTACCTGTGTATAGTTGATTGTAACAGCCACATACTCTGCCTCAGTTGTGGTTTGAGAGATGTAATTCTATTTTTTTCTTGTCCGTGACACAATCCTATCTCCAAGAAAGAATGCACCTCCACTAGTGCTCTTTTTGTCATCAATGTTCCCTGCCCAGTCTACATCGGTGAAGACACTTAAGTTGAAATTTCCCTTATGTGGATACTAGAGACCATACTCATCAGTCTCCTTAAGGTATCTAAATGTCCTCTTAACCACCACCATATGATTCTCTTTTGGATTTGTAGCAAACCAAGCAACCAAGCCATCTGCTTGTGCTATATTAGGTCTACTGTGCACTGCATACTACAACTTACTGATCATGGATCAGTATAGTGTCTCATTCACTTCTTTAACCTCATTATCTTTGGAGAGATTACAACCTATAACCATCAAAGTTCCAATAGGTTTAGAATCTTCCATTCCAAAGGTCTTCAATATTTTCCTTATATATTTGGTCTGGCTAATGAATATACCAATTTTTAGCTGAGATACTTACAGATCGATGAAGAATTTTATTTCACTGATCATTAACATTTCAAATTCTTTCTTCATTTCTTCTGCATAACCTCTTCTCATTTCATCATCTCCTCCAAAGATGATGTCATCTACAAAAATCTCTACAATCAGATGTTTTCCTTCTTGTCTAGTCTTCAAATACAAGTTACTATTGTCACTGGTTCTCATGAACCCTATACTTATTAGGTATGAGTGTGGCCTCTCATACCAAGCTCTTAGTACTTTTTTTATCCCATACAGATCCTTCTTCACCTTACATACCATATCTCTTCCATCTTCTAAAGAAAACCCTTATGATTGCTCAATGTAGACTTCTTCTTCTAGAACACCATTCAAGAATGTCGGTTTGACATCCATTTGGTAAACTTTGAACTTCCTATAGGTAGCATAAGCAAGCAATATTCTGATCCCTTCCACTTTGGCCACCGGTGCAAAGGTTTCTCCTTAATCTAAACCTTCTTCTTGTGCATACCCTTTGTAGACTAGCTTTGCTTTGTTTCTTACTACTTGACATGTTTCATCCATTTTATTTCTAAACACCCACTTGGTGCCTATCACATTTTTGTTCTTTGGCCTTGGCGCAAGGGTCCAAGTTTCATTTTTCTCAATCTGCTCCCGTTCTTCCTCCATGGCGTTGATCCAATATTCATATTTTAGAGCCTTCTTTGTTGTGTTGGGCTCAATTTTAGAGAGAAGACATGTAATCTCCCTTTCTTTTCTTCTAGTCAATACTCCAACATTTTTGTCACCAATAATATTGTCAGAAGAATGATTATTTCTGACATACCTTGGTAGTACCGGTTCATTTCTTGGAGCTTCTTCTATCAGTTGTGCATGTTCTACTTCACATAATTCCTCATTTGCAGCTACAATAGGATTCTCTACAGCACATTCAACCGGTATAATGTAATCGAATCCTTGATAGTCCTCTAGTTCACTCTTGTTGTCCTGTTCATTTTTCTCAAAGAACTCATCTACTCTAACATTTGCACTCTCCACAATCTTATTGGTCCTTTTGTTCAAAAACTAGTATGCTTTACTCTTTATGGAGTTCCTTCATCACTCTTAGGATCAAACTTTCCAGAGTATTATCCCTCTTGATGTAGCACCTGCTTCCAAATACCTTGAAGTAACTCACATTGGGTGAGTATCCACTTCATAATTCATAGGGAGTCTTATTTGTCCCCTTCTTCACCTATATTTGGTTCAAGGTATACATAGTAGTACTCACTACTTCTCTCCAGAAGACATGTGAAATATTCTTTTGTATCATCAGAGTCCTTGCACAATCAATTAGAATTTTGTTTCTTCTTTCAACAACCCCATTCTACTGAGGTGTTCAGGGTGTAGATATTTTCCTCATAATCCCCTGTTCTTCACATTAATTTATGAACTCTTGAGAGGTGAACTCTCCTCTATCCAATCTCAAACATTTTAGACTCTTACCGGTTCCTCTCTCTACTCGAGCCTTGAAGACCTTAAACATGTGAAAGGCTTCAAATTTCTCTTTCAAGAATATAACCTACATCATTCTTCAGAAATCATCTACGAACAACATGAAGTACTGGTCCACATATAAACTCTTAGTCCTCATAGGACCACACAAATTTGTATGTACTAAGTCCAGCACATTCTCGGATGAATAATATTTGCCACTAAAACTAGATCCAATCAACTTTCCTAGTTGCATTCTGTACACATAGCATTCTCAAGTTTCATAATGTCAGGCATACCTCTAACAAAATTCATTTTACTAACTTTTGCTATTCTATCAAAATTAACATGACACAATCTTTTGTGCCACAGCCAACTATCTTCTACCTTCTCCATTAGGGAACTTCCTATAGTGGTGTCTAGGTAGAACAAATTACTTGTAGTTTGTCTACCGGTAGCAATCAAACCTCCTGATTTATTACTCATTTTGCATATTCCTTCATTAAATTCTAACTAGTAACCCTTATTGTTAAGTTATGCAACACTTAACAGACTATACTTTAGCCCTTCTGCCTATTAAACATCTTCACAATTAGTTTTATCATTTAGGGCTATAGATCCCTTACGTTTTACTACACAGGGAGCATCATTATCGAATCTCACTAATCCTCCATGTTGAGGAATTTTTTCATGTCACTAGTCATGTGGTGAGTACAACCAGTGTCAATTACCCAGTCTCCACATAGCTTTGAACTAGAGATCTTGAACCTTGGCATACTCATTATCAGATAGAGTACTAGAAATCACATCAATATTTGCATTGTTATCTTGCCTCTCTTTGATCTGATCTGTAGTGAGAACCCCTATAGGTTCATTGTACTCTATGCTTACATGATTCCAGTATTGATCTCCTAAGGTTCCTAGGTAGAGCTTAATTCTACCACACCATAATGTGTAATTCTCCTTAGAGACCTTGGGGCCTTCCTTTCGCATCATCTTGGATCTTTCCTTAACATATTAAGCTCTTCTAAAGCTAAGGACCAAGGCTCCGATACCAATTATTAAACCCAATTGGTGGTGAGAGCGGAGGGGTGAATCAACAATATACAAGTTAATTCAGATTTAACCTTTAATTAGAAATTCTACTCAAACTTAACACTTATCGAAATAAGTAGCATTAATAAGAAACATGCACATATAAAATCAATCACACATGAACACCAAAGTTTATCTTGTGGAAACCCAAATGGGAGAAAACCACGGTGTGAGTAGAAACTCAAAAACTATGCACTCTTCTAGAGTACACTTGATGAGGATCCATCCTTGTTAGGAGATTACAAAGACACTATTAGGTGTCACCCGGTTAAGGGATTTTACTGTTACAGTTATTAGAAAACAACATAGAAAATTATCTTCTATAATGGCTACTGTTAGCTTAATTAGATCCAATTGAAGCTCTTTGTTTTGACCACCAGTTACACTTGCTATGTACTCTATTGTTTCTCTATACTCTTTCTCCACTCTTCACATTATCTGATCTCTACACACTCTCTTCACCACTCTTCTATTCACTTAGCGGTTCTTCACTCTTCTCACCTTGTTGGATCACCTCTCTTCTGGATTGCATTTAGCAAATTTTTGATTGAACTTTTTGGTTTTCACCAAAAACCTTTATACCATATTTTTCCAACACACAACTATTGTTTTCTAAATGAGTTCAAGCCTAAAAATCAATAGATTTGAAATTAAAATCTTCCCGCACTTTCTCTGTGCGCTCTCCACCATTCTCACCAACAACTCATAATTTTAGTAACTTTTGAGTCGTGTTCTAACTTTTTAATGTGAACCAGAAAATCCATACAAATCTCACCTTAACTGGTTGTTAACTGCTGTAAACTTCACTAGAGGTTTGTTTGATGATGTCTCTTCTTGACTGACTCACCTTTGGTCATCGCATCCAACTTATCGATCACTTCTCTAAGATTCTCGGTAGAAAGCATCCTTCAACTTGTATCATTGGTTCACCGATGTAATTCTTCATCTTTTTCCATCAATCGTTGATCATCAAGCAGACTGATCACTTGTTTATCTAGAATGTTCTGGTTATACATAAGACTACTAAACTGCAATCTGAGTCACCTCCTATGACCACATCATCATTTCAACTACCAGTTTGAGAAACTAATCTCAACAACTATCAAATACTTGATTGACCAGTCAGCTACTCTGTTTATCCTTCAACCAATTAGTCTTCGACCAACACATTGCTTAATTGTGTCAAAAATGCATATTAGGGAAGCACCGAATCCTGCATACTGTTTGCATCCATGAGTAAACAATTGAGGTTTTCCACACGTCCTTGCCTATGAGTTTTGCCTTATTCACTGATAAGTGTTTGTCATCAATGACAATACTAACTGATGAGCTGGTTGTGCCAACACCATCAATTATGCTAACAAACTTTCCTCTTTTTCTTTTTGAACATGCTCATCTCCACCATAGATTAACTTCAACTTCTCCCACACTTCATAAGTTGTTTCAAGACCATGGACATCAATATATTTAGAATCTGAAAGTGTACTTACAATGGCTTCTAAAGCTTAAATGTTCTCTTGATTCCCTTTAAGATGATATGGAGTCAAAGTACCGGTAGGAGCTGTGTACTTATTTTCAACATGCAACCATAACTGTGGCCCTATTCCTTTGATGTAAATCTTTATTCTATCACTCCATATTTTGTAGTTATCCTTTGTAAACTTAGGACCCTCCTTCTTCACCATCTTTGGATCTTTGCCTCAGGTGGTTAAGCTTTTGTGCAAAAAGGACTTAGTGCTCTACTACCAATTGTTATTATGAGGATTCGATAACTATTGAGAGAGGGGGGGTAAATCGGTAGTTAAAATAAATTTGCACTTCAAAATTACTTCAAAAACCAGTACTGGTAGCTGATCAAATAGTCTTCAAACCAAACTATTACAGGTAGCTACTTAAGTGTTCATCATTAAGAAAACATAATAAATAAATCAAATGAATAGCTCAACAATCCATCCACAACATGAACACAAATATTTTTCACATTGAAACCAAAATGGGAAAAACCACGGTGGGAATTGGGATTCACAAAATATTTGCACACTTTTGGAATGCACCTGGTTAAAGGCCTAGCTCAATTAGGATATTTACAATAATTCTCAGTTAAGAGAAGACCCTGTTAGGAGTCACCCAGTGAAGGGATTTCAACCTTAGCTCTCTTAGGAGCTCTGCCCTGTTAGGAGTAACCTTGCTAGAGGATTTTCAACTCAAACTAATGAGCCACCCAGTGAAGGGATTTACAAATAAGACCTGTTAAAGTCTACCCAGTTAAGGGATTTCAACTGCTACAACTATTAGGAAATAATAGGTAAAATGATCTGGTCTCAGCACTTCCTTGCTTGCTTTCTCAGATACTCTTTAGCTCTATTCTGATTCTCACATGTAGACTCTTCAATCTGGTTCAGTGCACTTTTCTTCTCAAATCACCGACAAAAAAATGCTTCTCAAACTAGACCTAAATACATTTTACAATTAGGTCGGTTACATAACCCTAACCAAATTCAAAATACATTGAATTTACATCAAGCACGATAAAAAAATATGCCAAAATACATTACAGATCATTATAACAAATTCCTAGACAATTTACACCGTTGAATGATCACTGCACATCATCGCACATATATTTGATAAACAATCAAACCCTTGTCATATTCTGCTAAACACTTCCCTATTTTTCAATAAATTTGATCCTTGTACCTTATCAATAATATTCTTATCACTTTACATGGATTTTGACATGCCATCACTAGGTTATGAACATGATAAGATTCACTACCAAACCATAAATCATTACCGGTCAAAGATCTGTCACCGTAGTACATTCTTCTTCACAGAATTAATGACACTCACTCAATACATTAGATCTATTGATGTGGTTACAATCATAGACTCTTTCTAATGTTACAAACATATGTTCCAAACTACAAGATCTGAATCAACACAGATTTCTACCACAACCATCTGCTTCTCTGTTCCTGTTTACCAATTCACTGTCAACTTAGTAATTTTACTATCCAACACATTCCATTACCGGTTAGGGTTTTCCAGTAGGTCTAGATGACTTAGATAACTAGAAAAAAATGGTTTCCATCAATGACAACACAAACAAAGCCATCAAATAGCTTAACATCATCATCTTAGCCAACAAACTCTGTCATGACATCATATCAACTTAATTGGTTCATCTCCACATCTCATCATCTCAGTTATGTTCAATGCCAATAACTTGTGCTTTTGGGTTCAACAAAATGGGTCTTGAGCCAAGGCCAAATCGGTGTTATATATCCATGGTTTATTGTTGGTCTCCTCATTCTCATTTTAGCTTTGACGAAAACTGGAGATTGATTTCCTCTTCTATCCACTTTATCTTCTTGACCTAAACAAGGAATAAACATATTAAAGAAATAATATTCTTCTTCTTCATACTTAACTTCTTCATCCACCTCATGTTGTTTTCCATACATCATTTTCTCTTCATTATTTCCCAAAATTTTTGGCATCACCTCAACCTTACTCAGCCATTCGTTTTTATTTTTGAATTTCTCATCCATTCTTTTGTTCTCCTTGACATCAAATTTTTCAACTCTCGGTTCTTCTCTTGAGAACCATGCTATCTCCTTACCCTCCATAACTATCTCCTCTCATTGGACTATCCTTGAGTCCTTTATAGCTTCTTGTGTTGTCACTTCCTCTTCCTGAACAATAATCCACTTCAACATCAATGTCACTATTACTTTTATTAGTTTGAGAAAATTCAAAAGTAATTTCTTCCAATTCTTTTTAAACTTGTTTTTCAAACAACACGGTATCGTCAAAATTTGTTACTTCAACCATTTCCTCATTTATTTTTTCTTTGTAATATTGTATATCTCTCTTCTCACTTAACAACAAGCTTTTAATTCCTATGCACTCATCCTTCAAGGTTGTTAATGCATATTTCTTCCCATATTTTTCCAACTCACATGTGTTGTTTTTGTTGGTATTATTTGTTGTCTTACTATAATTCTACATCATTCCAAACATGAGGTGACATACATCCAAATGCATAATATCACAAAATATTTCATCCTTATAATTTCCCATGTGAAAATCAACTTTGTATTACTCACTTACGGTTACTTGGGTACCTGTTTGAAGCCAACTCACTGAATAGGGCATGCGGTGTTGTATTATTTCCAAACCCAATTTATCTACCATATATACGGAAATAATATTATCCATGCAATTATCTGAAATCACAACTTGACAACATTTACCTTTGGACTTGCAGGTAGTCTAAAAAAATATTTCCTTTGTTAATTTTCTTTCTTTCTCAACTACCATTTCTTCCTCTTGTATCTTCTTTGTCATTTCTTCTTCTTGTAGCTTCTTTTCCACTTTGAACAATTTATTTAACAATGTTTATTCCCTTTGCCCATCTTTCTTCTTAGTAAGTACCATCCTTCCAAAACAAAAACTTCCAAACCTTCCGTTGGCTAGATCTTTGGGCTCTCAAAATTATTTTCCCAGACCTTTTAGGCTCTAATACCAAGAATGATGCAAAGCAATAATTTCTCCTAAACACACTTGGCTGATTTGACATCTTTCACACAATGATTCATTTCAAACAATGGCTAAATGCATCCTAGTTCAACTTGGAAATATTGATATAGTGGCCTAATAGGAATTAAATAATTAAAACAACATATAAAGTGGGGATCTTTGGTTTTTCAATCCCAACACAACATAGCTCATAGGTTTCTCATCCAACCATGATCAAATAATGCATTGCTTTTGTGAAACCCTCAAGCAACTAGGGTATTTAACTCTGTCAATAGTGTTAGAGACCTCATTGTTCTCCATAACTTATACCAATAAAATATATAATGAACCAATACTTTGAAATACTTTATGGAATGTCAAGACACAGTTTCTCACAATAAATTAGGATTTTTCATTGTACCAAATGGGAGATATGAACTTTTTAATGCTGCTAGGAACCCTAGTTTTAAAACAGACCTACTATCACAAAAATGCCATAGCTCATGCAAACCTTAATGAAATTGCACCAAACAAAAAGAATATGAAATTAGACTCATGTATTAAACTTCTACCATTGGTTTTAAGTCTTTACTACAATGCACAGGACCATACCAGATGTTTCTTTTGGATTGTTACATGAAAAAAAATCATTTAGGGCAGTTCATGGTAAAAATGCAACATCTCACTCAAAAATTGATGAAAATGAATGAAACCAAATTAAAATGGAAGATAACTCAATAATATAACATATCCAATCAATTAAATATCATTAAAAGAAAATTAAATTCTGTACAAAACCAAAGAACATCTTGCAACATGAGAAAAAATAGAATTTAGAATGCTCCAATCACGATTTTTTTTTTATACACTTTCTCCAACCCCCAAATTAAATTTTGGGTGACATTTAAATAATTTTTCATTCATATAAACTGTCTCAACCAACCCACCAATCATTATTCTTAACAAGTACATCAATTTGACAACTTTTACAAAAGTTGCTTGACAACTTATTGAGCAAAATTGACATTTTTTGCATTTTTGACATCTAATCTCCCAAATCTTTTGATAATGGTCCTTGACGCTCTACAAAATGGAAGGATTAGTTATGATAAAAAAACACAAACAACACCAAGAAACCAATTTGTTAGTGTTAGAAATCACAAGTAAAACACTATCCTAAACAAGCATATCAAGAAAGCCATTACAAAACAAAGAGAGCTTAATGAATCTACAAAATGTAACTAAACATCTCCATATGCTCTCTATCATGCTGGTAGCTTCTCCTTCCTTGTTCCTCTCCTCTCCAAGTTCCAAATTAGTGTAGCTCTCAGCATCTTTTTGCACTATGGATGCCTTATGGAGGTTCAAGATTGAAAAATGATTAATCTATGTTATGCAAGTGTGAACAAAAGCTAAAATGAGAGATTATCTAATTAGCTAGTATTGATTTTAAGCCAAAAGAGTGAATATAAATTATTTATGCTAAATACTCTCTATATAAAAATGACTATAAGGTAAATGCATGCAAGTTTTCATGATCTGGATTATGAAGAAATGGGCTCTATTTATAGGAAAAATGGAGCAATGGATGGTTGAGATTGAGTAATCTCAACAAGGGTCAAGATTGAATGATTTAAGATCCATGTGAGGACTTTCAACCCAATCGCAGGATGACAAGTGTCAACATGAGATGGGTTGAGAGGGGAGGGAAGAAGCATTAAATGCTTGATATGACCTGAGGGTTAACTTGGGAGGTAAGGTTAAGGTTCAGTTGAGTGAATAAATTCATTATCCAAAGAATAATGCTTTTATTCAATGGATAAACTCTTGTGCAAGAGTTAGTGAGGATAACCATGGTCAAAGCAATAAATGCTTGAGGAGACACATGGGTTACATGAGAGTTAAGTTAGGGGTCAAAGTCTCTAACCATGGGTGCAAGTGGATTTAACCATAAATGGTCATGTAAGAGCCTTTAATGGTTTGGAAGACTTTAGAGGTTAACCATTTGAAGACTTAATGCCTTAAATGTTTTTCAAAGACTTTGGAGTCTTTGAGAAGTGACTCCAAGTTGCTTAAGAATGTGACAATAATTAGGGGATGGATTACGATAATTAGGAAGGGGTTAGAAGAATCTAGAAGGGGGTTAGGATTGCAAGTGGGTTTGGTGGGTGAGGGAAAATATAATTTTTATTAAAATAAAATTCATTTATTTCAACAAATAGGTGCAAGTTGCATTTTTAGGAGAATGCAAGTGGGGGGGATTTAATGATTTAAATAAATGTTTTATTGAATTTATTTAAAAGAGGAAAGAGGATTTATTCATCCAAGGGGTTGAGCTTAACTAGTTAAAAATCTGGGTTCTCACTGTGGAGACCTAAGTTCAATTCTCAATAGGGACATCTGAAGTGGAATTCTAAGCTGTGACTCTTGGCCTTCCATAGGATGGGGAAGGTCTTGGGGTCAATCTAATCAAACATAATAATAATAATAATAATAATTCTAATTCAAAGATATGTAATGGGAATGGGGCCCCCTACTGTGTCCCCACTGGTTCATAGCTCCAATCAAAAGCTATTCAGGCTTCGGCCAATTACCGATCAAAAAAAAAAAAAAGGATTTATTCATTTAATTGATTGTGAATTTAGTTTAATGAATTAATTAAAATAAATTGAATAATTTATTTAATTAATAGGAGAATGTTTGAAGAAGAATTAATTAAATGTTAATTTAATTAATTGATGGCTAGTGGGTTTTTAATCAAATAAATATCAAATATTCATTTAATTAAAATGGACAGATTTATGTGACTACACTTGCCCCTCTTTGAGATGGTACGATTTATCACGTAGTTTCAAAGAAAGAAAAATAGGTGTGAAAAAATATGCCCCATAAATATTAATTTAGTGGGTGGTATGCCACCTCGAGAGATAGGCCGAAAATTTTGAAAAATCGGGCGATCTCTTGAAAAAGAATGAAAATTGGCAGGGAGGTAGAAGAAAAGGATTGAGTAATATCATTGAAAGAATAGAAAATATCGGAGATAAAATAGACAAATGGGAGGTACTGGAAGTTCATGGGGACCACGACAGTGAGTGAGGTAAAATTAGGTTTAGGGCGAAGGGTATATATGGGCGTGAAGGGGTAAAAATAGGGTCATTTGCATTCGCCTCCATAGTGATTTCACAGCTCCAATAATGAGCTTTTTGAAAGAGCAAATAGTAGTCAGGATGCTGGTGATAGCAGATCATTGGCAACATAGTAGTTCTATTATTGGTAGAGTAGCATGATTGTTTGCAGAGTAGCGCTATTATTAGGAAAATAGATGCTCCAGTGTTTTCAAAAAGAATCTCCTAATGCCAATGATGGATGGATAGAGAGGTGAGTTGTTTTGAACAAGAGCAACCCTATTGAGACTTAGGTCATTAGGATAAATGCCTATTGTAGTCTAGGTGTGCCATGATTGCTTACTTATTGAGACCCGAAGATACTTGATCAAAGTATCTATTGATAGTCTAGGTTTAAACTTAAGAAAGTTTGAAACAAAACAATTGATGATGATGATTGATGCACGTGTGTAGGAGGATCTTTGCATCTTACAGATGCGGGAGAGGCATCCAGCCACACAGGTGCTCTGAGATCGATTGACAGAGGTCAAGGTTGATTGCATTGCAGTTACAAGTCTATACGATGTTATGTATATACTCATAATTCAGACGAATCATGGTTTGATTATAGCATTGGCAGAGCGGTGGCACAGTGAGATGTGTACGTTTCACCTAGCACAAGGGGAGATGATTGTTACACTGGAGGATGTATGGTGCATCCTAAACATTCCCATTCGAGGAGAGTTGGTGACATATAACTGAGATTGGGGGACAACAACAATGTAGCGATTTTTTGATGAGGATATATTTATTGATGATGGCTCGATATCATGGGAGGATATAGCTGCCTTGTATGAGCCACTATCGACTATGTTATCAAGAATTTTTTGGGGCCTGGTATGCCCAGATTGATGATTGCATGGACTAGCCATTGGTTGGGGCCAGGTTATAGAGCAGATGATGACATAGGGGACCCACTTTGCATGGGGACAGTGTGTGTTGTCGCACTTATATCGGGAGCTGCATGAGGTAGTATACCGAGAGGTGAGATCACTGGGAATGGGGATCACTCTGTTACATATCTGGGCATGGGATCATCTTCCTATGACTTGATTGGTGAGTCTAAGATTTAGGGCAGTGGACTAGCCCTATGTATATATGTATGGCGGTATGATGAGTCAGCCCCACTTGGGGAAGTTTGAGTGGTGGCAGCAGGCGCTTGATGATTTGGATACATTGATCTGGAGGTTGTATCTTGAGTGTGAGCCCTGGGAGGATGATGCTGAGGCCTTGCCGTATGTTTTTATGACATGATACCTAATTAGTAGGACAACCTACAATGTGGAGAGACAGGTACCTAGGAGAGTGTTGAGACAGTTTGGATGGAGGCATGGACTGCCGAGTGGATCTGAAGAGTATGCACAGGTAGTTCAAGAGAGGTTCCAATTGGGGCTAGTACTACCTTGTGATCAGGCTTCGGTAGAGTTTCAGACTCTACAAGTGAGGCCATGGGATATGAGGCCGAGGATTGTAGACGCAGGTGTTACTGAAGAGTATACGCAGTATAATGTGGCACATTCGATTCCTCACATATAAGATCCAACAGTGCATATTCCATCCTTCGAGGAGGAGAGGAGATAGAGACGAAGGAGGAGAGAAGGTCGCGAAGTGGTAGTAGGTGATGAGGGAGACAGGATGGAGGAGGTGGTGATGGAGGAGGAGGGGGTGGGGGATTTGGAGGTGGAGGTGGTGGAGGTGGTGCAGCTATCATAGGGACCTTTGATGCAGGGAGGAGTCAGATTAGGTGGTAGGGATGTGGGGGAGGGAGAGGCACCTATGGATATGAGAGAGTGAGCCACTAGAGAGGGAGCCACTAGAGAGGCACCTATGGATATGGGGGTGGGAGCTACAGGTGGTGGAGATCTACGGGATCATATGATATTAGTTTTGTAGAGTTGGCTGGAGGATATGGAGGCGGAGGTGGTAGCTAGAGATGTTCAGCTGTTTGCACAAGAGTCAGAGTTGATTGTAGTGTTGTGGGAGAGAGATGATGGGGTGGAGAGATTAGCAGATCTATAGGAGAGAGTACGGGCTGGGGTAGGAGCACAGGGTCCTACTGGGGAGGTGATGAGGGAGATTCGATGAGCACGGGCTGAGATAGAGTATTGGCAGGGTTTATATGAGCAGGTGGTACCAGCTAGTCAGCGAGCACTGAGCTATTCACAAATGCATCAACCGAGATCAGAGCGGTCTTAGAGGATGCAGAGCAGTGGTGGTGTGATGGGTCCTCCACGGCAAGGTAGTGCAGGCAGTGCAGGGGGTAATGGGGGAGCAGGTGGTGATGGTGGTGTAGCATCTGGCCAGAGTGGCATTTGAGAGAGCATTTCTATGTGTGATTACTTTGTCATTTTGGACTCTGTCATGGATGGCTCTTGGCAGCCGATATTTTTGACTTCATTGTACTCTGATACATGTATGCTTTTGCGAGATGATATGATATATGAGAAGATCCCATATTTTGTGATGATATGCATGTTAATGATATGTATGGATTTATGTAGATGATGATCTATGATTTATGCTTAGATGTATACTACTATTTTCTAGATGTATGTGTTTATGAGATGATTCCTATATGCATGTTTTATGATGATTATTTATATGATGTCTATGTGCATGATTTATGAATGTGACGCTAACATGTGAATGCAGGTTGATATATGCATGATTTGTTGGTGTAATGCTTTATGTAGGTAATGCCATGATGATGATGTATGCATAATGAAATGATGCTAATGATGATATAGATAGTTCTTGTTCTATATGCCGATGCAATGATGAGATGATGATATGCAGTGTTGTTTGATGCAATGAACGATTTATGTAAATGCATCTAGATGGTTAAAATGAATGCAATATGGATAAACAAATGTAAAGTACAAATGTTTATATGATGATTTCTAAATGAATGCATATGTA
The DNA here is from genome assembly GCF_030272615.1 of Cryptomeria japonica. Classification (NCBI taxonomy): domain Eukaryota; kingdom Viridiplantae; phylum Streptophyta; class Pinopsida; order Cupressales; family Cupressaceae; genus Cryptomeria; species Cryptomeria japonica. Next base: position 221,323,456 of record NC_081405.1, read on the forward strand.
AAATATAGAAACCAATATTGAGACAAATGGTTTTTGTCATGATCTAAATATTGATAAAATATGACTAAGTGAAATGATAATGTGATGATAGTGCAACTCATGGATAATGAATAACTGCACCTTAATGCAATTAAAAAGATAATGAATGCATTTTAATGAATCTTAAAATAAAATTGGTAGTAAGATGAAATGAATGAATATAAGAACATACTAGATGGATGGATGAATGCATGCAACTAAAAATAAACGAATGTATGGTAATCAAGCTTTAAATGATGGTGAATGATAATGTTTAAATGACACTAAATGAATGTACAGTAATGGCTAATCATGGTAATAAATGTAATGAAGAGAAATTTCCTACAAATTAATCTAAATGTCTTGATTTTTGCAATGATGAAATGACGTAATGAGGCTAATGTAAGTAAATGATAATGAACTATATTTATGCAAATGTAGCTAAATGATATTAAATGCATTTTAATGAATATCTAAGAATGAAGTTAATAAACCTATATGTATGTATATGATAATGAACTAGGTTTATTCAAATGCAACTAAATGTAATGAAATGATGATGTGTTCATGAGAGATGAATGCAAGGCTGTTTAGACTTTGCATGATGCACTGATGATGTATCAGAGAACTTTGTCATGAGTGTATCCAAGACCAAATAATGTCCCATATTTAAACTTGTTCACACTTGCAAACAAAACCATACATATGAATAATGAATGATTAAATGGATGGGTGATATGCAACGGAATGCAATATAAACAGATGAGATGAAATGACAATCCATAGTGCTTTATTTTCATCATTGAGCATGGTAGTATCCATGTTGGATGAGGCAATAGGAACCAAGGATGGACCATTGTACCTACAAACAAGTAGCATAAATAAAGAATAAAGAATATGGACCCTCCATAATGGTTCATGCTTATATGGTCGAGGTATACGCTGTAGTCAGCAAGCCATAGTGATCCATGACTGTATTTTGCATATGATCATGTAGCTTAGTGAACTTTCCACGTAGACACCATTAGTACATGCCCCAAAACTTCATTGGAATAATTCACATAAGACATACAAACAATGCGTAGGAATTATCCTGACCAATCTAATCACTTGTGGATATCTCAGAGTAGCATAGGAACCTGATATAAATGAATAAATAACTTACAAATCAACCAAGTACTTGATAGCTTAAACATAATTTTCTTGTCAAAGAAAATGTCATCTTGTCTTTGTTTTGGTAAGTAAGGATGCATCCTTGCTAAGACAGTTGGCGTGTTGATGTTGATTATTTGGTTGATGTGATAAGTATTCATCGTTTGAGTATTTTCAGAATGTTTGTTTGGTATCTGCTTTTAAAAAGAATATGTACAAAAGCATTGCCATGTTTTTGATTTATTTTTGATGTTTTATAATGTTTTTGGATTTTGTTATTGTTTTCCAATGTTTTTGGAATTTTGTGAGATATTTTTTCAATGTTTTTGGTATTTTGTGATTGTTTTCCAATGTTTTTGGTATTTTGTGAGACAGTTTTGAATGAAGAACCCAATAAATCACAAGTAATGTCGAATCCACTTCCATCAATAGGTTAATGGAATTGCCCCCAATTTAGACATGACTATGAAAAAGACGGATGTGAGACACATGAAGTACTATCCTTGATTGCAGATCAATAACAAGCCATGGTTTTGACTGATGGATGAGTGGGTGTAATGAATGTGATCTCAACAAGTTTGAAAGACAATGGATCCATAGACTTTACAAGTGGTGCCTGTTTGCCAGGTTTTCACCATCGCACTTACCCAAGGTGCCACCAGAGTGGTTGTTCACCATTTGGATGCATGATTTTTCTTTACTGTTTTGATTTTTTTGCATTTTTCTTTAAGGCATTTATCTGAATGTTTTTGGTGTTTTTCTGTTATGTATTGGAGCCTAATTCTTTGTACAACTTATGTAAAAAACCATTTGAGTTGCATGTTGTTGATTGGATCTACTAGCGGTTCTCCTTCTAAAGTAGCCAACTGATATGCCCCAGACCCAAATACAGCAGTGATAATATATGGACCCAGCCATTTTGATTCAAACTTCCCCAGATGTTCTCAGTGGGGCTTGTTATGAGGATTGTCTCAAAGAACAAGATCTCCTACATCAAATGCAGGAGGTCTAACTTGATGATTATAGCTTCTTCTCATGCATTGTTGATATGCCTTGAGGTGGTTATATGTAGCTTGTCATTTCTCATCAAGTAGTTCCAAGTCTTGGAGACATGATACTCTGTATGCTTCATCATCTGTCAGATTATGTAAGGAAACCCGTAGAGATGGTATCGCAACCTCAACAGGTAAAATAGCTTCTTCTCCATAGACCAATGAGTAAGGTGTTGCGCCTATAGGGGTTCGAATGCTAGTTTGATATGGCCATAGTGCTGGATTTAATTGAGCATGCCAATCATGGTCGACATCATTGACTGTCTTCTTAAGGATTCTTAGTATGTTTTTGTATGATGCTTTAGTCTGACCATTTCCTTGTGGGTAATAGGGAGTGGAAAAGTGGTGTTGGATGTGAAACTTCTCACAGAGCTCACGAACATCTTGATTTTTTAATGGAAGTCTGTTAATTGTGATGATGGACATGAGTACACCATACCAGCAAATGATGTAATTAAGGATGAATGAGGCAATTTTGCCAGTGACATGGGTAAGTGGAACAACTTCGATCCACTTTGTGAAGTATTAGGTGGCGGTAATAATAAATTTATGGTCGTTGGATGAAGATGGATGGATTTTACCCACAAGGTCAAGTCCCCATTGACAAAAAGGCCATGGTGTTGTGATTGGTTGCAATTCCTGTGCTGGTGCATGTATCAGGTCTCCATGAACTTGGCATTTCTTGTATTTTCTGACAAAATAGTAGGAGTCTTTTTCCATGGATGGCCAATAGTATCCAACGCATATGATTTTCTTGGCTAGTGAAGGACTGCTTACTTGAGTCCCACAAATTCCTTCATGTACCTCTTCTAAGGACTTTGTTATCTCATCCTGTTCCAAACATCAAAGGAGAGTACCATCAAGACTGTGTTGGTATAGGTTTTCAGCAATGATGGTATATCGAGAGGTTTGGCGAATGAAGGTTTTACGTTGGTTATTTGATTGGTTAGGAGGAAGTGTGTGATCGCATAGATAGGTGTAGAACTTACCGTACAATGGGGATGTAGAACTGACAAGGAGACATATCATCTTAAATTCGAGGATATCATAAGAGGGAATCCAAAGTTGTTCTACCAAGAACTCATGGCATGTTGAATTGTGTGGAAGATCTAGGAGAGATGCAATGGTAGCCATAGCATCAACAGCCCGATTCTAATCTCTAGGTATCTGCTTAAAGGTGATAGTAGTAAATGATGCCTTTAAACTATCCACCATTTGCTTGTACAACATGAGTTTGTCATCCTTGGTTTGATATTCATCTGTGACTTGTCGGATGACCAATTGGGAGTCGCCATATATTTGTAGACCTTTCAATCTCCATTGTATGGCTAGCCTAAGTCCAATGATCAAGGCCTCAGATTCTGCTATGTTGTTTTTACATGGAAAAGTTAGCCTGTAAGACTTCGGGATGTTGTCACCTTGAGGTGTGATAAACTGAATGCCTGTCTCTGAGCCATGCCTAATGTATGAACCATCAAAGTATAATTTCCATGGTTGTGCTATTGGGATCATGAATATCTCTTCATCTGGAAAATTGGAAATGAGAGGATAATCGCCTATGAGGGGTGCATCTACCAACGAATCTGCAATAACTTGGCCCTTGATAGCCTTACAACCCACATACTCGATGTCAAATTCACTTAGAATCATCACCCATTTGGCCAAGTGACCACTCAATGCTGCTTTGTTGAGTAAGTACTTAGTGGATCGATCTTTGCAATGAGTTGTACTTTATGTGTTAACAAGTAGTGCCTCAGTTTAGTGGCTGCCAAGATTACTGCTAAGCAAGCTCACTCAATAGGTGTGTAATTGAGTTCATAGCCAACCAGTGTGCAAGAGATGTAGTATATAGCACACTCTTTTTCTTCTACATTGTGTTGTGCTAGAAATACTCCTAATGTTGTATTTGTTGCGGAAATATAGAGCAATAGAGGCTTACTCAAATCCGATGGGATCAACAATAGTGTATTCATGAGATAGTCTTTAAGCATCTGGAATGCTTGCTAGCATCTGGTATCCCATTGAAAGCGGATGTTTTTGTGTAGCAGGTGTGTAAAGAGGTGACACTTATCTGCCAATTGTGCAATGAATCTTTGGATGGATTGAAGATGCCCTTGTAAAGTCCTTAGCTTACTGATATTCTTTGGAGGTGGCATGTCCATGACTGCTTTGACCTTTGCAGGATCGACCTCAATGCCTTTTCTTGAGACAATGTATCCTAGAAGCTTCCCTGAGGTTGCTCCAAATACACATTTCTTTGGGTTGAGTTGAACATGATATTGTTCCAGTCTGTCAAAGATTTTCTCTAATATGTCCAGGTGACCTTCTCTTGTTAATAATTTTGCTAGTAAGTCATCAACATAATCTTTCATTGTGGTATGCATCATATCATTAAAGATCATTTCCATTGTGGTATGCATCATATCATTAAAGATCGGTTCCTCTTGCATTATTTAGACCGAAAGGCATTACATTCTAGCAGTATGTTCCCCATGGACATGTGAAGGTTGTCTTATGTTGATCTTTTGGTGTGATCTTTATGTGGTTGTACCCTAAAAAAGACATCCATGAGAGAAAGAATGGCATGTCCTACTGTTAGGTCCACTATTATGTCGATGTTTGGTAGGGGAAGTCATCTTTAGGACATGCCTTGTTTAGATCTCTGAAGTCAATATAGATACGGATGCCCCCGTTTAGTTTTCTGATAGGTACGATGTTGGATATTCAATCTGCATAATCAATTGGTCTAATAAAACCAACATCCAGGAGTTTCTTAAGTCCTTCTTTGACTAGTACTACAATCTGGGGATGCATCTTGTGAAGTTTCTGCTTGACAGGCTTGGCTCCTTTTGCTACAGTGAGGTGATGCATGAATAAATCAGGATCAAGACCATGCATATCTGCATATGACCATGCAAAGTTGATCTAGCATTTCTAGAAGAATTCAACAAACTTAGGTTATTCCTCTGGAGTTAAAAGAGATGCCAGATGTATGTGGTGAGGAGTTTCAGGAGTCCCTACATTGTATTCTTTTGTTTCCTTGATGAGAATCGTTGATCGTTCCTATTGTGTACTAGAGGGGAGGATGTCAAACCTTTCATCCTTTGGTGCCTCAAAGAGGTTTTCACCATTGGATACGCTCTTTCTTTTTGCTTTATTGGGATCAAATAGTGCCACAGTGTGGTTTTCACTGGAAGATCCATGTTTTATTGTTATATTTTTGCAACTGAAAGGTTTGGCATCCGCCCTAAAGTATGCTGCTCTATTAAGTTCAATGGTGAATTCAACTTTGTGATCCCCGCTTGGTATGTTATCCTGTAGTTCCAAAAAGTCAATGATCACCTCATCATTTTCAAAGTGGTCAAGGCATTGAGGATTAGATTGGTTCCATTCGATGAGTTCAGGATGGATAATGGGCATTACCTCATCAATCAGGTTAAGTTCATAAGATGTGTCAGTGAGGGTCAAGATGGTGTGGTGAAGGTCGTTGATGGTTCTCTCCCTATTAGAATCGGGCGTAGGATGTGACATAGGGTTTGTGGAAGGTGTTTCCATTTTAGGAACCCAAGAGGTTTTAATCTATGCTTCTCCATAAATAGGGATTTCTTTGTGAGGTGGAGGGGGTGACGTGTCTTCCTCATCTGAAGTATTGAGATGTACTAAATCAAATTCCCACTCATGTGAGTCAGTCTCTGAGTCACTTTCCAATATCCAATTAATATACCATACCGGGATATTCTTTTAGTTGAATTCTGTAGGTGTGATCGGTTGTTGTACCATTGTAGAGGAAATGATTGGTGCTGCAAGAAGGATTATGGGGATCAGTGAATCTGATACTGGGAGTATCAGTATTGTTGAATCTACTGCTTCTACTAGAATTGCTAATGTTGTTGATATTGTTGGGGGTTCTGATATTGCTAATGGTGCTATTGATGCAGTTGTTGTTGCTGATGGGGTTGTTGGTTTGATTGGTGGTATGATTGGTGTTGTGGATGATATTGCTGGGATTTCTAGCCTCTGTGGGGTAGTTGCTATGGTGTGTGGTGTTGCTGATATAATCAAAGGTGACCTCTTTATGGTTATAGTAGGCGGATATAGAGGTTTACTGGGTTTCCCTTTGAATCTAATTTTAGGAAAGATCTCCTTTTGAAAGCCTAATCTTGTGTTATATTTGGGCTTTAATTCCGGCTACAGTGGCTCATGTCTTCCTTGTTTGCAAGGTCCCAAGGCACTCTGACCATCATAACCCATTATTTTCATAATGAGAAGGCCTTTTCCATATTGATCTGTTGGAAGCTTAGCTTGTGGGATGTTCATGGTGATAGGATCTTTATAGATCCATTCTGCTAAGTCCTCATCTCTGGTCTCTTCTTCTTGACTCTTTCCAAGGATGAAAGGAGTCAAAGTGCATGTTGGCTTGACCAGTAGTGCTTGAAGTAACCATTGAGGTTTACCATGAGTTCTAGGAGAAGTGGGCGTTTGTCCAACACAAAAGAGTTGGCTTAGATTGTACTCTCCAGGACCTTCCTTTGTCATTTTCATTTTTAGCTTCTCTTACTTGGGTATAGTGGTGTTTGAATTGGAAAGAGAGGCTAGACTTATATATGATGTGGATGAGATGGCTTCTCTATTGTTGGGAATGGTAATCTCTAGTTGATGATTGATATTGTGACAATATGCAAAAGGATTTGCATCGCCCATGATTGTAATTTCTACACTGTTATGAGGAAACTTTAGACATTGGTGGTAGGTGGATGGAATAGCTTGCATGGCATGTATCCAGGGTCTTCCTAACAACAAATTATATGGTAGAGGAAGATCCAAAACTTTACATATGATGTGCTTTACCACCAGGTCCACTCAGATTGGTAACACAACTGCTCCTTTTCAAGAACTCTCTGCATCAGCATAGGCTTTTATGGTTATCTTTTTGTGGGGATCCACTGATTCAATTGCATATCCCAATGTTGTGACCAATTGTAATGTACAAATATTTAGGCCTGCTCCATTGTCAATCAAGACTTTCTTGATTTTGTGTTGGTTGATAAATCCTTCAATATGGAGTGAGGCGTTATGAGTTTGTTGGAAGGATGTATTGTCACTTTCAGAGAAAGTGAGAAATGGTGATGACCTCAGATTTCCAACTATATCTTGGAATTGATTTGTATTTAGATTTGCAGGGACTGACGCTTCTTGGAGAGCTTGATCCAAGATTTTTTTATGAGATGGGGATAGGCGCAAAAGCTCTAAGATAGATATAAGTGCGGGCATCTTGTCTAACTATTCCACAAGGTTATACTGCTTTGGGATGGATGTTGCACCTTGTGGAGCTGCTTTAATGGTGATCTTGCCACGATGTGTAACAACATTGCAGGTAGAGCTTGGATTTTTAATGGTAATGGTTGCAATTTGTTCATTGGCATCATATAGCTAATTCACAGTGTAATTATAGGCGGCTCACGTATAATTAGTGGTATCTATGTTTCTCCCTAAAGTGGAAGGACCCTTTTGATCTTGTGATGGAAGTGGATTCTTAAACATAAGATGATCATTATTTGTTGTTTTTGGGTAATGTCCTTCAATTTCAATCTCACCTTGATCAATAAGATCCTGAACAAGATATTTTAATCTGTGATAATTGCTTGTTTTATGCCCTTTCCCTTGATGGAATTTACAATGGTCATTCTCCCTCCACCATGAAGGTTTGACCTGAGGTTCGTAATTGGATGTTTTTGGTAAGGTCACCAGATTTGAAGAAACCAACTGACGTAACACTGTTTCAATAGGTTCCCCTAAGGGAGTGTATGTTCATTTTGGTTTATAATTTTGTTGGCATTATCTGGGTTCCTCTTGAGGTACATTGTGTCCTTGATTTGGGGGAGCAACCATGTATTTCTTGGGTGGATGATTTTTCCCTGCAAATTAGACTATAGGTTGTGCACTTTTGATAGTCCTTGCATCTACAACCTTGTCAGTGACGATGTTTTTATTTTTATTCTAGAAGTTAGGTTGATCACTGTTGAAGTGCGGGCAAGGGTCATCCTTTGGTTCATTGTATATCATGATAAGCCCCTTTTTGATGAGGGTCCGTTCACATTTTAAACCCTTGGTGATCATGTCATTGAAGGATTCTATGTCTTTCATGTCTAGGTGAAATTCCATTTCTTCATTCAAGTTGGAAATAAATATTTCCACTAGTTCTTGTTCAAGTAACTGAAGAGAATGTCTATTAGACATTTGACGCCATCATTGAAGGAAAATTGAAAATAGCTCTCCTGGTTTTTGCTTAGTGTTACATAGATCGGCCATGGTGATATCACGTTCAATGTTATGTGAGTAATGTGCAAGGAATTTCTGGACCAGTTCTTTGAATGTCCTAATGTCACCTGGCAGTCAGGAAAACCATGATGTGGTTGTCCCTCCCAAACTTTGGGGAAAAATCCACATTAGGTATGTGTCCTCATATGCCACTTCTAGGCAAGCTGAATGAAATTCTTTAACATGATCACGAGGGTCTCCTTTTCCTCGATACTTTATGAACTTAGGTGTTTCAAACCCTTGTGGAAAAGGTGGCATATCTAGATTCCTATCAAAGGGATAGGGACAAATATCATTAAGTGAAAACTGGTTTGTTTTGACACCACTGTGGAGTTGTTGGGCTAAATTCTTGACTTGTTGTCGCAACATGTCAATGTCATTTGGAGGAGGAGGTGGTGGGGGATTTCCTTGATGAATGTTGTATTTGATGTGATCCCAGCCTCTTTCATCCTCATTACGACTTTGGCATTCTGATGCTTGCCTTAGTTGTGCAATATCAAAATCAGGGCGGAGTTTAGCTCCCTCTTGGGCAAGTCTTAAAAAGTGAGCATCAACGTTGTTCCTAAGGATTTTGTCAAAAAGTCGATTAAAGAGAGGGTTGTGTTGTGCCCTTTCTATTGCAGCCGGAGTAGGAGTACTGGGATTTTCATCATTTGGGTTTCCTCCAAGGTCTTCTTGGAATTCGTTGATATTTTCCTCCTCTTCTTCCTCAATTTCCAGTTGTCTAGACCTTGATCTAGTTTGAGCCATTTTGTTTACAAGTTGTTGCTGAAGTTTGGTGAAAATGATTATGAGTTGGTGATGAAATGAGAGATTAATGTTTGGTGGAGTGTTTTGCATATGGATCTCTAGCACTAAAGGTAGATGTTACCAAATTTTTTCCTTGAATTGCTTGTTGTGTTTTGTTGACAATGTTTGATATGATAAGGTTTAGAGAGGCCTGATATGTGTTACAAACCCAACTACCTAGTAATGAGAGGATTCACTCATAGACTAGTTTTAACCTCCGTACAAATGCCTCTTAGGATGAGCTTATCCGAGATGCAGAGACACTCTAAAAAGTTGATAACTCAATGATGAAAGAATAGTACCAAACCGGTACTGAGAGTGGGGGGGGTGAATCAGTACAGACAAAAACACAATCCTTAAACTGGTTTTTCAGTAGACACTGTGCATTGACAGACAAACAGTAACATCTGTCCTTCAACAGAGTTCAACCGACAAAACCCAGAATAACTGAGACAAGCATAGACCGGTTGACACTTATTTTCTCATATAATCTAACACTTCATTTCCATTTCAACCTAATGCATGAACAGGTAATCTACCATCAAAGATGTACATATTACTACTAGATCAACAAGAATCACCATTTAACAGAAAACAATCATAGCATCACATGAAGAAGACATCACACTTGACACACATACTTTTTATGTGGAAACCCGACTGGGAAAAACAACGGTGGGGATGAATACCCACAAGCTTGCTTTTGAACTCTTTAGAAGTTCGCTCTGCTAGAAGCCTTGTCTGGTTAAAGACAAATACAATAGGTTATGTTAGAAACTGATCCTGTTAGGGATCACCCGGTTAAGGGATGGCTACAATACCCGATTAAGGGTTAAACCCTATTAAAGGTTACCTTGTTAGACAATTTCAATAACTCAATAGCTAGAGGATTTCACTAACTCAATACCTTTTAGTTACCCTATTAAAGGATTTACAGCAAGTCAGTTAAGGCTACCCTGTTAAGGGATTTCACAACTGTTGAAGTAGTTAAAGATCAACAGGTATAACAATGACCTGATAATAGCACTCAATGCCAATGCAGATCCGCTTAAGCTCCTCTTCACCTTCTACACTTACACTCTGCAGGTATCACTCCTCTCCTCTGGTTTGGTAAGAATCACGTATCTCTTCTCTAGGATACACACACACAAATTTTGCCAACAACCACTAAAAGAATCACAACATCGACCTTATAGGACAACAGACAGGTCGGTAGCATAAACCCTAAACCCTAAACCTGTTAGGCTAAGGAATTCAAACGGTTCAATCCTGACCATTGAGCACACTACATTAAATGCAATAGTCCTGATCCAATCTCAAGACATTCTCCATCGTTCATTTTCCACCAATTTCAAGGCGGCTAATAACCCATCACATGTTATCGCCATTTACAAACTTTGCACATTCCCAAGGTAGATAGGAACAATCTCCTTCATGCAAGATCCTTCACGTGCACAAGGCTTATGTGGCAATACGATATGTTCTTCATTACCATTCTAACTCATCACACAAAGTCACCGGTTGAGCCACACAAGCTTGAAGCACTCTAACCAGGAACCCTGAAGTTGAGACCACCAACCAGTAGTCATACACTGCTTCCATGAGCCGGTTCCCATAACCATATGGTGGTTCATCTTAAACAAACACACCGCTTCACTTTGGTACAAATATCGGTTCATAGTGTTGTACCGGTTCTCACATATGCCAATTCACACCTCTTCAGCATATTGACATCAATGACAAGATACAATATCAATACCAGTTCTCATACCGGTTCACATAATGCCAACAATCTCCCCCTTTGGCATTGATGGCAATATAACGATAATACAAAGACATCTCTCCATTGCACATCTTCTCCCCAAATTTTTGCAGATATCTTCTCCACTTCACATCTTCTCCCCCTTTGACAGCAATGCCAAAGTGGAGGCACAAGCTTCCCTATTCCATTATGCTGCTCCCCCTAAGGAGTAGCATCCTTCGGCACATCAATCCTGAAGAAAAATTTGACTATGCAATACCTGACTGATGTGGAGCATATACCTTTAGTTTACCTCGTGAAGTGGCAACACCCCTAATTCACCTCTTAAGTACATAAATGTAGCCTTTGGGAGAGGCTTGGTGAATATGTCTGCTAACTGCTCCTGATTGGAAACATGTTCCAGTGCAATCTCTTTGTTCTGAACCTTTTCCCTCAAGAAATGATACTTAAGCTCAAAGTGCTTGGTTCTTGAATGTAAAACAGGATTCTTGGAGATATTAATTGCACTAGTATTGTCACAAAATATACTTACCGATTCAGATACAGTAACTTTGAAGCCATTTAATGCATGCTTCATCCAAATTGTCTGAGTACAGTTCATGAAAGCTGCAACATACTCTGCTTCCACTGTAGACTGAGAGATACAACTTTTCTTCTTACTCATCCATGAGACCAGTCTACCACTGAGAAAGAATGCACCACCTGTTGTTCTTTTCCGGTCATCTATATTGCCTGCCCAATCAGCATCTGTGTATATTTCCAAGTTGAAATCCTTGCTATAAGGATACCATAATCCATAGTCAACAGTTCCCTTTAGATACCTAAGAATCTGCTTGACTGCAACAAAGTGAGATTCTCATGGGCTTTTCTAGAATCTTGCAGTAATGCCAACTACATGTGCAATATCCGGTCTGCTATGCACTACATAATGCAGCTTGTCAATCATTGATCGGTATTCCTTCTTATCAACCAATTCTGAGTCATCTTCTTTAGATAGTTTACAACCAGTCACCATCAGAGTACCAACCATTTTTCTCTCTTCCATGCCAAAGGTCTTCAACACCTCTTTGACATACTTGGACTGAGTGATAAAGATTCCATCATTCATCTGTTGGATCTACAGTCCACTGAAGAATTTAATCTCCCCTATGAGTGACATTCCAAATTCTTTCTTCATCTCATCTGCAAACTCATGACTCATCTTGTCATCTCCACCAAAGATAATGTCATCAACAAATACCTCACAGATTAGGATCTGATCTTCTTTAGACTTCAAGTAGATATTATTATCTTCACTTGTTCTCTCAAATCCAGTCTTCACAAGATGGGAATGCAGACGTTCATACCATGCTCTAGGTGCCTGCTTTAGTCCATATAAGGCTTTATGTAGCCTACATACCATGTTACTATCTTTAGATAGGGCAAACCCATCTAGTTGCTTAATATACACTTCCTCTTCAAGTACACCATTTCGGAATGCAGATTTTACATCCATTTGATATACTTGAATCCTTTAAAGGTTGCATATGCAAGAAGCATATGAACTCCTTCCAATCTGGCTACAGGAGAAAAGGTTTCTCCATAGTATTCTCCTTCATCTTGGGCATATCCTTTGCACACCAATCTGGCTTTGTTCCTAATCATTGTGCCATCCTCATTCAACTTAAATCTGAAAACCCATTTGGTGCCAATGACATTTTTATGCTCTAGTCTGGGTACCAAGAACCATGTACCATTTTTCTCTATCTGGTCAAGTTCCTCTTCCATTGCCTTGATCCAGTCTTCATCTTTATGTGCCTCTTTGAATGACTTAGGCTCAAATTCAGAGATCAAACATGAGCTTTCTCTGATCTTTCTTCTTGTAAGGATTCCAGCATCCTTATCTCCTATGATCTGCTTAGGATCATGATTCAGCTTGACATATCGAGGAATGGTCTTAACAGATTCCTCTTGCTTTTCTTCTTCATCCTCATCTCCATCAGTATCGGTATCTACATCTGTCGGTGTAGGAACACTATTACTAGTACTTTGGTTGACTGATAACCGATTCCCAGAAGGTTACAACCGATTCATTTACCGCTTTCTCACTGTCGGTTTCCTCAGTTTTCTCAGAGGTTTCATCAACTCTTACATTGATACTTACCATAATTCTCTGATTCCTATTGTTGTAACACTTCAGAGATTTACTTTTGGTGGAATATCTTAGGAATATTCCCTCATCACATTTAGCTTCAAACTTGCCCTGATGTTCACTCCTCTTGATGTAACATTTTCTACCAAACACTCTAAAATAGCTAACCACAGGTGTCTTACCGATCCAATACTCATAAGGATTTTTATCCTTGCCTTTCTTGATGAGTACTTGGTTCATTGTGTAGACTGCAGTGCTCACCACTTCTCTCCAAAAGGTGTGAGCTACCTTTCCTTGAATCAACATGGTTCTAGGTGCTTCAACCACAGTCCGGTTATTCCTCTCTGCAAGGCCATTCTGTTGTGGATTCCAGGGGGTAGATAGTTGTCTCTTGATGCCATGTTCTTCATAGTACTTGTTGAATTCACTAGAAGTGAATTCCCCTCCTTGATCAGTTCTCAGGCACTTGATCCTTTTGTCGCTTTCCTTCTCCACTAATGCTCTAAAAGCTTTGAACTTTACTAAAGCTTCAGACTTATCTTTCAAGAATGTGACCCACATTATTCTTGAGCAATCACCAGTGAGAATCATGAAGTATCTATCACCCTACACACTTCTAGTTTTCATAGGACCACACAAGTCAGTATGCATAAAATCAAGCAAATTGTCAGCAGTGAAAGGTTTGCCTTTAAAGGTTGAGGAAGACATTTTCCCCAATTGACACTCTCTACACAAGGTATTATCCAGTTTGCTTAGCACTGACAACCCTCTAACTACCTTGATCTTACTAGCCTTCACAATGTTATCAAAGTTTACATGGTAGAGTCTCCTATGCCATAACTAGCTATCATCAAATTTAGCCATAAGACATGTACTTATATTTGTATTCAACTGAAATAGGTTACCTTTGGTCCGCATGTCGGTGGCCACCAATTCACCATTCCTTCCTTTGATTCTGCACACTCCATTCTTGAATTCCAGAGTGAGACCATTGTCATTTAGCTAGGTAACGCTTAGAAGGTTGTGTCTGAGACCATCAACCAAATACACATTGTCAGCACTACTCTTTCCATTTAGAGAGATGGACCCTCTGCCTTTGACCATGCATGGTGCATCATTTCCAAAGCGAACCACACCACCATCATACTCTTCCAAGGATAGAAACTTGCTCGGTCACCAGTCATATGGTGAGAACAGCCACTATCAATGATCCACTCATTGGAATTATCAAACTAGGAGACAAGAGATTTCTTGTCTGACACATCTTCTTTGACAGCAACAAACATAATATCTTCATTTTCTTCATCCTCTGATTCCTCATCTCTGACACCTTCATCAACTGCCACAAAATAGCTTCTCTGATTTCCTCCTTTGAATTTCTTGAACCTTTCTGTTTTGTCCTTTTTGTCGCCATTAGGGCAGTTAACAACAATATGTCCTATCTGGTTACAAGAAAAGCATTTCAAAGGGAGCTTGCCTTTGTATTTGTAGGTTCCTTTAGGAAGTTTCCTAGCAAGAAGAGCTTCAAATGCCATCAAAATCTCCTCATCCATTTCTCTACTCTATCTTAGTTCACCACTGGTGCTGGCTTCTTTTCCTTTTCTGGATGGTACAGCAGCAGCTTTAAATGTTGATTCAGTCTTTTGAACATTGCCATCAAAACTATTTAGCTCATAGGCTATCAACTTTGCAATGATGGAGTCTAGGGATACCTTAGTCCTGTCTATTGATCTCAGCTCCTGAATAGCAGCAACCCTTATTGCATAGACCGACAATAGGGATCTCGGCACATTGTTTACCACAGTGGAGTCTTCCATTTTACCACTTGCACTCTTGATATCTCCAACAATGGTTTTGATTCTTATTCCATACTGTTGAATGGTCTCACCTTCAACCATCTGCATGTCTTCAAACTTCCCTCTAAGGCTTTCTTCCTTAGCTTGTTTTACATGCTCATCACCGCCATAGATATTTTCAAGAGTATCCCATACCTCTTTGGGATTTACCTTATCTTGGACATCAATAAACTCAATGTCAGATAAACTACTAATTAGGGCTTCCATGACTTGCCCATTCTCTTGTATCTCTCTCTTTTGGTCATCGGTGAGAGTACTGGTAGGGGAAACATAGGCATTCTTAAAATAGCTCCAGTGTTGAGCACCCATGCTTCTGATGTATATCTCCATTCTGTCTTTCCATATACTAAAATTTTCTCTGTTAAACTTTGGACCTTCCCTCTTCATCATTATAGTAGGATCTTTCCCTCAAGCGGTTAAGCTTTCAACATAGAGGACCTAGAAGGACGCTCTGATACCAATTGATAACTCAATGATGAAAGAATAGTACCAAACCGGTACTGAGAGGGGGGGGTGAATCAGTATAGACAAAAACACAATCCTTAAACTAGTTTGTCAGCAGACACTATGCATTGACAGACAAACAGTAACACTGGTCCTTCAACAGAGTTCAACTGGAAAAACATAGAATAACTAAGACAAGCATAGACCGGTTGACACTTATTTTCTCATATAATCTAACACTTCATTTCCATTTCACCCTAATGCATGAATAGGTAATCTACCATCAAAGATGCACATATTACTGCTAGATCAACAAGAATCACCGCTTAACAAAAAACAATCATAGCATCACATGAAGAAGACATCACACTTGACACACATTTTTTTACATGGAAACCCAACTGGGAAAAACCACAGTGGGGATGAATACCCACAAGCTTGTTTTTGAACTCTTTAGAAGTCTGCTCTGTTAGAAGCCTTGTCCGATTAAAGACAAATACAATAAGTTTTGTTAGGAACCGATCCTGTTAGGGATCACCCGGTTAAGGGATGGCTACAATACCCAGTTAAGGGTTAAACCCTATTAAAGGTTGCCTTGTTAGAGGATTTCAAGAACTCAATAGCTAGAGGATTTCACTAGCTCAATAGCTTCGAGTTACCCTGTTAAAGGATTTACAGCAAGCCAGTTAAGGCTACCCTGTTAAGGGATTTCACAACTATTGAAGTGGTTAAAGATCAACAGGTATAACAATGACCTGATAATAGCACTCAATGCCAATGAAAATCCACTTAAGCTCCTCTTCACCTTCTGCACTTACACTCTACAGGTATCACTCCTCTCCTCTGGTCTGGCAAGAATCACATATTTCTTCTCTAGGATACACACACACAACATTTGCCAACAACCTCTGAAAGAATCACAACATCAACCTTATAGGACAACAGACATGTCGGTAGCATAAACCCTAAACCCTAAACCTGTTAGGGCAAGGAATTCAAATGGTTCAATCCTGACCATTGAGCACACTGTATTAAATGCAACAGTCTTGATCCAATCTCAAGACATTCTCCATCATTTATTTTCCACCGATTTCATGGCAGTTGATAACCCATCACACCTTATCACCGTTTACAAACTTTGCACATTCTCAAGGTAGATAGGAACAATCTCCTTCATGCAAAATCCTTCACACGCACAAGGCTTATGTGGCAATACAATCTGTTCTTTGTTTCCATGCTAACTCATCACACAAAGTCACCAGTTGATCCACATATCCTTGAAGCACTCCAACCAGGAACCCTGAAGTTGAGACCACCAACTGGTAGTCATACATCGCTTCCATAAGCTGATTCCCATAACCATATGGCAGTTCATCTTAAACAAATACACCGCTTCACTTTGGCACAAATGTCGGTTCACAGTGTTGTACCGGTTCTCACATATGCTAGTTCACACCTCTTCAACATATTGACATCAATGACAACATACAATATCAATACCGGTTCTCATACCAGTTCACATAATGCCAACAAAAGTGATGTGTTGTGTTTGATTCAAGCAATATCGAAAGAGAACTTAGGACAAGACCTCTTTATATTTCGAGAGCTAGAATGGATTGATGATGTGTGAATGTGAGAATGGATGAAATGTTAACTTCAATAGAAACTTTGTGTCACAAATCGGATAAAGTCTTCCTCTTCCCTTTCGGGGGTTGGTGGTTCTTCCCTAGCTGAGTTATATGTGATGCAAATGTCTAGAAAGAAGGCAGGATTGATTGTGGCTCCCTTGTTCTTATGATAACTCAAAGCTCTATATTGAGTAAAAGCTCTACGATTTAAAGACTCTTGATCAAACTCGTTGGATTTGCCTTGAAGATATAGATGCATGTGACGTATGAAGGTCCTATGTGAGACAAAGATTTTTCTATTAAGATAGAAGAATTTCCTTCTTTTGATGAAAGCCTTAGAGCTCAATGGTCTTTTCTTCAAGTTGATATGTTGATGAAGATTCTTCTTTCTCAAAATGTGAAGAATGGTCATATAGTTTTTGATACTTTGAATGGAATGAAACTTAGCCTATCTTGCAATTTGACTGAATCATTCACCATTCCATGTGAATTGGGGATTCGATCTTTTCCCTCACCAATTGCTTTTATTAACTTCTCGAGTCAATATTGCCCTTATTTGTTTACTGATCAAATCTTTTAATTTTAGCATAATTCAAAATAGGTGCAATTATTGAATTCTTCAGCCAACACTACCCTTTTATTGTTTATTCAGATATAACAAGCCTTCTTTACAATATTAGAATATTTCTCTTCTTTGATATTGAGAGAACCAATTCGATATTATCTATGTCATTCTTGGCCATTGAAAGAGTTCTTATATTTCTTATCTTATTGTGACTCCCTCAAACATGAGATATAAAAATGGAGAAGAGAACCTCATTTGAGAAGGATAATGGGGAAGGAGAAGTGTAGTTCTGATTGTGAAAGGTTGTGTCCCTTTCAAAGGGGAGAAATAATGAAGAGTTTCACTCTTTCAAAGGATGATAATGGTGAAAGGTGTGTCTCTTACCAAAGGTAATACATGATGAAGAGGTGTGACCTCTCCCTCGAATCGAGAGATATAAAGGAAAGGAATCAAAAGCATCCAATGATCATTTTAATGGATCAAATGTGATCATAACTATTAATAAGTTATAGGCAATAAAATTATTGTTCTTTGTGGTATGCATGGGGATGTGCTTAATTTGTATGCTTAATATATAAAGCCTAATAATGTCATATACAAAATATATATAATGTCTTGAGTAATTAATCAATCAAATAACATAATCAATAACAGAATATATATCACAAAGAACTCTTAAGTTAATAACAATAAGAAGAATTTATTTATGTATAATACTTATTACCACTGTTAGTATTTAAGAAGCTAAGAATTGAGTTGTTTCCAAAGAGGAGCAATCTAAATCCAATCAATAGGATGATTCCCAACACAAGGTAGGGATCAGAATCCTGTAAACCTTGACGCTATGGTCCCAAGATAGGGTAAGGGATTGGATTTGTAAACTTTGAGGGAGTGTATTATATTAGATCTTTAAGTGCTTTGGTAACATTTATATCCTCTTCTTCTTAAGACTAAAGTAGTAACAAAGGTTGACACTTGCATTAAGAATTATGGATGCTTGATAGATGAACGATTTACTTACTAATAAATTAATTGATTGAACCTTGGAATATCATTGATTTGATTCACTTTAAGATAGAATTGTCTCCTAATCAATTTAGTTTAGGTAATAATTATATTGAAGTAGAATAATTATGGTTAAAACATGTCTAAATTAGTAGGAGACATCACAAATGCTATAAGAGATTTGATCCTACCATCCTACAAGGTAAAGACAAATCAATGAACTATTCTAGTTAATAAGAAAGAATCTAACATTTCATGTATTGAGTGGATACTTTGAGTATGCTTTGTGTCTTCATGCATTCATGTGAATACTTCCTACGTTAAGGAGTTACTTAATGCTTGAGTGTATTCATATGTCTTGCGTATTCATGTGAACTCTTCGTGTTTGATATTTTTTCAACATATGCATTTATGTGTGCCTCATGACTGATGTGTCTTAAACATGTAAATATACAAAAATACAGTAT
Organism: Cryptomeria japonica; assembly: GCF_030272615.1. Taxonomy (NCBI): domain Eukaryota; kingdom Viridiplantae; phylum Streptophyta; class Pinopsida; order Cupressales; family Cupressaceae; genus Cryptomeria; species Cryptomeria japonica. The sequence continues at coordinate 221,342,643 of NC_081405.1, forward strand.
ACATATTACAATATTTGGATGTACATCAATGATAAAGTTGTCAAAAAGATTATATGTAATGATCATGACACATACCACTATGTAGAGCGTATTGTAAAAATTAATAAATTCTATTGGATGTTAATTTGATAAATCCACAATATGCTATAATTGGATCACATTTCAATTGCAGATATTTAAGTTTCAAAGTACAAAAAACATGCACACAATGAACAAATTGGATCGAATATCCATTTTTGTATATATATCAAAATGCACAATAATTGTGTGTGTATACAAAAATGGCATACATGCCAAGTCACTAAAAGTTTTATAAAAATGTGGCATACGCCATGTCCAAATCGATATCCAATAAAAATGTTGAATAAATACATGTATTGGTCCTTCAATGACCACAACTAACACTATATGATCATATAGTTGTGGTAGATCATCAAAATCAAGCCTCTTTGATGTAGTATGTGGCTCTTTAGATGGCTTCACAACCACAATTCAAATGCCAAATCACATTCCTTTTGTAAAAAATAGTTCACAATTATTAAAATAACTATATATTCAACTATAATTTCTTTGCAATTGAATTGTAGATTACCTCATGTGTTGATCTGGGATCTACTGTCTTTGCTCTTCTTTCCCTGTCATTCTTAGGAGTCCTCACAAATTGGTATAAGAGAGGATCCATGTTATGGCCAAACCGTGAAGGGGACTATTGTAGGCTAAATAAAATTACTACAAGGTAATATCATATATAGATAGAAAACACTAAAAATCTACAATATATAGAACAAAAGCATACTAGAGCCTGAGACAATTCTTTTGTTGACCTAGGAGAGCTCATCATTGCTGAAACAACTATGGCTATTTCCTGTATGAAAAATGATAAGATTATAATTTACCTAGATTTTACATGTACATGTGCATATAATCATGAAATCTAGAAAATAAAGTAGAGATACATAACCTCTTCCCTCTCTTGAACCTCTAACATATCAGGTGCATTCATCAATTCTACAAAACCCAATTGTCATTGTATATAAAAGAGACAAAAAATACTATATCAATCTACAAGTTCCAATTAAGACTATATCAATATTTTCAAACAATTGTGTCAATTAAAAATATGTTAAATTACCTTTTGATGTTTATGTGTCTTCGAGGATTTCTTTCACCTAGGAGGTGTCCTAGACACATGTGGGGTACCCTAAAAGAAAAAAAATTAACACAAGATATATCAGTAGATAATATTAAATATAATTTAACAAATCTAAATTTAAATGACTCAAATATTTTTAAAAATACATAAATAAGAGGTGTACAAAATATGACACCACATAGCTTTCTAGGCCAAAATCAATGGCCAAAAGCACAACATTATCAATCTGGGACATTTGATCCCCTAAAAATGCCTATAAAATATAAAATCAATATACATTAAAGAGAGTTAGTATATCTTACAAAAAAATATTTTGAATTCAAGGTACTATTATATTTTCACATGTTATAAATTTTTTACCTCAAACGATGAAGCTGCAGCTACAACAAAAGTGGGAGGAATATGAGATGTTGTGTCCTAAAATGCATATTGTTCATATCAATTTAAATCAATCTATAAATAAAAAATTTGTTTACATTTACAAGTTTAAGTGATTAATAAATAAAATGTTATCAATTCAAATCAACACACCTATGTCTTTGTCTGACCAACAAACACCATATCCATCAAATCATCAGTCAGTGCCATATATTTTGCTATGATAGCCTAACATCTAGCCCTGCAACATGTACACACATGGGATGTGGAACCATCTACATGGGCATTGGTATCTGTCCTAGAGCATATGCCTGAACAACTAGGACACACACTAAATGGGCTCAACGGGGCCAAATGGTTCAACTGTCATATCATCATCTGGGCCAAGAGGATGTGATAACTATGTGCCATGCTGACTGATGACATCAGTCAATGTGGTGGTTTCCTGAAGAGTCTATACCTCCATAGACTCTTTCAGGGCTATTGGGACCATGACATGGACCACATGTTTTGTTGCGAGAGGGATTCGATTTTGGGGGTTTACTACCCTTCAGGCTCCAAGCCTATCCTAGGAAGAGCCTCCACCTCTATCATGAAGGTTTCTCACTTTGGCCTTTGATTGAAAGAAAACTCGCAATATAGTTTCCTCAAAAAATATAATGGAACCTAAAAATTATTACAAGGTGGTTGGTTGAAAACCATCCACCACCTATCCTAAAAAGCATTTTTAATCCCCAAATGGTTACACCAATGTATAGGAAACTTCTTTGAATTAAGAAGTAAGGTCTCATTGGTTTTGGGCTCATTAAAAAGAACACATTTATGTGCCTTACTTATCATTTTATTTTCACTGCATCATAGGACAACCCACTAGCATAAAATGCACAACATTAATCCCTATAACTTCCCCATTTTGTAAATTGTTTGAAATATTCCTTGGAATTATTAGCCATTGATTCTAGTGTTGTGGAAAAGGGTGCATGATGTTCATGCTTGTTAGTCTTTAATATATTCACCAATCTGGGTATTTTTGCAGTGTTTTGTGTTAATTGGTTTATCAAATCCTCCTGTGTTGTTTGTGCGGGGTCTTATTATGCCCTGCATATATAGCCCCATCATTTTTCATTCCTATGAAAATACAAGTTCCCCTTTTTTTGTCTTTTTTCTGTTAGTTTTCCCTTTTCTTTTTGGCTTTTGTTTTGATCATATTGGGAGGTCGGGTTTCCTAGTTCCTAGGGTGGGCTTTTGCTTGTTTCCTTTTCTTTGTTCAAGAGTTCGGATCCCTAGGTTCTCAAATTCATTTTTGGTTTTTGTTTGTTTGTTTGTGTAGCCTCAGAGGTTCGGGTCTCCGAAGTTCTGAGTCATTTTTTTGGTTTTCCTGTTCGGAAGTTCGGGTTCCCGAACTCCCAAGTTCTCTTTGTTTCAGTTCGGAGCATCACTTCAAAATTTCGGGTTCTTAGATTCCTGAAGTGTTTGTTTTTCCTTTTGGTTTTCGCCCTAGAGGTTCAGATTCCTGAACTCCCAGGTTGTTTTTCTGGTTTATTCTTTGAAAAACCGGGTCCTCGTGGTTCTGAGCTCGTCGCTTGTGATGCAACTTCAAAAACTTGGGTTCTCGAGCTCCCAATGTGAATTTAATGCAGTGTTGAATTGGGGTATAAATAGGATCTGAGGTCATTTTGGAGCTCATTTGTGCACTCACTCTTGTGAATCTAGAGCTCTGACCTCATGATCTTGAATTCCCACACACCCGATTCAGCACTGTCTTCGCTTTTCATGGCAGGTAGGTATGCTTCTCACCTCCTTCGTATGGATTTTTGTGCATCTTAGGTTAGATTTTGTTTGGTTTAGTTTAGATTTCTTAGATTGGTTTAGTTTAAACTTTTTAGATTTTGCTTGTTTTTCTTGTGATTTTTTGTTCTGCCCTAACCTCGAAAACTCGGGTTCTCGAGATTCTGAGTTTTGACTTTTGCTTGTTGTCTTATCTTTTTGGAAACTCAAGTTATCAAGTACCCGAAATGATATTCTTTCCTTGTTTTTTTTCTTTTTTCACTATTTCAAAAACCCGGGTTCCTGAGTTTCTGAAATAGGGGTCGTTGGTTTGTTTTCCATCACTTCAAAAACTCAAGTCCCCGAGTTTCTAAAATGATGGTTTTGGTCTTTTGTTTAAACTAATTCGGAAACTCAAATTCTCAAATTAGTTTCTCTTTTTTGTGTCTGTTCAATTTGGAACCCCATAGTCTTGGGGTCCCGAACCTTCTTTTTTGCTTCATCCTTGTAGTTTGTTAGGACTTCAGTTCTACAAAGTTCTGCGTTGCATATTAGAGTCCCACCCCAGAAATTTGGAACCCCAAAGTCTCGGGTTTGTTTTCACAGACAGATGGAAAATCGGTTATTGATTTATCCCCATATATGTTGGCCCTAGTCTTCTAGATTCCCACTAGAAAAGAAGTACTAGTTGAGGGAGAGGAAGATGGAGAAAGAGAATGGAACCAAAATATGAGCCAATGTAAAAAGAGAATGAATGAAGAATGGTTGGAGGAAGAAAGGAAAACAGGCTTAAAGGCAAATGAGATTTTGAGGTAGGATTTTAGGGAACCACAAAGAGATTTGATAATAATGCTTAGCAAGGCCTTCGGCAAACCTTCCTACTGACACTTTTAGCCATGAATGTTCTCATGCATGCTAAATATTTTGGACACGTGGAAATACTACAACTGGGCTCAAATTTTGTCAGATAATATAAGAGACTAGCTCAAGGAAGTACACTATACAAAGAAATTTTTCTTCACATCCTATGTTGTTTGGGTGGCAACTACATCGATCAATTTCCTAGGCTGCATATTGAGGGCACATTGGGAGAAGAAGTACAAAATGTCATGTGAGAATACTACACCCGGTTGCCACTAAAAGAGTCTTAGCTACATTATAAGAGAATGGATGATGCATTTTTCTTTCCCATTATTATAAGGCTGATAAGTGGCACTGGGTTCAGACTGAGCAAGGAGACAATGGGGTTAGTAAAGAAGTGGGGGTGTTGGTTCATACAAAATTCTTGATCTACTTTCTGAGAGTGAGTGGGTTCACTGGAGAACCATTTTTTCTACCCAGGTATTGTACAGATAGAATAATTTTGATAGAATATGCAAGAAAAATGGTACATGTTCAAAATTTGTTGTCCTCAAGGCATAAGAGGGGAGTTACAGGTGAAGATTTCCCCTTAAGTTTATCAATTTTTTCATGTCCCAAGATTCATGTGGAAAAGGCTACTAAGCAATAATTGCAAGAACTACAATTAAAGCCTTTCAATTATGCTAGGCAATTTTATGACCCATACAATAAACTAAAAGGATTGATGGCTAAAGTGTATGAAGGACATTAGCCTACCCTGGAGGATTTTTGGGCCAATCTCTAGGATAGCTTTGAGGCAAGGGAGAAATATTATCATCACCTCATTGTTCCTCAAGTAAGGGATTTTGGTATTTATACCAACCTACCCAAACAATTACATGATAATGGTATTTTGTTGGATCCTATGTATAAAGAAACAAGAATAGATAAAAAGTTGCTTCCCCAAATCAGATGGTCACAAAAAGAAGTGGTGGATATAGATACAATCTCTTGGTGGGTAATAGATAGGAACAAGAAATGGTTAAGTCTCAGAATTAAACCAGCTGCTTCCAAAGGGAAACAAAAGAATATCCCGACTGACAATCCTCAATCGAGGATACACAAGGAATACATAAGGAGAACATGGTCTGAGTTGAGAATAACACCTCTATGGACCTGAGGGAGGAAGCTAAAATTGTTTTCACCATAGAAGAATTGAGGTAGAAGTTAAATGAAAAAATGAAAGAGGCCGAATATTTGACAAAACAGGTGAGTTTGGGGATTACTGTCAGTCTAGGGTCCACACCACAAGCAGAAATTTATCTTGTTAGGCTCGCTATTGAAGGTGTTGCAGCAATGACAGAACAACCTGCTCTAGAGGCTCAACCTTCTAGTACTACCATCACTACTACCACCACAATTACCACCACTCCTACTACCATTGCTACTACCTCTGCAACAACAACACCTTCCATCACATCAACCACATATGTTGCACTAGCTGTGTCAACAACACCTCCAACTTTGGTTGCAACCATGATCACTCCATCTTCTATTGTTTCACAGATGCATATGCCTACAATGACTCCCACAATAGAAACAATAATTATTCATAATGTGGAGTCAGACTCAGACCAAGAGGAGGTTAGGCCTACACCAAAGAAGGTAAAGCCCAAGAAGAGGAAAAGAATGACTCCTTCTAGTGCAGAGAAATGAAGGGGGCCCACCATACAAAAAATTTCAGAACTTACACAAGTGACCCCCATGGACATAGATAGATGATCGTGGTCTACAAGAGAAACAACAAGGTGAAGAGGGAAAAATGGGGCAAGGGTAGGATGAAGAGCATGATGAGAGACTTGTTCTCACTCCACAAGATGTAGAAAACTTGTTAAAAGATATCACGAGGGGAGAAACAGAACAACAAGGTCAAGAGCCAACCAAAGATTTCAACGAGCAAGTTAGTGACAGATTGGAAGAATACCAACAATAGCTTTATGTTTATAATGCTCTACAGGAAAACTTGGCTCATAAAATTCTCTCACAACAATAGAAACGCATTGTACTAGTGCCTCCTACCCAAGAAGAGACCCAAACTCCTCCCAATACATAAGACGAGGAACAAGAGCAACAACAGGAGGAACTGTCACAAGAAGCTAGAAGAGTGACAACACAAATAACCACCCAAGGAGGAGATACGAATGAAGGAACACAAAAATGGTTAACCTTCACTTTTAAAAGGAAATAGAAGGTGGTGCTGCCCAAACTTACATTGCAACAGGCTATTATGGAGGAGCCAAAGAAAACAAAGAGGGCCAAAACAATTCATCATTTATCTAGAACTGGCTCCAGTGAAGTAATCATTGATATTCCACCCCCTATGGAGACTGAAGGAGAGGGTCCTTCGAAATATCAAGTATCATAGGTTAGGCTTGGAAGGAAAACAAAGTGGGGAGAGCTTGATACTTTAGAGTTTACCACTAGTATGATCAGGAGCAGAATGGAGAAGGATCATAGCTCCCAGCTATAGGTAAAGGCATAATTAGAGTTGTATAAGCAATTGCTTGTGGAGATGGGGCAGCCTTTGGATTCAAGGGCAGATGATGCTCTTTCATCCACATCATCGCTGCCAGAGGGTGATGTAAGAATTTTAATTGAAATAAGAAAAGTAGCTTCTACTACCAAGTTTTGCACAAAAGAGAACGTTTCAAAAGTGAAACTCTTCCTATAGCATACAACACATATTTATCAAAAGATCCTTAAAATGGAGAAAGCAATCAGAGATTGCTCAACAAATTGGGAAGTGAGGATCAAAAACTTACTAAGGAGTGCAAAAATTTGAATAAAATATTGGCCTTGGGTGAGGAAGTGATTAAAAATGAAGATTTGCTAGGAGGAGATGATTTTGGTAGTTTACAGTCTTATATCTTTATAATAGATTTTAAAATAGAAGTTCTTGAGTAGTGCAAGTCAAATATATTGGAGGTACATGCCCCTCTTTTGAAATCAATTAGTAAATATAAGAATTTTGTGAAGAAGCTGTTAGGGGCATATGGTCACCATATTTTGAAAGATGGTCGCTTGAAAGAAGGTATAGTGCTAGATCAATGGGATCAGTATGCATCTCATCATTTTGCTCCTACAATGGAGTTTGATACAGAGTTAATGGATAGATACTCATTTTTTACCTCTTAGTGCATACATGAGAAGGGAGTAATTGATAAGTTGGTCAGCAGATGGGAGCAGGCAAAGCAAATTTTGAAGAAGTCCGAGTTTTGAGTTTCGTGCATTGTTGATCTTCTTGAAGATACAATTGCATACTTTATTAGTAACTATAAGAACTATACAAAGAGGAAAGGATGAAAGTATAGTTACCATACATGCAATTTTGACTTTTTGAAGATATTTTGGTTGCCATGAAGGTTGGGAGTTTAACTGATGTACAACATCAACTTCAGCTTTTGGTCAAATTTTGCATGTGTGTAATGGCCAATTTCAGAAACGCATGTTTCGTAGTGATAGTTAATTAGTAGTTTCACTGGAGTTCAAGGCAAAGACTTTCATGTCAACTGCATCTCCTTGTTTTTTGTAGCTCTTAGTTCTGATAGTTTTAATTATTAGAATTTAGGACATGAAACTCTATATATTAGAAATTTTGATTTATTGTAAGGGTCCATGAATTGATTATTTGAGGTCCAATTTAGAGATTTTCTTAGAGATTGTGATGCATATTTTTATGAGTTTAGAAGATTTTTTGATACTCTTTGAAGTTTAATACAAAAAGCAGTTTGTGGATTGCCTGATCTACTTGTGTGTTCTATATGGTTATGTTCTTCATTATCTGGTAACTTCTATTATTTGAATCAACAACTAGTTCTTTTGGATACTTTGTTATTTTATGAATCATATTGGGCATGTAAATGGTATATGAGGATTAAATTGATAGGGTGATTATTGGTTTGATGATATTCATTTCTGTTGGTATGTGAAATTGTCTGATTTTATATATTTTATGGAGTTCATCATTTGAATGTCGATTTAGTAATATTTATAATACTGGGTTATGAAATTCTAACTGTGTGGATCATTCAATTATTATTGTATTGATTTCATTGTTATTTCCTTGTTACCCTGATCTAGCTTTTGTTGTTTATTGTTTATAGAATTTAAATAAAAAAATACAAAAAAATAAAAATAAAAAGTAATTTAAAATTGTTTCAACCAGCAGGCCCCTTGACTGGGCTATAGAGACCTTGGAGTAGTTAGTTTCCCAAAACTTACTGCTTTTTAGGAGAGGTGGTGAGTGTTCACATAAACTACTTGACTATTGGTGAGTGTGTCAAAACACCTATCAACAAGTCTATTGGAGGAGATGGGGGGTTTGTATCTTGATGTCTTGTTGTGGGTTCTCCTATGGGTTTTTCCTTGAGTTCTCGGGAGGTATGTGCTGGGGGGCAGTGTTTTGAGAATCTAACATATATTTATATAAAAAAAAATTAAAAATGAAATTAAATTCAAATTTCAAATAAAATTAATAAAATACATAAAATGAAGAAAAAATAACGAGTTACATACCTCTTCGTCGTCATGGCATTGTGTATGTTATTTTTTTCTCAAAACTCATTTGTGTATATGTGATTTGGACTCCTCTGCAAAACCCTTCTCGCGCAACCACAGGTGAAAATGACCCAGTCGGCCATAGTAAAAAAAAAATTATCGACAGTAAAATGCGAACGAGTTTTTAAAACTAAAAACTTGATCAGGTTTTTAATAGATAAAACCTGATCGGGTCTTTAATAGATAAAACCTGATCGAGTTTTTGATCAGGTTTTAGGCTTAGTAATAGGATCCTTAATGCAAATGGGTTATTTAAATTTAAAAATAATCTGTTAGCGTTAGTAGTTTTTAGAATTTTTTTTGAGAGGATGTTCAATTTTTTGCACAGCTTCGTGCACTTACCCTTTATTAAAATTTGAGGAATAGCACAGGAGGTAGAACATAAAAGTGAATCCAATTTTGAGTACTCGTTGTCCTCATTACTCTGCATTGATGTGATGATTAATAATATTAAAAAAATGGCAATAAAAATTGGTTATGTTTCCCAAGGCAAATAAATTTAACACTAATAATATATTCAAATTTTAAGTTTTGGAGTAAGAAGACATGCACACAAGGAATAAATTAGATTCAATATCAAATTGTAGAATAATTGTGTGTACATACACAAGAAATAGTATATGTGCCACTCAAAAGAAATTTTACAAAATGTGACATATGTCATCTTAATATCTATCCATACAATATATATGTCAATCCATAAATATCCACAACTCCATTGTATGTCTCTAGAAAATCATAAAATTATAGTGGAACATCAAAATCAAGCCTCTCCAAAGTACTTATAACAATAACAATTTAAACCATAAAGTGATAGATCTGATACTTAATATAAGTACAGATCCAATAGCCAACAAGATGAGAGGGGGGTGGGTGAATCATACAAACTTAATCTTCCATAAAAACATCAGATTCAACCTCGGTAACATATACTTCAGTAATATAACCAAAATTGCTAAACATGCAAACTCAAAAGCATATAAACATAATAAACCTCATAACACCATATTTAACGTGGAAACCCAAATAGGGAAAAACCAATGTGGGATTTTGAACCCACTAAGAAATATATTCTTCTAGAGTATGCTCGGTTAAAAGCAAATCCTATTAAAGATTACAAACACATTGCTAGATGTGACCCAATTAAGGGATTTCCCTCAAATCTGTTAGGATCTTCACCTTGTTAGAACTGACCTTGTTAAAGGATTTCAAACACTCAATCAGAATGTCACCTTGCTAGAGGGTTTTACAAATAAGACTATTAAGTCCACTCGGTTAAGAGATTTTCTGTCACTTTCACAAAATAACAGTAATAAAAATCTATCTGCAACTTCACATCTAAAATGCTAAAGCAGATTCTTATTTGCTCAATACAATCTAGACATAGAACTAATCTTGTCCATCTGCTGGGCTTCTATACTCTGTTACTCAAATAGGTCTTCAAGCTTCTGTGCTCGGTAATCACTATGTAGCATCCATGTGCATACATTTGCCTCCATGCATTGTTTATCAATAGTTCCCTATTTATAAACAATTAGCTAACTGCTTAATCTCCTTGATCACATTTCTCATGATCAATCATAGCCATCAGATCTTCAATCTTGTCCAGGTTCAATGTATCCTTCGATCTTAAAAATGTTTTACCTCGCCTTGGAACCTGCATATATTTCTTGGAACTTGTGCTAGGGTATTGCGGTTCAATCTGAGTTGTAGATCTTCATGTCGATCTTCCATTGCCATAGATTCTTAACAAACTTTATTTACAGCATACCAATCATCTAATCAGTTCCAGCTCATCAGCTTCCTTCATTAAATAACGCATGTAACCATTTAATGTATTCTGTTATAGCTCGGTTACAACTCGGTAAGTACTCGGTGAATACTAAACTTCACTCGGTAGACATTTTGCCTTCATTAACCGATAGCGATAACCTTAGGGTTTACCGACTAGGTTCCTTAGGGTTTACCAACTAGGTTCTTTTCTTGGTAACATAGTATAGTATTAACCTTACAATTTACAACATATGTATGATGTCAAAACAATCTAAACATCATGATCTCATCATTGTCTGACTCGGTAATAGTTGCCCATTGAATACCTTATTCATCCTCTTATTCATCATAATCTTTCTATGTCTTTTACCGACATCTTTATATTCTTCAAATCATGCTTCTCAAGATATGGCAACATCATACTGAATTAGAAAATCAATTTCTTGACATCAATGACAAAATAATAATATTAAGACAGTAAACATTCTTAATCAATTATATCCATAATCATCGACAACCTGCTCAATATCCTTGTTGAGATGCCAACAATCTTTCATTGTCTGTTATAATGTCAAATGCTAACAATCTCCCCCTTTGGCATTGATGGCAAAACCAATTGATTTGACCTTAAAAGATTCGGATTGTTGTGATTCTGAAATGCTGAAATGCTCTCCCCCATACATTAGACTTCTCCTATTTACTTTAGTCTTTTCAATCAGTCTTCTCTCCTTTATATTAGTCTTCTCCCCCTTATATTAGTCTTCTCTCCCTTTGACAACAATGCCAAAAAGTAAAGAACTAAAACATAATTTCTTCCTATATGAAGTGATTTCCTGCTATTGTGTATCAATTGAGTCTCGGTCAGAGCATTTTGTCTTCAATTCCTGTTCCCTATATGGTATCCTGTATTATTTCCTGTAATATTTCTTGTACAATTTCCTATACACCTTTAGAAAAACATCATAAAGTGTGTAAATGAGCATCAACTCCTAAAAGATATTCGATAGAGTCATCGGATTGATGCTTTCACTGAACTCGGTCAGTGAGTAGAAGATAGGGGTAGGACCCTTAACTTAATTCTGAGATATTCAAAAGTGTCCCTTGGTAGTGGTTTGGTGAAAATATCTTCTATTTATTCCTTTGTGCTAACATACTCCAACACCACTTTCTTCTCTTGAGCTTCTTCTCTAAGATAATGATATTTGATAGAGATGTGCTTTGTCTTAGAGTGCATAACAGGATTCTTTGAAATGTTAGTGGCACTAGTATTGTCATAGAATATAGTTATTGGCTCAGTAACTTTCTCATTTATACCTTCCAACAGTTGTTTGATCCATGCAATGTTGGTACAATTCAATGCTGCAGCAACATATTCAGCTTCTGCTGTTGACTGTGAAACGCATCCTTGTTTCTTGCTAAGCCAACTCACTAGTCTTTCTCCTAAAAAGAAAGCTCCTCCACTTGTGCTTTTTCTATCATCAATGTTGCCTGCCCAATCAGCATCAGTATAAACTTTTAAATCAAAATTATTTCCTTTTTGATATACTAAGCCATAATCTTCAATTCCTTTGAAATATCTAAAAATTCTTTTGATTGTTGTCATGTGTGTTTCCTTAGGATCTGCAGAGAATCTTGCAACTATACCTACTGCATGTGCTATGTCTGGTCTATTGTGAACAACATATTGTAGCTTTCCAATCATGGATAGGTAAAGTGTCTCATCAACAGATGCAGATTCATCATTCTTTGATAATTTACAGTTGGTAGTCATAGGAGTACTTACTGGTTTTGAATCCTCCATTCCAAATTTCTTGAAAATTTCCTTTATGTACTTGGATTGAGTAATGAAAATCTCATTTTTCATTTGCAGTATCTATAAACCTATAAAATACTTTATCTCACCGATTAATGACATCTCAAATTCTTTGTTCATTTCATTTCCAAAGTTCTTACATAAAGAGTCATTTCCACAAAATATAATATCATCAATAAATATGGCTGAGATCAGTATTCCATTTTCATCATTCTTCGTGTACATATTGTTGATCTCACTTATCTTTATAAAACCAATCTTAATCAAATAAGAGTGCAATCTTTCAGATCATGCTCTAGGTGCTTGTTTCAAACCATATAAAGCTTTGTTCAATTTACATACCTGATCTGTATTATTGTCTTCAACAAATCTTTCAGGTTGTTTAATAAAAACTTCTTCTTCTAATATTTCATTCAGAAATGCAGATTTGACATCCATTTGATATACCCTGAAGTTTTTGAAAGCAACATATGCCAACAATGTTCTTACTCCTTCAAGTCTAGCAACAGGTGCAAAAGTTTCACCATAATCAATTCCTTCTTCTTGAGCATAACCTTTGCAAACTAGTCTTGCTTTGTTTCGAATGACCTCTCCTTTTTCATTTAGCTTGTTTATGAAAATCCACTTTGTACCGATTACATTTTTGTCCTTCAGTCTTGGGATTAGTGTCCATGTGTCATTCTTCTTGATTTGATCAATCTCTTCTATCATAGCATTTATCAAATCTTCATTATTAAATGCCTCTTTCACTATTCATGGTTCAAATTCAGATATTAGACATGTGTTCTATCTCAGTTTGTTCCTTGTCATCACTGGATCATCCTTATCTCCTATAATCTGACTTGGTGCATGATGTCTTCTGACATACTTGGCTAATACAGGCTTGGTAGGCTCGATATGATCTTCTTCATCACTCGGTAACTGGATATTCTCTTCATTTTCTTCAATAGTCTTCTCGGTAAGACTTGTCAGTTGAACATAGACAAATTTATCATAGTCTTCTGGTTCCTTGGAATTTCCTTCATCATTTCTTTCTACAAATTCATCAATTTTCACATTTGCACTTTTCTCATACCTCTAAGAAAAATGCACATTCCCGAGGTAGACATTCAATGCACTCGATCTTCATGCGCAAGATCCTTGAAGAAATCCTTCACGTGCACATAGATGACATGACATCTTGATCCTTATCCTTGTCCTTAACTAACTCATCACAAAACATCATCCATTGCACCACACAAGCCAAACCAGAAACCCTAGAGCTGAATAGAGACTACCAACCGGTAGTCATGCTAAGTGAACCCCGACACCGGTCCACTCCATCCCGGTTGACCATAACCGCTTCCAATCTTCATATCGGTGCATACCAGTTCACCTACTTGACCACTTATTGACATCAACACTTATTGACATCAATGACAACATATATTATCACCGCTTCATCATATGCCAACAATTCCCTCCAAGGGACATGTCACTGCCAACTCACTTCACAACACAAGTGTCAAGTGACACCATAAAAATACACAATACTTAAATACACATGACAATGTCCCTTTTTGGAAGTAACAAATTTAACAAATATAAATTAAACACACATTCAAACATTCACATTTACAAATAAAACACATTACATACGAGGTGTTGTCTCTCCAAATAGACAACCTTTGGCTTCACAAATGTACATAGGTTTAGCTTGATTCTCTGAATAGTTTCCATGGTCACATGGATTGGTTTTCCTGCACAACTCACTTTTCACATTAGTAATCCCAAATAATCACATGCAATATTAATATATAAAAATAATACAATTTAGACACTTTGCATACAGTTTAAATCATAACAATCAAATTATCATTTTACCCAATAAAATCGCATGAATTAATTTACTCAATGACATCATCATAATCATCATGAAATTCAATCATTCATAAGGCATGCATCCATGTTTTCTAACATCATAAATAAAGTACTATAAATCAGAAATAAATGGAATACACCATATTAATGTTTTCCAATCACTGGATCATATATAATCTATATCCATAATGCATCAAAATAAAGTATCATTAATAGTTCTGAAATGAAAAATAACTACAACGCTATGACGGTTTGGGGTAGGGCCTCACATAAAAGATTAAGACATGGGATAAGATGATTCCTAAGTTTAAAGTCAAAGTTAATCCCGATGAATTATCAAGTGGATTTATTCTGGAAATTGTAGAACCTAAGACATAAGGAGTCTAGTGTGAAGGAGTATACTGAAAGATTTTACAAATTGAACATCAGATCGAGAAATGTTGATGATGAATTTGAAAAAATTCAAGATATTTGAAAGGATTGTGGATGTCTATACAAGATGAACTTAGTATGATAAAATTGGAGAGTGTTGAAGAGGCTTACCAGTATGCAATAAAGGCTGAAGAGAAATTGAACAAAAGACATGAGTAGAGATAGAGAGGTAGAGGTGGAAGGTTTACTGGAGGAGGATTTCAAGGAGGAAGAGGATATACTAGAGGAAGAGGAACCAATATAGTTCACAAAGAGGATGAGGAAATGAGAAAGGAAGGTAATTCATATTAGAAGGATGATAGAAATTTCTACTGGAGGAGAGAATCAAATCATTACCAGAATGAGAACTTTGGAAGAAAAGACAAGAGGACATTTAGAGGAACCTTCTTAAAATGTGGAGGAGGACATCGTGTATTTGAATGTAAGAAGACAAAAGATACCAGAAGAGCAGTAATGGTGGAAGAAAACCCCACTAGATCAGACAATAAACTAGAAGATGGAGAACTATTGATGATGAGGAGAGCTTGGTGTCATACTGGAGGAGATGAAGAACCGTTGTAGAGGAAGAACCTGTTCAAGACCGGATGTAAGGTATCCGGTAAGTGTTGTAAATTTGTTATTGATAATGGTAGTTCAAATAATCTTGTTTCAAAAGAGATGGTGAATAATTTGAAATTGGAGAGATTGAAACACCCTAAGCCTTATCAGATATCATGGATTCAGGATGAACATAAGTTGTTAGTAAGTGAACAATTTTTAGTAAAATTGAAAATAGGGAATTATCATGATGGATTTTTATGTGATATTATGCCTATGGATATTTTCCATATTTTGTTGGGAAGACCTTGGTAGTTTGATAGACAGGCAATACATGATGGGAGGAAGAATACATATACTATTATGGCCGATGGGATGAAGCAAATCATGTTACCTTTGGTGGAACCTTTGAAGAGTGGAGTCTATACAAATACCAGAATATTTTTAGTAGATGGAAGGAAACTCATGGATAAACTAAGGCATGAGAATGTGTGTTTTTCCTTAATTCCTAAAAAGACTAAGAGACTGGAATCAAAAGAATAACAACAAGAGGACATAAAATATTTGCTGACAGAGTATAAGGATATCATTCTAGATAATGTTCCTGATGGATTACCACTAGTTATAAGTATTAGTCATTGCATGGACCTGATTCCTAGAGCTAGTTTTCCTAACAAAGTTGCACACCGATTGACATCAGCAAAGAATGAGGAGTTAAACTAATAAGTGCACGAGCTGATAAAGAAAGGTTTGATCAGAGAAAGTTTGACTCCTTATGCAGTACTAGCAGTGTTGGCACCTAAGAAGAATGGAGAGTGGAGAATCATGTGTACTGATTCTAGAGAAATAAATAAGATCACATTGAAATGTCAGCTTTCTTTTCCTAGAATGGATGACATAATGGACTAATTGAGTGGAGAAAAATACTTTACAAAGATAGATTTGAAGAGTGGATATCATGAGATCAGGGTCAGAGAAGGTAATGAGTGGAAGATAGCATTTAAGATAAATGAAGGACTATATGAATAGTTGGTGATAACTTTTGGGTTAACTAATTCACCTAGTACTTTCATGAGGTTGATGAATGAGCTATTGAAGAAATTCTTGGGTAAGTTTGTTATTGTTTACTTGGATGAAATTCTAATTTTCAGTAAAACAGAGGAGGAACATTTGTTGCATTTGAGACAAGTTTTGTAGAGGTTGAGAGAAGAAAAATAGTTGATAAACCTTAAGAAGTGTACTTTCATGAAGGAAGAGTTAGTCTATTTGGGATTTGTGATATCTGTTGATGGATTGAAGATGGAGTGGCCTACACCAGAAAATATTGGAGAGGTAAGATCATTTCATGGATTAACTTGTTTTTACCAGAAGTTCATCAGAAATTTTAGTTCACTTTGTAATACTATGACTGAGACCATGAGAGGATATAAGAAGGAATTCAGGTGGATGACTGGAGCAAACAAAAGTTTTGAATCGTTGAAGTAGAAAATGACTGTGAAGCCTGTGTTGGCTTTACTGGATTTCAATAAGGTATTTCAAGTGGATTGTGATGCAAGTGGAACAACAATAGGAGTAGTTTTGAGTCAAGAAGGGAGAGAAATAGCATATTATAGTGAGAAATTGAATGATTCCCAGAAGAGATATTCAGTGTATGATCAGAAATTTTATGCCATAGTTCAAGCCTTGAAGAAATGGAGACATTATTGTTACCTAAGGAGTTTGTGTTGTATACAAATCATCAAGCTTTGCAGTATTTGAATAGTAAGAGTGAGTTGAACTAGAGACACATGAGATGGGTATAATTCTTATAGAGTTACACCTTTATGTTGAAGCATAGAAGTGAGAAATCTAACAAAGTTACTTGCACAGATGAGAGTGATAGTATTAGGTTTTGAAGATTTGAAGACCTTGTATGATGAAGACCCAAATTTTACAGAACCTTGGAAAGTGTGTAGAGAACTGTTTATGGTTGATAGAAGAAAATGGGTGGATTATTTCATTCAAAATGGGATGTTATTCAAGGGAATTCAGTTATGCATACCTAAGAGTTCCATGAGAGAGAACTTAATCAAAGAGAAACATAGTGAAGGTTTAGTTGAACATTTTGGCATTGATAAAACAATTGAATTAGTGAGTGAGTAGTACTTTTGGCCCTAGATTCATAAGGATGTTAAGAGATATGTGCATAGTAGTAGAGTTTGTCAAGTTGCAAAAGGTAGTAGTCAGAATGTGGGATTGTATAAATCTTTGATAGTACCGATAAGACCTTGGGAGGATATTGTTGGCACATGAACAGAGTTGAATGACATGATGATATTGTATGTTGTCATTAATGTCAATATGCTGAAGTGTAAACCAATATATGATATGTAAACCAGTATATGTGAAATGGTGAACTGGTATATGATGATGTTAACCAATATATGTGAAATGGTGAACCGTTATGTTGGAACGTGAACCGGTATGTTGGAACGTGAACCGGTATCGGGGTTTCATTTGTTATGACTATCGGTTGGTAGTCTCAGCTTCAGAGTTTCCGGTTGATGCATTTCAAGTTCGTGTGACTCGATCGATGATATTTTGTGATGAGTTAGCATTGTTATGAAGATTAGATCATGTTTCCACATTAGCCTTGTGCGCGTGAAGGATTTCCTTGAGGATCTTACATGAAGAAGATTGATCCTATCTACCTTGGGAATGTGCAAAGTCTTTGTAAATGGTGGAGAGCGCATGATGGGTTATCAGCTTCCTTAAGCGACAAAGAATGAATGTTGGAGAACGTCTTGAGATCTGTTCAAGAATGTTGTATTGAATGCAATGTGATTAATGGTCAGGATTGAATAGAATGAGTTTGTAAACCTAAATGTTTAGGGTTTAGGGTTTATGCTACCGACCTATCTATTTTCTATAAGGTCGATGATGTTTTTCTTTTTGAAGTTGTTGGCAAATGCTACGTGTGTATCCAAGTGAAGAGATTCCTAATTCTTACAAGACTGGAGAAGTGTGTGTATACCTATAGAGTGTGATTGCAGAAGAAAAGGAGCTAAAGAGGATCTGCCTTGGCATTGTGTGTTGTTTTCAGATTAGTAATTTACCTGTTGACTTCTAACCATTTTAGCAATTGGAAAATCCCTTAACTAGGTAGCTTTAACAGGCTTTTGTGTAAATCCTTTAATAGGGTGACTCAATTAAATGAGTTCTTAAAATCCTCTTGCGAGGTAACCTTTGACAGGGTTCTAACCTTTAACTGGGTATTTAAGCCATCCCTTAATCGGGTGATCCCTAGTAGGATCAGTTCGTAGCAGAACCTATTATAAAAGTCTTTAACTAGACTAGGCTCCTAACATAGCGAACTTCAGAAGAGTTCAAAGAACAACTTGTGGGTATTCATTCCCACTGTGGTTTTTCCCAGTTGGGTTTCCACGTGAAAAATTTGTGTGTCATGTGTGATGTTTTTTTCATGTGATGATTAGTGTTTTTCTGTTAACTGGTAATGCAAGTTAGTCCAATGGTCATTAGATTTCTAATGATGTATTACTTGTTTATGCATATGGGTGAAGTGAAAAGAAGATGTTAGGAGAAGTGAAGATCTAAGTGTTAACCAGTTTATGCTTGTCACAATCATTCTGTGTTTTACCAGTTGTACCCTATCTTAGATCGGTGATACTGTTTTCTGGTTAGTGCAGTTTTTGTTGTTTTGAGTTGTTGAGGAAATTTTTTACCTGTACTGATTCACCCCCCCTTTCAGTACTGGTTTGATACTAACTGTTCATCTTTATTCATCAATTGGTATCAAAGCTTCCCCTAGGTCCTCTGTGTTGTAAGCTTAACTGCTTGAGGAAAAGATCCTACTCTAATGATGAAGAGGGAAGGTCCAAAGTTTAACAGAGATAACTTTAAGATAAGGAAGGACATAATGAAGATCTACATTAAAATCATTGGTGCTCAACATTGGAGCTATGTTGAGAATGCTTATGTTATCCCTACCGGTACTCTCACCGATGATCAAAGAAGAGATATTCAAGAGAATGGGCAAGTCATGGAAGCCCTAATTAGCAGTCTATTTGACATTGAGTTTATTGATGTTCAGGATAAAGACAGTCCCAAAGAAGTATGGGATACTCTGGATAATATCTATGGCGGTGATGAGCATGTAAAACAAGCCAAGGAAGAGAGCCTTAGGGGAAAGTTTGAGGACATATAGATGGTTGAAGGAGAGACCATTCAACAATATGGAATAAGAATCAAGACTGTTGTTGGAGACATCAAGAGTGTAGGAGGTAAAATAGATGATGCCACTATTGTTAGCAAAGTCTTGAGATCCTTGTTACCAGTCTATGCAATAAGGGTTGCTGCTATTCAGGAGCTGAGGTCTATAGAAAAGACAAAGGTATCCCTAGACTTCATCATTGCTAAGTTGACCACATATGAGCTAAATAAATATGATGACAGTATTCAAAAGACTGAATCAACCTTTAGAGCATTTGCTGCACCATCTAGAAAAGGAAAAGAAGCTAGTACTAGTTGTAAACCAAGAAAAAGCAGAGAAATGGATGATGAGGAGATCCTGATGTAATTTGAAGCTCTTCTTGCCAAGAGACTTCCTAAGGGAACCGGTAAACACAGAGGTAAGATCCCTTTGCAATGCTTCTCTTGCAATAGGATAAGACACATTGATATAAACTATCATAATGGTGATAATAAGGACAAACTAGAGAAGTTCAAAGGAGGAAACAGGAGAAAATGTTTTGTAGCAGTTGATGAAGGTGTCATTGATGAGGAATTAGAAGATGAAGAAAGTGAAGACATTGTGTTCATAGCAGTGAAGGAAGATGTGTTAGACAAGAAGGCTCTTGTCTCCCGCTTTGATAATTGCAATGAATGGATTATTGATAGTGGTTGTTCTCACCACATGACTGGTGATCGGAGTAAGTTTCTATCTCTAGAAGAGTATGATGGTAGTGTGGTTCGATTTGGTAATGATGCACCATGTATGGTAAAAGGTAGAGGGTCCATCTCTCTAAATGGAAAAAGAAGTGCTGATAATGTGTATTGGGTAGAAGGTCTCAAGAACAACCTTTTGAGTGTTGCCCAGCTGAATGATAATGGACTCACTCTAGAATTCAAAAATGGAGTGTGCAAAATAGAAGGAAAGAGTAGTGAACTAAGGGCCACCGGTATGCAGACCAGAGGTAACTTATTTTAGCTGAATGCAAATATCAGTACATGTCTAATGGCTAATTTTTATGATAGCTGGATATGGCATAGGATACTCTGCCATGTAAAATTTGATAATATTGTGAAGGCTAGCAAGATCAAGGTAGTTGGAAGATTACCTATGCTGAACAAATCGAAGAATCCTCTGTACAGAGAGTGTCAACTGGGGAAAATGTCTTCCTCAACCTTCAAAGGTAAATCTTTCACTACAGACAATTTACTTGATCTTGTGCATACTGATTTGTGTAGTCCTATGAAAACTAGGAGTGTGCAAGGAGATAGGTACTTTATGATTCTCACTGATGACTTCTCAAGAATGATGTGGGTTACATTCTTGAAAGACAAGTTTGAAGCTTTTGGAAAGTTCAAAGCCTTCAGAGCACTAGTTGAAAAAGAAAGTGGTAAGAGAATCAAGTGCCTTAGAATTGACCAAGGAGGTGAGTTCACTTATAGTGAGTTCAACAAGTACTATGAAGAAAATGGAATCAAGAGGCAACTATCTGCCCCCTGGACTTCACAACAAAATGGTTTAGCAGAAAGGAACAACTAGACTGAAGTTGAAGTAGCCAGAACCATGTTGATACAAGGGAATGTTGCTCACACTTTTTGGAGAGAAGCGGTGAGCACTGGCATCTATACAATAAACCGGGTACTCATCAAGAAAGGTAAGGATAAAACACCTTATGAGTATTGGACTCGTAAGACTCCTGTAGTAAGCTACTTTAGAGTGTCTGGTAGCAAGTGTTATATCAAGATGATTGAACACCAGAGAAAGTTTGATGCAAAATGTGATGAGGGAATATTTCTAGGGTATTCCACCAAGAGTAAAGCTCTCAAGTGTTTCAACAATAGGACTTAGAAAATTGTTGAAAGTATCAATGTAAGAGTTGATGAAACTTCTGAGAAACCTGAGGAAACTGACAATGAGGAAGTGGTAGATGAACTGGTTGTAACCTTCTGGGAACCAGTTGCAAAATAGCCAAGTACTAGTACTAGTGCTTCTACACTGGTAGATGATGGTGCTGATGAAGATGAGGATGAAGAAGAAAAGAAAGAGGAATTTGTTAAGATCATACCTAGATATGTAAAGTTGAATCATGATCCAAAGCAAATCATAGGAGATAAGGATGCAAGAATTCTTACAAGAAGAAAGGTCAATGAAAAACTCTTGCATGATCTTTGAAATTGAGCCTAAAACATTTAAAGAGGCACATAAAGATGAAGACTGGATCAAGGCAATGGAAGAGGAACTTGACCAGATAGAAAAGAATGGCACATGGTCCTTGGTACCTAGATCAGAGCATAAAAATGTCATTGGCACCAAATGGGTTTTCAGAAATAAGCTGAATGAAGATGGCATAGTGATAAGAAACAAAGCAAGACTGGTGTGCAAGGGATATGATCAAGAAGAAGGAGAAGACTATGGAGAAACCTTTGCTCCAGTAGCTAGATTGGAGGGAGTTCGTATGCTTCTTGCATATGCAGCCTTCAAGGGATTCAAAGTATATCAAATGGATGTAAAATCTACATTTCTTAATGGAATACTTGAAGAGGAGGTGTATATAGAGCAACCAGATGGGTTTGCCCTATTAGAGAATAGTGACATGGTGTGCAAGCTACATAAAGCCTTGTATGGATTGAAGTAGGCACCTAGAGCATGGTATGAATGCTTACACTCCCATCTTGTGAAGATTGGATTTGAAAGAACAAGTGATGATAGCAATATCTACTTGAAGTCAGAAGGAGATCAAATTTTGATCTGTGAAGTATTTGTTGATGATATAATTTTAGGTGGAGATGACAAGATGAGCCATGATCTTGCAAATGAGATGAAGAAAGAGTTTGAGATGCCACTTATAGGGGAGACTAAGTTCTTCATTGGACTATAGATTCAACAAATGAAAGATGGTATCTTTATCACTTAGTCCAAGTATGTCAAAGAGGTGTTGAAGACCTTTGGCATGGAAGACAGCAAACCAGTTGGTACACTGATGGTGACCGATTGTAAATTGTTAAAAGAGGATGACTCAGCGTTGGTGAATGAGAAGAAATACCGATCAATGATTAGTAAGATGCACTATGTAGTACATAGCAGACTGGACATTGCACATGCAGTGGGCATTACTGCACGGTTCTAGAAAAGTCCAAGAGAATCTCACTTGGTAGCAGTCAAGTGGATTCTTAGATATTTGAAGGGAACTGTCAACTATGGATTGTGGTATCCATACAATAATGATTTCAACCTCAAAGTGTTTACAGATGCTGACAAGGCTGGCAACGTGGATGATCTAAAGATCACAACCGGTGGTGCATTCTTTCTTGGTGGTAGACTAGTCTCATGGATGAGTAAGAAGCAGAGTTGTATCTCTCAATCTACAATAGAAGCGGAATATGTTGTAGCATTCATGAACTGCACTCAGACAATATAGATGAAGCATGTGTTAAGTGGTTTCAAAGTTCCTGTATCTGAACTGGTGAGTATATTCTGTGGCAATACAAGTGCAATTAATATTTCCAAGAATCCTGTTTTGCATGCTAGAACCAAGCACTTCGAGCTCAAGTATCATTTCTTGAGGGAGAAGGTTCAGAACAAAGAGGTTGTATTGGAAGATGTTTCCAGTAAGGAGAAGTTAGCAAACATATTCACCAAGCCTCTACCAAAGGCTACATTTACCTATCTAAGAGGTGAATTAGGGGTGCTGCCCCTTCAAGAGGTAAACTAAAGGTGTATATTCCACATCAGTCAGGTATTGTATTGACAAATCTTTTTCAGGATTGTTGTGTTGCAGGATGCTACTCCTTAGGGGGATCATAATAGTAGAACATAGTTGTTTGTGCCTCCACTTTGGCATTGTTGTCAAAGGGGGAGAAGATGTGAAGCAGAGAATATATCGGTAGTATTGGGGAAAAGATGTGAAGTGGAGAAGATATCTGCAGTATTGGGGAGAATATGTGAAGCAGAGAGATATCTTTTGTATATTGCCATCAATGCCAAAGGGGGAGATTGTTGGCATATGAACAGAGTTGAATGACATGATGATATTGTATGTTTGTCATTGATGTCAATATGCTAAAGTGTGAACCGGTATATGATATGTGTACTGGTATATGTGAAATGGTGAATCAGTATATGATGATGTGAACTGGTATATGTGAAATGGTGAACCGATATGTTGGAATGTGAACTGGTATCGGGGTTTCATTTGTTATGACTACCAGTTGGTAGTCTCAGGTTCAGGGTTTCCGGTTGATGCATTTCAAGTTTGTGTGACTCGACCGATGACATTTTGTGACGAGTTAGCATTGCTATGAAGATCAGATCATGTTGCCACATCATCCTTGTGCACATGAAGGATTTCCTTGAGGATCTTGCATGAAGAAGATTGATCCTATCTACCTCAAGAATGTGAGAAGTCTCTGTAAATAGTGGAGAGCATGTGATGGGTTATTAGCTTCCTGAAGAAACAAAGAATGAACATTGGAGAACGTCTTGAGATTTGTTCAAGACTGTTGTATTGAATGCAATGTGATTAACGACCAGGATTGAACAGACAGAGTTGGTAAACCTAAATGTTTAGGGTTTAGGGTTTATGCTATCGACCTATCTATTTTCTATAAGGTCAATGATGTTTTTATTTTCAAATTTGTTGGCAAATGCTATGTGTATCCAAGTGAAGAGATACCCAATTCTTGCCAGACCAGAGAAGTGTGTGTATACCTGCAGAGTGTGATTGCAGAAGCAAAGCAGCTAAAGAGGATCTGCCTTGGCATTGTGTGTTGTTTTCAGATCAGTAATCTACCTGTTGACTTCTAATGATTTCAATAGTTGGAAAATCCCTTAACCGGGTAGCTTTAATAAGCTTTTGTGTAAATCCTTTAATAGGGTGACTCAATTAAATGAGTTCTTAAAATCCTCTTGTGAGGTAACCTTTGACAATTTTCTAACCTTTAACTGGGTATTTAAGCCATCCCTTAACCGAGTGATCCCTAGCAGGATTGGTTCCTAGTAGAACCTATTGTAAAAGTCTTTAACCAGACTAGGCTCCTAACAAAGCGGACTTTAGAAGAGTTCAAAGAACAACTTGTGGGTATTCATCCCCACCGTGGTTTTTCCCAGTTGGGTTTCAACGTGAAAAATCTGTGTCATGTGTGATTCTTTTTTCATGTGATGATTAGTGTTTTTCTATTAAGTGGTAGTGCATATTAGTCCAGTGGTCATTAGATTTCTAATGATGTATTACTTGTTTATGCATATGGGTGAAGTGAAAAGAAGATGTTAGGAGAAGTGAAGATCTAAGTGTTAACCAATTTATGCTTGTCATAGTCATTCTGTGTTTTACCGGTTGTACCTTGTCTTAGATTGGTGATACTATTTTCCGGTTAGTGTTGTTTTTGTTGTTTTGAGTTGTTGAGGAAAGTTTTTGCCTGTACTAATTCACCCCCCCCTCTCTGTATGGGTTTGGTACTAACTGTTCATCTTTATTCATCATATATAAGCATGGATTTTGTACTTGGATTTTCTAAAGCACCAAGAGGAAATGATTCTATATTTGTGGTAGTGGATGGATTTTCAAAGATGGCTCATTTCATACCTTGTAAGAAGACATCAGATGCATTGCATGTAGCAAACCTTTTTTTAAAGGAACTGGTGAGATTCAATGGATTGCGTAAGATCATAGTTTCAGATAGAGATGCCAAGTTTGTTGGTTATTTTTGGAGAACACTTTGGAAGAAGATGAAGACAAATTTGAAGTTCAGTTCTACTTTTAATCCACAGACTGATGGATAGATAAAAGTAGTTAACCAGAGTTTGGGAAACTTGTTAAGATGTTTAGTGGGAGATAAAACTAGAAGTTGGGATTTGATCCTTGCACAAGTAGATTTTTCCTATAACAATTCATTGAATAGAAGTATCAGAAAAATACCTTTTGGGATTGTTACCAGAGTGAATCCTAGATGAATAGAAAAATTAAGAGACATTAGCAATGAAGATTGGAAGAGTTCTGAAGCAGAAGATTTTTTAGATCACATAGTAACATTTCATATTTAGGTTAAAAAACATTTGGAAGACATGAATAGAAAATATAAGGAGAAGGAAGATGAGAAGAGGAGACATAAGGAATTTGAAGTTGGTGATGAAGTGATGGTATACTTGAGAAAAGAGAGATTCCTGGTTGGAACTTATAATAAATTGCTAATGAAGAAGTTTGGACCCTGTAAGATTTTGAGGAAGTTCAGTTCTGGATAGGCATATGAAGTAGGGCTACCAGATAGTCTAAGTATTTCACCTATATTCAATACTATAGATCTGCATAAGTACCATGAACCAAAATTCACTAAAGACAGTGTTGCAGACTTGGAGAAAAAATTGCTCTGGAAGGAACCAAATCAGATTGAATAAATTTTGGATAGTAGGATTGGGTTTAGTACCTAGAATAGTCAGTACAAAGAATATCTTGTGAAGTGGAAGAGCAGACCATTTGAAGATTCATCTTGGATTTCTTAGGAAGAGGTAGACCACCTTGGTTTCCCTCTGACCCTGGCAAAGTGAGAGGCTTACTTTTTCATCAGCCTCGGATGTCTGATGCAGGAGCATCCTCAGTTCACAACAATATTGCATCAATAAAGAAGAATTTTCTTTTATGTTTAAAGTTTTAGTTTTCTTTTATGCGTGTCCCAATTTTGGCTCACTAGATCCTATGGAGTTGGATTCTACTTTAAAACTTTATCATCTTTCTTGTTTCCAAACCACACCACATTTGGATCATTTTCTGGCAAGATATCGCTACTGATTTCCATGTCTGTCTCTTGTTACCAGTTGATAGTTCTTTGTTACCAGTTGCTTGGACCTATTTTAGTGATCTACCAAAACCCCTTCCAGAGCTTGCAGAGCCTTGGGCATTGATTTCGGTGGTCCTTGGAATGTGGCCGACCTTTTCCCATGATCTACACTTCATCCTTTCAATTTTCTAGAGGAATCTCTTGGCGGAGGTCGACCTTATTCATTTTGCATGTTAGGTCTTGTTCTTTGGGTTTTGATCCCTTTTGGGCCGACTGGATCCTTTGGATCTATATATAGATTTGTAATCATGCCTTAGAATGTAATCATTCAGAATCAATTGAAGATCAATCAGAATCATTCAAAGATAGATATTTCCTAGAAGATAGATCTTTCGATTCAAGTTCCTAGTGTGACCTATTCTACCAGGCTTGTGTGTTGGTATGTTGTAACTTGGTTGTTACCAGCTGGATGTAATCAAATTTCTGTTAGACACAATGCAACACTTGGGGGGGTGGATCAGTGGTTCTCAAAATTTTTCCCTTTAACTGACTATGTGAGCATACCAGATATAACTTAACTCAGACTTATTGATTAGTGGGGAGACCAACACAAATGCAATCACACAGAAAGGACCATCACATAACACTAGCATTTACAAGGAAAACTCAAGATGGGAAAAACCTCTGTGAGCAATCTTGCTGGAGTCTACTGCTCCAATCCAACTTGATAATCAAAACTCTATTACAATGTTTAGGGCTATAACCCCTGATTTAGGGCACCAACCTAAGGAGCACCAACCCCTGACTTATTTATGGGCTACAAACCAAAGGAGCTACAACTCCTGCACCGAGCTATAACTCAGTGTTCACAAAGATAACTTCAAATACAAAATTAATACCACTGTTACAAGTGAATCTTGTAACCATCTCATTTACCTCTCTCTCTGCCCATGAGACACCTTATCAACTATACTAATTCATTCTTCTACTACTCTTATCTTTTTATTCCTTGCTGTAAACTCTACCAATTCATCTCTCCTTTGTTCTACTCTACTGGATCTCCTCTTCACTGCTCTGCTCTTTACTAGTACTATACTCTGTTAGTTCTATGTCTGCCTACTTTGCAACTTTCTTCTTCTCTATCGATATGAACACTACTAGTTCTACACTACTACCGATTGAACACCTCAAACTGATTCTCCCTCACTCTCAGTCTCTTCTCAGATACTCGTTAAGAACTTGACTGATTTTCTCTCACATGCAGAAGTAACACTCAATCACTTTGCAACATCACTCTCTTCTTCTATTCAACAACTCTTAACAATCTCTTTAGCTTGCATATTTATATCCTGGTTCTCCCACAAAAACCCAATTCAAATCTCAGGCAGGTAGGGTTTCCTCATCAAGCTTGAGGCAAACCAAATCCAATTAGATCATGTCTGATCTAATCTCCCAGATATCCAACTGTACATCTCTGCCATTAACTCACCTTCCAATGCACATCTTCTAATCTTAGAAACCATGACCTCATCTCTCAACCTACCTCTGTCAAAATGCCAGTAATGTTTATGTTGTTTCCTTCTCGAGGCCTTCTCACAATCTAATCTTCTTTCTCAGATCCAGGTGCCAACAAGTCCCTAATTTGTCTTTGTTGCTCATTCTTCCTCAAGCCGTACTCTTCTTATTCGATCCTCAAATCATGGGATCCATATTAAATGCACACCAATAGAGACACCTATCTCTATACGGCACTCCAATAACCTTTGCATGTTTGCCACTTAATTTCTACATGGCATCCCAGTTGACAACCACCTCTACTAGGTTTTTTGTGTCGATATGGATCAGATCACCGACCAACTCCATTACCAGGTTTGACTACTAGTATACTAACCCTATCGGTTAGACCCTCAAATTAGTCTGTCCTCAACCTTGCACTCTGCTTCTCTTCTGGTGGACTTACTCAATTGGTCAATACTCTTGCTAACCTTCCTTATGCATATTTTCATCAGATGGGGATTCTTTTGCATCTACACCTTGTCCATATTGCCAGTGGACTTACATACCAGTAAACACTCTTGATGACACCATGTCATCAACCTTCCATAGACTCCATCTTCAATCGGGCCATTCTCCTCTATTTGCATCTACACAACCTTGCATTCTTCTTGATCAACTCTGATCATATCTCAACCGGTTTATCAAAGTGACAAAATCCTTACTCTTCATTTATATTGGCATCTCAACATGCCTTCTCAAATAGGCCAGTGCATATCCCTGATTTCATGCACTTGAGGCATTCCTTTGTTTCATTGGTAGATCTTGTGTGAGCCTCCAAACACCTGCCTCAGCCTCATCTACCTTATCACATGGAACTATAATGCACACTATGCATAATAAGAGATAAGATCCACTTACCATTGGAGGGACACCTTGTCTTTTGCATCCCACAATTGACTCATGTGACTTCCCTATTTGTGCAGCGCACCTTCAAATAGGCACATGTGATCAGGTGTGGGCACATTCACTGTCAGTCATCTCTTCCCATGGTAACTGCATCTTCATTTGGTGTAAGTCTTGCTATTATGCAACCTCACAACATACTAGTAACCTATTCATCCTTCTCCTCCTATATTGGTGTGATTTAGGTAACATTCTACCTCTTCATCACAATCAACAACTCAAGCACCTTTCTCATCCTACTTGTTCATTGATCACAACATTTGTCGGTTGGTAGCTACTCACTTGGTTGAGCTGTCTTCCCCATGTCAATACATCACTTACTAGTTGAGATCCTTTCCTTACTAGTGATCTACAACACAAGATGATATCAAGGATATCTCAACCTGTACTCCTCCATGATAGTGTTGCACATACATCCCTCATATTAGTAGTCATCCCATACCGGTTGACATCAATGACAACACAATGCCAATAATTTCATGTAATTAAACTATCTGTTCTTCATTACCTCCATCATATCTATTTGTTTTTGTTGCGTTTACTCTTTTTGACTAGTTTGGACTAATCTCCTTGAGTTCCCTCCTCATCAGTGACTACTTCACAAAATATGGTATAAAGGATTTTGGTGAAAACCAAAAAGTTTGATTGAAAAATTGCTAAGTGCAGTCCAAAAGAGAGGTGATCTAGTGAGGTGGGAAGAGTGAAGAACTACTAAGTGATTACTAGAGTGGTGAAGAGAGTGTTCAAAGATTGGATAGTGTGAAGAGTGGAGAAAGAGTGCAAAGCAAGTGCAACCGATGGTCAAAACAAAGAGCTTCAATTATATCTTATTAAGCTAAGAGTAGCTATTGTATCAGATCATTCTCTCTTTTGTTTTCTAATAACTACAACAATAAAATCCCTTAATCAGGTGGACTTTAATAGGTCCCTTTGTAAAATCCCTTAACTGGGTGACATCTTAATTGATGATCCTAAGTCCTTTAACAAGGCTACCTCTAATAGGGTAAAGGTTCTAATAGGCCTTCAAGAAAATCCCTTAACCGAGTGGCACGTAATAGTGTCTTTGTAATCTCCTAACAGGGATGGATCCTCACTAGGCGTACTCCAAAAGAGTGCATATTTTGTGAGTTTCTACTCACACTATGGTTTTCTCCCATTTGGGTTTCCATGAGATAAACCTTGGTGTTCATGTGTGATTGATTTTATGTGTGCCTATTTCTTATTAATGTTGCTTATTATGATAAGTGTTAAGTTTGAGTAGAATTTTTATTAAAGGTTAAATCTGAATTAACCAGTATAGTGTTGATTCAACCCTCCCCTCTTAACACCAGTTGGGTCTAACAAAGTCTTAGAGGCAAGTTTGATGACATGAAGATCATGGAAGGAGAGAATATCACACAGTATGGATAGAGGATACAAGAGGTTGTAAGTGGAATCAAAAGTGCTGGTGGAACTATTGCAAAAGATACAGTGGTGAGTAAAATGCTAAGAACCCTATTACTTTCTTATGCTATTAGATTTTTTTCTATATAGGAGTTGAGATCAGACAATAAAGATAAAGTCACAGTTGATTGTTTGATAGGTAAACTTACTGCTTTTGAATTAAATAGTTTTAATAATAGTGTGCCTAAATAATAATCTTCCTTCAAAGCATCTGTATCTAATCCACTAGTAAGAAAAGGAAAGGATGTGTATAGGCCAAGTCATCATGGAGGTGGTAGTGAAGGAATGGATGATGAAAGCAACCTGATGGAATTTGAAGCTTTACTAGCTAAGAGACTTCCTAGAGGCACCAATAATTACAAAGAAAAGTTTTCTCTCAAATGTTTTTCTTGTAACAAGATAGGACATATTGTTGCACACTATCCTAATAGTGATCAAAAGGAAAAGTTTAGAAAATATAAAGGAAAAGGAAAGAAACACTTCTATGTTGCAGTTGATGAAGGAGTTACCAATGAAGAATTTGAGGTTGAAGATAATGAGGAGATTGTTTTTGTAGCTATAAAGGAAGATCTTTCTGATAAGAAGGCCTTAGTATCTCATATTGACAATAGTGATGAATGGGTTATTGATAGCGGTTTCTCACACCACATGACCAGTGACAAGAACAAGTTCATATCTCTTGAAGAATTTGATGGTGCAATAGTAAGATTTGGTAATAATTCACCATGCTTGGTAAAAGGTAAATTCTCTTTCATTAAATGGTAAAAGTAATGCTGATGATATATACTGCGTTGAAGGATTAAAACATAACTTGTTGAGTGTTGGACAGTTGAATGATAAAGGTTATAATCTTAAGTTTAAGAATGAAGTGTCCAGGATATTTGGATGCAAAGGAGAATTGATTGCTACCAATAAATAGACTAAAGGTAACTTATTCCATCTGAATACTAATGTTAACAGTTGTTTGGTTGCTAAGGCTGAAGACAATTGTTTATGGCATAGAAGATTTTGTCATGTGAATTTTGATAATGTGGTTAAGGTCAACAAGTCTAATATGGTTAGAGGTATGCAAAAATTAGTTAAACTAGATAATGTGATTTATAAAGAATGTCAATCAGGTAAGATGACTATGGCTTCTTTTAAGAGAAAATCATTTTCTTTAGAGAATATCTTAGATTTGGTGCACATTGACTTATGTGGTCCTATGAGAACTGGAAGTTTTCAAGGTAATAGGTATTTCATGTTATTTACTAATGATTACTCAAGAATGATGTGGGTAACATTCTTGAAGGATAAGTTAGAAGATTTCATAAAGTTCAAGGCATTCAAAGCCTTAGTGGAGAAAGAAACTGGTAAGAATCTGAAGTGTCTGAGATTTGATTAGGGTGGAGAATTCACATCAACAGAGTTTGTGAAGTATTGTGATGAACATGAAATAAAGAGACAACTGTCTGCACCAAGGACACCATAATAGAATGAAATTGCAGAAAGGAGAAATTGTACCATTGTTGAAGCTGCTAGAACAATGTTAATACAAGGAGATGTACCTAAGAGGGCAGCACTGCAGTTTACACTATGAACCAGGCATTGGTTAAGAAAGGTAATGATAAAACACCTTATGAATTATGGAATGGTCATCCTCCAAATGTCAGTTATTTCAAAGTTTTTGGTTGTGGGTGCTACATAAAAAGATATGACTATACTGGTAAATTTGATCCAAAGAGCGATGAAGGAACATTTCTTGGTTACTCAACCAAGAGCATAGTATTCAAGTGTTTCAATTAAAGAACTAATAATATTGTGGAAAGAATTGATGTGAAAATTGATGAATACTCTGATAAATCTGATGATACAAGTAAGTTTGATGCAGTTGATGAACAAAAGATTGTGATTATTGAACTAGAGATTAAGATTGATGTTGAGCAGAATAGTGCAGAGGATACTTCTCAACCACTAGAAGATGAAGATGAAGATGCTGGAAAATGCACACTCCAATGAGAAATTGTAGGTGATTGAACATATTGTCATTGATGGTAACCTTACAATCATATGATTCTGGTAGGAACCGACACTGAAAGAGAAAATGCACATACTCACAGGTACCATTCAGAGAATAGAAGCAACAATAAAGGATAGTGAGAGGTTTAGCAATAGTTTAAATTTTTTATTGGCAGACATCTATCAGATGTAACCCACTAGTTACAGGGAACTAGACAGGAACTTCACTCAATTGACATTGAATGACAACTTTTGTCATTGATGCCAAAGGGGGAGTAGTTGAGGATGAGAAAAAGGATAACATAAGAGATCATCAGCTCAGGGGGAGCACTCAATTTTGATGCAAACAGTTTTGGTAAGGACAAATTTTGGACAACACTTTTTGGATATACTTTTTTTGGCTTTTTCTTATGAGTGTTTCCATCAATGCCAAAGGGGGAGATTGTTGGCAAATGCAAACTCCAATGAAAAATTGTAGGTGATTGAAGGTATTGTCATTGATGGTAACCTTACAATCATATGATACCAATAGGCACTAGCACCGACAGACTCTACACCAACATACAGTTCACCAGCACCGAAAAGATGATTACGGGCACCTTGGCTGACAAGATTTTGGTTTATTGCAAAATGTATTTAATTGTAATATCTTTTTGAAAGCCATCAAGGCATATTGTAATAAGGCTCATATATAAGTATGAGATCTTGTAGAACATTTTGGATAAGATATGTGATGGATATTATGTGTGAATATTCAGGAAGATTGTAAAGTAAGGTTTATGATTATTGCAGAGCTTAAACCGGTACGTGGATCTGGCATAGCAGATGCCCTTTTATAGCAATACATCATCTTGGATTTGTGTAATCCATTTTTGCAAGTCAATGGACTTCCTTTTGTATTTGAGCAGTGAGCTCTAGGCACTTGGCCTTCCTGCATGTGCAAGCCCCCAATTTTGTAAGTAATATTCACTTATTGGCCAGTGAGTGAATATTGTGGGTCACAAATCCCACTGAGGTTTTTCCCACACCGGGTTTCCTCACCAAAAATATTATGTTATGGTGTGCTTTCTATGTTGTGGTTATTGCTCTTATTTATTGCATTAATTTTGGTTTACCGGTACACTATTTTGGAATGCATTTTGCTTAATAAGTTCAAAAAATTCATTCACCAATTAGATATTGATTCACCTCACCCTCTCAGTATCTTTGGGAATCCTAACAGAAGATGAAGATGAACAAGAAGAAACTTCTATACTGGAACCAGTTATACCTAGATATGTGAAGTTGAATCACTCTACGGATCAAATTATTGGTGACAAGAATGTTGGAGTGCAAACAAGAAGAAAAACAAGAGAAATTGCTTGTCTGATTTCCACAGTTGAACCAAAGACAATAAGAGAAGCTCTTAAGGATGATGAATGGATAAAGGCTATGGAGGAAGAGCTTGATCAAATTGAGAATAACGACACTAGGTCACTTCTTCCTAGACCAGCTAATACAAATATGATTGGCACTAAGTGGGTGTTTAGAAACAAATTGAATGAAGATGATGAAGTAGTTAGAAACAAAGCTAGACTAGTTTGCAAAGGGTATGCACAAGAAGAAGGTGAAGATTATGGAGAAACCTTTGCACCGGCAATATTCACTCACTGGCCAATGAATAAATATTACTTACAATGAGGGGCCTACACATGCGGGAAGGCCAACTGCCTAGAGCTCATTGCTCAATAAGAGTCACACTGACTTCAAAAGTGGATTATGAAATCCAATACAATGTACTGCTTCAAATCAGCATCAACTATGCCAATTTTAGTATCAGTTTAAGATCATTCTATAACTAAAAAACTCTACTATCAACTATATCTCTTTATACAAAATATCATCCATATATTCTCTCCATGCATACTACCTTAATACACAAAATGACCTATAAGATCTCATACATATATATGAGTCTTTTACAATATGCCATGTCAACTTTACAAAAGATAATTACATTTAAATACAATAAACAAAAGTTTATTCCCTGTTGACTGGGGTGTCGGTATGCATTGTTGTCGTTGTCGGTGAGATGTCTATCGACGTATGTAGATGTCTATGTTGGTGCTGGTAACTACTAGTGGCTTTACTAGATGAGTGCCAGAAGGTTGTCAGATGGTTTCCATCAATGACAACACCACTATTCTCATAAGAGAGTAGAATGCCAACAATCTCCCCCTTTGGCATTGATGGCAACACTCATGAGAAAAATTAAAAAACTGTTCCAAAAACATAAGTCCAAAAAGTTACCAAAAAGATATGCTCCCCTTGAGCAGATGATGTCCTCTGATTAATCATTTTTCTCTATACACTACTCCCCTTTTGACATTAATGACAAAGGTTGTCAAAAATTTGTCAAACGAGTGCAAAAAATTCACCTTAAAGTTTGTAACCGGTTGGTTACAATCTGGAATATATCTGCCAAAACCAAATTAAGACTCTGCATGAATCTATTGTTGTCATTCAGGGTTGCCTCGGTCTATTGGATTGTGCCAGTGAGATGATGCATGTGCTCTTCTAGTGATATTTCTCCTTGAAGTAATTCCTTAGAGATTTCATTTCTCAGAGAGATAAGGTTGTCCAACTTAGGACCAAGTTTGTACTTAAGTTCTCTAGCATTAGCCCTAATCCTTTCCTTCTCTTTCTCAAATTTCTCCAATTATGTTATTAGCTATATCATTTATTTCTTTCTGTACTCTGCTTATTTCATTTCCCATGTCCCGTGTCAAAAGATGTGGTTTGCATGTTTCTCTGTACAACTCGTTGTATTCCAAAATTGTAGTGTTCAGTGCCGGTAATAGTTTATTCATGTGTTCTATGCACTTCTTTATTGTGTCCTCAAAGAATTTATCCTTTTCCTTTTCAAATTTCTCTTTCAAGGTGTCCTCATTAAACTTATCAACCATTATTACATTGTTAGTAATAAATTTGGACAATGTGTCCAATTTAACTAAAGAATCCTTTACATGATCTATGTTACATTTCGGTGCAATCAATTTAAGAATTGGTATGATGTCATCAAGTGCCTTGTAAGACAATGCATTACAGTCAGTTATCTTCTTGATAGAGTCTAGGAGTACCTCTGTTACATTAGTAGGTCTGAATTCACTTGATGAAGTACTAGATGTCTGACCAACTACCTTAATTACCTTTGTGCTTCCAACATTTTTAACCATTTTGCTTGTGTTAACCTCCGGTGGATCAATTTGAGTTTGCATTTCAACCAGTAAAGGTTTGTCTGATTGCTTAGGTATCTCAGTGATTACCGATTTCTCTACTTCAATATGTACCTTTGCCTCTGTAGGTTTCTTTGTATGCTCAACTGTCGGTATCTCAGTCTCAGTAGGTTTCTTTGTGTCCTCAACTATTGGTATCTTAGTCTCAGTAGATTTCTTTGTGTGCTCAACTGTTAGTATCTCAATCTTAGTAGGTTTCTCTGTGCTAGCATCTATACCTTCAATATTCTTCCCAGTGTCCAATGGTTGCTCTGTTTGTAATGTTTTCTCTATTGGGATCTCAACCTCAACAGTCTCTACCAGTTTATCAACAATGTTTCCACTGTCAATATTATCATCCTTAACTTCTATACCATCCTTATCCATAACAATATTCACTTCCTGAGTATCCACATTCATGGTGAATAATATTTCAAATTCATGATTAGTGTTATCATGTGTGACACCTTCAGTGTCAGTAACCGGTGGAACATCAGTATGTACTAGTGCAGTATCCAAAGGTGGTGGCAAGTTATTAGTTATCTTGATGTTCGGTATTCCACCAACTTTACCTTTCCCTTTGTCTTTATCCTTCTGATAAACTTTGAATGTTTTCTTTGGTCGGTTCAATTCCTCTTGTTTTTCTTTCTCCACAAAAAAGATATCCCATTTATCAGCAGTTTCCTTTGCAATCTCATTTACTCTACCTGCCATAAAACTTACTTGCTGGTGACCACTAGCAAAAATGGATCTGTTAGCCTCACAAATCAGGTCATCAATGTCCTCTTTTGAGTTAACCAGATGTATAGCTAGAAGTTTTTCAACTTTTAGTTTCTTTTCTAGTTCTATCACTGCAATCCTCTTGGCATCCAATCTTCTATATAGTTCATTGGGCAAATCATCCACTACTTCAATTAAAACTTTCTTGTATATATCCAGATGTTAAATTATACTATTTTCAATGCTTTCCTTTTCCAAATCATTGAATGTGTTATACAATTTTCTCACATTAGCCAAATTACAATCACCAATTATTTGATTTAACAAATTATCTAATGAGGGTATGAATGAATTCTGTTTCTTCTTGGGAGTTAGTTTCTTAGCCGGTTGCCTTATTGTCCATTGTTTCTTCCTTAAGGTCTTTGTTCTTTTGGGTGGAGGAGAGGGTACTAGTGAAGGTTTTCTCTTCCTTTCAACTCTTTGGAATTTAGCTGGTATCTCACTGTCAGAAGATGTGCCAACCGGTGAAATGTATGCCTCTGGTTGCAATCCTTCTAGCTCACTAGTCATTGTACTAGTAATGTTCATAACATTTTCTTTGATTTCCTTTACCTCCTTTGATGCATCTCTTATATATTTCTCTATTTTCTTCCTTTGCTTCATTGTTTTCATATTACTTTCAATTGTTTCAACACTACCAAAAACTTCTTATGTTGGTTCTCTTAGTGCATCTAACAAAGCTTTTGCATAAGTCTCAATTATGTTCAGATCTACCTCATAGCCCATTTCAATTACCCATACAGTCCTAGGAAGTGCAAATTCCATCCATGTCTCATCCTTCTTGATGACAAAATAAATTTCTTTGTCATATTTGTCCACTACACTCTGTGGTAGTCTTTCTTTGGTTTTCATTTTAGCTTGAAAAGCTTTGAAACATTTAGTTATGTTGCTATATTTTGCAGTTCCCATGCCGGTAAAAGCTTCCTATAATTGTTTTCCTACTGGTATGTCATATCAAAAGTCTTTCTGTCCTATACCGGGGATTTCCTTTGTGAAATACAACATTAAACATACTAAGAGATTACTAAAGTGAAATGTCCCTTTCTTATCACCTTTAATCTTTTTTAAATTATGTATGAATTCATCTTTCAACCACTCATAGACATCTATTTTTGCATTGTTGTTCACCATTTCATAAGCACTATTAATGCAAAGACTAGAAACTGAATTAAGTCTGTTTGCATGAGTATTCTTGTAACCTAAAACCATACTTATGAATGTCACATTGATTTCCTTGATGTCATTCACTCTTAGTGATCTACTGTCTGATGTTACTCCAGTTAGGGTCATTACTTTGTTGTTAGGGAATTTATTTGTTTTGTCTGATCTGTTGCCAGTTAAGGGTAAACCTGTTACTGCCCTAATTGCTTGCCAAGTAAATTTGCAGACAGATTCTAACCATAGAAATTCTCCATGTGCCCTACTTAGGACAATTCTCACTACATCTTCTAGAAATTCAAGGATATTCAGTATCTCAACAAAACCTAAAGTCTCCACAATTTTGTGTTCAGGTTTAATAGTGCCATTTTCATCATAAATTATGGTTTTAAACATTTTCAACAATTCTTTAGAACCTAACTCTTCAATGTTGCAATGTATATATATCCTAGGGTCTTCAACATAAGCTACACCATTAGGAATTTTCAAAAATACTCCTATGGAATCATCTTGCTTAGCTACTTTAGGAATAATTTTAAACATGGGCCTAGGGAATTTTATGTTTTCCACAATAGTAGGGTTCGCAATAAATTCAGGAGCAGAAGAAGAAGCCATTTGAAAAAAACCTTTAGCTGCCTGATAATGTCTGAATGCTTGAAAGAAATATCTTCACACCTTCACCTTGAATGCCTCAGCTTAGATTTCACATTCTTTGCTAATTTGAATACTCGGCGAATCAAAGATTAGGGAAAACTAATGATTTATAATAAAATTTCTTTCAACAATCGCATTAAATGCTCGCATGTTAAGTGAAAACTTAACATATCTATTGGTAAAGAAGAAATTTATCTTCTCACCATTTACCGAGGGTAATCTGCATGATATTCAATTTGTTGCAATACCCCCAAAGGGTTATTTCTTAGTTGGATGAATAATCTCCTCTCGGTGGAGTAATACTCTATTCTACCTGTGAAGAAATAGTCTCATCAACATTTTGATCTGTCTTTCTAATCCATTGTTTTGAAAATTCTTGCTTTACCTCATCTACCTTTTCTTTGCCTTTCAAACTGGGTCCTTTATTATTTGCCGGTGAAGTCTGGCTTCTACAAAATTTTGCAATATGTCCAATTTTTTTACAAGAATAACAAGTCACATTATTCCTCTGAATAGATTATCATTTCCTATGTCAGTTTGTGTTCTGCATTGATTAGATAAGTGCCCAAATCTTCCACAAACATAATATTTCACATTCATTCTGTAGTTTTTTGAATTATGACCAACTTCGTTGCATTTGGAAAATTGATCGGTGGGTGCATTGATGTTTTGATTGTTTCTGAATCTTCATTGATTTTCTCTATGACCATACTTGTTATAGCTAAACATTTCCCATTAAATTTATAAGCACTAGGTTGTCTTACTGGTTTACTGTGATCATGATTATTTGTAGTAACAAAACTTTCTCCAACTTCAAATCCAAGTCCATTAGTTCTCCATTAGGTTTCTGACTTTGTAGCATGTTATCAAGTTCTTCTAAGCTTTTCTTGAATTTCTCTTTGTGTTTATTTGCAGTAGACAACTCATTTTCTAGAATTCCCTTTTGTCTTATGATTTTAGTTTTGTCATGTTGCATGTGAATCAAATCTGTCTTCAACATATCATTTTCATGGCTCAGTCTTAGATTTTCATTTCCAACATCATTGAGTCTCCTAGTCAAGTCATCTTCATTCTTCTTCATGTCTTCAATGTCTTTACAAAACCTCATAGTCATATCTTGCATTTCATTATTCATAGTAATTTTTTCTTGTCTCAACTTGCTCACAAGTTCATTAAGAGTTTCCTTTTCATCATTATCACTTTGCATCTTCTCATGAAGTTATTTTCTTTTATTTTGAGCTATATTAAGATTCTCCTGAAGTCCTTGAATGATTTCCTGTACAGTCGTTAGATCATCTTCAAGTTTGATATTCTTCAACTTCTTTGCATTATAGTCTACTTGAGAGCTCCTTCCAATTGTTTTCTTAAGTTCTCCATTTGTACCAGTGTCAGAATCTTCCACAAGCTGTTAGAATTTTTAAAATAGAGGACCAGGCTCTGATACCAATTGTTAGGATTAATGACAGTCCCAAAGATACTGAGAGGGGGGTGAATCAGTATCTAATCGGTATGTATAGTATTTAAATTTATTAAGAACCTTGCATCCAAAAATAGTGTACCGGTAAATAAGAATTAATGTAGTAAACAGGAACCATAAAGATAACATAGAAAACACACCATAACACAAGATTTTTAACGAGGAAACTAGGTGTGGGGAAAACATTGGTGCGATTTGTGACCCACAATATTCACTCACTGGCCAATGAATAAATATTACTTACAATGAGGGGCCTACACATGCAAGAAGACCAACTGCCTAGAGCTCACTACTCAATAAGAGTCACACTGACTTCAAAAGTGGATTATGAAATCCAATACAATGTATTACTTCAAATCAGCATCAACTATGCCAAGTTCAGTACCGGTTTAAGCTCATTCTATAACCAAAAACCTTTGCTGTCAACTATATCCCTTTATACAAAATATCATCCATATATTATCTCCATGCATACCGCCTTAATACACAAAATGACCTATAAGATCTCATACATATATATATGATTCTTTTACAATATGCCATGTCGGCTTTACAAAAGATAATTAAATTTAAATACAATAAACAAAAGTTTATTCCCTATCACCTGGGCTGTCGATATGCATTGTTGCCACTATTGGTGAGGTGTCTGTCAGTGTATGTAGATGTCTATGCCGGTGCTAGTAACTGCCAGTGTCTTTACTAGATGAGTGCCAGAAGATTTCCAGATGGTTTCCATCAATGACAACACCACTATTCTCATAAGACTGTAGAATGCCAACATATGCTACTTGCATTTACAACTTTTAAAGGATTCAAAGTTTACCAAATGGATGTGAAGTCTTCATTCTTGAATAGGATTGTAGAATAAGAGTTTTATATTGAACAACCAGATGGGTTTGCATTGACAGAAGACAAGGATATGGTATGCAAACTGCATAAAGCTTTGTATGGATTAAAGAAAGCACCAAGGCCTTTGTATGAGAGACTCCATTTACATCTGATAAAGATGGGATTTTAGAGAACCAGTGAGGATAGCAATATATACTTGAAGACTAAAGGAGACAAGTTGTTAATTGAAGAAGTATTTGTCAATGCAGATATCATATTTGGAGGAGATGATAATATGAGTCTAAATTTTGTAGAGGCTATGAAAAAGGTGTTTGAAATATCTTTGATAGGTGAGATTAATTTTTTCATTGGTTTACAGGTTCAATAGTTGGAAGGTGGTATCTTTATCAGTCAGTCTAAGTATGTGAAGGAGGTGTTAAAAACCTTTGGGATGGAAAACTCTAAACCAGTTGGGACCCCAATGGTTACAGGTTGCAGATTATTAAAAGAGGATGATTTAGATCCAGTAGATGAGACTGAGTATAGATCTATCATTGGAAAATTGCACTATGTTGTTCATAGTAGACTAGATATTTCTCATGCAATTGGTATTATAGCAAGATTTTAGAAGAGTCCTAAAGAGAATCACATGGTGGCAGTGAAAAGAATCTTCAGATATCTAAGATGGACTATTGATTATCAATTATAGTATCCATTCAAAGGAAATTTTTCTTTGTAGGTATTCACTGATGTTGATTGGGTAGGAAATGTAGATGACCATAAGAGCACAACCAGTGGTGCATTCTTTCTAGGAGGGAGACTAGTATCTTGGACCAGTAAAAAGAAAAGTTGTATTTCTCAGTCTACAATAGAAGCAGAGTATGTAGTTACATCCATGAATTGTACACAAGCTATATGGATGAGACATGTCTTGGAAGGATTCAAGGAGACAATAACAGAACTGGTGGTCATACATTGTGATAACACAAGTTCTATAAACATATCTAAGAATCTGGTATTGCATGCTAGGACTAAGCACATTGAACTAAAGTATCATTTTCAGAGAGAAAGGGTGCATGAAAATAAATTTAGAATGGAACATGTGTCTAGCAAGGAGCATCTAGCAGACATATTTACTAAGTCATTACCTAAGGATACCTTTGAATATCTCAAAGGTAAGTTAGGGGTTATGTAATGCCTGCCAAAATACCCTAGAGAAACTAAACATCTAACATGCAAATAGAGATATATTTTTTTAATTAACATCTAATAACAACTAATGCCACACATAGCATCTCCATTTAACTACATTCATTAACCATTTAACCCATATGAACATAGATCTTTGCACATTTCATCAAATAACGTAAGTGGAAATAATCATAACATCATTAACATATCCCTAGGGTACTTCAACATCATTAATTAATTCACTACCATAATGACATCCTACACACATGATAAGCATATTCCATCTTCATTTGATGCATCATTTTTAATTCCCTAACCATGAGATATGCATCCTAGTACATTATTTATCCCTCATGATATGCATTCCATTATATCATTCTACTAACATAAAAATTCTTATTTTAAAATGAAAGACAATTCCCATATCCCACATCCATTTTATGCAACAAAACCAAATGTGTTCTAACCCAACCTTTCCTATCTAAATGATCTTTTCCTTTTTATAACAGTGCAATCCTAATGCATAGATATAATCCATCCCTTAATAATCCAAGTAATCATGCATCAATTGCAGCTAATTATAGCATGATCATTTATCTTATCATCATTTCCAAATACATGATGCAATAATCTTAATGCAATTCTCTGCTTAAAATTCCTTTATGATATGTATAATTTCCTTCATATCAATGCAACTTTATGAATCATTCATCTTCAATAGATCCAATTAACATCTTCTAACATATTCATTTCTCATTCTATGAATACTCCTCTTTCAAGATTAATTTACAATCTAACTTGCTTCCTAAACATTCCATGAAATAATATAACTGAATACACAATGCAAATCCACTTCTATTCTAACCATAATCCACTTATATCCACGATTCATAAGATCACGTCTCTACAATAGTACAATTACATCCCTAATGTTTCATTACAAATATGACTTAATTCTAATTCCATCTACAATATATCTTATAAATACAAGTACATTAAATGCATCATGAGCATAGCTCTTTCTATTGGAATATGTACACTCCAATGAGACATTGTATGTGATTGAAGGTTTTGTCATTGATGGCAACCTTGCAATCCTATGGCACCAACAAAGGCATTATATCGGCATCAGCAGATCACACTCTACACCGGCACTCAGGACACCGGCACTGGCACAAAAGAAAGGAAGTATACTAGCATAGAGGTTGACAGGATTTTGTTTTATTATATTTTGTTTATTATTGAAAAAATTTGTAAGACGACTTGGCAAATTGTAAAATGACTCTTATATATAAAAGAGATCATTGTAGACATCAGTAAAGGGAGACATAAGCATAAGGAAAATATTAGACAGACCTATTATGTGAAATATAGGTTAAGGGGTATATGTAAAGAACAGAGCAGGAACCAGTACTGAATCTGGCATTGAAGATGCTATTGTAAAGCAGTACACATTATTGGATTTGTATAATCCTCATTGTAAGTCAGTGAAACTTCCCATTGAGCAGTGAGCTCTAGGCAGTTGGCCTTCCTGCATGCGCAGGCCCCTATTGTAAGTAATATTCTCTTATTGGCCAATGAGTGAATATTGTGGGTCACAAATCCCACCGAGGTTTTTCCCACACCGGGTTTCCTCATTAAAGTCTTGTGTTATGGTGTTCTTTTCATGTGGATGTTCTTGATTCTATTTATTGCATTATTTCTTGCATATCGGTATACTGTT
The DNA here is from genome assembly GCF_030272615.1 of Cryptomeria japonica. Lineage (NCBI taxonomy): Eukaryota > Viridiplantae > Streptophyta > Pinopsida > Cupressales > Cupressaceae > Cryptomeria > Cryptomeria japonica. The sequence continues at coordinate 221,385,777 of NC_081405.1, forward strand.
ATATTATGTTCTCCATGTTTTAAGTTAAGAAATTCCAAAAACTGGTTAGATACTGATTCACCCCCACCCTCTCAGTATCTGTGGGATTCCTAACAATTGGTATCAGAGCCTAGTCCTCTATTTTCAAAAGCCTAACAGCTTGAGGAAGATCTTGACACTGGTAAAGATGAAAAATTTAATGAAGCAACTTGAAGGAGCTCTTACAGACTATGATGCAGAGAAATTGAAAAATATCAAACTAGAAGATGATTTAAGGGTAGCTTAGGATATCATTCAGGCACTTCAAGAAAATTTTACTATTGCAAGAAATAAGAGAAGAGAACTTTGTGAAAAATTGCAAAATGAGAATGATGAAAAGGAATCACTTAATGATATGATAAGCAAGTTGAAACAAGAGATCATGACAACAAAGAATGAGATGCAGCATATGACTATGAGATTTTGCAAAGAGATTGAGGACAAGAAGAAGAATGAAGAAGAATTGACTAGAAGACTAAGTGATGCGGCAAATGAGAACACAAGACTTAGCTATGAAAATGACATGTTAAAGACAGATCTGATGCATACTCAGAATGACTCAAATAAACTGATGAGACAAAAAGAAGTCTTAGAAAGAGAACTAGAAACTGCAAATCAACATAAAGAAAAATTCAAGAAAAGCTCAAAGGAACTTGGCACCTTGCTGAAAAATAAAAAACCTAAAGGTGACACTTTTGGAATTGGCTTTGAAATTGGTGAAAGCTCCGGTACTACAAATACTTAGGATCACAGCAAACCGGTAAGACAACCTAATGCTTATAAATTCAATGGAAAATGCTTTAACTGTAATAAGTATGGTCATAGAGCAAATGGATGTAGATCTAGAAATTATCTGAATATCAACACACCGATCGGTCAATGTTCTAAATGCAACAAAGTTGGTCACAACTTTGAAAACTGCAGAATGAATGTGAGATGTTATGTTTGTGGAAGATTTGGACATTCATCTAAACAATGTAGAACACAAACTGGCATAGGTTATGGAAAAGCTATTCAGAAGAATAATGTAACTTGTTATGCATGTAACAAGATTGGGCATATTGCTAAATTCTGTAGAAGTAAAGAAACATCGGTAGACAACAAAAGTTCTAGCTTGAAAGGTAAAGAAAAAGTTGAAGAGGTTAAGCAAGAATTCTCAAAACAATGGATTAGAAAAAGCTTATCTAAATATTGGGAATACTCCTCCACCGGTAGAACAAACCAATGCTTCACCAACAGGACAAAGTGATGTTTCATCAAAAGGACAAAGTAGTGCTCCATCGGCAGGAAGTTCTTCATCCAATTGAAGAAAGTTTCTTTGAGGGTTTGGCAATCTAATGACACATGTATTATTATTTCCTCAGTTAGAGATAAGAAGTTGAAAATTACTTATTACCTTCAAACAATGTTAAGTGAATACTTAACCGGCATGCAATTAATGTGGTAGGTGGCGAATAGACACTATAAAATTAAGGTTTTGGCTCCATTTCATTTCACCAAGATTTAAAATTTAAGAAGAGCGCGAAGATTCTGAGCTAAGGCATTTCGAGCAAGAAGCAAGAACACTCCAAGCAATCATCCATCCTAAAGGCAGTAAAAGGTATTTAATCATGGCATCCACCTCTACAATTGAATATATAGAAAACCCTACTATTGTTGAAGTGATAAAAAGACCTAGGCCTGTATTTTAGTTGGTTCCTGAGATAGAAAAGAAACATGATACCTTAGGTGCTTTTTCTCAAATTCCTAAGGGAGTTGTTTATGCTGAAGACCCCAGAATGTACATCCATTGCAACATTGAGGAACTAGGAGATGAAGAAATTAAAACCATGTTTAAAACTATGATATGTGATAAAACCGGCAATGTAAAAGATGAACACAAAATCATTGAGACCCTAGGATTTATAGAGATCCTTGGCATTCCTGAATTTCCCAAGGATGTGATTATGATAGTCTTAAGCAAGGTACATGGTGAGTTTTTCTAGTTGGATGTAGTCCACAAAATCACCAAGGAAGCTGTGAAAGTTGTCACAGGGTTACCAACCACTGGTAAAAGACCAGATAAAACCAAGAAGGTTTCCAATGACCTAGTTATAAACCTAACTGAAGCAACATTCGACAAGAGGTCCCTAAGAGTTAATGATGAAACAGACATTAATGTGAGATTCATCAACATGATATTAGGGTATAAAGCTACTCATGCAAATAGACTCAATTCAGTTTCAAGTTTATGAATTAAGAGTGCTTATGATATGGTCACAGATAATGCAAAAATTGATGTATGTGAGTGGTTGAAAGATGAATTAATTGACAACCTTGGAAAGATCAAGAAGGACAAGAAAGGAACTTTTAGGTTTGGAAATCTGTTAGTATGTTTGATGCTACATATTAGAAAATAGGTTCTTAGTATAGGCCACAAAGAACTTGGATATGATATACCGGTAGGCAAACAATTAACATAATTATTCAATAACATGGGAAAAGACAAGGAAAACAATATTCATGACTTTTTTCAAGCATTAAAGGCCAAAATGAAGAAAAGAATAAGGTTATCACAAAAGATTGTTGACAAATACAAAGATGAAATGTGCTTTGTAATCAAAAAAGATGAGATTTGGATGGAAGCAGTCATCCCTATGATAGTTTGGGTAACTGAGATGGGCTATGAAATAGATGATCACATAGTTGAAACATATGCTAAAGCACTTCTGGGAGCACCAAATGAACCTAAGGAAGAAGTATTTGGTAGTGATAAAACCATAGAAAGTCAAATACAATCTAAGAAGAGAGTAAAAAAGGTTGAAGTAGTTGTGAGAAGAGGTTCTAGACAGGCAAAAGCCATCAAAGGAGATGTATTGAAGAAAACCGGTATAACAGAGGATGAGTTAGCAGCCCCACAACCTGAAACTCACCTATCACCGGTAGGTACTTCTTCGGAAGGTGACATGCCTGCAACTTTCAAAAGAGTTGTAAGGAAAAGAGATCCCTCACCGGCAACCACACCCTCACCCAAGAGGACAAGGCAAAAACAACAAGCAGTGAGATCTCTAGTAAGAAAGGCCACACCAAAGAAGAAACTGACACCCAAGAAGAAGAAGAGGACAAACAAAGACTTGGCTCCTCTTGATATACCACTGAATGAAATCATAGAGGAAGGTAAATTGAAGAACATAGAGAAAATATATGACACCTTAACAACTGATGAAAAAGAGCAAGTTGAAAATAGTGTTATATTGCGCATGGATATGTATAAGAAGTTTCTAATGGAAGTAGTCAATGAAATTCCAAATGAACTATTCAAAAGACTAGAAGCAAGAAGACAAGCAGTAATAGAATTGGATAAGAAAATAAAAATTGAAAAGCTACTTGCTGTATATCCGATAAACTCTCCCAAAGAAATTGATGACCTAATTGCTCAAGCCAACCAGACAGTATTTTCTACTGCACATCGACACATTGCTTTAATGGTTGGAAGAGTTAATGAGGTGATTAAAGAGACTGAAGATGGATGGGACATATTCCTAGTTGAGAAAGAAAAACAAGAAGATTATAGGAACCCCAAACCTATAAAAGTTTATCAGAAAGATAGAGACAAGGGGAAAGGAAAAGTTGGTGGACTACCTAGTATCAAGGTTAGAGACAACTTACCCCCACCTCCTTTAATTACTCCACCGGAAAAAACAACAACTACAGATGATCAACCGACAGCTGAGAGTATGGATGTAGAGGATAATAATCCTAATCCTGAAGTCTTATATATTGTGGATGTTGATACTCAGAAGATCAACATAGTGGTAGACAAATATACAACTGATAAGACTGATATGGCTAGTGAGCCTCCGATAGCTGAGGAAACTAATAACACACAGGAGAAACTGACAGAAGATAAAGAGAAAAAGGTAGAGACTCAGACATAGACTAAGACAATACAACAAATAGAGCAAAAGGCTCTGGAACAACAACAACAACAACAGGAACAGGTACATAAGGAAATAGTGCACTGGCAACTAGTGAAGCAGAAAAACCTTTGCTTAAAGAAATGCAGACACAAATAGACCTACCAGAGGTCAATACAAGCTTGGTTACTTCCACTGGTACTCAGATTGTTGATTCATCATCAGGATACAAATCAACTAATGTGACTGAGGTACTATTAGATTCAATCAAGAAAATAGCCAACTACAGCTCACAAGCTTACAAAGCAATTGATGATACCATACCAATTTTGAAGGTAATTGCTCCTAACTGTAATATAGACAACAAAGATTCTTTAGGACAACTTGATACACTATGTAAATATATCATAGAAAACATTGACAAAATAAAGGAAGAGTGATTGAAGGATAAGGTAGAAATTGAAAAATAGAAATTCTTTGATGAGCAAATAAAGAAGTGTAACAGAGATTTTGACACACTTCTACCTGAATTATGTAATTTGTTGAAAGAGTACAAAAATCTATACAAAGATACCTGTAAAACAAAAATTTTGACTGTAGATATAGACAAGAAAATGAGCAAGGTACAGGATGAGATCAATAAACTTGCAGATAGTTTTGTCAACTCACTTGATACACTATCTGTTTTTGAGGAGAAGATAACAAATTTTGAGGAAGAACTACTTAAATTGGAAAGGGAGAAAGAAAGAATAGTAAATAAGGCAAAGTATTTGAGATCAAAGCTAAGTCAAAGATTGGACTATCTAGCATCTCTATAAAAGGAAGTATCTGAGGCATTAATACAGGGATAGAAAACACCGGCAGAGCATTTGCAGCATCTCACCGGTACAATGAAGAGAACAAAGACAACAATAAAGGATAGAAAAACGTTTATGGACAGTATAAACTTGATTTTGGGAGATCTTTTTCAAATTGTAACAACCCAGTTACAATGTTGAAACTACAAACTCTACTGACATCTTGACAACCTTTGTCATTGATGCTAAAGGGGGAGTAGTAGGATGAAAAAATTCAATATCACATGAATCATATGCTCAGGGGGAGCACACACATTTTTGAAATTTTTCATGAGTGTTGCCATCAATGCCAAAGGGGGAGATTGTTGGCATATGCATACTCCAATGAGACATTGTATGTGATTGAAGGTTTTGTCATTGATGGCAATCTTGCAATCCTATGGCACCAGCAAAGGCATTATACCAACATTAGCAGATCACACTCTACATCGGCACTCAGGACACTGACACTGGCACAGAAGAAAGGAAGTATACCAGCACAGAGGCTGACAAGATTTTGTTTTATTATATTTTTTTATTATTGAAAAAATTTGTAAGCCGACTTGGCAAATTGTAAAATGACTCTTATATATAAAAGAGATCATTGTAGACATCAGTAAAGGGAGACATAAGCATAAGGAAAATATTAGGGAGACCTATAATGCAAAATATAGGTTAAGGGGTATATGTAAAGAACAGAGCAGGAACCGGCACTGAATCTGGCATTGAAGATGCTATTGTAAAGTAGTACAAGTTATTGGATTTTTATAATCCTCATTGTAAGTCAGTGAGACTTCCCATTGAGTAGTGAGCTCTAGGCAGTTGGCCTTCCTACATGTGCAGGCCTCTATTGTAAGTAATATTCTCTTATTGGCCAATGAGTGAATATTGTGGGTCACAAATCCCACCGAGGTTTTTCCCACACCAGGTTTCCTCATTAAAATCTTGTGTTATGGTGTTCTTTTCATGTGGATGTTCTTGATTCTGTTTATTGCATTATTTCTTGCATACCGATACACTGTTATATTATGTTCTGCATGTTTTAAGTTAAGAAATTCCAAAAATCGGTTAGATACTGATTCACCCCCCCTCTCAGTCTCTGTGGGATTCCTAACACTTTCTACTAAAAGAATCCATCTACTATATACAAAAATATTACATTACATGCATTCCATCTTATTCATTACATAAATCTGCTACAAGGTACATCCATAGTCCATCATGAAGAAGAATCCAAGAGAACATCCCAATGGCTAAAAAGCACCAACCACTTGACCATGTGGAACCAAAGAAACCACCCCCCGTGCTAGGATATGACACAAGTCCCAACACATACTCTAAACCTAAGTTGGCACCCTAACCAAAGAGACTAACCACACAAGGACTCTCATGCAAGAACTCACACAATACAACAAGAATAAACTCCCAGAGGCGTATAACTCATCAAGACATAAATGCATCCAATAAGGCATAATCATAAATCATAAAAGGGGAACACATGTAGGAGTGGAGTGTCATCACATGCCATCCTCAAAACATAATAACATAAGGCACTATCCTGATGGACATATGGAGCCATCTCAACATATGAGAGACTAAGGGAGATTATCTTACCATCTTCATGACCTTCTCATCCTTATCCTAAAACATCCTCCCTAGGACTAAGTCATGAGGCTCAAATCAATTTGTTATCTTATTAATGAATCTAGCTACCCAACCCATCAATTATTAGGTTATCACTTATTTACAAATCATGGTAAACTCCAATGTTCCCTGGTGGTCTGGACTTCATGCATCCTTATAAGGAACCTCATGCAAGCCTATCTATCGTGACCCTGGTCATCACAAGGAAGCCTACTCCCCCTAACATGGCCCAACAATAAATCACAAGAGGCTCTTAACCATACTAGAACATGACAATAACACTCATATGCAGCCAATAACTTCCACACATAAAATCACAACATATACAAGGCTACAACAACATGAAATAGCAAAATGAACCTCTTGGCCAACAATAAACAAAGGCATATCAAGCCATCAAATAGAAGATAACATCACAAAAAATCCAACTCACTTGCTGGTCCGAAACAACATTATAATGATCTCAAATAACCATGGCTTATCAAAATGGAAGAGGATCCATAACATCCACAATGGCATAGAGAAATAAATATATATAAAACCATCAAATACTTCAAAACTATTAAAAGGCAAATCTGGAAACATATTAGCGGGCCTCCATAAAGCCTTTGGTAAAAAAATTCAATCGGAAAAATTAATCAAAATAAGAAAAACTGTGAAAAATGCATAAATCAGATAGATTCGTGCATTTACCCAATAGGTTAGCAGTTTTGTTCAACAGGTTAGCTCATTTGTTCAACAGGTTCACCCATATGTTAAGAGGTTTGTGCATATGTTCAACAGGTTAGTGCATATGATCAACAGGTTAGTGCATATGATCAATAAGCTTGTGCATATGATCAACAGGTTTGCGCATATGTTCAACAGGTTTTGTGCATATGTTAAAACAACGCATATGCACAAATTTTGACAAAAATACTCAGAAACTTATGATAGAAAAATAAATTTCAAACAAACAAAGGGGCCCGATAAATACATTAATAGAGATGCCCATAAACAAGGAATACATAGTTAAAAACAAAATAAAACAACTCAGACTATAGACTAAAATCCAAATTGGTTTGCTTCAGGACAAAATGCATATAGACCCTTTTTAAACATACAGAAACTCCAATAGAATTCGATCCAAACACTTCTTTGCTAAAAGACTCACAATAGGGAAACCTATTCATACTCCCATACAATCAAATGATTTGACAACCAAGGATTCTCAAAGAAATTTCACAGAGTCAAGAGACGACATGTACAAGAAAACCAAATTTATTTCTCCAGCAACTATCTAAAAACTCATATAATATAAATTTTTCCCAAGTATTATTTTCCCTCACTATATTAAAATCAAAGAATAAATAATATTTCAACCCATCTCTCAAAAACATTATAAAGACACGAAGCATACAAAAAACCCATTAAAAATCAAAATGCAAAAGTAGAAAAGATCCAACCTGCAACCTAAAGCGATTGAATGAAACTGAAGAAGAGCTCCCACAAGCCAAAACCAAATTCCAACTAAGCTCTAGCCAAAATCCAAGAGTAAAAATCCAAAGCCAAAGGAAAATTCTTGCAGGAAAATATTTTGAGAAGTAGCCAACCCGAAAAACATCACGGAAATAAAAATAAAAAGAAACAATAACCAAAAACCCTAGCCTCAATCTCGACCAATCAAAATATTCCATTTTGGAATATATTTTACCAATCCAACATATATTATAGTTTATTCTCCCATTTTGAATTTAACCAATGAGAGTAAAGGGTAGGTAAAGTAAATATAAAATGTGTTTATACACCAAGTGGGAATGTATTATTATTATTTTTTTTATTTTTAATGTGCTCATACACCCCACTTAGGAAATAAAAGTCAAACTATTTTTTTTTTTGGTTGGTCATAGTGATTTTTTTTAAATAACTCAGGATTTTGAACTGGCCCAAACCAGGTGGGGCTACAATTAGGGAGCCACCTCCCAAGATCCATCTCCCCCTTCAAGAGAGGGGTCATAACAAATATTCCCCTCCTTACCACGCTTACCCTTCTTTCGCTTCACCTGTATCCATCCATAAGTTTTGGCATCCTCCAACTATTTCAGAATTTGAATATCTATTTCAACAAACCCCTTAGAATCCCAACAAGGATTCTCAGACTGAATCCCCTCAACCATACCTACATTAAAACCCCCCTGAGATCTAGGACTATCCTCCATCACCTGTACACCCCCATTTGTAGTCTGAATGGAGCTGCAACCCTCTTCAAAACCTCCCTCACTCACGCCAACCAAACACCCAGCTAAGCCTTGCACATCATTTGAAAGTTTTGGAGCCATCACAATGGAATCGTTGATCAAACCCCCGACATCCTAGGGGATTTCAGGATCCCTTTCACCTTCTCCACCATGTAAAATTTGGGGGTAACATCCTTCCACCATGAAGCTAGTCTCTTCACCCTATGCTTTCCACAAGAATCAACATTATGTCCAATCTTAAGGCATCGCCTACACCTAAAAGAAATCCCTTCATAATCCACAAACTGAAGCCAACTACCCTTTGAAGTAGAAATAGAGATCTCCAAAGGGAGATCCATGGACGTATCCATCTCCACCAAGACATGAGAAAAAGTGTATATAGCTAATTGAGAGAGCCATCATCAGCCAATATAAACTTACCTAGGGAGTTCCCAATAGCTTCAAAACATGAGTCAAACCAATATTGCAATGGAAGGTTTGGAAGTCTACTCCACAAAGGAGAGCGATCAAAGGATTCTGACTCAAGGTTGAAACTTGGATTCCATAGTTTAAGCGTCAATGGATTATGGTCCTCCCAACACCATTGGCAATCACCAAGGATTTTGTTTCTATCCTCCACAGTTTGAAAAATTACAACAAAAAACCCTCGAGCGTGAAGGTATATCTGCACACTATCATCCACAATGGGATCCCAATGATCAAAGATACATTTATGAAGAATACCAAGACTAGGCCAAAAACCCCTAAAATGCCCAATAAGACCTAAGGAAGAAAAAATCAAATCATTATGATTGACCTCTTTCTCCATCGCCTTTGAAAAAGATAAAGTAGTAGGCTTGGCTATTGCAGCTGCAACCGAAGTCAAAGGGGCCCAAATATCTCTACCACGATGCAACAACAACTCTCTTAGTAGCAAAGAAGAATCCCCCCTAACCAAATATTCTCTATTTCATGTTTTTTGCACACCTGCCCTCTATTCAGGCATTGCATGGGGTTGAGATTGGGGGCGGAAACCAAATTCACAATTGACAGGGACATTTGAAGTGAATGCCCCAAAACCCTGTCGAGAACTTGATGAACCAAATTCACCATGATTTTGAGATCTGCCATAACCCCCCTTCACCATGGATGCCTAGCTGACATCGCCACGTTCGGGAGGAAATCTACCACGACCCGCAAAAACCCTAGCCCACGGACCCAAACGAAGCGACATCGCAACATGCAATAATAAAATTCAATCTATTAAATAAACATAAGCTATAAATAAATAATCCAAATAAGGATTAAAATTAAATAAACCAAAAGATAATTAAATAAATTAAAGAACCAAATAAATATTAGATATCAAATAAATATTAAACCGTAGAAAATCAAATAAATATTTAAACAATCAAATATCAATAAAGATTAAATCACAAATATAAAATAAATATTAAACAATATTAAAGCTTACCAAATATTAAATAGTCATAAAATCAATAAACATTAATTATCAAATAAATATAAATACAAAATAATTAAATACTCAAAACTAATAAATTAAATACATTAAAATAAACATTACTAAATATAAAACCACACATCAAGAGCCACATAATTACTCTAACATAATCAAGTAAATCAATGACCACTAAACATATTCACAATACTGAAAAGACCAACTTACTAACTAACATGGCGAAGTACACCAAGATGTTGATGACTCATGGTGAACAACTTAGACCTAGAGTATGTGAAGGGAACTCATGTCATCTTTGAACCACATAAGCCATTGGAAGTAAAGACACGCTCAGACCTATGAAGCTAGGTGGAGTCGATGTTTGGTACCTACAAGGTCCTCCAACCACAAACAACAATACAACATATACATATACATATATAGAACAAGCAAGTGATAGAGAATCACGATGACACATCCTGCTCGCAATGAGTGGTGTGGAATTGTCTCTATCATGAAGACAATCAAACAAGAGTCAAACACATCTCATAAACATCTCATCAAATGTAATCATGAAATAGGGTTAGTATAATCATAATCATCATGAAAACCATGATGAATCTAATCTATCAATAATCCATCACACAGTAGGAATATGAAATCTATCGAGTACATATATCATCAAAACACATGATTAATAATGATAGTATCAACATCCATATAGATCATCAAAATAGCATATGTCCAATAGTGCCTACCATCAATAATAAGTAACTAAAGCACATAATTAATCATCATCCAAATCTTCAAATATAGTCTAGATAAGTCTATCAAGCATAATGTCAACTCTAGTCAAAATAGGTCAAATCAAGGGTGGACACTACATCCTCCCCCACTTTGCCTAGGATTATTCCTATAAGCCTAAGAACAAATAGGGGTGTAGCTCTCTCATCCATATTGCATCCTCCCAAGTAGCTAAAGAATCATCAATCAAATCCTACCGGACCCTTACTTGCTCTACGCTCTGACCTATGAGAGATATCTCTTTGTGCTAAAGAATGCACATGGGCTCCATAGAAAGTTGCTCATCCTCGAACTATACAACGTTCCAGTCCAACACATGCGAAAAATCAGGATAATATAACCTCAAAACCAAAACATGAAAGACATCATAGATGCGGGACAAGCTAGGTAGCAAGGCAAGGCGATAAGCCATAGGACCAATCCACTCCAAAATATTGAAAGGTCAAACAAATTGAGGTGCCAACTTAAAGCCTTTTCTGTAATGGATTGGACCCTTTCATGGGCGAACTCTCAAAAACACCATGTCACCAATAGAAAACTGTCTGTCCAATCGATGAGCATCCGCATATTTCTTCTATCTATCCCGTGTGGCCATCAAATTCTCTCTAATGCAAGCCACCCACTCCTCCATATCCTACAACATATCTAATCCAATACGCATTCTATCCTCTAAATGGTCCCAACTCAGGGGTGTATGATATGGTCTACCATATAATGCCTGATAAGGAAACATACCAATAGATTTGTGGTAACCATTATTGTACACAAACTCAACCAAATAGAGGTAATCCTCCCAATGAGAGTGTTGATTCATCATGTACATCCTCAACATGTACTCCAAAACCTGGTTCACCCTCTTTGTTTTCCATCTGTCTCGGGGTGATAAGATGAACTAAAGTTCAACTGTGTGCCCAAATCATGTTGAAGAGTTGTCCAAAATGTTGATGTGAACACTAGATCATGATCTGATATGATCCGTTGAGGAATACCATGCAACCTCACAACTCCCTCCAAGAAAACCTGAGCTACTGTCGTTATTGTATATAAAGACCTGATCGAAGAAAAGTGTGCTACTTTGGTCAATCTATCTACAGTGACCATAATAGCATCATGATAGTGTGAAGACATGGGCAATCCGACTATAAAATCCATAGATATAATATCCCATTTCCATCCTCGAACCAAATGTGACTGTAATAATCGTGCGGGATATTGATGCTCTGCCTTCACTTGCTGACATTCTAGGCAACATGACACAAACTCTGCTATATCTCTCCTCATACCGGACCAATGATATATCTGTCTCAAATTTACGTGCATCTTCTTGACACCTTGATGTGTCAAGCAAGGTGCATGATGTGCCCATGATATGATCAAATCTCGAAGACTGCCTAATGGTGAAACATTAATGTGTCTCAAAATCCTAAGAAGTCTATCTAACTCAACTGAATAAACTACATATCTTCCCTCAAAAGATCTACGTATGACAACCTTTGCAAAAACCTCTCGATACCATACATCTAAAGGAAGGGCACTAAGAATATGGTTCCTCAAATCTACACTAAGAGACACTTCTGAAATCCCATGTCTTCTAGGGATCAATGCATCTGCTACCACATTCTCCTTACCTTGAATGTATCTCACCTCGAAATCGTACTCAAATAAAAACTCCATCCAACTCCTCTATCTAGCATTCATATTTGGCTATGTGAAGATATACTGCAAGCTACAATGATCACTATGCAACTCAAATCTATGTCCAAGAAGAAAATTCCTTCATCTAACCAAAGCATGAACCACCGCCGCTAACTCAAGATCATGGGTGGGATAATTTCACTCATGATCTTTAAGTTTCTGCAACTCATATGCAATCACACAACCATACAACATTAACACTACTGCTAGATCCTCCAAAAAAGCATTTGTGCACACCACAAAATTCCCCAAAAGATCTGGCACTACTAGAATAGGTGCACTTGTCAAACGCTCCTTAAGGATCTGAAATGCTATCTCACACTGCTCTGTCCAAACAAACTTCTTCCCTTTTCTCTAAAGAGAAGTGATAGGATGAGCTATCCTAGAGAAATACTGAACATATCTGTGATAATATCTTGCTAAACCCATGAAACTACACACCTCTCCCACATTAGTGGGTGTTGGCCAATCAACAATCATTTAAATCTTTGAGGGGTCAACTACAATACTAATAGGGAGGATCCTAGTTGCTTGAGTCATCTTGACTCACTCCAACCATTGGTGACTTGATCGGGGCAAGTTACGCTAAAAACATGAATTTTCAAAAATGAAGACAAAAATGTGCTCCAAGCTCCAAACATACAACCTAATGGACTAGAACTAGTCCTTATGTCAAAATTGCCAAAATTGCAATGGGTATTTCCTCACCTTGAGGTGCTCCTGCACCATACTCCCCACATGAAAAATCAAGTCCCCACTAGGGGCGGAAAGGCGACATCAATAACCAGTCTTTGAAAATTGGATTTTGCAACCCAAGTGGCTTTAGCCTCAGGTAAGGTGTGCCACTTGATTAAGTGTTCCCTACACATGCCATGCCTTTTTTGCTTCTTCACCTTGGAATCTAAAATTTGTTCTGCCTGTGGTTTAGAAATGGGTGGCACTGGAATATCACTGAGAGTAGTGTCCCCTTCTCGAGTCGGTCCATCTGGCACTACAGGACCTTTAAACTAAACCAAGTCTTGGACATTAAACACAAGGGACAATGCCAAATATGTGAGTAAATCTACCTTATAAGCATTGGAGCTGTACTTAGCCAAAAATTTTTAAGGACCTATGCACCTCATCAAAATCTTACTAGGGACTCCCTTCTGTAATCTTGCCTTGTTCAGATGTACCATAACCATGTCTCCAACTACAAATTGAATGTCTTTTCTCCTCTCATATGCTTTATCCTTAATCCTCTGTGTAGCATTGATCAATGTTTTCTGCACTTGTTCATGTACCTCTTTCATAGACTGAGTGAAATCCTTTGCATGTCCACTTCTTCCTTCTAGGCTTCCTAAATCTTGAAGTTCACAAACACTCTATGGGCAGAGTCCATAAACAATCTCAAAAGGACTCTTACCTATAGTTATGTTGACACTATCATTATATCCAAATTTTTCCTATGGTAGCACTTGATGAATACTAAGAGGGGGGGTGAATTAGTATGCCAAAAATCTTTGCACTTAAACACTTTGTAAGATTGATAGTAAACCAGTAAAACAATTTAGCAGACAAACCAGTTAACAAACATGCAAACCAAATAGCTAATAATGCATTCACCCACAAAAGCATAAATACCATAACACAAGAGATTTTGACATGGAAACCCAAATGGGAAAAAACCACGGTGAGATGGAACTCACAAGTAACTATCTGTAGAATAGAAACCAGACCGATTAAGGTCTTACAATGTTCTTCACCAGAACAGATCCTGTTAGGAATCTCAATCTTTGTTAGGAGATAAGTCGGATTAAAGACTACCTTTCTAGAGGATTTTAGATCCACATATGTGAACCACCTTGTTAGAGGATTTACTACAAGGCTTTTGGGCCTACCCGATTAAGGGCTACAAACTTGTCAAAGATGTGAGTGATCAACAAGTGTTTGATCTATCTAATAGCACAGACTACTCGGTTAGATCCTTGATAGCTTGATCTTAATGCATTACAGCATTACTTCAGTCTTCTATACATTCATACTCTCTCTAACTCCTCAACCACCTTAAACCCTACCAACAACACAAACTCTTTTCTGCAACCTCCTCAACTCCTTAAAACCCCATACATGATGTCCTTATAAAGGAATCTGATTTCATGTCAGTCCAATAGGATTACATTACAATTTCCTAGGTTCAATGATTCTGGACATACTTGGTACCATGACACAAAAAGCACCATTATAGTGTCAGCACCGTCAAACAATCGATGGATGGTAACTCATCACAAAATGTTGGTTGGTAACTCATCACAAAGTAAAACCAGTTCATACAAAATACCGGTTGTCGGTTTGTCAAAATGAAGACTGGTAAAAATGTGTTATGCCATTTTAATCCCTCGTACTGCTTGGTATCCACGAACCGCTTGGGGTCAACATGCCACTTTAGACCGGTAAACACATTATGCAAAACACCAATAGTCTAGAGACTATAATACAACATACCTACAACATACCGGTTGGAACAAATACTAGTTGTGCTCTAACTCATACATATAAAGAGGATCTTAATGCAAGTGTGTGTCCATCAATGACAATCACAACATGAACATAAAAAATGCCAACAATCTCCCCCTTTGGCATTGATGGCAACACTTAGGAAAATAAAATTTTGACATCTAAGTGTTTTACAACAAAAAAAATGTCATTAGCAAAATTGCTCCCCCTAAGCATATACACTATCCCTTTAACAATAAACATTGAGATATCAGAGCATATATCAAAGCATATAGCAAAATTTTAAATCCAGATACTTCTCCCCTATACTTCTCCAAAATAGATAGAGTACTTCTCCCCCTTTGCCAACAATGACAAAGTATCGCTGAACAACCCTATTTCCATTTGATATTAAAATAATAAAAGTTTATGACAACAAGGAATAATACTTGTCAAAAATAGATTTATAGTCCTGCAAGAATTGTTTCATCGATAGAGACCAGGATTCAAGTAGGGAGGTGGCTACTTCTTTTCTATTTGCATCTGGGAGACTTGTTCTTCCATGGCATCAACTGTGCTCATCTCCTGTGTAACTGTCAAAGCATCCAGGTTCAGATAACACTTCTGAAGAATTTATAGACGTGGGAGTAGAACCAATTGTAGCTCCTGCAAATCTCTAGACCATGTGCTAATTTCTTGCTCCATTTTGGTTGACTGGATATGAAACCGGTGAACGGTTTGCCCATAAGTTGTGAAGGAATCATAAGGTAGCTTGAATGTGCTCAAGTAGGATTGCAAGTCTTGTTCAAGTTTTTTCTTCTGAGCTAGCACATCATCATAGAACATATGGGGTTGATAGATTTTGTTGAGTAGCATATTCCCCTCATCTAGAGCATCCCTTATATCCTTTTGTTCTTTCTTTAGTTTAGTCCGGAGCTCATTCAAATTTTTCACTAGAGCTATATTAAGAGCCTTTTGATCCTCCTTCTTGACATTAGCCTCTGCTGCCTCTTCAAGGCTCTGCACTTGATCATCTACTACTATGCATAGGAGCTTTAGTCTAGCTAATGATGAATTGGTGTTTGGAAGATTTGTACCAGGTATCAAACTGGTAAGCGTATCCACAGCTGCTTGGATTACATCCTGCTCCTTTTTCCGTCGAATGATTTCAAGGCGCTTTTGAGCTACCTCGATACTCTGCATAAGCTCCGTTTCACTTGCAGACTGGAGATCTATAGGACTGGAGTCATCAGCCGGTTTGGCTTGACTCTCGGTTGCCTTCAGAGTCTCCATCTAGGTGCTCTTCACCGCTTCTCCTACCTTGTCCTCTTCCACTTTCTTCTTCTCCGCTTCTCTCCTCTTCTCTGCTTCCTTGTCCTCCTTAGCCTTTTTCTTTTTTGCTTCCTTCTTCTTCTCTTGTTCTTTATCCTCCTCTTCTTTCTTTTTCTTTTCATCTTCTTGCTTCTTTTTCTCCTCTTCATCCTTCTTCTGCTTCTCATCTTCATTTTTCTTCTTCTTCTCCTCTTCATCCTTTTTCCTCTTTTCTTCTTCTTCCTTTTTCCTCTTCTCTTCTTCTTCCTTTTTCCGCTTCTCTTCTTCTTCCTTTTTCCTCTTCTCTTCTTCTTCCTTTTTCCGCTTCTCTTCTTCTTCCTTTTTCCTCTACTCGACCTCTTCCTTTGCCACTTCCTGTCTATCCTCAGCTTTCTTTTCTTGTTCAGCCTATTGCTCTTGACTTGCTGCCTTAGATGGTATCTCTTGGGAACATCTTCTCCATCGAGGTCATCGACATCAATAGTGTCGACCGATTCAACAACCAGATTTCCTTCATCATCAAACGCTTCATCCGGTTTTGATATTTCTGGTTCTTTCTCAGTTTGTAGGTTGGCTATACACACTTTGTGAGATTAGACAAAAATTACCATATGCTGATGAGTGTCCTTTTCGACATCATCAACTCTTCCTTCTAACAGCCAGAGTCTTCTTCTTCTAGTGAAGATGAGTCCTTTATTTTGGTATGTAACATCAAATAATTCAGAATTTGATAGGTCAGGAAAGTACTGAGCAAAAACTTTCTCCTTAATTTCCTATTCATTTTCTATGGCAATGCGCCATCTATTATCTAATGACTTATACAAAGAATCCGGTGTCTGAGATTTAATCTTTGATGGCGACTAGTCATTTTTACACAAATAATCAATAATCTCCTGTAGTACCTCTTCTTTCTCCTCATCACTAAAATCATCATAGCAATATACTAAATCATGTAGTAATTTTCTCCTAATATTCTTTATTGCTCTTTGACAATGTGTCAAAGGTTTGTAGGAGGAGATATCTATATTTACCAGTGCAGATGATGCTGGTTCATTCTTTGTCTTCTTTCTTGTCTGTCTCACCTTCTTGGGCTGCTCCTTAGACACAGTTTCTTCTAAGTCCGAAGAGTTGCTTTGTGTCTTCCTTTTCCTCTCGAAGACTTTAGCTAGTGCAACTTCCAGTTTCTTTTAGGCTGGTGACCGCTTGGTCACTTTTGGAGTTGCAGTAGTAACCGGTGCTGATGCTGCAGGCACTACCTTTGCCTTCTTTACTGCAGGTTCTTTACCTTTCTTCATAGAGGGTTCCTCGACCGGTGTAACCCTTTCCAGATAGGTTTCAGTCCTCTTTGCCTTAGGGTCAAGAGGTGAGGCAATAAGGGTAGAGGCATACCCTTCCAGCATGTCATACATCACCTCATAGCCCATTGGCTCAACTTCTTCATGTCTGGGCTCAACAGCCTCCATTATACATTGATCCACCTTGATGGTGAAACATATGTCATCTTCATATTTCTTGATGATATCACCTAAGATCCTCATCCTTTGGCTCATTTTTTGTCTGAACTCATCAAAATACTTGTTCAGAACCTCAGGATAACCGGTTCCCACTGCATGCAAACTTTCCTTTATCTGTTTGGTAACCAGTTGGTCCGTAGACCACTGAATGTGTCCCACTCCTGGGAAGTATCCTTGAAAGTAAAAGAACAACCCAACCAATAGTTGTCCAAACTTGAACCTCAGTGCATTATCTTGTTTGATTGATTTCGAGTTCAATAGGAGTTGCCTCTGCATACCGGTGCATAGGTCAAATGATGCATCCTCCTTTATCATCCGGTAAGCGGCATTTACCACTGTAGCACATACAGAGTTAATTCTGCTGGCTGAGAATGTCCAGTATCCAATCACCATACATGCATACCTCACCAGATCATCCTCGATTGAATTGACTGTCATGCCTCGTGAGTCACTCACTGAACCGGTGAGCTTGGACATCTCAGTTTTGCTAACCGTCCTTAGGGCTGGCACATCCCCTGTATTGCAAAAACCAATGACTGCATGAATTGCTTGTGGTGTGATATCATGCGTCCTCTCCAAGTACATTTTGTCACCATGGACTTTGCTCAAAATGATCCTTATATGATCCTCTGTAAAGTCTTCCAGGAAGTATACAACATTATGGAGTTTCTTCTTCTCCAAGATACTATACTCTAGTTTGATTTTCTTATCCTTTCCACAACACATACCTAGTTGGGAGTGGATGGCTAGAACCCTAGGTCTTCAATCTTGCAATCTATGTAGTCAAAAATTCCCTCTTCTACTATCACTCCAGCCGGAACTTGTGATAGGGCATTATACTTTGACTTCCGTTGAATAAAACTTTCAGACTCAATAGATGCACTAGAACTGGTATGAGATGAGGGAGCCATTGTAGAAATTTTAAGAACTCGAGGAATACTTTTTAAAACACTTGAATTTAGAGCTTTTTGATTCTCCTTCACTCCTCACTTCATCGGTAGCTAAATCACCACTTTGTGTTCTCCACTTGACTGTTTGCTATTTGAATTTGAATCTCCTTCGCAGTTTTTCAATTTCTCCAAATCTCTGCTCAAATCACCTTTTTTTCGCTCTACTCTTTGAAAAACTTTTGTTCGCTCGAAAACTGATAGTGAGAAATGATTTCAAAAATGCTTTTAAACATAGTCCTCACTTATCGTCATTAATGCTCCTTCATTAGGGCATAAACCCTAATTTTTCCTTTTTACCATTTTCGATCTTCTATCAACTGAAAGGTATAACATACCGGTTAAGGTCTTTTACTGGTGAAAACCAGGGGTTTGAAACATTTTTCCATTTTCTCCCCCTAAGCTTTTTAGAAGCTTAGTTTGTCGGTTCCGTGATTTCCACACTAGGTGCTGAAACCAGTTCCTCTTGTAACACCACTGGCTTCTTCCTCCAGATTTTGTTCATATCTGCTTGGACTATTTCCACATCAATTTCTCCTTCCAGAGTGATTGGTATATCATCTGATATACTCTTTCTACTTCTGCAGAATCTTGCAATGTGACCCGGTTTGTTGCAGTGATAGCAAACCAATCCATGTGCTCTCCAAGGTCCATTGTTCATGTTTCCATTCTTCCTTCTACATGTTGTAGTAGTGTGACCATGATCATGACATACCATATAGTTTTCTCTCCATCTAGTTGCTGCTTGATAGCCACCACTTCTTGGCTGATGATTGAAGTCATTAAACCAGTTGTGGTTCCAGTTCATAAAAGGTTCAAAACCAACTCCTTGGGTCCTTTGAGGATATCTTCCAGTGTTATTCATAATAGACCTGCATTCAAATTCTCTATGCTTAAACTTCTTGCATGCATAGTAGTTACCATTGAATCTATAGGATCTAGGCTTATCATTTAGAAAATAAGGAAAATTGTTGTAAGCCTTACTCCTACACACATTTGCAATATGGCCTTCCTTAAGATAGTTAAAGCAAACAGGTTTAAACTTTTTCTTACCTTTATTCTTTGATGCCAGTTGTTTCTTTGATGCTCCAACATTTGTACCAGAGGTCTCACCTTCTTCATGACTAGAATAGACAAGTCCATCACTATTCTTGATCGGTTTGGCAGATTCAAGCTTTTGCTCTAGCTTGATAGTGCTCTTTTTGAACTTAGCAAGTATTTCCTTTGACTCAGAGAGTTCTTTGGAAATAGTAGCATTTGTTTCCATCAAGTTTTCATTCTCAGAGATGGCACTGTTCAATTCACCTTGCATGTCTTCCTTTTCCACCTTGCTTGCATGGGTTGAGCATTTAGGGCACTCACCTCTTGTTTCCACTTGGAGATCTCAAAATCTCTTTCTTTCGCTAGGTCATCATCTTTTCTTCGGTTCTCAAGCTCTTGACACATTTGGATAGTCAGTCCTTCCAACTCCTTTCTCAGGTTGGAGTTTGATTCATTCATCTTATTTACTTCTATAATTAGGGCTTCCATATCTACTTCATCTACAAAACTATTTTTAGATAGCTCCATCAGCTTTTCTGCATGTTCTCTCTTTTTTTCTTGGGATGCCTTGTATTTGACCATAAGATCATCATAGGCTTGCTCAGACTGAGTGAGTCATTGAGTAAGTTCCCTCAAGGTTTATTCCCCCATATCTATTTCCAAGTGGTTAAACTTATAGAAAGGTAGGCTCTGATACCAATTGATGTATACTAAGAGGGGGGGTGAATTAGTATGCCAAAAATATTTGCACTTAAACACTTTGCAAGACTGATAGTAAACTAGTAAAATAATTTAGCAGACAAACCAGTTAACAAACACGCAAACCAAATAGCTAAAAATGCATTCACCCACAGAAGCACAAATACCATAACACAAGAGATTTTGACATGGAAACCCAAATGGGAAAAAACCACAGTGAGATGGAACTCACAAGTAACTATCTGCAGAATAGAAACTAGACCGGTTAAGGTCAGACCGGTTAAGGTCTTACAATGTTCTTCACCAGAACAGATCTTGTTAGGAATCTCAATCTCTGTTAGGAGATAAGTCCGATTAAAGACTACCTTACTAGAGGATTTTAGATCCACAGATGTGAACCACCTTGTTAGAGGATTTACTACAAGGCTTTTGGGCCTACCCAGTTAAGGGCTACAAACTTGTCAAAGATGTGAGTAATCAATAAGTGTTTGATCTATCTAATAGCACAGACTGCTCGGTTAGATCCTTGATAGCTCGATCTTAATGAATTACAACATTACTTCAGTCTTCTATACATTCATACTCTCTCTAACTCCTCAACCACCTTAAACCATAGCAACAACACAAACTCTTTTCTGCAACCTCATCAACTCCTTAAAACCCCAAACATGATGTCCTTATAAAGGAATCTAATTTCATGTCTATCCAATAGGATTACATTACAATTCCTAGGTTCAATGAATCTGGACATACTTGGTACCACGACACAAAAAGCACCATTATAGTGTCGGCACCGTCAAACAATCGATGGATGGTAACTCATCATAGAGTATTACCGGTTCATACAAAATACCGGTTGTCGGTTTGTCAAAATGAAGACCGGTAAAAATGTGTTATGCCACTTTAATCCCTCATACTGCTTGGTATCCACGAACCACTTGGGGTCAACATGCCACTTCAAACTAGTAAACACATTCTACAAAACACCAATAGTCTAAAGACTATGATACAACATACCTACAACATACCGGTTGGAACAAATACTGGTTGTGCTCTAACTCATACATATAAAGAGGATCTTAATGCAAGTGTGTGTCCATCAATGAAAACCACAACATGAACATCAAAAATGTCAACAACACTTGATACCATATCTATCCATACTCCTTTGTCAGACACCTCAGAAGATTACCCAGTACTCGGTTAATGACTTCAGTTTGACCATCTATCTGCGGATGGTACGTAGAACCAAAAGAAAGGTTAGTTCCTAGTTTTGTCCACAGATTTTCCCAAAGGTATCCCATAAACTTCACATCCTTGTCTAAAACTATACTGAGAGGCAGCCCATGAATTCTTACCACCTCTTTGAAAAACAAATGTGCAATGTAACTAGCATCATGCATAGTCTTGCATGGAACAAAATGACTCATTTTACTAAACTAGTCAACAATGACAAAAATACTATCCAGGCCAGTCTTCATTTTTGGCAAACCTACAACAAAATTCATGTTGATGCACCAACTCAAGTGTTTTATTCAGACCAAAATCTCCACTAAGACTTCCATTATGTTTTTTCTATATGATATTTTCCCTCATAGATCCTCTTGGCACACATAACTGACATCCCTTAAACAAATGACCACTCTGCAATGTGTAATCTGCATACTAGCTAATGAAATGAATATTAGACCCACTGCATACCTTGTATACCTCATAAAATTCTTCATCTTCTCTATAAAGCTCCTTGAAAATCTCCACACCTATGCTCTGCAAAGTCACTTCCTAGATAGTGCAAAGTTTTATACTTAAGGCATCTGCTGCCTTGTTCAGTTGTCCCTATTTGTGCTTGATAGCGAAAGTGTATGCCTATAGGTATTCTATCCATTTGATGTGTCCATTGCTCAACTTTTCTTGAGAATCGATAAAACTCAAGGCTTGGTTATCTGTAAACACTACAAATTCTTTGGGAAAAAGATAATGTCTCCACTTCCTAAGAGCTTGCACTAAGGCATAAAATTCTAAGTCATAGGATGAGTATCTTTTCTTAGCTTCATTCAATTTTTCACTATAGAATGCTACTGGTCTTCCCTTTTAGTTCAAAACAGCTCCTACTGCTATATGACTAGCATCACATTCTAAGGTAAACAACTTATCAAAACTTGGTAACAATAGGATGGGTTGGGTAGCTATCCTCTTTTTGAGAAACTCAAACACCTAGTCGGCTTCTTTAGTCCACCTAAACTTAGTTTTCAACCCACCCTTAATTGTATCAAGAACAGGATCACAAATTTCACTAAAACCATGAATGAACTTCCTATAAAATTGGGCAAGTCCATGAAAGCTTCTTACCTCAGTAGAAGTTTTCGGTGTAGGCCAACTCTGTATTGCATCCACCTTGCTAGGATCCATTTCTAAAGTACCTTGGGATACAAAAAAACCTAGATAAATGAGTTCTCATTTCATGAATTCACATTTTTCAAGATTGATTGCCAACTGTTCATCATGCAGTTTCGTTAAGACAATCTGCAAGTGTTCAAGATTCTCTTCCTCTATTTTGCTGAATAGGAGGATATCATCAAGGTATGCCACCACAAATCTACCTTTGTAGTCCTTCAACACCTCATTCATCAACCTCATGAAGGTTCTAGGGGCATTAGTAAGCCCAAATGGCATAACTAACCACTCATATAACCCCTATGTAGTCTTAAAAGTTGTTTTCCATTCATCCCCTTCTTTAATCCGGATCTGATGATAACTAATATTTAAATCCAGCTTAGTAAAATACTTTGCTTCTCCAAGACAATCCATTAAATCCTCAATTCTAGGGATAGGAAATCTGTATCTTATGGTGATTCTATTTATTGCCTGAGAATCAATACATAATCTCCATTTACCTCCTTTCTTGGTTGCTAAGACCACTATTACAACACACAGGCTTATACTTTTTTTGATTAGACCTTGATCAAGCAACTCTTGTACTTGTCTTCCCACTTCTTTGTTTTGTTCAGGAGTCATCTTATATATAACTTTATTCGGCAGTGATGCTCCAGGTATAAAGTCTATCTAGTGACTTACTGTTCTAGGAGGAGGTAGCATTGTGGGTCTTCCATCACTTGCAATGTCCTTAAACTGTTCTAACAACTGCTAAACCTCTTTAGATAAACTTTCTTGTTCAGTCTTCTTTTCTTGACTAGGTTTCACTAAGAGAGCATAATGTTCTCCATCTCCTTTCTTGAGATCTCTCAAAAATTCTTTTCCTCTAGTCAACAACACATTAGGACCACTAGTCTTGGTTCCTTCATCCTCTACCAAAGATTGAATCATGTATGTCACCCCTTCCTTTGTGAATGCATAGGAGTTATTTTCTCCATCATGGATAGCTTTTCTGTCAAATTGCCACGGTCTTCCTAGCAACAAATGATAGGCATTCATGGGTAGAACATCACATAAAATTATGTCTGAATCTTCCCAATTGCAAATTCAACCCATACTTGTTCATTTACTAGCACATGTTGTCCTTTATTCAACCATGTAACCTTGTAAATATGACTATGTGGCATGATACTCAACCCAAGTTTACTTACTGCTTCTTTGGAGATGATATTGTCCATTGATCATGAGTCAATGATCACTTTACACACCTTACCAAGTATCTTGCACTTTACTCTGAAAAGAAACCTGCTCTGTTTAAGCTCTTCCTTAACCGCCTCCCTGATTAGTACCCTTCTTGTCTCACAATAAAATGGTTAGTGCATGATTAGTATCTAATAAACACAAAAAACCATTTACATGAGATATCAAGGAAGATTAAACAAGAATATCATGAAAACAAGACAACATAAATGAAATATACTCATGAAGCTCCCATTGCAAGTAGATCTTCCTTGTCCTCCTCGCCTCCACAAACTTTGCTAGCTCCAAAGTTTGACAAATGGAGAGTTGGAGAGAGATAGAGTGAATGTGGATTGCTCTCCTTGTGCTCAACAAGGTAAGTGGATTAATATTTGGATTATGATAGATAAATGAGAATTTGAATTAGAAGAGGATGAGAGGAGAATTGAGTAGCATGATGATGCATGAGAAGTGGATCCCTTTGTGAGGATAACTAGCTCCAATTTATAGACTGGACAAGGCCAATGGAGGGACAAGATTGATTTGATTATGAAGGGTTGAGATTTATTTTAGATGGAAGGCATGGATCAAGGGTGCATTGGGAAAATAAATAGGACTATAAAATTCCTTTGGAAAAAGGGGGGAGAAATTTGAATTTCAAACTTGAGGAATTAAAAATTCCAAAATAAGGATGCATTGAGGGATTCAAAGAAATTTGAATTTCTTTGAGAGACTTAATGTTGATGTGACATGAGTGGGAATTAAAAATTGAGGGAATAATGATAAGCATGATTATGAGAGATTCAACGAGGACTAATTAGGGTAAGTGGGATTAGGAAAAGTGATTTGTAGGAATCACATGACTGGTTAATTAATTAAAATTAATTAACTGAGTGGGGTTTAGAGGAAATAATTATTGGAGGGGACTTTAGAGGAACAGGGGAATAAATAATTTATTTGATAAATTAATTATTGGACTATAGTGATAGAATTAATTAAATTAGATTTAATTAATATTGAGAAGAATAAGGATAACACAATTAAATTAATTAATTATGGTGATAGGCTTAAATTAATTAAATATTAATTTTAGGTGTCTACACTTCTAACCATCAGATTCTCACCATTATCTGAGTCAAGGTTTACTTCAGGAGACTTCACACTACTAGAATCCTCTTGCACATAATTAATTCTTTTCTCTTTATGTGATGAGGTTGCCTTCTCCTGACACCTATAGGAAGGATGACCAAAATTACTACAATGATAACACTTCATGTTTACAAAGTATGAACCTCCACCAGAGCTTCTAGATCTACCTCTGTTGCTGTTGTTATTGTCACCTCTTCCTCTACTATAATTTTCTCTTCCACTGGATTCATTAGTCTTCTCAGTCAATTTTGACTCTCCTTGTGATCTTGCATCACTTCCTCTACCACTATAGCTTCCTCTATAACCTTTTGAATGTCGGCCTCTACCTATGCCTCTACTAGTACCTTCATGTTTCTTCTTATTCTATTCTTCTACCTTTAGAGCCAACTGATAACATTTGTGAATGATATTTGG
Organism: Cryptomeria japonica; assembly: GCF_030272615.1. Lineage (NCBI taxonomy): Eukaryota > Viridiplantae > Streptophyta > Pinopsida > Cupressales > Cupressaceae > Cryptomeria > Cryptomeria japonica. The sequence continues at coordinate 221,411,507 of NC_081405.1, forward strand.
ACTCAACAAACTTAATTCCTCTTGTATGTTCCATCTCAGACCATTAAGATACCTTTCTACTCTAATTCTTTCATACTCCATCACTTTTGACCTTAGACACAACTTTTGGAACTCTTCAGTGTAGGTACTTACATCTAACTCCTTTTTCCTTAGGTTTTGTCTTTTCCTATGCAACTGTATTTCATAATCCTTAGGAAGATAAGTCTCTCTGATTTTTCTTACCATCCCTTTCCAAGTAGAGATGGGGATCTTATCTTCTCTTTCTCTCTCATTTTGTATAAACTTCCACCAGGTAACAACAAAACCTCTCATTCTTGACTTAGCCACTTTAACCTTTTGGGCCTTAATCACACCTTCACACTCAATATGGTTTTCCATACCCTCTATCCATTCCATTACCGACTCTGCTTCCATCTTGCCACTAAATAGTGGTACTCCTTCCTGTAAAGCGGAAAATCACGATTGAACCCTAAGTGTTCCCCCCACCACTCTAAGGAGAGAGAAAGGAGGTCACTAGGGTTGACGGTTTTCACTTAGGAGAGACTTTACATTCAAAAGAGGGGTTGAAACCCACAAGATCCAATCCCACACAATGCAAGATTGGATTCTAAATGAGTTTCAAGGGTTAAGATAGCAAGGCTACCCTCTTTTGTAAAGAATGTAGATAGAAGGATTGAGCTAGGAATGCATGTAAAGTGAGAAATATTCGCTTATAAATAGAGATAGGAATATAGGATGAAGCTGCGGACCTAGAATTAGCAGTAAAATGTCAAGACGACGCTGTCCTGCAAATTCGAGCGAAAGTTGACAAGACGATGGCGCCCGGTGTGCACACGGTCCTCCGAAAAATCTGCAAAACGAAGGGGGATCTGTTCGTCTCTGCACAAGGATTCCAGATCTTCAATTACAGCCGTGTACCTGCAACCTACACACAGAAAAGAGAGGATGATTGGGGGGTTAGGGATTAGGGATTTACCCTTAGGTCAAACCCCGGTTTTGGAATTAACCAAGAAATGAGAATGTTGTAAATGTAAATGTTTGTAATGTAATAAAGTACTGATACCTTATTGTAAGAATGTTTGTATTCTTACATGCGAAGGTGCGAATGTTGTTGTATGTTGTATGTTGTATGTGATCTCCTCTTCAATGGTTGAATCCTTGTCTTGAATGCAACACTTAGCCTTGAATGGAGACTTAGAATGCTCAATTGCTTGAAGGAATGCTTGAATGCTTGAATGCTTGAATGCTTGAATGCTTGAATATCATTTCCGCGTCTTGTACACATATGTCCTTCCTTCTTTTCCATCTACCCTTTCTGAGAGGGGAAATGTAGTTTATATACTTGTCAATTAGGGTTGAAAGACTGATTTTTCTGACCTTGGGCCGACATAGCAACCTTATTTTCCAATTTGCAAACTTAAAGACCCGAAGCCCCATAAGAGATCGGGCCCAAAATAGGGCTAGGGACTAGGGCACTGGGCGCCATGGTCCCACCTCCAGGGATAGTAGGGTGCAAGGAGGATCAGGCCAGGGTGCTGAAAAATGCAGTTTTTGATGCCATGAACAAGTTTCAGGATCTCCATTTAGGTTCAGTGTTGCATCGCCATCATGAAGACCCAAATACGGTCAAAATTGCAAGTGTCACAATTTTAGGACGCTACATTTAGCCCCCACTTTAGTGGGAGTATAAGCATACGCTCATACTTCCGGTAAAGTACAAGGAAACAACATTGAAAAACTTTCACCACATCAAGGAGGCAAGATACACCAAGCCCCCAGTGGACTAAGGATCTTACGACTTCGATTGACAAAGTAAAAGGGAAGATCACGAGGGAGAACCATGACTGTCAGTAGTAAGGTTCCCTCACTATGAGTCATGCAAGAAAGATATCAAAAATTTTCAAGGCAAAGCTAAATTTGTTAAGAAATTTTCAAGTATCTTGAAGAGATATGAATGGGATATATGCCCCCCTACGTTAAAGCGATCGCACATGCCTCAACAGGGGTGATTTCTTTAAGGTAGTGATACACATAAGAAATGAGAAGGGAAAGGAGCACGCTATCGCAATGATTTAGCCCCCAAGTGTGAGATAAGCCCAAGGATAATAGACACAAAACACAAAGCACAAGGTGACTTCACTTTCCTTGGGGTCAGTATGCTATATGATAATTCATGTATATCATATGTATGTATGCATAATTGTTCTTCATTCCCCAATCAAGGAAGGTCACCTAGAAGAAGGGAACACATGTGTCTTTTGAGTCAACATGAGAGAGACCAAAAAAGATCTCAATGCTTTGCATCGTCCTCAAGTAGACAACACTAAGGACAACAAATAGAAGAATGAGAATAACACATAGAAGAAGTAACAAAAGAAAGAGAGGAGGAGAGAATCTGGTATGCTAATGAAACTAGTCTAGCACGTCATCCACCCCCCGATCTTGCTGATCAATATTTTGGGAAGGCAGGGAACACGCTAGAAGAGGAACATCCAACACAGCAGATGGAGCTATCACAAGATCCAAACAAGGGTTATGTTCATGTTCCAAGCCACGTTGTTCTTGTCTAGGAGCTAGGATAAGTGCTTTAGAAAATTCATTAGATAAATGGTTATCAACATCAACATATTCATATTCACTATCAGAAGCAAGAGAAGTAACATTTTCATCATGAATAACATTTTCATCTGTATCATCATCAAGATTTATAAAAATAGGATCTTTAACTCGCACAAGATCAAAACCACCATGCATCTTATGTTTAGGAGATTTTGGAGAAAATGGAATAATGCTTGTTGAAGGTGTTTTTGGGGATTGCAAAGTTTGAGAAGCAGCTGCTTGAGCTCTAAGATGACGCTTTCATCAGCGTTCACGCGCAGAATGATTTCATCTAGTCTTAGTAGGAAGTTGAGAAGATTGAGGAGGAGGAATGTTCGCATCCTTATCACTTGGGTGTTTAGGTTGTGGTCTCTTAGGCTGGATAATAGGAGAAGAGGAAGGTCTCTTCTCTCCATAAGAGGAAGGAGGAGGAACTGCTCCGTATAAAGGAGGAATATTTGGTTTAGGAAGGAGACCAAGTCCATCATGACAAGGAGGTATAGGTCTACTTTTAGAAAGTTTATTAGACATAGACATAGTCACATCCATAGGAATGGGTTGGGAATCTTCTTGAGGAAAGACATTAGTTTTATCTTTCAAAGGAAGAACTTCCTTCTCAAGAATGATAGGAATATCAAGTTTGGGTGTTCTAGGTTCACTTAGAGATAGGATCATATCTGCTTTCCACTTTTGATAAGATTTGAAAAGATGATCACTTTGCGGAGGAAGAGATTGGAATTGTTTAGGCCAAAAATAATCAATAGGAATGCTAGAAGTTCTTTCAGCTGGTTTAAAGAGACTATGATTGACAGTAACAACTTCACCATTATGGGGAAATTTCAAACATTTATGAATAGGAGAAGAAATAGCTTTCATGGAAGATAGCCAAGGATAGCCTAGCTTCACACGAAATTGTTCAGATGAAGGAATAATAGCAAAGTTCACATCAAGGGATTTGTTATGGACCTCAATAGGTAATGTAATAGAACCAATTGCAGGAGAAGAAAATGCATCAAATAATTTCACAATCACATCTGTTTTGTCATAGATCACTTGATTCAATTGCAAAGTAAAAAGAAATTCCTCAGTAATAACATTAACCATGCAAGCAGGATCAATAAGCACTCCACGGCAAGGTGTATTCTTGACTTTTGCAACTATGTATAAAGGACCATCAGGTGCCCTAATAGTTTCACTAGAATCAAATGTGATGGAAGGTTCTTTAGGGATTTTCTGCTGCTCCACAAAGTTAATCACATTCGGAGTCATAGACACAAGATCATCAGGTGAGACAGAGGAATCATTAGTATCAATCGCATTAGAGGTATGAGAAGGCAATGGATCAGTAAAAATCTTAAGATTTTCGTTAGGAGAAGCTACAGATGTATTGCCTTTATCATTCACTCCTGAAACAGAGATAGTATTATTATCAATCAAATCTTGAATTTTACCCTTTAAAGCAAAACATTTTTCAGTATCATGCCCAGGTTGACGATGAAATTGACAAAAGGATTTGTTAACCAAATAGGGTGAATTAATCTTTGTAGGATCTATTTGCATTATAGGAGGAAGAGTAAGCATATTTTGTTCCAATAACTTATTCATAATACTATGCAATGATTCATTCAAAGGAGTAAACTTTCTTTCTTTCTTGAAAAACTTAGAAATAGGAGGCACACCTGATGCTGCATTCACATTGTTGTTGATGATGTTTTCATTGAATTTAATAGACTCTCTATTCAATTTAAACTTCCCAAATGATTGTTGACTACTATCACCCTTATCACTCAGAGCCATAGGATTTGCTTGTTCCATTTGACTCACAGTCAGTTGATAATTGTGAAGAGTTGCACACAACTGTTGGAAAGAAGTAAACTCAGAAAACAGAAGTTTTTCTCTAATATCTTTTTGTAAATTAGAAATAAAGATTCTTTGAATATCATTGTCAGGCACTAGAAAAGAGATTTGAGCATACAAATGGTTATATCTACCAATGAAATCAGTCACTTTTTCTTTAACACCTTGTTTACAATGCATTAAATCAATCAAAGTAACTTTAGGACTTATATTGTTTTGAAATTGTTGAATAAAAGCATTTGCAAGTTGTTGGAAAGAAGTAATAGAATAGGAAGGCAACGAGCAATACCATTGTAGAGCCTTGTCTCTTAATGTTCTAGTAAACAGTTTTGCAAGCAACCTTTGGTCATGAGCAAAATCGGTACATATTGTTTGAAAAGTCTTAACATGTGTTAGAGGATCACCTTTACCATTATAAAGCTCCAAATGCGGGATTTCAACATGTTTAGGAGGAATAGCTCAAACAATGTCGAGAGAAATTGGGCTCGCAACATCAAATGTGGGCACACTAAACTTAGATTGATTCATAGAGGCAATTTGTTGCTGTAAAGAAGAGACAGTTTGTGCAAGATTGTTAATGGTTGCTTCAGTCGAAGAATTCATATTAGACGTGTTAGATTGAGATGGAGGTATTATGTTATTGAAAGAAGGTATTGATTGAGAGTAAGGAGGCGGGACACTATGATAGTTAGTCATAGGAGATGATTGGAAAGGAGGAACACTACAAGGAGGAATGGAATGGTTAAATGAATTGCCCCCTTGCGCCAGGTTCATTTGTGGAGATGTAATAGTAACACTTACTGAAGGAATGAATGAAGAAGAAGGATTGAATGAAGGAAGAGGGTTAATTGAAGAAGAAGGATTGCCCCCATGACTGGTGATCATAGGTGGAATGTCTTGCATAGAAGTAGTCATTATGTTTGATGTAAAGGTAGGTATACTAGCAATAGAAGTTGTCAACAGAATAGAATGATTGACTTGAGTGGGAGGTTGTGTATAACCTAAAGTTTCAGCACAACTCTTCATAGGCATCACATTCGAATCCACAATGTGTTCAATACCATGCAAAATATCAATTCCATTCTTATCACTTTGAACCATACGTTTTAGACCCTCAAGTAATGAAAGAGCTTGACTATCGGGATACTCTTGAGACATCCATTGCTGAAAATCATCAAATTGGTTATCCAATTTCAAAAGTTGTTCTATAGAAACCTCATGGAGAGCTTCTTCATCATTAGGAGGATTAGAGGAATTACCCGTGTCCTCGTTAAAAAGGCTATTCAAATTAGGTTCCATCTCCTCAGTAATTAAACCTTGGAAAGACGTAATTCTAAGGCTTTGTCTAACGGGAATAGTGTAAGTAGGGCTTATTGTTGTAAAGCTCATGCACTAGAGAGAGAGAGAAGATTTTGAATTTAGAGGTAGCAAATTTTAGTAAAATCAGCCAATCTCCTAGATTTGGGTTGTTAAATGCAATCACGACAATCTCCCAAAATTTCAGAACAAATGTCCGGGACCGTGGTGAACGGAGTGCACACGGTCCTCGCAACTTTTTTCAAAATTTTCAGGGATGAAAGTTATGATAATTTTAGAGCTAATCTGAAAAAATTGAGTGATTTTACGATCTGTAGATAGGCCAAATTAAAGTTGCAATCTCAAAATTGAACCCTACCAAGATTGTTGAAAAATGCAAAATTTGAATTTTGAAAAAGAGAGGGAAACTGAAATTTTGAATTTTATGATTTTAGAGGGAATACTAAGAGCAATGCAAGCTTTGAAATTTAAAAGTTGACTCAATTTCATGCAAAATTCAATTTTGAAAGCGGAAATCAAAGTTGGTGTAATTAAACACTTAATTTCAAAAGTCACAAATTGCAAGAATTTGAATAAAGCACTGAAATTTCGAATGAATGCCGACACACTTTTCAGATTTAGGATAGTAAGAACACAATTTTGCCACAAAATTTCAATTTCAACAATTTTTGAATGATTAGGAGCCTTAATCCAAGCAATCACTAGACCAACTTTGACTTTAATTTTGAAAGTGTTATAATTGATAAAATCAGCCAAAATTCTGGATTTTAGCAGAAAAATACAGTAAGATCTAACTCCCGAAATTTCGGAAAAAATGTCGGGGATGATGGCGCTTGGGGTGCACATGGTCCTCGCAACTTTTTTCCAAATTTTCAGGGATGAGAGATGTTATAATTTTGTTGGGGAATCCAAAGTTACAGCCGATTTGGAGGTGTTTTAATCAGTGAAATCATTAGTCAAAGGCTGAATCAAGAGGGTTTTAAAAATTAGGGTTTTGACACTTAACCACTTAATTTTCAAAATTAAAGCACAGATATGATTTGATAATTTGCAATAGAAGGGTAGATCTGAAACAAGCATTAACAATTAAATATTTCACAAGCTCAATTACTAAAAAGAAAATTTAGGGTTTTTTTATGCAATTAACCTCTAAAATTTGCAAAAGATCAAACATGGAAATGTAATCAAGGCATCCAATTTTCAGATCTAACCATGAATAATCAGAAAGCATGTTCACGTCGGGTTCACCAAAATGTAAAGCGGAAAATCGCGATCGAACCCTAAGTGTTCCCCCCACCACTCCAAGGAGAGAGAAAGGAGGTCACTAGGGTTGACGGTTTTCACTTAGGAGAGACTTTACATTCAAAAGAGAGGTTGAAACCCACAAGATCCAATCCCACACAATGCAAGATTGGATTCTAAATGAGTTTCAAGGGTTAAGACAGCAAGGCTACCCTCTTTTCTAAAGAATGTAGATAGAAGGATTGAGCTAGGAATGCATGTAAAGTGAGAAAGATTCGCTTATAAACAGAGATAGGAATATAGGATGAAGATGCGGACCTGGAATTAGCAGTAAAATGTTGAGACGATGCTGTCTTGCAAATTTGAGAGAAAGTTGATGGGATGATGGCGCTCGGCGTGCACACGGTCCTCCGAAAAATTCGTGAAACGAAGGGGGATCTGTTCGTCTCTGCACAAGGATTCTAGATCTTCAATTACAGCTACGTACCTCCAACCTACACATAGAAAAGAGAGGATGGTTGGGGGGTTAGGGATTAGGGCTTTTCCCTTAGGTCAAACCCCGGTTTTGGAATTAACCAAGAAATGAGAATGCTGTAAATGTGAATGTTTGTAATGTAATAAAGTACTGATACCTTGTTGTAAGAATGTTTGTATTCTTACATGCGAAGGTGTGAATGTTGTTGTATGTTGTATGTTGTATGTGATCTCCTCTTCAATGGTTGAATCCTTGTCTTGAATGCAACACTTAGCCTTGAATGGAGACTTAGAATGCTCAATTGCTTGAAGGAATGCTTGAATGCTTGAATGTTTGAATATCATTTCCGCATCTTGTACACATATGTCCTTCCTTCTTTTCCATCTACCCTTTCTGAGAGGGGAAATGTAGTTTATATACTTTTCAATTAGGGTTGAAAGACTGATTTTTTCGACCTTGGGCCGACATAGCAACCTTATTTTCCAATTTGCAAACTTAAAGACCTGAAGCCCCATAAGAGACCGGGCCCAAAATAGGGCCAGGGACCAGGGCACTAGGCGCCATGGTCCCACCTCCAGGGACAGTAGGGTGCAAGGAGGATCAGGCCAGGGTGCTGAAAAATGTAGTTTTTGATGCCATGAACAAGTTTCGGGGTCTCCATTCAGGTTCAGTGTTGCATCGCCATCGTGAAGACCCAAATACGGTCGAAATTGCAAGTGTCGCAATTTTAGGATGCTACACTTCCAAATACTTTCCACTCATTGCCTTCAAAGACTTCAAGAATGGTTCTTGATCAATAACAGGGTCTAATGCAGGGACTTCATCCTCTATTGCCAACATTTTACCCTTCTCATCTATCTTCCCACTCACTTCTATTGTCTTGACTTCCACTATACCTATCTTCTGCTCCAATTGCTCCAACCTTTCCTTGAGCAATCAATTTTCATCTTCTTGGTTAGCGACCCACTTAGCCAATTTTGCATTGGTCACCATCTTTACTCCTTCTTCTGATACTAGATTAGTCTTACACTATTTACCCCAAATCTTTAACTAGCTCTGATACCAATCTAATAGGGAGGATCCTAGTTGCTTGAGTCAACTTGACTCACTCCAACCACTGGTGACTTCATCGGGACAAGTTATGATGAAAACATGAATTTTCAAAAATGAAGACAAAAATATGTTCCAATCTCCAAACATACAACCTAATGGACTAGAGCTAGTCCTTATGCCAAAATTGCCAAAATTGCAAAGGGTATTTCCTCACCCTTAGGTACTCCTGCACTAGATACCCTCTCCAAAAATCACATGACCAAGATATCTCACCTCTATTTGGAAGAACTCATACTTTGCCAAATTGGTGTATAGCTAATTCTCCCTAAGATACTACAAAACCTGCCTCACACGATCCTCATGCTCCTCAACTGATCTCAAATAAATCAAAATATCATCTATAAATACCAATACAAATCTATCCAAGTACTACTTGGATACATGATTCATCAAGCTCATGAAAACCAATGGTGCATTTGTGAGACCAAAAGGTACCACTGTGAACTCATAGTGACCATATCTAGTGCGAAAAGTTGTGTGATGAATGTCCACCTTTTGAATTCTCAACTAGTGATACCCGGACTTAAGGTCAATCTTAGAGAAAACCTTGGCATCCTTAATTTGATCAAACAAATCATCTATCTAAGGAAAGGGATATCAGTTCTTCACCATCACCTTGTTAAGCTATCTATAATCAATGCATAATCGAAGAGATCTATCCATCTTCTTCACAAATAATATAGGTGCACCCCAAGTGGACACACTAGGATGAATAAACCCCTTCACCAACAACTCCTCCAACTGAACCCTCAACTCACTCAACTCTTTCATGGTCATCCGATAGGGAGCCTTAGGGATAGGCTCATCTCCTAGCACCAAATCAATCATGAAATCTATATCTCACCAAGGGGGCATACTTGGAATCTCACTAGGAAAAACATCTGCAAACTCCTAAAGAATGGGATGATGCTATAATAAGTCCTCTAAACTAACTCCCTCGTCTACATCCTTCACTCTAACTGCAAATAATTGGCAACCCTTATGTGCACACCTCTTAATCTGCATAGCAGAAATCATGTGAAGAGAGATAGGTCTCTGAATACCTACAATCTCCACACTCTCCCCACTATCATCCACTCAATGCAATCTCTTACCTCTACAATTTATTTGTGCTAGGTGAGATCCAAGCCAATCCATACCAAGAACCACATCATAAATAGCCAAGGACATAACACGAAGATCCATAGAAGTATTGCAATCTCCCAAAACTAAAGAACAACTGAGCACAAGGGAATCCACTACCACTTTGGACCCTGTAGCTAACTCTACCTACCACCTATTGTCTTTCTTTTCTATAGTAAGCCTGCATCACTCTACTAGAAAAGGAGAAATAAAAGAGTCAGATGCTCCTGAATCAAATACCATTGAACAACAGATACCACCTATCATACCTGATGTCTCCATAATGGTGGCCTGATGCTCAGCCTGATGGTTATCAACCACCTCAAAAACATGATGAGACCTGCCTGCATCTCCAATTGTAGGGTCAGAAGTAGCTGTCTTTTGTTGCCCTGACATCTAAGAAGTACACTGAGGAAAATGAATGGCAATGTGACCTAGTTATCCACATGCAAATAAATCTCTCCTGAAAAACACTCTACTACCTAGTGTTGTCCTTGACTGCTGAACACTACTTGTACTAGAAGTTGGCTGAGCACTCTGCATTGGCTGAGAAGGAGTAGGTCTCCTATCATGCTGACAACTGTGACTCCTATCAACCTAAAATCTATCACCTCGTGCAAAGCTCTGGCCCTAAGAAAACTTCTTCTTAAACCACTAACCACCATAAAAAGAAGAAGGATGGCTCCTAGCATATCTTGAAGACTATTGTTGTGGTCCTCTCACCATAGATCTTGTAGTAGGTGCACTAACTATCTATTCTCTCATCACTCCTCCTGAAGCTAAGCAAAGTTTCTCCTCTACTAGCCTTGCCTTCTCCATAGCTACCTCCAAGGTATTAGGTTCGTGCATCTGAACCTCTCCACTAAGAGGATCACTAAGACCTCTCACAAAGTGTTGAATCAGCACCGGCTCATCATTTGCATACCCATCATACTATCTAAGCTCGAAGAACCTGCACTCATACTGCTCCATAGTCATTCTTTGTTGTATCAAATCGTGGAACTCATCTGTCTTCCTTTGCTTCCAATTATCTGAAAGAAATGTAGCACGAAACAACTCCAAGAATAACTGCCAAGATATTTTTGCTATGTCTAGATGCAACTTTTTTTTCTCCATGTGCTAGCATGTCGTTACAAAATCATGAAGATGCAAAATCACACATCTCGCCTGGTGTTACTGCTACACTGATTGTTGGCAAATGCACACTCCAATGAGAAATTGTAGGTGATTAAAGGTATTGTCATTGATGGCAACCTTACAATCATGTGACACCGATAGGCAAACATAGGCACCGGCACCGGCAGACTTTACATCGGCATATAGATCACCAACAACGAAAAGGAAGATTACTGGCACCCTGGCCGACAAGAATTTTAGTGTGTTTATGTTTTGTAATTAATTGTAAAATATTTTGTAATCTAACTTGGCGGATTGTAATATGACTCATATAAGTATGATATCATTATAGAACATTTATGTAGATATAATATGTAGACCTAATATGCGAATTGTAAGGCAGATATAGGATAAGGGTTTATGAATATTGTAGAGCTTAAACCGGTACTAAATTTGGCATAGGAGATGCTAATTTGAAGCAGTACAAGATATTGGATTTGTATAATCCATTTTTGTAAGTCAGTGTGACTTCTTTTGTAACTAAGCAATGAGCTCTAGGCACTTGGCCTTCCTGCATGTGTAGGCCCCTATTGTAAACAGTAATATTCCCTTATTGACTAGTAAGTGAATATTGTGGGTCACAAATCCCACCGAGGTTTTTCCTTGATCGGGTTTCCTCGTTAAAAATAATGTGTTATGGTGTGTCTCTTATGTTATGGTTGTTATTCTTATTTGCTACATTATTTTTGGTTTACCAGTACACAGTTTTGATATGCTTTTCATGTTATAAATCAAGTAAATTATTATACCGGTCAGATATTGATTCACCCCCCCCTTCTCAGTATCTTTGGGAATCCTAACAATTGGTATTAGAGCCTGGTCCTCTATTTTCAAAAGCCTAACAACTTGAGGAAGATCTTGACACCGGTAGAGATGGAAAACTTAAGAAAGCAATTGGAAACAACTCTTTCAAACTATGATACAAAAAAAGTGAAAAATATCAAACTTGAAGATGATCTGAAGGCTACACAAGATATCATTCAAGGACTTCAAGAAAATCTCACTATTGCAAGGAATAAGAGAAGAGAACTTTGTGAAAAGATGCAAAATGATGATGATGAAAAGGAGACTCTTAATGATCTGGTAAACAAATTGAGAAAAGAAAATAGCACAATGAAGAATGAGATGCAAGATATGACTATGGGATTTTGTAAAGAAATTGAAGATAGAAAGAAGAATGAAGATGACTTGGTTAGAAGACTGAATGATGCTAGAAATGAAAACACAAGACTTAGTCATGAAAATGATATGTTGAAGATAGTTTTGATGCATACACAAATGAACTCATGGGGAATAAAGGAATCTTGGAAAGTGAACTGGCTGCTATAAATCAACACAAAGAGAAATTCAAGAAGAGTTCAGAAGACCTTGATGACATGTTGAAGAACCAAAAACCTAATGGAGATACAAATGGCCTTGGCTTTGAAATTGGTGAAAGCTCCAGTACTGCAAATAATTAGAATCATAGTAAACCAGTAAGACAACCTAATGCTTACAAATTTAATGGGAAATGCTTTAACTATAACAAGTATGGTCATAGAGCAAATCAGTGTAGATCTAGAAATTATCAGAACACCAACACACCCACCGGTCAGTGTTCTAAGTGCAACAAAGTTGGTCATAATTCAAAAAATTATAGAATGAATGTAAGATGTTATGTTTGTGGAAGATTTGGACACTTACCTAATCAATGCTAAACACAAACCAACATAGGACATGGGAAAGCTATTCAAAAAAACAATGTGACTTGTTATGCTTGTAACAAGATTGGACATATTGCAAAATTTTGTAGAAGGCATCACCGACAAATAACAAAAGTCCTAGATTGAAAGGTAAAGAAAAGGTTGAAGAGGTAAATCAAGAATTCTCAAAACAATGGATCAAAAAATTAGACCAGAATGCTGATGGGAATACTCCTCCACTGGCAGAATAGAGTATCACTCCATTGACAAGAGACTCCTCATCTAACTCAAGGAAAATCCTTTCAAGGTTTGGCAACAAATTGAAAAACATGCTATTATACCCTCCAGTTGATGGTGAGAAGTTGAATTACTTCTTTACCAACAGATGAGTTAAGTTGTGACTTAAGTGGCAAGCATTAAATGTGGTAGTTGGAGAAAATAACATTATAAAGCAAGTGTTTTGGCTCCTTTTTCATTCACCAAGCATTCAAATCTTCAAGAGCACGAAAATTCCCGAGCGAAGGCATCCTTAACGAAAAAGTGAAGTAGTTCATCCAAGCACTCATCCTTAAGGAAGATTGAGATATTTATAACTATGACTTCCTCATCCACACCTAAATTTATTGTGAACCCTACTGTTATTGAAGTTATCAAGCACCCTAGACCCATATTCAAACTAGTTCCCGAAATAGTGAAGAAGGATGATACCATAGGTGCATTCTCAAAAATACCTAAGGGAGTAGTCTATGTAGAGGATCCTAGAATATACATACATTGTCATATAGAAGAATTAGGAGATGATGAAATCAAAAACATATATAGGACTATGATTTGTGATGCAGATGGTAATGTCAAACCAGAACACAAGGTAATAGAAACCCTAGGTTTTGTGGATATTTTTAGCATTCCTTATTTTCCTGAAGATGTGATAAGAATAGTCCTAAGAAGAGTCCATGCCGAATTATTTTTGTGGATTCCATCCATAAGATCACCAAGGAAGTAGTTAGGGTAGTAATAGGGTTACCTTCCACTGGTAGCAAGCCTGATAGAAGTAAAAGAGTCTCAAATGACACTATGATGGACAAATGACACTATGATGGACCTAATCGACACAACATTTGACAAAAGGTCTCTAAGGGTAAATGATGTGAAGGACATCAATGTCATATTTGTCAGTATGATTTTAGGCTACAAGGATACACATGCAAATAGGTTAAACTCAGTATCTAGCCTATGTATTAAAAGTGCATATGACATGGTTAATGATAATGCTAGAATAGATGTGTGTGAATGGCTCAAAGATGAATTAATAGACAATCTGAAGAAGATCAAAGGAGATAAGAAAGGAACTTTTAGATTTGGAAATTTTCTTGTATGTTTGATGTTGTACATTACTAAGCAAGTACCCGGCATTGGTAGGAGAGATTTTGGCTTTGATATACCTGTAGGAAAGCAACTATTGGATTTACTAACAACATGGGAGAAGACAGAGAGAAAAACATAAATGAACATTTTCAAGCACTAAAGGCTTGAATGAAAACTAGAATAAGGCTGTCACAGGAAATAGTAGACAAATATCAAAAGGAAATATGCTTTATAATAAAGAAAGATGAAATCTTGATGGAGGCAGTTGTCCCTAGAACTATTTGGGTAACTGAAATGGGGTATGAAACATATGAAAAAGCCATCCTTGAAGCACCAAAAGAATCCTCTGAAGAAATCTTCGGCAATGCAGAAACAATTGAGAGTGAAATTCATTCTAAGAAAAGACTTAAGAAAGTTGAACAAATAGTGAGAAATGACACTAGACAAGCTAAAGCAATTAAGGAAGATATAATGAAGCAAACTGGTATCAAGGAAAGTAAGTTGGAAGGACCTCAATCGGAAGCTCATCTTTCACCGGTTGGAACTTCTTCTGAGGGTGATATACCGACGGTATTCAAAAGGGTAGAAGGGAAAAGAAAACCCTCACCGGCACCCTCACCTACACCTAGGAAAATAAGACAAAAGCAATAGGCAATTAGGCCTCCAGTTAAGAAGATGACTCCTAAGAAGAAAAAGGTAAAACAAGATATTGCTCCACTGGACAAACTCCTTAGTGAAATAACAAAGGATGGAAAGTTGAAAAACATCAGCAAACTATATAACACACTTTCCACTGATGACAAAGAAAGCATAGAAAATAGTGTAATTTTACACTTGGATATTTACAAGAAAGTTTTGATGGAAATTGTTGATGAGATACCCAATGATTTGTATAGAAGACTAGAAGCTAGAAGGGTAGTTGTTGTTGAGCTAGACAAGAAAATAAAAATTAAAAAATTACTTGCAGTGAACCCAATAAACTCACCTGATGAAATAGACCAATTAATCAGTGATGCTAACTGGATAGTGTTTTCAACCACTCACCAACATGTAGCACTCATGGCAGGCAAAGTGAATGAAGTTTCTGAAGAAATAATGGATGCATGAGATATATTCTTTGTTGAAAAAGAGAAACAAGAAGAACTCAAAAGACCTAAGACAATCAGGGTATACCAAAAGGACAAGGATAATGGGAAAGGCAAGGTAGGTGGACCTCCAAGCCTAAAAGATAACCGACAATATACTCCCACCTCCTTCTGATACTCCACTGACACATACTGCTGACAATCAACTAGTCACTAAGAGTATGGAGACTCCTTTAGAGGATACAAATCCTGAGGCAAAGATATTGTATACTATGAATATAGACACCCAAGAGGTGAACATTGTGGTAGATAAATAATCCACTAAAGATAAGAAGAAAGATATGGCTATTGAGCCACCAGCTACAGATTTTGAAATTAATGTTAGCATAGAGATAAAGAAACCAGCAGAGGACACCACTAGGAAATTATCTGAAGCACCAGTAGATAAAACTGAGAAACCGACAGTGCATACTGAAACCTCATTAGAAAAACCGACAGTTGAGAGCACAGGGAAACCCACTGAAGCACAGACCTAGAAACAAGTTGATATACAGGTTCAAACAAAAACAGTGCCACCAGTAATAGCTAAAAATCCTAAACCTTTGCTAGCAGAAATGCAAAAATAGACTAACCCACCAGAGGTCGAATCAAGCAAGGTTATTACTACAACTAGTAGCAGGGAAATTGTGAAAATAGTTGGGCAGACATCTGGTACTTCAATGACAAAATTTCGGCCTACAAATGTGACAAAAGTCTTAATGGACTCAATAAAGAAAATCACAGAGTGTAATGCACAAGCCTATAAGGCTATTGACAACATAATTCCTATTCTCAAATTGATAGCACCCAAGTGCATTGTGGATAACAAAGATTCTTTAGGTCAACTAGACACATTGTCTAAATACATCACTGACAACATTTTGAGAGTTGATCAAATAAATGAGGAGACATTTAAGGAGAGAATGAATAAAGAGAAAGAGAAATTCTTTGATGAAACAATAAAGAAGTGCATGGGACACATTGGTACCCTTTTACTGGCACTAAACAAAACAATAATGGATTTTAAGGAACTCTATAGAGACACATGCAAGACAAACATTCTGACAACAGATATAGACACAAAAATTAGTAAGGTACAAAAGGAAATTGATAACATAGCTGATAACCTCATCGATTCATCTGAACCATTATCAGTTACAGAGAAGAAGATATATAGTTTTGAGGAAAAACTTGAGAAGTTGGAGAAAGAGAAAGAGAAAATAAAAAGGAAGGCAAAAGATCTTAAATGCAAACTCAGTCCCAATTTTGACTACCTCATCTCTTTGAGAAAAGAGATCTCTAAGGCACTTGTTCAAGGACTAAAGACATTGGAGGAATAGATGCATCACCTAACCGGTACTATTCAAAGAACAGAGGTTGCATTGAAAGATAGTGAAAAGTTCACTGAGAGCTTAAATTTAGTATTGGCAGACCTTTTTCAGATTGTAACCCATCGGTTACAAGGATCTAGGGAGGAACCACACTCCACTGACAGTGATTGATAACCTTTGTCATTGATGTCAAAGGGGGAGTAGTGGAGATGAGAAAAATGACTATAAAAAGGACATCATCTACTCAGGGGGAGCATTTTGAGCACACAGTTTTGGTAAGAAAATTTTGGCAAATCTTTTTTGGATATACATTTTTGGATTTTCCTCATGAGTGTTGCCATCAATGCCAAAGGGGGAGATTGTTGGCAAATGCACACTCCAATGAGAAATTGTAGGTGATTGAAGGTATTGTCATTGATGGCAACCTTACAATCATGTGACATCAGCAGATAGACACAGGCACCAATATCGACAGACTCTACACCGGCATATAGATCACCGGCAGTGAAAAGGAAGATTACTGGCACCCTGGCCGACAAGATTTTTTGTGTATTTATGTTTTGTAATTAATTGTAAAATCTTTTGTAAGATGACTTGGCAGATTATAATACGACTCATATAAGTATGAGATCATTGTAGAACATTTATGTAGATATAATATGCAGACCTAATATGCGAATTAAAGGCAGATATAGGATAAGGGTTTATGAATATTGCAGAGCTTAAACCGATACTAAATCTGGCATAGGAGATGTTGATTTGAAGCAGTACAAGATATTGGATTTGTATAATCCATTTTTGTAAGTCAGTGTGACTTCTTTTGTAACTAAGTAGTGAGCTCTAGGCACTTGGCCTTCCTGCATGTGCAGGCCCCTATTGTAAATAGTAATATTCCCTTATTGGCCAGTAAGCGAATATTGTGGGTCACAAATCCCATCGAGGTTTTTCCCACATTGGGTTTCCTCATTAAAAATATTGTGTTATGGTGTGTCTCTTATGTTGTGGTTGTTATTCTTATATGCTGCATTATTTTTGGTCTACCGGTATACAGTTTTGATATGTTTTTCATGTTATAAATCAAGTAAATTATTATACTAGTCAGATACTGATTTACCCCCCCCTCTCAGTATCTTTGGGAATTGTAACATTGATATAGTACCTAATTCCAATAGCCACGTCTCTGCCTCCATGCCACTATATAAGCCATCAAAGATAGGAGGATGAGTCCTATTCAAATCTCTGATGTGAATAGCTTCAAGTGTCTCTTGATCCACCTCAACTCTCCTCCTAGGAAAACATGAACGCTCTCTCCCGATGCTCTGAATGACGAGATTCCTCCTACTGGTTCTCCTCCTATCTTAGTCCTAGGCGACCAAGAAGCTCCTAAAGCATGTTCACCAACTGCGGAATCGAATCATCTCTAGGCTACTCCTATTGCTGCTCCTCATGGTGTGACTCCTTAGAAACCTTAGGACGAGGGTTCCTATGAGTACCCATGTGACCAGCATGATGGTGATCTCTACCCCTAGCAGGCATCTTTTCTAAGCAAGACACAAAGGAAACTATAAGCTAAGCATCTAAGGAAACAATAACAAGAAAATATGTAGCAGTGATAAAACTGCTGGGCTACCCCATGCTAGATGTTAAAAATGCACAATGAGCTCAATTGAAACTAGAGTACCCAGTATTTGAACAAGGGCTCTGATACCAAATGTAATGCGTGCCAAAATACCCTAGAGAAAATAAACATCTAACATGCAAATGGAGATAAAAAAAATTTATAACATCTAATAACAACTAATGCTACACATAGCATCTCCATTTAATTACATTCATTAACCATTTAACCAATATGAACATACATCTTTGCACATTTCATCAAATAATGCAAGCGGAAATAATCATAACATCATTAACCTATCCCTAGGGTACTTCAACATCATTACTTAATTCACTACCATAATAACATCCTACACACATGATAAGCATATTCCATCTTCATTTGATGCATCATTTTTAATTCCCTAACTATGAGATATGCATCCTACTACATTATTTATCCCTCTTGATGTGCATTCCCTAATATCATTCTACTAACATAATAAATTCTCATTTTAAAATGCAAGACAATTTCCATATCCTATATCCATTTTATGCACCAAAACCAAATGTGTTCTAACCCAACCTTTCATATCTAAATGATCTTTTCCTTTTTATGACAATGCAATCCTAATGCATAGATATAATCCATCCTTAATAATCCAAGTAATCATGCATCAATTGCAACTAATTCTAGCATGATCATTTATCTTATCATCGTTTCCAAATGCATGATGCAATAATCTTAATGCAACTCCCTACTTAAAATTCCTTTATGATATGCATAATTTCCTTCCTACCGATGCAACTTTATGAATCATTCATCTTCACTAGATCCAATTAACATCTTCTAACAATATTCATTTCTCAATCTACGAATACTCCTCTTTCAAGATTAATCTACATTCTAACTTGCCTCCTAAACATTCCACGAAATAATATCACTGAATACACAATGCAAATCCACTTATATCCATGATTCATAAGATCATATCTCTACAATAGTATAATAACATCCCTAATGTTTCATTACAAATATGACTTAATTCTAATTCCATCTACAATTCATCTTATAAATACAAGTAAATTAAATATATCATGAGCATAGCTCTTTCTACTAGAAGAATGCATCTACTATATACAAGACCATTACATTACATGCATTCCATCTTATTCATTACATAAATCTGCTACAAGGTACATCCATAGTCCATCATGAAGAAGAATCCACATCCACACAAGAAGAATCCAAGAGATCATCCCAATGGCTAAAAGAGACCAACCACCCAGCCATGTGGAACCAAAGGAACCACCCCTTGTGCTAGGAGATGACACAAGGTCCTAACACATACTCTAAACCTAAGCTGGAACCCTAACCAAAGAGACTAACCACACAAGAACTCTCATGCAAGAACTCACACAATACAACAAGAATAAACTCCCAGAGGCATATAAATCATCAAGATATAAATGCATCTAATAAGGAATAATCATAAATCATAAAAGGGAAAAACATGTAGGAGTGGAGTGTCATCACATGTCATCCTCAATAATAGCATAAGGGACTAGCCTGATGGACATGTGGAGCCATCTCAACCTATGAGAGACTAAGGGATATTAGCTTACCCTCTTCACGCCTTCTCATTCTTATCCTAAAACATCCTCCCTAGGACTAAGTCATGAGGGTCAAATCAATTTGATATCTTATTAATGAATCTAGCTACCCAACTCATCAATTATTAGGTTATCACTTATTTACAAATCATGGTAAACTCCAATGTGCCCTGGTGGTATGGACTTCATGCATCCTTACAAGGAACCTCATGCAATCCTATCTATCATGACCATGGTCAGCACAAGGAAGCCTACTCCCCCTAACATGGCCCAACAATAAATCACAAGAGGCTCTTAACCATACTAGAATATGACAATAACACTCATATGCAGCCAATAACTTCCACACATTAAGTCACAATATATACAAGGCTACAATAACATCAAATATCAAAATGAGCCTCTAGGCCAACAATAAACAAAGGCATTTCAGACCATCAAAATCTGCCATCAAATAGAAGATAACATCACAACAAGGCCAACTCACTTGTTGGTCCAAAACAACATTATAATCATCTCAAATAACCATGTCTTATCAACACATAAGAGGATCCATAACATCCACAATGGCATAGAGAAATAAATATATATAAAATCATCAAATACTTCAATACTATTAAAACCCAAATTTGGAAAAATATTAGTAGACCTCTATAAAGCCTCTAGTAGAAAAATTCAATCAGGAAAATTAATCAAAATAAGGAAAATTGTGAAAAACACATAAATCGGATAGATTGCATTTACCCAACAGGTTAGCGATTCTGTTTAACATGTTAGCTCGTTTGTTCAATAGGTTCATGCATATGTTAATAGGTTTGCACATATATTCAACATTTTAGTGTATATGATCAATAGGTTAGCGCATATGATCAACAGGTTCGCGCATATGTTCAATAGGTTAGCGCATATGATCAACAGGTTTGCACATATGTTCAACAGGTTTCACACATATGTTAAAACAACGTATATGCATAAATTTTGATAGAAATACTTAGAAACTTAAGATAGAAAAATAAATTTCAAACTTAACCAAAGGGGCTTGATAAATGCATAAATAGAGACGCCCATAAACAAGGAATACATAAGTAAAAACACAATAAAATAACTCAGACTATAGACTAAAATCCAAATCGATTTTCTTCACGACAAAATGCATACAAACCCTTTTTAAAAATACAGAAACTCCAATAGAATTCAATCCAAACACTTCTAGGCTAAAAGACTCATAATAGGGAAACCTATTCATACTCCCATACAATCAAATGATTCGACAACCAAGGATTCTTACAGAAATTTCACAGAGTTGAGAGAAGGCATGTATAGGAAAACCAAATATATTTCTCCAGCAACTATATAAAAACTCATGTAATATAAATTTTTCCCAAGTATTATTTTCCCAAACTATATTAAAACCATAGAATAAATCATTTTTCAACCAATCTCCCAAAAACACTATACAAACACGAAGCATATAGAAAACCCATTAAAAAGAAAAATGCAAAAGTAGAAAAGCTCCAACCTACAACCTAAAGTGATGGAACGAAACTGAAGCAAAGCTCCCACAAGCCAAAACCAAATTCCAACCAAGCTCGAGCCAAAATCCAAGAATAAAATCCAAAGCCAAAGGAAAATTCTTGCAGGAAAATTTTCTAAGAAGTAGCCAACCCAAAAAACATCACGGAAATGAATATAAAAAGCAACATTAACCAAAAACCCTAGCCTCAATCTCGGCCAATCAAAATATTTCATTTTGGAATATATTTTACCAACCCACCATATATTATAATTTATTCTCCCATTTTGATTTTAACCAATGAGAGTAAAGGGTAGGTAAAGTAAATATAAAATGTGTTTATACACCAAATGGGAATGTATTATTATTATTATTATTATTATTTTAATTTGTTCATACTCTCTACTTAGGAAATAAAAGTCAAACTATTAAATAAGCATAAGCTATAAATTATAAATAATCCAAATGAGGATTAAAATTAAATAAACCAAAAGCTAATAAAATAAATTAAAGAACCAAATAAATATTAGATATCAGATAAATACTAAACCATAGAAAATCAAATAAATATTTAAACAATCAAATATCAATAAAGATTAAATCACAAATATAAAATAAATATTAAACAACAATAAAGCTTACCAAATATTAAATAATCATAAAATCAATAAATATTAATAATCAAATAAATATAAATGCCAACTAATTAAATACTCAAAACTAATAAATTAAATACATTAAAATAAACATTACTAAATATAAAACCACACATCAAGAGCCACATAATTACTCTAACATAATCAAGTAAATCAACCATCACTAAACATATTCTCAATACTAAAAAGACCAACTTACTAATTGACATGATGAACTACGCCAAGATGCTAACGACTCATGGTGAACAACTTAGACCTAGAGTATGTGAAGGGAACTCATGTTATCTCCGAACCACATAAGCCATTGGAACTAAAGACACGCTCAAACCTGTGAAGCCAATTGGAGTCAATGTCTAGTACCTGCAAGGTCCTGCAACCATAAACGAGAATACAACATATACATATACATATATAGAACAATCAATTGATAGAGAATTGCGATGACACATCCCTCTCGCAATGAGTGATGTGGAACTGTCTCTATCATGAAGACAGCCAAAAAATAGTCAAACACATCTCATAAACATCTCATCAAATGTAATCATGAAATAGGGTTAGCGTAATCAAAATCATTATCAAAACCATGATAAATCTAATCTATCAATAATCCATCACATAGTAGGAATATGAAATCCATTGAGTATATATCATCAAATCACATGATCAATAATGAGAGTATCAATATCCATATAGATCATCAAAATAGCATATGTCCAATAGTGCCTACCATCAATAATAAGTAACTGAAGCACATGAGTAATCATCATCCAAATCATTAAATATAGTGTAGATAAGTCTACCAAGCATAATATAAAGTTTAACTCTAGTCAAAATAGGTCAAATTAAGGGTGGAAACTATAGGTTATACCCCTACCTAATTTCAACTTAGATGTTGTTGAAGCATCAATCCATTGGACTTATTGAAGATCTTTCACGATGGATTAATGAGAGATAGGCTACTCCTCAGGGGGATCAGTTGAGATGAAGAAATTAGGAGCAACATAGATGTAAAAATCATTTGTAGCAGAGGATATGACACTTTGCACCTTTGGCATTGTTGTCAAAGGGGGAGAAGAAAAGTAATAGGGGAAGAAGAAGAAGAACAAAAATGGAGAAGTGTAGTAGTCATAGTAGTTTTGCAAGATGATCTTTTGATATTGGCCTTGCCATATTTTTTCTTGGTGTTATAGATTTTGGAGTTGCTATTTTAGTGTTCCCATCAATGCCAAATGGGGAGATTATTAGCATTGAACATAACTAAGATGATGAGATGTGGAGATGAACTGATTAAATTGTTAGGTTGATATGATGTCATGAAAGAGTTTGTTGTTTAAGATGATGATGTTAAGTTGTTTGATGAATTTGTTTGTGTTGTCATTGATGGAAACCATACTATTATAGTTATCTAAGTCATCTAGACCTGCTGGAAAACCCTAACCGGTAATGGAATGTGTTGGACAGCAAAATTGCTAAGTTGATAGTGAACCGATAAACAGGAACAGAGAAGGAGATGGTTGTGGTAGAAATTTGTGTTGATTTAGATGTTGTGGTTTGGAGCATATGTTTGTAACATTAGAAAGAGTATATGATTGTAACCACATCAACAAATCTAATGTATTGAGTGAGTTATGACTGATTTTCATTAATTCTGTGAAGAAGAATGTATATCGGTGACAGATCTTTGACCAGTAATGATTTATGGTTTGGTGGTGAATCTTATCATGTTCATAACCTAGTGATGATGTCTCAAAATCCATGTGAAGTGATAAGAAGATGATTGAGTGAGTACAAGGATCATATTTCTTGGAAAATAATGAAGTACTTAGCAAAATGTGATAAGGGTTGGATTGTTTATCAAATCGATGTGCAATGATGTGCAGTGATCATTCAATAATGTAAATTGTCTAGGAATTTGTTGCAATGATCTGTAATGTATTTTGGCAGACTTTTTTGCCGCACTTAATGTAAATTTAATGTATTTTGAATTTGGTTAGGGTTATGTAATCGACCTAATTGTAAAATGTATTTAGGTCTAGTTTGAGAAGGGTTTTTGTGTCGGTGATTTGAGAAGAAAAGTGTGTCGAACCAAATTGAAGTGTCTTTATGTAAGAATCAAAATAGAGATGAAAAGGATATAAATAAGCAAGCAAGGAAGTGCTGAGACTAGATCATTTTACCTGTTTTTTTCTAATAGTTGCAGCAGTTGAAATCCCTTAACCGGGTAGAATTTAACAGGTCTTATTTGTAAATCCCTTCATCAGGTGGCTCATTATTTTTAGTTGAAAATCCTATAGCAAGGTTACTCCTAATAGGGTAGAGCTCCTAACAAGGATAAGGTTGAAATCCGTTCACTGGGTGACTGCTAACAGGGTCTTCTATTAACTGAGCATTATTGTAAAGCTCCTAACCAGGCTAGGCATTTAACTGGATACATTCCAAAAGAGTGCAAATATTTTGTGGGTCCCAATTCCCACTGTGGTTTTTCCCATTTGGGTGTCCACGTGAAAAATCTTTGTGTTCATGTTGTGGATGGATTGTTGAGTTATTCATTTGATGTCTTTACTATGTTTTCTTAATGATGAACACTTAAGTTGCTATCAGTAATAGTTTAGTTTGAAGATTGTTTGATCAGCTACCGGTAGTAGTTTTTGAAGTAATTTTGAAGTTGTGCAAATTTATTTAACTACTGATTCACTCCCCTCTCAGCAGTTACCAGTTCCTCATAATAATACACATGTGTTATAAGTATGATTACCGTTGCAACAAAAGATCAACCTATTAATGCTCAATACAACCACTAGACTTATAGAATCCACAATAGGCGGTTAATCCATGTAACAAACCCAAGAATTGTGTTACATAGCACAAGGAGACCAAGGGGACACACCATATAATAATCCCCCCAAGAACAAGCTAAGGGGTTTGAACCTATGACCCAGGCTCTAATACTACTTGTTAGAAGTATGGTTGTCATTGCACCAAAAGATCAACTTGTTAATGCTCAATACGACCATTAGACTTATATAATCCACATGAGGAGATTAAGCCATGTCACAAACCTGAGCGTTGTGTTGCACAACACAAGAAGACAAAGGATGCACACCTTGCAACAAAGTGAACCATTTATAACATTGTAGTTGGGATCCAACAAAAAGAACACAATGCAAGCATGCAAAGGAACTGGAAGACAAGGAAGAAGATTCATATTTCTGATGGAACTCTTCCTTTTTGTGGGGAGTATGATGTAGGGGCATCTTGAATGCACCCTTTGAGTCAAATTATTGTCATTTGTCAAAATTTGGTTTTCTACAATGAAAAATTAATGTCCCGAGTACCACAAGTATCTTAATATCTCATTCTATTCTATTGGCATCATCCATCTTTGTTGGTGTAGTCCCAATTATTTTATTTAGTGTCTCACTATACCTATTGTCTTGCGAATGATATGGTGTATTTCAGTTGTGATTTATCATGAAATCTTATAGTAGTTCCTTGATCACTTTATTCACAAATTGTTTTCCTTGAAAAATTGTTATGTTCAATGGGAAACCAAATCTAATGATGATATTATGATAGTGAAATTTTGCAACAATGAATGTGGTATAATCTTTGTTAGGTTTGGCTTCTACCCATTTTGTGAAGTAATTGATACTAATGATGATGAATCAAGCCTTAGAGATATTTGTTAGAGGGTTTATGGATCTTATGAAATTAATAACCTATTTTTTAAAAGGGGACTAGACTAAAAATGGTCAAAGGGGTATTCCATCCATAGGGGTGAGTTGGCTTGTCTTCTAATAGATATTTTAGTTCTTGGTATACCATTTAGCATCTTTATATAATGTAGGCCACTAAATATTGGCTAGGAGAAACTTTGTAGTTGTGGATTCTTTGTAGTTATGCCCTCTGGATATTTCTTCATGTGTTTACCCTTAATACATCATCTCCCTCATGTTCATATACCACTCTTTGAAGAATTTCATCTCTTCCTTTCTTGTACAAGAATCCTTCTATCATTGTAAATTGAAGTGACATCCACAATAAGAGTTTTTTTTTTTATACCATCATATTAATAGGTGTTTGCTAGTAGAGAGAAGTGTAACTACATCATGGAACTCTTATAGTACTATAGTAATTTGGAATTTTCTAGGCAAATCTTCTTCAACCCCATCCAATTCTTCTCACTTGTCATTTCAAGATATGTAATTTGAACCATGATTATTCTTGTTGGGTTTGACCATGAAATTGAAATCAATTGAATTTTTGGAATAATAGAAACTATTGACAAATTCTCCCTTAGATTGTTGGTTTATTCAATAAATTTTTTTAAAGGTTTTTGATTTGTGTAGAAGGTTAAAGGTATGAAAAATAGGAAATGATGAAATTTATGAAATATGTATAGGATAGCTAGGGCTTGTATTTCTATGGTTGTATATTTTTTCCTTCCTAGGAGAACTTATGACTAACGAAGGAAATTGGATGATCTTTATTGCCATGAGTTTGTGCAACCACTCCTCCTATAGCTTTACCAAAGACATCTACATGGATATGGAAGGGGATTGTCTAGTCTAGGAATATTAGGATAGGGACCTCCATTATCTTTTGTTTTAAAGTGTCAAAAGATTGTTGGTATTGTTCAATCCAATTGATGGATTTATTGGTCTTTTTCCTTTAGGGTTATTCTAGTGGGGCTACTAAGGTGGCATATTCTTTAATAAACTTCTAATGGTAATCGATGTATCCTATAAATTACTTAACCTCCAAGTTTTGTTGGGTGGTGGTAATGCCATTATTAAATTATTTTTTATAGGATTTACCATGAGTCCTTTCTAAATAAAAATGACCTAGAAGTGTACCAAAAGCTATCACAAATATGCATTTCTTAATATTTAGTGAGATTTGCATAGTTTTGTATCCAACATTGCGTAGGGGGATTGAATATGATTATTTATTAGTTTATATATTATCCAATCATTTAAGTATATTTCTAATAAAACATGGATTA
Organism: Cryptomeria japonica; assembly: GCF_030272615.1. Taxonomy (NCBI): domain Eukaryota; kingdom Viridiplantae; phylum Streptophyta; class Pinopsida; order Cupressales; family Cupressaceae; genus Cryptomeria; species Cryptomeria japonica. The sequence goes on from NC_081405.1 coordinate 221,438,296, forward strand.
ATTCCTTAAATGTGTTCACCATTATTCTACCGAATAATACCAGAGCATTCTTCAAACTAAAAGGTATGAATTTATACATGAAATAACCTCGTTCAGTAGAAAATGTGATTTTTTGTTGATCTTCCTCTTTGATCCAAACCTGATGATATCTAGAGCAGCCATTGGTGAATGAATAGATCTCCCTTATTATGACATATTTTAAGATCTTTTTTGTAAATAGTGTTGGGAAGGCATCATTAAAGCAAACTTTGTTTAATTCTGGAAAGTGCACATAAATTCTAATTATTCGTATCTTCTTGTTCTAAACTACTATAGGACTAATCCATTATGAGTTGTCAATTGGTTTTATGATTCCAATCACCAACATTGTATCCAATTTTGTCTTCACCCTCCTTTTCATTTTAGGATTGAGTCGCTAAAGTCTTTTCTTCTATGCTTTTGTGCCTTCCTTTAGTTTTAATTTCATTAATCATACCTCTTCATTTAATGACCACTACAACTACAAGTTCATCCCAATAATCCCCAACTTTTGCAAGTTTTGGATTGTCAATAGAAGCTTCATTATCTTCCCTAAGTTTATGGGGTTGATTGTAGTAGTGCTACTATGAATCTTTATGTAGTTGTAATTCATGTTCACCTTGTACCACCTCTATGTTATTTTAATGATTTGGATCTTCCCCTTCTTTATGTAGTAACACCTATTTTCCACCATATGTATTTTTTTGTCCATCCACTCTATCTATTTACATATACCTTGACTTTGATATGGAGTATTTTAGTGATGTGGTAGATGAATTATGCTCATGTCTAGTTCGAAGATGAGGTCTTTTATCCTATTTAATGCAACACAAATTTTACTTTTTTATCCTTAAAAGAGAATATTTAGATAAAATACTTTTGAATCTCATCCCAATCTTAAGTCTTTTCCCTTGTCTCTTGGTGTATGTGTCATGTTTGTGTTGAATATCTAGGCAACTAAGAGAGGGTGAACCATTTAATAACCTAAGCTAATTTATTTTTCTTTTCATAACCAGACCCAAGCCAATATAATTAATTAACACATATATAATCATAATCACACAATGAACACCAGATACGATGCAGATAACCCAAGAAGGGAAAAACCAAGGAGAATATTAGTTCTCAATATAAACCACTAGTTAAGGTGATTTTCACAAAGGGTGGCTCACTGCTAGAATGCTCATTGTAGGTGGGCTCACTACCAAAGATTGAAAGAATCCACCACTGAAACACAATCTGTAAAACTGGACTACTTTTGTTGCCTCAATGCCAACACACACTCACATGTCACAAATAGTTAGAAATTTCCTTTCCAATCTTGCATATTTTTAAAACAATGTCACACATTTTCTATCTTTCAACTCTTTAGATCATTCTCATATATATATATTGTCTCAGGGAATCATAATCTTCCAAGTCGGCCAGGACAAAGATCTAAAATAGGTCAACACTAAACATTCAGGTGGTGGGAAGGAATGAGAAGTAGACCATACCACAACACATCAATGGTTGGATCAACAAGTTAAATTCTGAACCCAAAATATGACTTCACACACTACTCCAAAAAGCCACCACACATCCTCGAATCCCAGACTTAATCCGGACCCAAATATCATTGCCCAAAATACCAGAAATAAGAATAGGACCAAGATACACATGAGTTCCATCAATCAACACCATATCTGATAACCAAAAATATCTAGATCACCAACAACGGATCTGATTCATCAACACATCTTTTGGAGAACCAAGGATTATGGGAACACATATTCCATATCAGCAACACTAAGAACAATAGAGACATTAATGAAAACCATTATGTTGACATCAATGAAATCCACTTAACATAATCATCATCACATCTGCAACAATCTCACCCTTTGTCATTGATGGAAACATCCATCAACAATGAACACAGTCAAACATATAACACTCTCTGCACAACTAACTAAAACTCTCTAGATCTCTCCCCTTTTGACATCAAGGACAAAGGTGGGCATAACTCCCCCTAAGAAACTCACTCCTACTCCCTCTAAGAGGAAGTGCCCAAGTATTATTCTAGATAGAAATATGCAAGCTGCTCACTGGACCAATGCATATCTAAATGCACATTACTTCAAACTGGAAAGGGGTAATACCCCTAAATTATGCCAAAGATACTCAAAAATATCTTTAAATAATGCCTTTGTGAAGATATATGTAATTTTCTCTTTTGTAGGTACATACTCAAGCTTTACTTCATTTTCCAACACCTTTTCCCTCAAGAAGTATACCGAATGGATATATTCTTTGTTTTGGAATCTTGTACTGAATTCTTAGAAATGTTTATTGCATTGGTATTATCAAACATGATAGAGATGGGCTCATTTAATGTTACACCAATATCCTTCAAATTTTACTTCATCCATAGAATCCATGTGCAACATGAAGATGCTGCAATATATTCCCCTTCAACTGTAGATAAAGAGACAAAATCTTGCTTCTTGCTTGACCAAGCCACTAACTAGGAGTTGACAAAGAATGATCCACCACTTGTAATTTTCCTATCATCAAGACTTCCAGTCCTATCTGCATCAGTATAAGATGTCAAAGTCAAATTTGAACTTCTAGGGTACCACAAACCAAACTCTTATATTCCTTTTAGATATATAAAAATTATGTTTACAGCCACAACATTTGATTCTTTCGATTCTTGCTAAAATATAGCCACCAAACAAATTGCATACATGATATCTCACCTGGTAGAAGTCAAATACAATAGTCCTCCAATCATTGATTTGTACTTGTATTTTCTTTAGGGGACTTATCATCTTCTTCCAACTTGCATCTCATGGCCATAGGTGTACACACCGGTTTGGAGTTCTCTAATCCAAACTTCTTCAAAAATTCTTTAATGTATTTACTCTGAGAAATGAAAATTACTTTATCATTTTAATTAAGTTGCAAACCAAGGAAGAAATTTAACTCACCAATCATGGACATCTCAAATTACTTATGCTTCTCATTAGAAAATTTTCTATACATACCTTCATTTCCTCCAAAAATTATATCATCAACATACACTACAACAATTAAGATTTTACCTAAATTAGTTCTAAAATATAAATTGTTGTCAATCAAACCCTTTTGAAATCCTTGATCGATAAAATACTTGTCTAGCCTTCCATACCAAGCTCTAGGTGCTTGTTTTAATCATGCAGGGCTTTCTTCAATCTGAAAATAATATTCAGATCATCTTTCAACTTGAATACATTTGGTTGTTCAATGTAAACCTCTTTTTTTAACTCTCCATTTAGAAATTTTGATTTTACATCCATCTGATAAACCTTGAAATCCCTAAAGGCTGCAAAAGCCAAAAACATATTGATTGCCTCCATCCAAGCAACCAGTGCATATGTCTCCTCAAAATTAATACTTTCAATTTGAGTATAACCTTTGCAAACCAACCTTGATTTATTTGTCATAACCTTTCCATCTTCATCCAGCTTGTTTTGGAATACCCATTTAGTTTCAATCACATTCTTATATGCTAGTTTGTTAACTAATTCTGATGTCTGATTCATTTTAATCTAATGCAACTCTTCTCTCATTGCTTTCATCCAATTCTGATCATTGCAATCTTCTTCTACTATCTTTGGTTCAATTTCTAATAGAAAACATAACAAAACTTGTTATTGAGTTGCTTTGCTTCTTGTGATGATACCTTTTTTCTTATCTCCAATATCTGATCTACTGAGTGATTCTTCTAAACATCTCTTGGGGTATTAGATGTAGATGTCAGAACTTCCTTTTCTTATTTTTCTTATTCTCCTTCTCTAATTTTCTCTTCCCTCTTTCTATTAGAAGATTAATTAGACTCATATCCTACCAACTTGTCAAACTCTTTAGAAGTGTCTTCATCAACCTTCACATTTACACTTTCAACAATTTTATTTAGCCTTTTGTTGTAACACTGATATGCCTTCATCAGCTCTGTTGTCTCTAGATGTAGAAGTTTCTTCCAAATACCTTGAAATATTTTACTCTAGGATTTCTTCCATGCCATAACTCATAAGATATCTTTCCATGCCTTTTCTGGTATAGAATTTTGTTGAGAGTGTAGACTACAGTATGAATTGCTTCTCTTTGATAAACTTCTAGGAGTTCTACTCCTTTAATCATTCTTTCTACTATACTATTCTATTGTGGTATTCTCAGGGTAGACAATTGTCTTCTAATACTATGCTTCTCACAAAGATTGTTAAACTCATTAGAAGTAAACTCTCCTCCTGTGTCAGACCTTAAGCACTTAATCTTTCTGTCAACTTCATTCTTGAATTTAGCCTTGAATATCTTGAACTTATCTAATGCTTCTAACTTCTCTCTCAAAAATGCAACCAATGAAATTCTAGAATTATCATCAATTTGTAACATGAAATACTTCCCACCTTGTATACTCCTTGTTTGGGTTAGTCCACATAGGTCTATATGCACTAAATCCAAAAATCTAATGGATGAATATTCATTTCCTCTATAAGTTCCTTTTGTTTGCTTACCTCGTTAAATCTCTCACTGCACTTGATGAATTGATTTTCACTAAGTTGTCAAAATTGATATGACATATTGTCTAGTACCAGATCCAACCAACATTGATTTAAGATAATAAGAAATGCTTTGTATCTCCTAGAAGATACATGTTTCCACCAATATTTTTCCCTACTGCAATAACAATTTTGGATTCTTTTTGGATCTCATAACCATGATTCTGAAAAATAACATTGTAACCATTTTCAAACATCTATCCAACATTCAAAATATTATGATGCAAACCCTTCACATAGTAAACATTTTTAGTGCCATACTTTCCATCAAAAGAAATAGAACCAATTCCCACAATTTGTGTTATCTAATCATCTCCGAACCTAACAAAACTACCATCATTTTTTTCATGTTTCACAACATCTTTTATCACTAGTCATATGATTTGAACATCCACTATCAATCAACCATTCATTTCTATCTCTTCTAGCATGTAAGGCAGTAGCAACAGTCTTAGGAATAACAATCTTAAGTATATCTCTTTCTACCAAAAACAAACAATCACCATCTTCATAATTTGATTCATCATTTAAAATTCCAACATCATCTTTGAAATAATAGGCTCTCTTATTGAATTTTTCTTTACCTTATCCATATTTTTGTCTTAAATTATTTTTCAGACACCTAGTAGCAATATGACCAATCTTTCCACATCTAAAGAATTTAAGAGGCAACATACCTTTGTATTTGTTGATGCCTTTCTTCAATCTCCTTACAGAGTTTTCTTCCATCTCATATGAACTTTGATCTTCTGGATCTTCCTCAGATGCTTTAAAGGCAAACTCAATCTTAGCTTTGTCTTTTCCAAACTTCCTTATCTCAAATGTTGATTGAGTACTACCATAAAGCTTCTCTCTACTGAGCTTCTTCAGATTGTAGGTTTCTTCAATAACTGAGATCTTGTCATTGTAATTTTTTGGTAGGGACATCAAAATCTTCTCAATTATGTCTTCATCTAACAAAGTGCCACCAAGTTCTCTGATTTCATTTACCACACTATCAACCTTTTGAAATAGCTAGTTATTTTCTATCCTTCCATTTTCAAGTTCTCATATGCACACTTAGCTTTAGCTTCTTTGATAATTTCACTCTATCATTTCCTTCATAGATATCTCTCAACTTTTCTAAAACCTCATAAGCAGTATTCAATGAAATAACCCTTTTTAATTTAGTCTTAGATAAATCACTAAAGATAGCATACCTCACCTTTTCATTCTCTTCATAAGCTTGAATCTTGTCAAGAGTGGTAAGACCATTCGTTGGTTCAACTTACTTAGTTTCCACTATTTTCCAAGTGTTGTATCCCAAATAGATCAGGTAACCTCTCATCTTCACTTTCCAAAAACTATGATCAGATCCTTTAAAGATAAGAATAGTCAATTTATGTGCCATTAGATGAGGATCTACCTCAAGAGGTTAAGCTCTTCTCCAAGGAACCAAAGCTTTGATACCAGTTGTTGAATATCCAGGAAACTAAGGGGGGGTAAATTAGTTGATAACCAAAGATAAATTCTTTTATTCTTTTCACATCTAGACCCAAACCAACAAAATTAATTAACACAAATATAGCATGATATCATAATCACACAAGAGATCACAAAATGAACACCAGATATGACATGGAAAACCCAAGAAGGTAAAAACCATGGATAATGTTAGTTCTCAATATAAAACATAGGTTAAGGTGATTTTTACAAAGGGTGGCTCACTTCCAGAATGCTCATTGTAGGTGGGTTCACTACCTAGAGAAAGGCTCACTACCGAAGAAAGAAAGAAAGAAAGAATCTACCACTGAAACACAATCTGCAAAATCGAACTTCTTTCGGTGCCTCAATGCCAACACAAAATCACATATCACCAATAGTTAGTTCTTTTCTTTCCAATATCGCATATATTCAAAACAATGTCACACTTTTTTTATCTCTCAACTCATCAAATCATTCTCATATATATACTATCTCCAAGGAGCATAATCTTCCAATTCAACCAAGACAAAGATCCAAAATAGGTCAACACTAAACATTCTGGTGGTGGAAAGGAATGAGAAGTAGACCATACCACAATGCACATCAACACTCAGATCGATATGTTAAATTTCAGACCCAAAATATGACTTCACATGCTACACCAAAAAGATGCTACACATCCTTGAATTTTGAACTTGATTTGGACCTAAATATCATTGCCCAAAATACCAAAAATAAGAATATGACCAATATATGCATGAATACCATCGATCAGCACTATATATGATAAACAGAAATATCCAGATCACCAACACTAAGAACAACAAAGACATTAATGACAACCATTATGCTGATATCAATGACAACCACTCAATATCATCATCATCAAATCTACAATAGTTTGTACTATTGATATTAGGGTTTGGTTGAAAATTTAGATGTATAATTAATGGTCATATTCTCTACTTGTAGGTGGTTCTCCAAGGTAATTGAACCCTTGAATTTTGGAATGATACCATAATCTCCTCCTTTCATGTATCAAAGTTTGATCAAACTTTTGAAAGTGTGCCTTTGTGTGTGTTCCACCAACATGCAACATTACAAGTTAAGTTCTATTTTAGTCTTGAAATCTACATATTTTCATATTGAAAGGTTTGTTCCATATCTAGTATGTACTCATTTACATTACCAACACTTGAAAATTTAGGAAGTTTAATATGTGATATAGCCCTTTGAATATGATTTACATGTTTCATATCTCCTTTCGTTGTGGATTGGTACTTCTATAATTTATGTTTTGAACGAATTTGTATTATAACACACTTTTGAATCCAAACACATTGTGGGTGGATGTTGTGGTTGTTTTGTGTAAGTTATGATAGGCCTGTTATAGATTCAATATATCAATCTTGAATTGTTGTCTTCATTTTTGTACTTACCAACATCATCTACATAAGTTATATCTTCATTATCTCTTAAGGGGATGTGTAACACCCTATTATCATCTGCAAAGAAAATGTCCTTCGTCCTTGAGTCTACAATGCCATTGGAATTTACAAACCAATTTATCCTAGTAGTGTCCTTCATGTCCTAAATGGTTCCTTCATCTCTACCACCTCAAAATCTAATAGTTGTTTTGGGCCATGTATGTGCACTTCTACATTCTTTCATGGGCCTAATTTATCTATTATTGATCCATCTACTAGATTTATATTAAATGGTGTTTTTACCAACTTGGGTCAACCTACTCTTTCCCAAGCGATTACCTAAATGATATTTATATCTTCACCCAAGTTGACCATAACATATTTCACCCTTACATTATTCAGTTGTACAATGATCAACATAGATCCATTTTTCTAATTTTAGTGTTTTGTGATTTTGTTAATTTGTGGTTTCTTTTATTTGTTCTATTATTTTCCCAATTGTTTGAAATTTACCAACAAATCTTTTTTTTGAGATAGAGAGGCTAAGCTCTTTAGCATGTGTATCTCTTTAAAAAAAATAAAGCTACAACTTTAGTTTGCTACTATATTACTATCTATTTATAATTTTCCACTACTTTGTCACGTTGTTGTTTATTAGACCAGAAGTAACCATGCTCATATATTTCTAAACCAAACTCTTCACGAATTTCTTAATTAATATTTTTCTTATTTCTCATGGTATTTGTCCCTTGATAGGTTAATACCACAACTTTGTCCTTTTTGCTATTTGATTTCTTATTTTTGGGTTCCTCATTCAATGTTATTCTCCAAATTATTGCTCATTTGATGTATCTAATGACCAATTATCTATCTTCTAACATCCCCTCATTAAATTATTTAGATTACCCTTTCTTTTGTATTCCTTTATAAGTCATCAATCCTAGAATGTGGTGATGCACTTTGGAAAATATTGTTGTTCCCTCTTGCATTTGAATAAATCATGAGTTTCATCACCATATAGTGCACAACTATTCTTCTTCTCAAACTATCATTCTATTGCAAAGTGATCAATTATATCACATTTAGAGAAATTTGCATAGACTCTGTAGTGATAACCCCTTCCATGTCCTCTTCCTCCTCTAAAAATTGAATTATCTATGATCTTTTGCATAGTTCTATGAATGGTTATTTTGTAGTACATAAGAATTCCTCTTATTTCTTCATGGAGGTTGTCTATGTCCTCCAGTATTAGCATATAGGATTCACTCAACAAGTCCTTTAACACAGGCTATGTTCCTATTGTAGACACCTAAAAATGTCTCATTAATTCTACACTAATTATTCATCTATTTAATTAAGTAATTCTTTAATTATTTGATTAAACTAACTATTTCTTCTAATCATCGCCCTTCAACACTTCTAATTATTCTATTTCTATTCTCAAATCATTTTAATCAACTAACCCTATCTCAATTATTAATTAAATATCAATTATTTAATTAATTATGATTTATTCCTTAGTTAAATGATCTTTATAATTTAATTAATTCAATCTATAATGTCTAAATAATTTCATTTAAATTATTTAAATTAATTAACTTATTCCTCAAATTCCCCAAATTCAAATTCCAATTAATTCCTTCTAATTTCATTTCATTTCTCCCAAATTCGAATTTCATATCATTTCATCTAATTTTGTATTTTCAAATTCACATTTTGTCCAAATCTGAATTTCATTTAATTTCATGTGCATTTCAGCATTTGAATGACCAAATTCAAATTCAATTTCAAATTCCTACAACACATGCTAAATCTTAACCGATTGATCAAATCAGTTAACTCATTAATCATCCTTTTTAACTCAAAATCAATTTAGTTATCTCCCCAATCTATTCAGTTCACTAATCAATCAAGTGAGTTGACTAATCAATCAATGGAGTTCACTCTTCAATCAATCCAGTTGACTACTCAATCAATTGAGTTGACTGATCAATCTAAATCAGTTATCTATCAATCAACAGTTGATTTCTATTTCTCACCCCCTTTTGTGTTGAAAATCTATAAATTCAACCTCTTTGCTCAATTCAATCTAGCTTTTTCTAAAATCACAGTCTTCAAAACATTTGTATATAGGAAATTGGTGCAATACCTGAGAGCCATCAACCATGCAAGTTGGAGAAGAACAATGGAAGCACAAGTGGAGAATACAAATTTTTAATTAGTTTAATCTTCTTATTTCCTTCATTTATTTCATTGAATTATGTTTAGAATCGGTTTAATTAGTTAAGGATTCTTGTGATTCGTCCTTTTAGTCTAATTAGCCTCAGATTCCTGATGGTTTCAAGTACGATGACATTTGGTGAACCTGACATGAATCACTTTGAACTTTGATTTTTGTTTTGACATGTTTTCCAGATCCGCACGGACACATAAAATTGGATGTCGTAATTGCATACGTAGAAATTCACAATTTCTCATATCATATTGCAATCACCCTGACAGCATGTCACAATTGATCAGATAGGATGTCGACATTGCCTAAATACATCGCAATTTTCCTAAAAGATTGATAATTAAAAAATTATGGTGTCATTTTTACATGATTTTGTATTGCGAATCTAACCCTAAATTTTTATTGAATTCAAGAAAATTTGATTTCTGCATATAAAATGTTTCTAATTCAATGGCAGGAAAGGTGACATTCCTAATTTCAGGTGCAAGGAAGGAAAAGAAAAATAGGAGACAATAAAAAGCTTATCGGAAACTTCTAAAGGCTGAAAAGGAGCTCCATGAAATCGAAGAAAGAGAGGAGATCGCTTAGTATCACATAATCATGCATCACTTTCTAACCAAGTACAAGTTCTTTGATGAAATTGATGTGTTGGCTTGTGTAGTGTGGAACAAAATCCTTGTAGAATAACTCTTCTATCTTCTGTCGTTTCCTTCTATTTTTCTGTTAAAAGTCCGAAAAAAATTAAAAAAAAATAAAATAAAAAAAATTCAAAATAAAAATTTTCAGAAATCGCAATTGCTATCACATCATATCGCAATTGATCAGTCATCATGTCACAATTACTTACACTGTAATTCACAATTGATGGTTCATCATGTTGCATTTGATATGATATCAGTTTGCATTTGATTAGTAGGTTAGTCGCATTTGAGAGGTTTAGTTTTGTCATGCCCAAAATTTAGGGCAAAAACGGAACAAAATTTTATTTTTTTTAAAACATACTAATTAATTAACAAGTTCACTCACACGACAAGCGTTAAAGAAATTTCCATAATTAAATTCGAGCTAGTTCTGAGATGAACCAAGCATCGATAGATTGTTAAATATTATTTGTGGAAGACTAACTGGTTTAATTTTATCTCCACGAGATGCTTAATCATTAGGTTTATTAAATCAATCAAGCTAAAGGAATAGGAGAGGAAAAATTAATTTAATCTCCAATATGACTATATAGTCTAATCAGCCATTTTTTAAATTTTAAATACTCTAATTAAATTACACGGGACAATATTAAGTATTTACTACATTAAATACATTTAAAATTATAAAAGCTAGGCTTACTTCTGATAATTTATTTATTCCACTTTTCTTCTACTTCTTATGAGTATTCATACGGAGGTATTTAACTATTTAAAAAAAAACTCCATTAAATACTTTTAAATATTTTAAACTTTATTATATACTTACCCCAATTTATAACCAGAATATATATTTATATATATATATATATATATATATATATATATATATTTAAATATATATATTTAAATATATTATATATATATATATATATAAATATTATATTTTAATCCTTTTACCCTAGCCCTACCCGGGCTAGGGTTTAATTCTTTTTTTTTTTAAAACACTGTGAATTCCTTTTAGCAGGGCCGAAACCCCATGGCGGCCTTTTTTTTTATTGCAAGTCGTTGAAGGCGACGAGGAGGGCGATTGGAAGAGGGCCGAGACGCCACTGTGTGGGCGCACAGTGGGCACCGTGGCACCACTCAGTGTCCACATAGTGGGCGCCGCTAGCAGCTCCCCCACTGTGTGGCCACATAGTGGCGGTCGCGGTCGTCCACTGTGTGTCTACACAGTGGGAGCCGAAGCGGCTCCATTGTGTGTGCACACAGTGGGCGCCGTGCGGCCCTCACTGTGCGTACACACAGTGGGGTCCGCGTGGACCCAAAAATTTCCTTTTTTTTTTAATTTATTTATTTATTTTTTAAAATATATTATATATATATATTTTTATATATATATATATATATATTTATATATATATATATTTATATATATATATATATATATATATATTTATATATATATATATATTTATATAAATTTATAATCATAGTTATAAGGGTGAAAATATTCCAATATAAATATATATTTTAAAAAAAAAAAAAGATTTACATGCAACAATTTTAAACTAATATAACAAGGGAAAAGCATTAAGTTAATTCAGAATTATATATATATATATATATATATATATATATATATATATATATATATATATATAGGCTTTTAAATCAACACTAACTAAAAATAAAATTTAGAAATACATTTTAAGAAATACAATATACTCCTCTAGAATAAAAAGATTCATTGATTTTTCCTCTAATAAAATATTTACATAAAACATCTTTTTTTTCTTTAAAATACTTAAGATTTTTCAGCATAAATAAACTCCTATTTTGCCACAAGTAAAATATAGATAAAATTTAAATGAAATCTATTCTTTTTTTTCCATAATACAAAGAAGCTTTTGCATGCAACTCAAAATGACTTTTCTTTTTTCTAAAAATCAGAAGTAGAAATAAAACAAGCTTTTTTTTTTTTTTTTACAACTCTAAGATATTTTACAAATTTACAGGATGTTTCTTTGTATAGCTACAACAATAAAACTTCAAGTCTATTTTCAATAATTACAACTTGCTTCTCTTTTCTATGAATGAGGCATACTTCTATAACAAATTTAAACAAATATCTGCAACTGGATTTAAGTATCTTCAATAATAATCTTCTGTATCTTTTTCATGGTTCCTATTCTCTTTCTCCTGACTTTCCTGCATAATAGAAAAACACAAATATGACCATGGAGAGCTCACCTCCCAGCCTAGGCTAACTGGTAGCCACCCCCGAGCTCGGAGAACCAATTCCTAGATGGGTAACAAACAGGCAAACACATAGAAAGAAAATGCATACAGATTTTCCAGACACATTCCCAACTTGGCTTTCACAGCACCACACTTTGGTGATGAACATTTTCAAAGGGTGGTAGTGGACCAATACCCTGAGGAGAACTACAAGTATGAAATAAACAAGAAGCCACCTCATGGCACAATAATAATAGCAAGAATCTCAACCCCTTATTCCTTATGCCCCCCAAAGGCATTCTAGCCTTATATCCCTCCTTATGACCCCCATTGCACAAACAGGCCATGCAGCAAGGGTCACACAAAGATCCCTTGTGATCACTCTCAAAAGAGAGTCTCTCACTCGAGGGTTGTCACTGCTACCACCCTCAAGATCCTCTTCTCTCCCAAGAGTAAGAGGTCTTGAGAAAACTCCCAAAACACAAACAAATTATAATGCAAAAATACCAAAAGTTTTTCTAACATAAACTTTCAAGAACACAGATTTCTTACACCAACAAACTTCCAGACATAAACAAGAAGAAGACATTAAAATAATAACTGAAACCAACCTTAATCTGCCCAAAGGTATTATGATATTTGATGAAGAGCTGCCCAATCCACAAATCTCTTTCCTTCTACCCTTAATCAATTTTTCTATTCCATAACCTTATTTTCTTTGCAAATTTTCTTCTATCTCCAAAAATGGAGAGTGGGTGATTACCCTCCAATTCTCAAAAATCTTTCTTAAGAAGCTCACTCTCAAAGTTCTCACAGGTTTCTAAAAACCAAAAAGGAAGAAAGCAAAAATGCAAAAAGACTCTCATTCCAAAAGGAAAAATCTTGATTAGATTTAACTTCTAATTTTCAATTTTCGCTCAACTCAAAAAAGCCAATTTTTAAAGCGTTAAAAAGATCATTATAAAGTAGAAATTTGCCTAAAATTACCCCTAACCCCTAGGTATACCTTATGGGCTTTAGGAAACCCTATTAAACTACCCCTAGGTGTTCATTTAACCCATTTTAAACCCCTCTGAAGTTTATTTTCGGGTCAAACATAAGTTGACCACCCCAAATATTATATTCCCAAAGTATTTATGATAACACATTATTTTATTTAAGAAGAACTATAATTAATCACTTTCCCACCAAGAGACAAAATAAAACATTTAAATTTAAATCCACACGTGTCAAGCGACACAAATAAAACACTTTTACAAAAATAAAACCCGAAATTGTCTCTTGTGGTTTTTACACAATAAATTTAATTAACACTTAACACTCATGCAGCATATATTGTTACAAATAAAATACAACACAAACGGGGTGTTGTCTCTCCAAATAGACAAACCCTGGCTTACGAACATACATAAGTCTAGGTTTGATTCTCCGTAATTTTCCATGGTCACATGGTAAATTTCCTGTGCATCTCAATTTACACATTAGTACTTCCAAATATCCATATATAATATAATTCAATAATATAGCAATACACATCATTACTTGCATACAATTTTCATCTACACAGATTGAATACATCTTTTATCAAGCAATTTCACATAAGCAATTTCATCCCAATTCACATAAACTAAACATACATCATAGTTCTATATTCAGAGTAAAGTCCTGCAAATTCAATAACGACATCTATCATTGCAATATCATCCTATCTAACAATCATATAGTGTTCTATCTCATAAAGCATGTAAGTAAATCATCCAAATCATAGCAATGTTATCCAAATCCTGATATCATATAAGTTCTAAGTCTCAAAAAGCATCAAAATAAAGGTATCCATAATAGTCTAAATGCAAAATCCACTGAATGCCAGACTGAGTCGAGGTGAGGCCTCACAAGTTTTTTGTTTTCTATTTTATTAGAGTTCTGGTTTTTACCATAATACCTCTCTGTCTGTGAAAAGACATAACTCTATAACTTGCAAATTAGGCTGGATAGCCCACCGTGTGTTGTCTAACATTATTATTTTTCTGCAGGGGTAGCTTAGAAACAGTTATTTTTGGTGCTTTAATAAAGAACAAAACAACTTTCATCATTGCTATGTGTAAAGCGGAAAATCGATTGAACCCTAGTTGCTCTCCCCTCTTCCAACTCCAAGGAGAGAGAAGGGAGGTTACTAGGGTTGACGGTTTTCACTTAGGGGAGACTTTACATTCAAAAGAGGGGTTGAAACCCACAAGATCCAATCCCACACAATGCAAGATTGGATTCTAAATGAGTTTCAAGGGTTAAGACAGCAAGGCTACCCTCTTTTGTAAAGAATGTGCATAGAATGATCAAGCTAGGAATGCATGAAAAGTGAGAAAGATTCACTTATAAACTGATATAGGGATATAGGATGAAGCTGCGGACCTAGAATTAGCTATAAAATGTCAATACGGTGTTGTCCTGCAAATTTGAGCAAAAGTTGACGGGATGATGGCGTCCGGCGTGCACACGGTCCTCCGAAAAATCCGCGAAACGAAGGGGGATCTGTTCGTCTCTGCACAAGGATTCCAGATCTTCAATTTCAGCCGCGTACCTGCAACCTACACACAGAAAAGCAAAGACGATTGGGGGGTTAGGGATTAGGGGCTTGCCCTTAGGTCAAACCCCAGTTTTGGAATTAACCAAGAATGAGAAATGCTGTAAATGTAAATGATTGTAATGTAAAACAAGTACTAATACCTTGTTGTAAGGATGTTTGTATCCTTATGTGCGAAGGTATAGATGTTGTTGTTTGTTGTATGTTGTATGTTGTATGTTGTAATATATGATCTCCTCTTCAATGGTTAAATCCTTGTCTTGAATGCAACACTTAGCCTTGAATGGAGACTTAGAATGATCAATTGCTTGAAGGAATGTTTGAATGCTTGAATGCTTGAATGTTTGAATATCGTTTCCATGCTTGTACACATATGTCCTTCTTACCCAAATGGGAGAGGAAAATGTAGTTTATATACTTGTCAATTAGGGTTAAAAGACTGATTTTCTCGACCTTAGGCCGACCAGGAAATGATATTTTCCATTTTGCAAACAAAAAGACCCGAAGTCCCATAGGAGACTGGGCCCAAAATAGGGCCAGGGACTAGGGCGCTGGGCGCCATGGTCCTGGGGGACCAGGGTGCTGGGCGCTCTGGTCCCACCTCCTAAGACAGCAGGGTGCAAGGAGGATCAGGCCAGGGTGCTGGAAAAATGCAGTTTTTGGTGTTGTGGACAAGTTTCGGGGTCTCCATTCAGGTTTAGTGTTGCGTTGCCATCGTGAAGACCCAAATGCGGTCGAAATTGCAAGTGTTGCAATTTTAGGACGCTACACTATGCTAGTTAAAATGAACACCATGTCTGTGTGGAGCAACATCTCCACTTAGAATAAAAAATCATTACAATGAAGAGATAAAAAGAACCTTGTCTTTTGTGTCTTCTAAGGGATAGGTATTATGCTCTCCCCTTAAATGAGTGATCAGAAAACTAGACTCTCTTTTTTAATATTTTTCTTTATTTTATGCAATTAAATACTTTAGAAGGCCTACCCTCCCGAGTTGCCCTTAGGGCATCATTAAGGCCGATGAGAGGGGAACGACCTAAGTGGCCAATGGCTAAAGCCAAATAATCCAAGCCACTATAATCAAATGCGTATGTGATGAAAATCATGTGCGACGAGTGTTACATGTTGTCACAACTACATTATGCCTCCCTCAGTGCCTATACGGTGCGTTAAAATCTGTAGATGTAACCTCTACAGACTGGGAGACCTCCCTCAATGGAGTGTAAAACGCTGTTGATTGTGACCAATTGAACGGAACCCTATCTCAACACCTTAGAAATTAGAAGCCAAGATGAGTCAGTAACCAAACACTTGTTTTATCACAGTGCAAGGGTAGGGAAGAATCTGCCCCAAGACACTCACCATAAATCTCCTAGGATAACAGACCAATTGAGGAGCAATCTTCTTTGGTCTAATTTCCGAAAAAAGGCAAAAAAAGGGGCACACCCTAGGGTGTGACATGGCTATTTGAGCTGACAGAGTATCAAGATGTGGGTTGTGATAATATTTGTGACCTTTTGACATTAGGAGAGTCTATCTAATATCGAATTGCCCAAATACAACGAAAACAAAATGGGGTCTTGAAAAAGATTCCAACATTCATGGAAATTTAAAAAACTTTCCTAAATAATTGCTATATTCATGGTTTTATTCTTTTTGATGTGACTGTTGTTCTCTTTGTTATACTTCAACAAATTCAAAACATTGCAAGATTCAAATCAAAGCAAATTCAAGAGTTTCAATGTTCAACAAGGTCAAAAACTTCAACAAGAAAAACAAGTGCCAACAACAAAACCAACGTCAAAATCAAACCTTTTTTCACAAATTCAAATATGATGAAAATGTTACTTTCAAGTGATCATAGGTCCTAGGTATTGAATTCATGTAGAATTCCCATTAGAAGTCATTGCACAAAGTCCTCACATAATTCATTTCACCAAAAGTACCTTAAGAAGTGTCATGTCAGATTATAGGAGTCATACCTAAGTCCATGGGTATTAGAGGAGATGGAGACCCATTTGAACAACCAAATCTTGGACCAAACACTGAACAATTACAAATAATTGATGGTTTAGATAACCTCTCTTGGGAGTTAAGACTCAATCGTGTCCAATATGACACAGTTGAGGCCATCATAGATAATGAAATCCAAAAGTCTATTCGCCTTGATGAGAAACTAAGGAAAAAGATACAAAGAGCAGCTCAAAAAGAAGCCATTAGACAATTGGTAGAGAAAACCATAGCAACATTCCTCAAACCTTGTTAGAAAAAGAAAAAGTTTCCATCATCTTAGGTATCACTTATTCATTCTTAGAGTCTGCATTTTATACATATTAATATTCAAATGCATGGGTCTAAAAGAAAATGAACAATTCCCATTTGAACAACCAAATCTTGGGGCAAACAACACTCAATTAGAAATAATTGACAGTTTAAATACCCTTGCTAAGGAATTAATAATTGATCAAAACCAATATGACATAGTCTAGGCTGTCATAGATGAAGAAGTTTGAAAATCAGTATAGATAGACATAGACCTAGAAAACTAAATTAAAGAAGAGGAAGAATTTGAAGCTTTCAGGCAATACGCTGAAAATCTTATGTTCGAATTTTGAAATCCTAGATAGCAAGTCATCATCATAGATCATGTTGTCTACATTTTAGGGTGTCATAGAAGCATATTTAGTTGCATTTAACCAAGTCTTTCATACACATCTTAGAGAGTCAATATCACTTTGAAGCAATGTTCATGCCATTAACACATGCTCAAAAGGCAAAAAATCAAATGGATCCTAACAAAAACCCCTTGGTCAACCCAACATGGAATATGGATCTACCCACACTATAACAAACACAGGGTTACACACTTGCAAAAATGTCAACAAACCCAAACAAGATGTCTTCCCTTGATGAAATACGACATAATTTGACAAAGGAAGAGCTCAAAGCAGCCCAACAAGAACCTGCAACATTAATGATCCTCAACGCTCTCATTAATAGCAATAGAAATAGGTACCTCACTCTCTTAGTACAAAATGGGGCCAAACTACCACTAGGGGTAGATATTTCAACAATACTACCACAAGGTATGACATTAAGCCAGAATATACCTCAAATACCCGTTACAACGTAGACACAAGAAACAATTACTACAACAACACAAGGTATATCTCAAAATGTAAATATAGCTACAACCTCAATACAATCAACAGTGACACCACCAAGTGCCAATCTTACAACATGGGCAACACCAAATATGACTACAACCTCAATACAATCAACGGTGACACCACCGAGTGCCAATCTTACAACATGGACAATGCCAAATATGACACTACAAGCTCCAATATCTCACACCACTACCTTGGCAAATATAACTCAACCAACAGTCTTAATTGGTTCCTCCTACAATAGTCAAAATGAGAATCTAGCGATAACAAGCTTAGCTCAGCCAAATGCTACTTCGTAATTTGCATACTTCACACCACCTACTGGGATTTATGGGACATAGTTACTTGGTTTATCTACATTTCAACAAGCTCAAAGGTACTCAAATACTATTCCTTTTGTAGGCAAAATTCATCAAGTCAACACACCAATAACCCAAACAGAACTTCTGACTCAACAAATGGAGAACCTACAAAAGTAAATGGCTAGTATACAAGCAGGGAATGATAAAAAGAGCTATAGCATGGAATATCTTTGTCCTTATCCTTTTGACAGAAAATTATACATGCCACCTTTTCCCCCACATTTTGAAACACCAAAATTTGACAAATATAGAGGGAAAGGAGATCCTTGAGATCATATAAGAGAATTATTTATGGCATGCATTGAAGTAGCTCACAATGATACATATTTGATGAGATTATTTTGAAAGAGTGTGGGAGGGACACCACTAGAATGGTTTTCGCACCTTCCACCAAAAATTAATTCATGGGGAGAATTAGCTGAGTTATTTATATCCAACTTTTCCTTCAACATAGACAATCCAATCACATTAATGGATTAATGTGCAATGAAAGAAAAAGAAGGTGAGAATTTCGCTACATTCTTACAAAGATGGAGAGGCCTATATCGTAGATGCCTCAGTCACATCCCTAAAGCGGAACAAGTAGACATTTTTAATGAAAATATTGTGCCTTTGATTAAATATCCATTACAAATGCAATGCCTGAATAATTTCAAAGACATAACAGAAAAAGGCATCAAATGTGAGAAAGGCCTATTAGAACAAGGGATATTGAAACACTAAAAGGATAGTGGACCAACCATCAGTACAAGCAATGAAAGATCAAAATTTTGGTCTAGAAACAAAAATGTCACAAACGATAGAGTTGTTGATGCACGTATTATGAATAGAGTTCAACCAACAATATCTTTACAAGGACCAACTAATAAGAACCAGTCTCAGATAAATGACACCAATATGCTATAGTCAAATAATCCAAGGCCTCCAAGGATAGGTGCACCTAGAAGGAACTTCACACCCCTTGGAGAACCTATTGAATCGGCAATGAAGAAGTTGATACAGAGCAATACTATAACTTTACCAAAAGCTAGGCCATATGAACCAGGTCAATTTAAGCCTGCTAGGTGGAATGACAATGACTTTTGTGAATATCACCATAATAAGGGTCACAAGACAACAACCTGCTACAAATTGAAGAACCTCATCCAAGATCTCATAGATCAAGGTGAGATTACAGTGGATAATAAAGAAACAAATATAAATCATACCATTTTCAAAGATCCTTTTGTCAAATATGACAAGGGAAATGCTTCCAGTTCTAATGCACAAGACAATACTACCAATTATACCAATATAGAATTTAACTATATCACTAACACACTAAGTGAAGGACATGAAATGGTAGCTACAATCACAGTGAATCCTAGAAGTAGAGATTGTGTTGTCATTACAAGAACATCGAAAGTAACATTATAAGGAGTACCATCAAACCAGCCTTCAATAACTAGCAACTATAATATGGTGGATCAATTGAAGAGAACTCCAGCCCAAATTTCATTATTTGAGTTATTGCACATATCACCAGCCCATAAAGAAGTCTTAGATAAAGCCTTACAAGATTCAGTTGTTGCTAGGGACATTGATGAGAACACATTTCAATCAATGGTGGGAAACTTGTTAGCCTCAAAGGTCACATTCATTGAATAGGATGTTCCTGCAAACTGACTCATGCATAATGATCCATTGCACTTAGAAGCTTTCATTGACCAAAAAAAGGTTCAAAGAGTAATAATAGATGGTGGTGCAGGCCTCAACATTTGCACTCTACATTTGATCAAGGCTCTAGGATATTTTGAACATTATATTCACTCTACTAAGAGAATCAATATAAAAACCTATGATGATGAGGAACACCCTTCCAAATGTATGGTGACTTTACCAGTACAAGTGAGACCGGCTACAACAAATATTACCTTCCAAGTACTAGATAGAGAACTGGGGTAAAATATTTTGTTAGGTTTCCCATAGATACATACAATGCAAGCAGAACCATCAACCTTTCACCAATGTGTAAAGTTCCCTTACAATGGTATAGAGATCATTGTCCATGGTGACCTGAACCATTTCCAACATTGTAATCATTTAAGGGAAAGCTCAGACAATCAGGTACCAAACAATCAAGAAGATCATATTCATCTACAAATGGAATCATTATCAATTAAAGAAACAGAGAAAAATACAACAACTACATCTTCTTTGCATATTAAAGAAGTTGGTTGTGGAGAATATTCCATTTCAAGCACATTAGATGACAAACAATCATCATTTTCTCCAAGGTCCTTTGGGAAGCCTCAGAACACAACAATGAAGAAAGATAAAGGCAAAGAAATAGTAAAATATTCAGATTCTTGTTCCTTCATTAGATGGGGAGATCTACAAGAAGAATCTCTACATGAAGATATTAATCACTAGATATATAGAGAGGAGGATGACATGGTAGTACCTAGGATACCTCTACATCAATATGGAAATGGCTTCA
Organism: Cryptomeria japonica; assembly: GCF_030272615.1. Taxonomy (NCBI): domain Eukaryota; kingdom Viridiplantae; phylum Streptophyta; class Pinopsida; order Cupressales; family Cupressaceae; genus Cryptomeria; species Cryptomeria japonica. The sequence continues at coordinate 221,459,492 of NC_081405.1, forward strand.
AGATGTTACAAAAACACAGATATGATGACACCACATGATTAGGGCTACAAAAGCAAGGAATATTATAACCTGTTTTGCCAAATTAAAACCCAAAGAATCAAGGCTTGGGATATAAATATATACCACCAATAATAGAAGCTAGACAATGAACATTGGATATATTGAATAGGCCGAAGGTACCCTCATATTTCATACCTTTAAGCCAAATGGATTTCTTTCCACCTCAAAAAAGAAAGAAACTACTAACATCTTCTATCATAAAATCAGACGGTGAAGACATGAGGCAACATCTGCAAGAACCTAACATAGAGACAACTAGTAGTACAATACCTAAATCATCTATGCAAGAAAACATGGCAACAGATACAAGCTTAACACTGGAAGATGAACCAAATCCTTGGTTATTGTCAATACTCTTGCCAAGAGAAACAACTTCAGCACCTCCATTTGAATCAGATGAAGAAATACTGCAAAGACTAATACCAGGCTTAAGAAGGGTATCCACAATGCAAAGGAGCCCTCTTCATTTACAACAAACTCAGTTACCAGAACAAGAGCAGATAAGTGATACAGAATCAGAAAGTGAAATGTACATAAAAAGCATCACAGATTCTCATGACTATGAATTTCCATCTGACAATGAAGACAACTCATCACCGATATATGATGAAGAAACAACATATCATAATCAAGTATGCATGATATCTAGATCATCTAAAATGACAAGAGACAAAGATTTCCCCTCATACATCCATGTTTGATTGATTGGGGGCTAGAAGGAGAGCCACAATTATATTGGGTCCAAAATGATGAAGCTAGAGTATAATTCTTAGGTGCAAGGGATGGATTCCCTTATAATGATTACAAAGTTGGCTATGCAGTAGATCTAGACAAAACTGCATATTTTGGAGAAGCAAGCTCTTCTCTTAATCACGACAGCAATAATAAAGCCGAACACATAATAGCTACCCTACCTGTTGGTAAAGAATGGTCAACATAACTGGTAGAAGAAACTAAGGAAACCATCAGCGATGCTGAGAAGGTTCGTAACATTCGCTTGGCAAAATCCCTTGATCCAATAGAAAAAGAGAAATTTATCAAATTCTTTAAGAAAAGACCCATCAATTTTGCATGGTCTTATGTAGATATGCTTGGATTAGACCTGGAATTAATCTTATGTCACTTGCCTTTACTTCCAGGGGTAAAGCCATACAAACAAAAGCTCAGGAAAATGCACCCTCACATAGCCTTGTTAGTCAAAATTAAGTTACAAAAATTGTTAGATGTGGGTTTCATCAGAACTATAGACTATGCTGAATGGATTTCAAATCTATTCTCGGTATCCAAGTATACTAGAGGTATCAGGATTTGCACCGACTTCAGAGATCTTAACAAGGCTTGTCCCAAAGATGACTTTTCTCTCCCTAATATAGACATTATAGTGGACTTAACAACTAGAAATGAAATGCTATCACTCATGGACGGTTTTTGTGGTTATAATCAAATCAAAATTGTGCCAAAAAATCAACCGAAGATGACATTTACTTGCCCATGGGGAACCTATTGCTGGAATGTGATGTCATTCAACCTTAAGAATGCAGGCATCACTTATCAAAGAGAAATGACCACCTTGTTTCATGATATGATACACACAATCATGGAAGATTATGTAGATGACTTGCTAGCAAAATCCAAAACAAGGGATAGTCACTTAAGCATATTGGCTAAGATCTTTCATAGACTGAAGCAATACAATGTAAGACTAAATCCAAAAAAATGTGTCTTCAGGGTAACCTCTAGAAAACTCTTGGGCTTCATTGTGTCTAATTGTGGAATTGAGATAGATACAGATAAGGTTAAAGATATTTTAGAGATGCCATCACTTGCTACACTCAAACAACTCAGAAGTCTACAAGGGAGATTACAATCCATAAGGCGCTTCATAGCTCAATTGGTAGAAAAGTGCCAACCATTTCAACATCTTATGAAGAAAGGTGTTACATTGAAATGGACACAACAATGCCAAAAGGCATTCAAAAAACTAAAAGAATATCTATTGTCCACTCCAATATTGGCTCCACCAGTACATGGGAAACCATTACTACTATACATAGTTGCAACAAATTCTTCCTTAGGCGCTCTCCTAGCACAACATGATGAACATGGAAAAGAGAGAGTCGTGTACTACATTAGTAGAATACTCATTGGATATGAACTCAACTACACACAGATAGAAAGAGTGTGTCTTGCAGTAGTCTTTGCATCACAAAAAATGAGACATTATATGTTGAGTCATAAACTATAGTTGGTTGCACAATTTGATCCACTCAAATACCTGATCAATAGAGAAACACTAACCGAAAGACTTGCAAAATGGGTCATGATACTCAGTGAATTCAACATTGAATACATTATTAGAAAGGCTATAAAGGGAAAAATCATACTAGACCAACTTGTAGAAGCACCTTTACAAGACAACCATCCAATGGTGATAGATTTTCCAAATGAATTAGTATTTGCACTATCAACACAGGCATAATGGAAATTATTCTTTGATGGTTCACATACAAATCATGGAGCAGGAGTAGGAATTATATTCATAACTCTTCAAGGAGATTCAATTCCCAGGATTAGCTTCCCTTTTACCAATATATTTTCTGAATATGAAGCCTTGATGGTAGGACTATGCACTACACTACAATGAAAAATCAAAGATCTACGAGTCTTTGGAGACTCGCAACTCATCATTAATCAAGTCAATGATGATTACAATACAAAAGATGATAAGTTACAACTATACAAACAATTGGTAGAAGAATACAAGAAGCACTTCACCAACGTCACATTTGAATAGATTCTGAGAGTGCAAAACAGGGCAACAGATGCAATGTCAATAGTAGGATATCTCTTGGATATGCCAAATGATGGAACTCACTTTGAATTTCAAGTGGAACAACTCATTGTCCTAGCTTATGAAATACCATCCACTAAATATGTCTGTATGATAGTAGGACCTGAGTCTACATGGTACAGAGATATACACATACTTGCATGATCAATATATATACCTCCAGATCTTTCACAGAATCAAAGAAAGGCACTCATACGGAAATAATCAAAACATGCAATCATTGTTGATACTTTATATAGGAAAAGTATAGACAACACCCTACTTATATGCCTTGATATGGAGGAGACACATATCACCTTACAAGAATTTTATGACGAAATATGTGGTGCACATTCTTCTAGACTTGCTCTAGCAAAAACACTGTTACGAACAGGTTACTATTAACCTAGAATAGAAAAGGATGCTTACAAGTATGTCCAAAGATGCAAGGAATGTCAAATACATGGGAATCTCATTCATGCACCTGCTCAAGATCTTCAGCCAATAACATTACCATGGCCATTTTCACAATGGGGGTTAGATCTTGTAGGGAAAATAAATCCTACCTCTTCCAATGGACATAAGTTTATTCTCACTACTATAGAATATTTCACAAAACGGGTTGAAGCAATCCCAATTATTTTCACAATAGGAAAACAAATAGTGAAATATATCCTAAATTATATCATTTGCAGGTATGGGGTACCCATGTGCATTGTGACTAATAATGGACGACCCTTTAAAAATCAAGAAGTGAGAAAGCTTTGTGAACAATTTAAGATCCAACAATATTTTGCAACACCTTACTATCCCCAAATAAATGGTCAAGATGAAGCAACAAACAAAACTATTTTGAAAATATTAAAGAAAGTTGTCAATGGCAGTGGTCAAGATTGGCATCTCCAACTAAATCCAGCTCTATGGGCTTATTGAACTAGTATGTGTATGTCAACTGGTACAACACCATTCTCTCTTGTTTATGATGTAGAAGCCATTTTACCTATCGAAGTAGAATTACCATCCCTAAGAGGCTCTCTAAAAAACATTATCTCAAAAGAAAACCATAGAGTCAAATATTTGCAAGAATTAGAATTCCTAGATGAAAAATGACAAAGCATTCTAAACCATTTACAAGGCTACCAAAACAGAATGAGAAGAATCTACAACAAATGAGTCAACCCACGTTGCTTCGAAATAGGAGATATTATTCTTAAATAAAATCAAAGAAACCTTGTTGAACATGAAAAACCAGGAAAGTTTGAACCTAACTAGTTAGGTCAGTTTGTCATAACGAAAGTAATTGGAAATGGTGCTTATCATTTGCAAACAATGGAGGGGGATTCACTCCTTTATCCCATCAACAATATGCACCAAAAAAGATATAACATCTAAGGGTGGGTTCATTTCAATTCTAGTACTGCATTTGCATATCTCTTTACCGCATTGCATTATCTCTTCTCATATAGTTTCATCAATAAAACAGGGTGATTGTTCGAGTCATTCATCTGTCAGCACTGAAAGGAGTGAAGATTGTCTCATTTCCTAGATACTTGTTCATGAAGTATTTAGGAGGTATCTAGTCATTCATATTCAACATCATGTTGTGATTATGATTTATCCTTGGTTGGGTAGAGGGTTCCTTATCAATTCATGTTACCAAAAATCTATCAATTTCTATATCTTACACATTAAACAAAAGCTCTAAGTCATTACAGATACCTAGTTGATCATGTGGCTAGTGAAAAATCCAATATTCTACTTCAATGCCGCTATAATTGTCATACCCAAGTAGGTTTCATTACTTACAAGTCAAGGCAAGAAAAAAAAGGAAAAAAAAGTGTTATGTCAATCTCAAGACAAAACAAACAAAAAAATGATGATATATTATTGAAATATCACGCATACAAGTGCAACAAAAAAAAAAATAGAAATCTTGACTATGGGAACATGCAAGTAACTCCATTAGGGCTATGGACACCTACTGGAAATGGAGCAATATTTGAGAGATTATAGTGCATAACCTTGTCGGAGCCCTAAAATCTTGCTGGTAGTGAGGCACTATCCAGGTTGCTTTGAAGTCAAAATAACTCACGTAGCTAGCCACATAGGATTCCAAGGGTCTTTAATGGTTATAAGAGTCAAAATGAAATCAAATGCACACACATGGGCAAAAGAAGATCAAAGTTTCAAGAATTGATGGAGAAGTTTTCCACACCTCCATTCATAAATCTTGGTTACATAGTGTGTTAAGTTGGATGGTCTAAGTATTTTGAGAATGGATTGAACTCCTATCTCTGAAATGTTTCACACCTTTAATCTAATAAGTGCATTCCAGAATGAAAGACACACACACTCATCCTTGTTCAAATATGAACTACATTTTTGTCATGCATCCTACATTAGCATAATTCATATAAAAAATTCATTGTCTCCATTATATTATGCATCATCATGTAAAGTCTACATATACTTGGGGGCATAACTGAAAAAATAAAAAACATTCAAAAAATGATGCTGAAAAAATAAAAAACATTCAAAAAATGATAACTGAAAAAATAAAAAACATTCAAAAAATGACACTGAAAAAATAAAAAACATTCGAAAAATGATCCCGAAAAAATTAAAAAACATTTGAAAAATGATAACGGAAAAATCCAAAACATTCAAAAAAATGATCCTGAAAAAATCCAAAACATTCGAAAAATGATCCTAAAAAAATCCAAAACATTTGAAAAATGATCTTGAAAAAATCCAAAACATTCGAAAAATGATCCTGAAAAAATCCAAAACATTCGAAAACTGGTCCTAAAAAAATAAAAAAACATTTGAAAATGATCCTAAAAAAATAAAAAACATTCAAGAATGATCCTGAAAAAAATAAAAAACATTCGAAAAATTATCCTGAAAAAATCCTAATCATTCAAAAAATGATCCTGAAAAAAACTAAAAATTGGAAAAACATCAAAATTGCAACAAAAACATTCAAATACGATCTTGAAAAAAGAATAAAAACATTGAGAAAATACCAAAAATCCTAAACATCAGAAAAGCTCTTCGAAATCAAAAAAAAAAATCAAACACCAATTGTAAAGCTTGCAATAAATTGTCTCACAAGAATCAAACAGTACCCCAACAGATGTCCAACAAACACTTCGCATGAAGTTAAACAAAGGATACAACTAGCTTGTCAAAACGTTTGCAACCATATTGATCAACTATCTAATCTATTAATTTATCAAACAGTTAACGTGATCAACATCTTGTCTTAAACTTAATCGACACACTCGAAACCAAACAATTGGTCTTATACGGGGTCCAAAACATCTGAAACTAGACATTATCAAAATCACACCAAACATATCAAAGCAAAGGCATAGTTAGTCTCACTACTGAGTTTTGTCTATTTTGGTAGACTCTTTTTATCAAATTGGTGAAGATCATTGCTTTTAGCTACTCAAGGATGTCCAAAAGTGACTAGAGGAGCCATGATGGGCATGATCCTTTTCTTTGTTTGTTGTTTGTGGTTTGAATCGATGAAGTTCTAGGTCAATTGCTCTAGTGGGTGTTTGTGATAGGAACATTCATCTTGTGAATGCCACACATACTTCGACCCCTAGTGTAATTCCCAGAATGGAGGGTTCATTCCTTGTCTATTATGTGTTTGTTTCTTTGCAATGATATATCTATACATCTTGGTTCCTTATACCCTGGTGTAATAAGCTCCATTGTTATATAATAAGGCTCAATGATGATAATGTATTGCACTATGAATAAATTAATGAAGACTTTCTCATCAAAATTTCTATCATATCATCCATTATTACATCAAAATCTGGCTTACAAAGATTGATCCAGTTGATTGATTATTTTCTACGTCTAACAATTAACAATTCTTCTAAGATCTTCAACATGTATTTTGACACACAAAAATATATAAGCATCATCACATTGCATGTTCATTAGCATTTCATACTCATAATAAATTTTTCATCAACCATTATGCATCACAACATAAAGCTACATCAAATCACTGCATGATATCACATTCATATTGCATTCATCACAACAATTTTTTTTCATGAAGTTCACAATCAAAAATCTCATCAAGAACGCGTATCATATATATATCATAGAAAAATGTGTCAAAATAAATCCTATCTACATCATCAAAATCAACATCCAATCTCTCAAACTATATTGCCTCTATCAGTAGGAGCATCTTGACTAGCTCCAGCCTCTCCCAACAATGCTCTAGGTGGACCCATCACTACCCTACTGCTATTCTATTGATAAGTAGATCGACTCACTTTTCTCCCCATGAAAGAACCAAAACTAGGTTCCCTCTGACCCTCAGGGATAGCCCCCTCATAAGCCTACCAATAATAAATAGCCTCTTGTGCAGCAACAAAATATCTATCTATCTGGCTATGTGCCTTTGTCACTGGCCCAAATAACTGATCATATGAATCCATAGTGATATGAGATAGCCTAACTACCTCATCCCTCTCCTTCTATAATTGATCTCTATCAGTAGTTATCTAATCTCTCTCCACAGTCAAATCCTCCATCGCATGTTGATATTGATCCCTATCCTCCATCCGCTGTTGTCGTAAAGTAGTGACCAAATCTTCCAAATGCCTAACTTGATCTCTCAATCCCTCCTCATCTCCTCTATCCACACCTACAGGATCTGCAGCCTGGGGCATCTCCGCATCATAACCATCATCCCCACCCTCATCTCCATCGTTGCTCGATGACCTTGATCCTTACTCATCACTATCATCAGAACTACTCATGGATGCAGTCTCTCCTCCAATATCCACATCCTCCCTATCACTATCCACCTTCCCTCTGATAGCTATTATTAGATCTATACCCCCTCCATCTCTACCCCCTACATCTCTACCTCCTCCACCCCTACCTCCTCCACCCCTATCCTCTCCACCTCTCCCTCTAGGACCCCTACCATGTCTAATCTACTGAGAACCAATCATAACTGTTGGATCTATCAAAGGTATAGACCTATGATGTATCCACCCTATACTATACTGTGTTGTGGACCCTGGATCCACTACACCAAGCCACCATCCCCACAAAATAGAAGCAAAAGCATCAAACTCAGCAATAGCAACATGAGGTTGTATACAAGCACCCCAATCACCAACCTCTTGAGTAGTGCGAAAAAATAAGTTGTCACATCTGGAATACCTTGTACTTCCCCAAACTGTGTGAGCACATGGTCAGGAAGATGCATATCAATAACCTTGTGATTACCAACATCTCGACCAATAAGATATCTCTGTTGTCAACAAAAATGAAGATTTTGAGCATCATCAGTCCAACCAGGACAAGATAAGGTCTCCATGAGAAGTACTGTAAGATATCAATATGATGACGCCAATACAAGATGTAACCCGATGCCCTATACCTCACACCAAAAGTATATCTATAAGCATATGGTTGATCTGGCTCTAAATCTATATGTAACATAGGTTAGAAAATAGCAATGTGTTCCCAAGCGCATGTCTGAAGCAAAGTAATACCACATGCAACTGATTTATGTTGCAAGTAAACAACCCCATGCATCTGATGATACAAAGTCACAAGAAAACAAGGACCCAAAGAAAACACACATCTATCAATAATCAAATAATGTATAACACGTCCCCATCCAATAGAAAAACCATGGGCATGTCTATCAAGAATCAATAATCTAGCAACAATACAAGAAAACACAACAGTGAGATCATCATAATTAAAATCATCCCAATGAATATCACAATGACCATGGATATGTAGATCCTACTCCTCACACTCGAACAATGTACACAAAGCTGAAATACCATCATCATGATCAAAAGTAACTCGCCTACCAAATATCAGAATGTGTAAAATATGCCACACATCCTTAAGGGTGATAGATGCCTCACCAATCGGTAGATGAAAAGAACATGTCTCTAAATGCCACCACTCAACCAAAGTAGTAATCATAGCCCTATTGGTCGTAACCTCAAGCAAATGCACAATATAATATAATTCAACCTATCGTAACAAAGCGGTATCCTTTGCATCCAACTCATGACATTGATCAAGACTATCTGGCTATGTCTACCTAGCAAGAAGTACTGGATAATGTGCCTACATTTGGAAAATATAAAAAAGAGTCAACTACGTCATCAAAACTGCCAGGACACATAAACTGAAGAAAGAAGGACTTTATTATCAATTGTGATTCAATATTATCATATGTGAAGCAAAATAAACAAATGTGATATATTTATGCCAAATGCGAAGCAAAATAAGCAAATGCGACATGATATAAGAAAATACGGTCCAATACATTCAATTGCGATACAATTTTGTCAAGTGCGATGCAAAGTTAACAACTGCGACATAAAACATCAAGTGTGATGCATTAAATTCAATTGCAACATAATAAAGTCAATTGCGGAAATATCGATACTCAATTGCGACATACATGAAAAATGACACACCAAAAAATGATTAAAAATTTACAAAAATACAGAAAAAAAACAAGCAAAATGTCAGGCAACTCAACATGCCACCAGTGTCGGGAGGTCTCTAATAATATCGCACTCACTCGGATAAATGCAGCCTCGCTCTATGAACTTTTATTTTGCTCCAAGGATGCTAGAAGCTCTAATATCTCTAAGAAATTCTTTTAAAAACAAAAAATACAAATGAGCTCAAACCCATACCAATCCTCAATTTATAAACTCAAAAATTAGGGTTTCTTAACATAAACGCCCATGGACCCCTCCAACTTCAATGCAATGTTAGAAATAGCGAACGAGATCAGAACTCTTTCAAACTTCATATTATCACTATCTACCATATTTCTAAAAAATTGGTCTTTGATCCAAAATTTTCCGATCACTTTTTTTGAGGGGGCATTATACCCTAGCATCACCGGGGCATACTGGGGCAGTTTTGTTTTCATTTTCTTTGAAACAACGTCGTTTTGACATTGTCTCAAAGAGGGGCAAATGTAGACACCTAAAAATGTCTCATTAATTCTACACTAATTATTCATCTATTTAATTAAGTAATTCTTTAATTATTTGATTAAACTAACTATTTCTTCTAATCATCGCCCTTCAACGCTTCTAATTATTCTATTTCTATTCTCAAATCATTTTAATCAGTTAACCCTATCTAAATTATTAATTAAATAACAATTATTTTATTAATTATGATTTATTCCTTAGTTAAATGATCTTTATTATTTAATTAATTCAATCTCTAATGTCTAAATAATTTCATTTAAATTATTTAAATTAATTAACTTATTCCTTCAATTCCCCAAATTCAAATTCAAATTAATTCCATCTAATTTCATTTCATTTCTCCCAAATTCAAATTTCATATCATTTCATCTAATTTCATATTTCCAAATTCACATTTTTCCCAAATCTGAATTTCAGTTAATTTCATGTGCATTTCAGCATTCGAATGACCAAATTCAAATCCAAATTGAAAATGAAAATCAATTTCAATTTCAAATTCCTACAACACATGTTAAATCATAACTGATTGATCAAATCAGTTGTCTAATCAGTTAACTCATCAATCATCCTTTTCAACTCAAAATCAATTCAGTCTTCTCATCAATCAATTCAGTCATCTCCCCAATCTATTCAGTTCACTAATCAATCAAGTGAGTTGACTAATCAATCAATGGAGTTCACTCTTCAATCAATCTAGTTGAATACTCAATCAATTGAGTTCATTGGTCAATCTAAATCAGTTATCTATCAATCAACACTTGAGTTCTATTTCTCATCCCCTTTTGTGTTGAAAATCTATAAATTCAACCTCTTTGCTCAATTCAATCTAGCTTTTTTTAGAATCACAGTCTTCAAATCATTTGTATGTAGGAAATTGGTGCAATACCTGAAAGCCATGAACCACGCAAATTGGAGAAGAACAATGGAAGCACAAGTGGAGAATAGGGAGTTTTAATTAGTTTAATCTTCTTATTTCCTTCATTTATGTCATTGAATTGTGTTTAGAATCGGTTTAATTAGTTAAGGATTCTTTTGATTCATCCTTTTAGTCTAATTAGCCTCAAATTCCTGATGATTTCAAGCATGATGACACCTATCTATCTCTTTATCGTAGTCATGGTGTAATGCACATCTACAGTTTGGATGCTCGTTAGTTTTCAAAGGTAGAGTTGATTAGATGGGAATTTTTTTATGGGATGATTGTCCCACTCTACATATCCCACAATATAATGATGAATTCAGCTTGACTGGTGCTATTTGTAGTTCAACTTTGATAGTAGTTTCCTTTCTCTCCCCTTATGCCTTAGGGAACTCCTTTCTTGGGTTTCCTTATCTTAACAATACGAGCATCAAATCTCTTGTTTAGGATTCTTTACCTGTTCTCTATTGGGAATTACATAGGTTCAATACCAAAGATTGTGAAGATCAATCTTTATCCTAAAAACTAATCAAAGGATGAGATACAAGACTTGGATAGAACAACATGAAAACTTGAAACTCATGTGAAATTATGAAAATTAAGTTGCCTTAATTATGGAAAACCCATGATTAGATCCTTCTTCTTTATGATGCCAAAAATCATATTGTTAACCATGCTTAATAAAGTTATCTTATGTGAACTAATAACTAATAAAAACAATAAATAATTATTAACATGAATATAATATAACAACAATAAGGCATAAATCAGCAACATAACATCTACACATAACACAATATTTATGTGGAGAAACCCTTGCAAGAAAAAACTCCACCAAGAAGAGAAGATAAGATTGTATTAACAACAATAAAAAATATTACAATACAATTGATTCCATTCTCCTCTTTGTCTCTAGCATAGAAGCATCTATGTACATGTGAACAACCTCCTTATGCCTCCCATTTATCCTTCATTTTCTTAGAGAAAACTACATTAAATTGTTCTCCATTCTATTACACATAAAATCTGTAATGCCTGCCAAAATACCCTAGAGAAACTAAACATCCAACATACTAATGGAGATGATTTTTTTTATTTATTAACATCTAATAACAACTAATGTAACACATAACATCTCCATCTAACTACATTCATTAACCATTTACCCATTATGAACATACATCATTACATATTTTATTAATTAATGCAAGCGGAAATAACATAACATCATTAATCTTTCCCTAGGGTACTTCAATGTCATTACTTAGTTTAACTTCCATAATGACATCCCACTCACACGACAAACATATTCCATCTTCAATTAATGCATCATATTTAATTTCCTAATCATAAGATATGCAACCTACTAGATTATCTATCCATCATGATATGCATAACATTTTATCATTCTACTAGCATATTATATTTCTTCTTTTAAAAATGCAAGACAACCCCTTAATCCTACATTCATTTTATAAACAAAATCCAAATGTGTCTTAACCCATCATTCCCTATCTACATGCTCTTTATCCTTTTCCATGACAATACAATCCTATTGCATGGGTATAATCCATCTTTACTAATCCATGTAAACATACTTCAATCGCATCTAATACTAACATGAGCTCATTCCATCTATTATGATTATCTACTCATAATGTATAAACTATATTTCCTTATTTGTTTACTTAAGCATGAACATGAACAACATCACGATAATCTTTCACCCATAGCTCCATTTATTAGTTACATACATCTAACCATGTAAATCTATTCTATTCAATACAAGTATGTGGTGCACATCAAATACAAGTCACTTATTATTTATCTATCATGATATGCTTTCCATTACTTTGAAAATCTAACCATTTTCTATTAGCTTTATTCTAGAGCATCAATACCTATTATTCCTAATTTTATTTTACATACAAATTTTCAAAAGAACATATATGTCTCATCTATCATGATTTACCTATAGCAACATGATCTATTCACATTTATATTTCCTTTCTAACCATTACAAGAAGATCATGTTATAAATCACATCTATTTCAATTGCAACTCCATTGCCAAATTTGGGTACATGAAATCATTCCCTTCATTTAACAAGAACATATCCATACATCTCATTGCCACATTTACAAATCATGACATATCCTAGCTACCATTTATGAACTACTTACGAATACATTTACATCACAATACATCATAAAAATAACTCTTTATTTTACACGATTCTATCTACCACATACAAAAATATTACATTACATGAACTCCATTATATCCATTACATAAATCTGATAGTTCTGATACTTAATATAAGTACAGATCCAATAGCCAACAAGATGAGTGGGGGGGTGAATCATACAAACTTAATCTTCCATAAAAACATCAGATTCAACCTCGGTAACATATATTTAAATAATATAGCCAAAACTGTTAAACATGCAAACTCAAAAGCATACAAACATCATAAACCTCATAACACCAGATTTAACGAGGAAACCCAAATAGGGAAAAACCACTGTGGGATTTCAGACCCACTAAGAAATATACTCTTCTAGAGTATGCTCGGTTAAAAGAAAATCCTGTTAAAGATTACAAACACATTGCTAGATGTAACCTGGTTAATGGATTTCCCTCAGATCTATTAGTATCTTCACCTTGTTAGAAGTGACCTTGTTAAAGGATTTCAAACACTCAATCAGAATGTCACCTTGCTAGAGGGTTTTACAAATAAGACTGTTAAGTCCACTCGGTTAAGAGATTTTCTATCACTTTCACAAAATAATAGTAATAAAAATCTATCTACAACTTCACATCTAAAATGCTAAAGTAGATTCTTATTTGTTCAATACAATCTAGACATAGAACTAATCTTGTCTATCTGCTGGGCTTCTATACTCTATTATTCAAACAGGTCTTCAAGCTTCTATGCTTGGTAATCACTATGTAGCATCCCTATGCATACACTTGCCCGCATACATTGTTTATCTACAATTTCCTATTTATAAACAATTAGGTAACCGCTTAATCTCCTTGATCACATTTCCCATGATCAATCATAGCCATCAGATCTTCAATCTTGTCCAGGTTCAATGCATCTTTCGATCTGAAAATGTTTAACTTGCATATTAGTCTTGGAACTTGTGCCAAGGTATTACGGTTCAATCTGAGTTGTAGATCTTCATGTCGACTTTTCATTGCCTTAGATTCATTAACAAACTTCATTCACGGCTCACCAATCATTGATCAATTCCAGCTCATCAGCTTCCTTCATTAAATAATGCATGTAAACATTTATTGCATTCTGTTATAGCTCGGTTACAACTTGGTAACAACTCGGTGAGTACTAAACTTCACTCGGTAGACATTTCACCTTCATTACCGATAGCGATAACCTTAGGGTTTACCGACTAGGTTCTTTGCTTGATAACATAGTATAGTATTAACCTTTACATTTTACAACATATGTATGATGTTAAAACAATCTAAACATCATGATCTCATCATTGTCTGACTCGATACTAGTTGCCCATTGAATACCTTATTCATCCCCTTATTCATCATATTCTTTCCTATGTCTTTTACCGACATCTTTATAATCTTCATATCATACTTCTCAAGATATGGCAACATCATACTGAATTATAAAATCAATTTGTTGACATCAATGACAAAATAATAATATCAAGACAGTAAACATCTTTAATCAGTTATATCCATAATCATCAACAACCTTCTCAATATCCTTATGAAATGCCAACAATCTTTCATTGTCTATTATAATGCAATATTGCCAACAAAATATTCTACAAGGTACATCCATAATCATCATGAAGAAGAATCCACATCCGTGCATGAAGAAGCCAAAGGAACATCCCAATGGCTAAAAATCACCAACCACCCGACCATGTGGAACCAAAGGAACTACCCCCTATACTAGGAGATGACACAAGATCCCAACACACACTCTAAACCTAAGATGGCACCTATAACCAAAGAGACTAACCTCACAAGTAATCTCATGCAAGAACCCACACAATAAAACAAGAATAAACTCCCAGAGGTGTGCAACTCAACAAGACATAATCATAAATCATCAAGGGGACACATCTAGGAGTGGAGTGTCATCATATGCCATCCTCAAAACAAAATAACATAAGGTACTATTCTGATTGATATGTGGAGTCATCTCAACCTATGAGAGACTAAGGGAGATTATCTTACTGTCTTCACAACCTTCTCATGCTTGTCATAAAACTTCCTCCCTAGGACTAAGTCATGAGGCTCAAATCAATTTATTATCTTATCAATGAATCTAGCTACCCAACCAATTAATTATTAGGTTATCACTAATTTACAAATCATGGTAAACTCCCAATGTGCCCTGGCGGTCTAGACTCTATGCATCCTTACAAGGAAACTCATGCAAGCCTATCTCTCATGACCCTGATCATCACATGGAAGCCCACTCCCTCTAACATGGCCCAAACAACAAATGCAACAAGAGGCTCATAATAACAATCAAATCTGAAATCATAATCATCATACAACCATTCATATACATGGTCATCCAAAGGTCATAAAGCCAAATAAACATCAAGAGCCTCATAGCATAAAAGTGCATCAATAAGATAACCAAATCTACTTATCAAATTAAATAAACATCAACAACAAGGCACATCAACTTTCTGGATTGGGCACAATAAATAACCCTCTCTACCATGGCTTCTCAACATGATAGAGGCATAAATTCATCATAAATATCATGTAGAAGGGAAACCATAAAAGATTCATCAAATCTATCAAATGCACAATCTATAAAATCATCAATAAACATCTGAAAAGCCTCATGTACAAATTTAGATTCAAAAAAGATAAACAGATAATAAAAAACTGAGCAAATACTAAAATCCACATAATAGCGCATATCACATGTAGTTTAGCGCATTTGACTCTTTATCCATCACATATGATAAATACTTCAGCGCATATGATGAGTACTTCAGTGCATACAAACAACAAAATAGTGCATACGAGTAACAGAATAGCACATATGACAAAATGTTTAGCGCATACAACCTCTATTTTAGCACATATGACTCAGACGACAAAAAATACAGAAAATAGAAAAACTACAAGTCTGAATTAAAAATCAAGGGAATTTTCCAAGTCACGGAATCAACTGAATAAGTGACACCTAGACAAGACTAGATAAGAGCAACAAACAAAACTCAAATCCATAAATTCATGAAGGAGAAAATGCAATTCAAACATAAGAGCTTTCCTTCCACAATACACAGAAAACTTAATACAGATAATTCAAACCAAGACTAAATTACATTCTCCAGATTAAACCACACTCAAGAACCACAAGAATACCTTATAAAATCAATTAAAGACAAGGGATAATAAGATAAACTCTCTGCGAACTCCCTTAATGGTAGTACCCATGCAAAAAAACTCGCAGGAGTAATCCAATAGCACAAATAAACCAAAATTGTTGAGCACAACCAAATTCCTCCAAAAATCCTTCAAGCCAAGCTACTCTAAGAAATCCAAAAGCCAAGATTTAAACAATAGAAATTGCAAAGATTCGTGCATTCAAGCAATATTCCCAGCCAATGAAAACAAAGTATTTATCCCAAGCCCTATAGTTCAACTTTATATTAAAATATAGGCACATAAATATTTCTCCAAAACTATAGTATAAACTATATAATAAATATTTTCCCCAAATAAAACCCTCAAACAACAATTTTTGCAGACACGGAGAATACACAAAAATAAAATATTTTTTTACAAAGACAAGAGCTCCAACCTGGAATTAGAAGTTATGGAAGATATTTGATGAAGAGCTCCAAATTCAAAATCCAAACACAAGCTCCAACAAAACAAGCCAAAATTCAAATGTTGCAGAAAAATCCCAAAGAATGGTAACCCAACAACAAGCCTAGACTACCCAATAAAAACAAATCCAAAGCAAAAACCCTAGCCAATGAAAATAAACCAAGATATAATGTTTTCTACCAACCCCATGTTAGGTTACTTTTATATTTTCCATTCTAAATTCAACAAATGAGAATGGAGGGTAGGTAGAAGTAACACAAAATCTTTTGATACAACTAAGTGGGAAGATATTATTAGTTTATTCAGATATGTTCATACACTCCCACTAGTAAATAAAGTCAACTTTATAAATAAAACATAAGCCATAAATAAATTAATTAATTAAATATAATCTCATAAATAATCGAGGCAATATCATTTAATGATAGGTGGGGAATATAATAAACTCATTTACTCTTGTAACGAGAGAAATAGCTAAATTTATGTAAAATATATATTTTTATTTTTTTTGGCAAGGTTGCAATACCACTTGATATATTTTATTAATATTATATAATTTTTACAATATATTTAAAAATTGGTTCAAACTGAGCTCCCAGAGAAAAGAACCGGCAAGAAAAACTCTGGTCATTGCTCATCAGCATGCCTATAGAAGAGAAGTAGTGAACAATCCTCTAGTCGGAGCTAGTTACAAAATAGAGATCAGCAAAGGAGCATGCAGGCTCATTTACAAATAGGAGCATGCAAGCTTATTTTATAGAGTAGGAGCATGCAAGCTTATTTACAAAATAAGGACATGAAAAAGAAATAACATAGGCTACCCAGTAAATAAAGAAGATAGCTCAAAAAGCAAGAGGACTAAACTAGTATCGAAGGACAGATCCATCTTCATGGGATTTCTTGAAGGTTTTGCAACAAAGAACTCCTGCAACCAAAATTGACATGCCCCTACACCAAAAAACACATGCAACCAAAAAATATATATACTACAGAACACAGAGAATTTACAAGAAACACAAGGGTCCAAAACATAACTGACACCAATGACATGAGATCTGGGGTCCTCCATTATAGACAAATGCCAAAGGAGAAGAGGTGAATGCAGAAATGCTAGAGAGAAATGAAGCCCAAAATTTTTATGTCGTAAATGAAAAGAAAGAGGAGATATATCATAAAAAATCTGATAAACCAAAAGAAGTGGCGTACATAGATAATCATGAAAACAACACACCAAACTTTAAATGGCATATGAAGGACGGATTCCCAATGTGAAAATAAATATCTCCAGATTTCACACCAAAAATGAGTACCAAACACACGAACAACATCAATAAAAACCAACTCATCATTAATGAATGCCAAGTGATGGTCGAGTAAAGCAAAGTACCTCAAATCAAAACCAAATGGAATTATGAAAAGGAATACATCACCAAGAGAAGAGAATATCAACTCATATAAATGAGCAATCATATAATAAGAAAGATTAAATACTCAACTCTCTATAGGCTATACTTAATAGGTTTGGGAAGCTCATCAAATCACACCCCAATCGAGAGGAATCAATAACAGGTTTTTCACAACCTATATTAGCAAGGCAATCATCCAATGCATTACCTTCACGATAAACATGTGAGATGATGAGGTGCTCAAATGTATCAAGAAGAGTCCATTTTTGTTCAAGAATATATCGGAAATGCCAATTATCAGCTTTTCTTGCCTTGCAAATATTAATGACAATAACCGAATCACCTTCAATATGAAGGTATTTGAATTTCAAATCCTTAGCCATAAAAAGACCTTCTAAAAGAGAAAAAGCCTCAGTCATATTATTTATGCCAGAAGAAATTGGCATAGCTTTTAGTGCTAATAAAGAACACAAATGATCACGAAAAACTATCCCTATTCTTGAATCACCCGGATTTCCAGGAGAGGATCCATCAAAATTCAATTTACAAAAAGGAGCATTTGGAGGATGCCATTTTATGGAATTTTTGTCTACAGGTGTTTTCCAAATCCTTGGAAAGGCGGGTGATACTGGAATAATGATACTTTTCCAAGAAGAAATCATAAAATTGTCCCAAGAAGATAACTCTAAATTCATATTAAAATATTTCTGAACATGAGCATTAACTTGCTCAATAATACCTCTTTCCAAAATCCCAAGAACAATCGATAAATCTAATGAGTCGCATCTAAAATATGCTTGTTTCTTTCCCACCAAATGGCCCATATGACTGAAGAGAGAATTATAAACCACAAACAAGCAAATAGAGAAGATGAATACAAAACTGGCCAAGACTGAAACATGTCCCATAAAGATAAAGGTAAAGGGAATGAAAGAGAACTTTTTGAGGACAAAATGCTAATAACTACTCGCAAACTCACAATGAAGAAAAAGATGATTGACATCTTCAAGACCTTTACCACATAAGACACAAGAAAAAGAGGTTGCAATATTAAATTTGACTAACAATCACTAGTCAAAATTCTATTTTGCAGCACGAGCCAGGAAAAAACACCAGCTTTAGGTAATACTGAATTATTCAAAGAGAACAAAAAGGCATGATGAAGAGCATTTTGATTGGCCATTTGTTGAACAACAAAATATCCTTATTTAATAGAGTAGTTTCTCAATTTAGAAGGGCACCAAATAAGTTGATCTTTGATGTTACAAAGGAAAGCCACTCGATCTTGCAATATAGATTTAAAATTTTGAATTTCTTGCAAGGACAATGGAAGAGTAGAGGGATCCTTCCATGAGACCTTGTGAGAAAATAGATCAACACTATATACATAATCAACCAATCTAACTCCCCATGATTAAGAAAGAACAACTGAAACAGAAGCAAAAGAATCATGCTGCAAAAGAGGGGGAAAGCCATTCCAGGAGTCTTTCCAAAAAAGAATATCCTCCCCCAAATGGACCTGCTAGGAGAGAAAATTAGAGACCACTTCCCTACATGAGATAATAAAGTTCCAAATAGCAGACCCCTGTGGAGGATTAGAAATTGTGAAAATCCTAGCAGGATTCTGGGAATCCAAATACTTAGCCTGCATAATTTGGCACCAAAAAGATTGGGGCTTAGTATACATAGACCAAACTAGTTTTCCCCCAAAAGCTCTATTTCTTTTAGATAATTCATGAATCCCAACACCACCAACTTTCTTGGAAAGAGACATCTTGGTCAAAGAAATCAATGAAATCTTTTTATCTTCTGTAATGTTATTTTTCCAAAGAAAAGATTGAATAATCTTTTCAATTTGGGAGATGACTGATCTGGGATCTTGAAGAACTGAGATATAGTAATTAGGAATGGCATATAGGACTATTTTAATGAGAAGTATCCTACCTGAAAGACACAACCACCTAGTCTTCCAAGCAGAAATATGAGATTTAAGTCTCTCAATAACCAAATTCCAAAAAGAAGACTTAGTAGATCCCATAAAGAAAGGAATCCCCAAATAGGTAGAAGGAAGAGAGTCTACTAGGAAACCTAAGATATTCACAATTCTATTAGCCACCAACTAAGGAGTATTAAAAATGAAAATCTTGGATTTATGGGGGCTAATGTGTTGGCCAGATCCAGCAGTATAAGTATCCAGATTAAATTTAATATGAGTAGCCTCTTGAATAGAAGAAGACCCAAATAAAAGTGTGTCATTAGCAAAAAGGTTGTGAGTGACTAAAATATTAGAATTAGGAATTAACACCCCTTGCCAAAAGCCCATGTCCCTTTGTTTAATAACCAATCGACTAAAATCTTCTACCATAATGATAAATAAGAAAGGAGATAAAGGATCTCCTTGTCAAACACCTTGGGTTGAAGAAAAGTATCCAGAGGGAGCTCCATTAATGATGACAGAAAATGAACCAGTAGAAATACAACTCTTGATCCATTTACACCAGCTTTCAGAGAAACCAAATTTTCTCAAAACTTTGAGCAAAAAATCCAAACAAACTTTATCATAAGCCTTCATCATATCAAGTTTGACCACAAAAGCTGGGATAATGGACAAATTTATGGAATGTAAAGTTTCATGAGAAAAAATTGCTCCCTCATGAGTTTCCTGACCCAGAACAAAACCTCCTTGTTGAGGAGAGATGATACGAGGAAGGAGAATTTTAAGTCTTAAATAAATGACCTTGGTGAAGATTTTGTAAATACAGTTGCACAAAGAAATGGGTCTGAATTCAACAAAAGTTTGGGGATTCGTAGATTTCAGGATAAGGGCAATATAAGTGATGTTAAATTTTTTAAGGATATACCCACCCCTCCTAGACTCTTCCAAAGCCATTAATAAGTCAAAACCAATAAAATCCCAACATTTCTGAAAGAACAAGATAGTAAACCCATCAAGACCCAGAGCTTTGTCAAGGGCCATGGAAAACAATAGAATGAAGCTCATCTAAAGAAAAAGGCCTCATAAGAAAGTCATTATCCTCATGAGAAACAAGGGAGGAGATATAATCTAAAAGAAAATCCACATGATGATCCATAGAGGAAGAAGAAAAAGAAGGAGATAACAATTCCTTAAAAAAAGACACCCCCTCCTCTCTAATTTGATGATCTGAATTAAGGACATAACCAGACTCAGAGTCCTTAATACTAAAAATTATAGAAGCAGCTTGAAAGAAGGCAGTATTCCTGTCAGCTTCTTTAAGCCAAACCTCACGAGACTTTTGTTGCCAATAGATTTCAACTCGAGAGCAAAGGATCTCCCACTAAGCTTGCAATTTCTTTTGAGAATCATTAGTGAATGAATTAGTGCCATGTCTAATATCTCCTCATTAACAGCCTTCAAATCATTGGCAACTACCTCTTTTTCATGAAAAATATTCTTAAAGACAAATTTATTCCAAGCCATAATTTGAGATTTCACAAATTTCAGTTTGGAATAAAATTGAAACATCTTAGTACCTTTGCAAAATGGAGCACTTATCCACCATTTCTTTAATAAAGAAAGAAAATGAGGATGAGTGAACCACATTTTCTCAAACTTAAAAGAAGGTCTAATAGAGAAAACATGATCCAATTTATCAAAATTGAGCAAAATTGGGAAATGGTCAGAATTTGAGGAGGTAAGAATCTCCGAAGAAAAGGGAAAGTTGCTCAAGCATAGGTTTAGGGAGATAAGAAATCTATCAAGGGGAGAGGCAATCTATCATTTAGATCTCCTATTAGTCCAAGTGAAAGAACCATTAGAAGAGAAAATATCAAATAATGCACTATCTTGTACAAAGGAAGAAAAGTCATCAATAACCTTCTGAGTTGTAGGATTGCCCCCTCTTTTTTTATCTGGGGAAAGGAGAGCATTAAAATCACCCCCAAGCACAATAAAAAAATCATCATATCATAAAAACAATTCAGATAAGGAATCCCATAAGCTAGTTTTATCTGAAGGAGAAGTCAGACCATAAATATTAAACAGAACAAAAGAGACTTCAAACCAGTCAACCTTTAACAACTGCCAATGAGAAGCAAAAGATAACATCTCAACTTTGACTGCACCCAAAGAAGGAACATGAACAACTTTCCAAGGGGATCATTTGGAAAATATGTTACCAAAAGAATCCTGAGAAAGTTTAGACTCTTGCAATAAGATGATATCCACTCTTGAAGAATCAAGAAATTTCCTAATCCTTCCCCTTTTGTCAGGGGCATTTAATCTCCTGAAATTCCAAGATAAAATCCTCATTTATCACAAGCAGAGCAACATGCCCTCCTTGTTTTGACTTGGGAAGAAAATTTCTCTACAATAGTGGATTGAATACTAGCCACAATCTCCTCCTTGATTTTAGCCGATTTTGGTTTCTGACCCCTCTTCTTACGAGTTTTAACAATAGGGAGGGAAACAGAACGAGATTGCTCCAAGGTTAACTTCTAAGAGAAATAAAATCCATACAAATTAGAAATAGTTGAAGGACTATCAATAAGATCCACATCCACACCTTTAGAAATGGAAAGAGAAGAAGGAGACCTTGGAATGGGAAAAAAAGAATCACTATCAAAAATCAAACTATGAACAATTTTGGTATCATCCGCCAGACCCACAAAAGAAGAGCGAGGAGAAGAATTAATAGAGCAATGATTTGTGCAACATTTAGAAGGTAACAACAATTTTGGAAATGGAATCGAAGGACAAGAAATTTGAAAAAACTCGCAGAGGAAAATAGAAAAGGTTCAAAACAAAATTCAGAAGACCAATAATCCTTGAAAGAACTAGGAAGAAACTTAACCGAGTTTGAAGAAATAGAACAAAACCAAGGAATGGCAGACAAAACAAAGAAGAACACAACCAGAGAGCAGAGAAAAGTAAAATCCATCACAGGCACATCACATACGATATATCCATAAAAAGGAACGAGAGATGTAACAGAAAGAGGTAAAGGAGCAGAATCCTTAACATTATGATCCTTCAAAGACTGATGATCCTTACTTTTAAAAAAGGAACATTGGCGAAAATTAGATGAAAAATATGAACAAACTTGTAAAGGTGCATTAGAATCACCACAACATTGAGAGGTGAAATGGCCAAGTAACGTAGCACAAGAATGAATAGTGATCAAATCTTGAATTACCACAGGTTGAATCCATGCACCATATTTGGAGCAAATAGTAAACTCAGAGGGAATGGGTATAGAAATATTTAAGAACAAACAAACCCTAACTGGAAGATGAGGTCGTTCAGAAGGAACTAAATCATGCTTAATAAAGATGCCCAATCTGTTTGCTAGGATTTCAACCATATACACATCATGATACTCCAAAGGAAGACCCAGGAAAGTTATCCAGAAGGGCATAAACAGTGGCTTCGTCGACTGAATATCAAAATGAGGAGACCAAGCATAGGTAAAAATTCCTATCCCAAAACAAAACCACCCTTTAAATCTATGCACACAATCCCTATACTTTTTCAGAATAAAAAATCATAGTGAAATATAGAGAATCTTTATCAAACAGAAATAAATCCTTCGTACCATCCCAATTAGACTTTACCCATGTTAACAATTTACCAAAAGAAACTGAGAAAGAAGCTTACCAATGAGGGCAGAAGAATGCAATAACTTCACAGAGTCTTGAATCATGTAATCGGGGAATATAATCTTATACTGCACAGAAGAATGTGGATTACCCCTTATCGAATCAGAAAATGTAGAGGGAGAGTTATAGGGAAGTGGATTTGGATGGAAGGGAGCTCGTTTGGCAACACGAATGCCATTCAGGGAAGAAAGGAAGTGAGGGTTAGAAACCAAAGTGTTATTTGGCCAGGTGACATAAGTTGGAGGGAAGGATTGCAATCTTGGGAGGGAGATCCAGAAGAAGCTAATGGGGAAAAACCATCAGAACATGGGGAGCCATCACAAATGTCGAATGGTAGTTGAGGCGAAATAGATCTATGCTTCCTAGGTTTTATAGAACCAAAAAGGAATGAAAACGCTTAAAAGGAGTCTTTGGGCGATCAACAAGAGGAGGACCCAAAATGCCTTGAAATATTAATGCCTTGGGAACAAAAGATTTATAATAAGAACGCGAAGGTTTTGGAATAGAATTACCTATAAATTTGTGAAAATATGATGAAGCCAGTAGGAATTTGTCATAAGCCAAGTCACGCCAGTTACCATCTTTGACAAACCATTGAGGAAAATAATTAGAAGTTTTTAATTGAGCCAGATCATGGTCGTCAAACAGCACAACTGCCCATCGCATATGCCTATGAGGAAGGACCGGTATCATCGATTCCCAAAAATTTATGTAAAATATTATTTACCAGGTAACAAGAGAAATGTAATAAGATATTATAAAGTATTGATTACCAACACACAAACAATAATGACCATGCCTTATTAAATATCTAAGGGCCATTTAAAATAAAACCAATTAAATAATTAAATATAGGTTGCCAATGCTAATAAAAAAAAAACTCACTAAATAAATAAATATAAAATAACCAAGGCTCAATAATAAAGCCACCAATAAATATTAAGCAATATTAAAATATAAAAGCACTATTAAACAATAAATCAATAATAAATAAACATTAAATACCAAATAAGTAATTAAACACAAAACATTAAATGAATAAATAAAGAAATAAAGAAATAATTAAATATCAAATAAATGATCAAACCTCAATAAAGATTTAACAATAAATACCAAATAAATATTAAAATCACACAAAATAAATAACCATAAATTATCAAATAATTAAATACTCAAAGCCAATAAATTAGATGCATTAAAATAAGCATTATTAATTATAAAATCACACATCAAGGATCATATAATTAATCTAAACATAACCAAATAAATCAACCATCTCTAAACATACTCACAATATTGAAAAGATCAAACTCACTAACTGACGTGGCGAGTTACGCCAAGATACTAACGACACATGGTGCACATCTTAGACCTAGAGTATGTAAAGGGAATTCATGTCATCTCTGAACCACATAATCCATTGGAATTAAAGACACACTCAGACCTATGAAGCCAGGTGGAGTCGATGTTTGGTACCTGCAAGGTCTTGCAACTACAAAACAATAATACAACATATATATATATATATATATATCATAACATGCAAGTGATGGAGAGTCGCGATGACACATCCCGCTCTCAATGTATGATGTGGAATCATCTCTATCACGAAGATAGTCAAACAATAGTCAAACACATCTCATAATCATCTCATCAAATGTAATCATGAAATAGGGTTAGTGTAATCATAATCAACATCAAATCCATGATCAATAATGATAGTATCAACATCGTATAAATCATCCAAAATAACATATACCCAATAATGTCTATCATCACAATGCGTAACTAAAACACATGAATAATCATCATCGGAATCATCATAAATAGTCGAGATAAGTCTATCATGCATGGAATAAAAGTCAACTCTAATCAAAACAAGTCAAGTCTAGTGTGGACACTACAAAATCTACACCCAAAGGCTAAATTTATAGAATGGCAAGAGCTCCAAAACCACTGATGAAGGTTCCCAAAGAAGACTCTTCATTACTCATAACCACATCGCTTAAAATGCCTCTACAAAACTTAAAAAGACATCAATTTAGAATTTAATACCTTCCTTCCAATATGGACACCTATACTTTCAAGATAAGCATTACATTAAATGTGATAAATGATTAGAAATCAAGAGACATCTATTTCCTCTTCCATACTCCCACTTGGAGAAGCCCATAGTCACTCTTTATCCACTTTCTTAAGTCATTAAATATGTTATTCTAGATATCCATAAATGGGAAAAACAATATTAAATAATTGTATTCACAACCCACTTTTACCACTATTGTAATACCCTAAAAATGATCATCTAAACCATGGGCCCCTAATCTCAACTATATCACCAAGGTCCTAACCAAAGGCGATTAAATCAATATTGAGAACCTAAATTAATTCCTAAATCACCAATGTCATATGGCAAATTAATCTTTTCAATAAAATAAATCATCAAAATCTCTTTAATCATTTATCCTATTTATTTAATTTAATATCCTAGCATATTTAATTAATAAATTAATTTGCCATTAAATCACAAAGAAAAAGAATTATTTTGAAAAAGGGAATTAATTTGAGATAATTTGAAAAACAAATTTCAAACAAGCAGAAAAATCAAAGAAAGCTTTCTTTAAGAAGGAAAAATGGAATAAATCAGTTTTTATGATTTTATCTCAATTTTAGCTCAATCTTATCTCCTTCAAATCTAAAGAAAGTAGCCAATCACATCAAATCACCTGGATTGTGCTTCCTCTTGGAGAATCTTGACTGCTCATCAACAATCAATCTCAGTCGTTGGTTTCTCTCTGGATTTTCTATAAATTTAGGCTCTCGTCTCTTAATCAAAGGGGGTTGGAGATTTTATTGTTATCATGTTGGTTTTTCTCTAGAGTCATTGAGAATATTACATCTTAGTTTATTGCATTTTTTCTTAATCATGTTAGCTTAATTTGCTTAATCTTGCATCCATCTAGCTTAATTTGTTTAATCTTGCATTCATATGGATCAAATCCTTTGTCTTGGTGTAGTCTAGTCACTAGCATTGCTCAAATAGATCTGAGAGAAAATCTATACTCACATCTTTTAGGAGGCAATAGGTCAATTTGTTGTGGTTTTGTATTTATTGATTTTAATCGGCTAACCATGCATATAATGATCTATTAAGTGCTTTTGTTGTAGATAAAGATTCCAAATTTGACACACACAGCTACTAGTGTAACCCATCACCCCTTATGAATGTATTACAAACAATGGTGAAAACTAAATATTACAAATTATTTTCCCAATACATCCTAAGTGCCTAAGAACACTTTCCAAATATGTTGGAACTCTGTCATAGAATTTACAAGGTAGATGACACCTTAATCCTAACATTCTCCCTGTTGATGTCATACATTGTAAATACACACATAGGAATCACAAACAAGGGAAAACCATCCCTTATCCATCCATGTACTATCTAAACCTTCACCATGCCCTCATGCTCCAACAAAATACTTGAAAAACAAACCATGATAACCACCATTAAGAAACAAACTTATCACATCCTCCAACATGCCACATATGGAAGGAAAAAGGAACATCCCAAAGTGAACCATGTCAACTATCACTAAAACCTTCACAAATCTCTATATGAACATAAAAATCATATTCAAATGATAATAAAGGCTTTGAGTAACTTTCATAATCATACCACCTAGAATAGTAACCACAAAATATTTCAATTCATCCAAGCTAACCATACCTTAAACCAAGGTAAACCAGCATAGATAAAACTTCTTGTTGACAACATATCAACTCTAAACTTCAAATCAAGTCTCTGTATATCGAACTTCCTTTCTCAAACAAACATACTAATACATAAATTACCACAAATAAAGCCAACTAACAAAGTCTGCATCACCACTAAAACAATCTCGTGGATATAAATAGCCCACATCTCAGTCACCCCAATACAATCAACAGGTTATACACACCTACAAATTGTATAACTCATAGATCCAAATCAAATAAAACATGCAAACTCATTATCATATTAGTAATAAACAAACCAAGATATGATAGATGATAAACAAACATATATCCAAAAGTTCCCACAACATGAGTAATGTCAAGTTTGAAAAAGATGAAATCATACAAATTCTATCCATAGTACTTCACACAGAAGATGTCGCTAACTCTTCTATCATATAGTGTCAAGGAAACATACATGATTTTCAAATCCCAAAACCAAAAAAGGTGCAATACCTCTCTCACCATTAGTCTGCATAGCTCTCTCATTTTCTTCACACTCAACCATGTTTATACAAACATCCAAGAAGAAAATCATGATGAAAGAGAGAACCAAGAAATCAAATAATATCCTTGTACCACACTAACATATCCCAAGATCTGTAATGTAAGATATCCTTCACCATTCCCATATTGCATGGATATCAACATCTAACATTTGGTAAAATTAAGCATACTAGTAATAGATGTAAACCTCTCATACCAAAGGTAGACAAAATAAACCATCCATTTCCACAACAAAAGGAATTATGTCCAAAGCCACAAAACATTTCATGTGCCTTTCCAAATAAGTCCACAAAACTATATCCATAGCTTAAGATCACTAATAAGAAGAACAATGAAAATGCATAAAATCATGCATCTTCTTCTCAACAAGTCCTTATAACTTTTATATTCAAGGCTTATTCACATGAGAAAACAAGATACAAAGTAAAGAATGCATTTGATAATGAGGTGGCCAATACCTCTCAAATCATTCACTTGTTGAATAGACCAAGGGTGGAAAACAAGATTATCATGTGTTGGAAACACTAAAAAATAAAGCCTATAATAAATTGCAATCTTCTCTTTAGTTCCATAATAGATTCACATCCATAACTAGGTGTAGGCTCCTTTGTCTTTTTGTTGAAATCCTCATCAAAGAGTAACCATCTCAACACACAATACCAAAAATATGAGATCTCATAGCCTCACCCATTCCTCTCTAGTCTCCATGCTAACTTCAAATGTGATCTCGCAAAATTATGAAGCTCCAAGGAAATGATTAATACCCAAAACCAAAGAGAAACAACAACACCTCACCAAATACTCAAGAGTCCTCCATGGCATGAAGATACCACCATAATAATTCATCATCAAATGATGAATCCACATCACTACCAAAAATCCCACTGAATTGTGTAACCAAGCTCTTTAGACATCATGACAAACATCTCCTAATTGAATATCTTACTTGGTCCCAACATGATCAAAGAACTCAACCAAAAGCTCCCAAAAGGAAAAGTCAAACCATGGTCTCCAAACCAAAAAGGTACAACTGTACATCCTTTGTCAATAGAACCAAAGATGTCAAACTCTTAGTTTAATCTAAAGCCAGTATCCAAGAGCTCCATGTGACACCAACACCCATTGCAAAAGGTCATCCATCTTCCAATCAAAGATTGTCCATGGATCACAATACACTACAACTACAAATTCTTAGAAATAAAATATTTAAATAGAGAAGATAGAACACATTATGTGAATGTGTAAAGCTCCCACTGAAAGTGATAATGAGTAATACACGGCATCATGAGAAACATCATTACCAAAACTCCATTGAAAGTGAACAAAACTTCTCATGCACCATAATCTACTGCCAAGATTCAAATGAACAACTATATTAGGTACTCCACATAATCACTTTCTTATTGCAATCAAATTACAAATGTAATAATGGTGACCAACGATAATGGCCTACCAAAATGAATCCTCATCAAACAATCTACAAGATCAACACCTATGTAACATCTCAAAAAAGAAATACATAATCAATGCTCCAATCTCAAATGACTAAAATATTCAACCTCACATTAGTATCATGCATAATAGAGATAATCAAGAATACCAAGTGGATTTCCAAGACTCAAACACATGAATCAACACTAGAATTGATTTTCCAAACAAACCTACATAGGAGTAACCATAGATAAATAAGAACCTTCCAATCAACCATGCAAACCTCTAACTATCTCCAACCTAAATCTATTCATGCCATAGATATACATACCATAGATTTTAGTTAACATGTAAAACCTGCAAAACCATCTCTATAAATGTGAAATCCATTTAAACATCCAAACATTCACATTATACATGTCATCTGAATAATGAAAAATATCATAGACCTACAAAACCATCTAAACATTCACATTATCTCCACAACTCTTAATGAGGTCAATGGCTTATCTTCCAGTGCTTTCATGTAACCATCAGGTAAAACCATGAACCCAACATAAGCCCTCCATTTTGTAGTCCAAATAGATAGTGTATCTCCATGAAACTAGAATGTCCATACTCATCCAACATGAACACCTTCTCACTACACATTACCGCAAGGTAAAGTAACGAAACCACCAAAAATAAAGGAATAGTAGAACCAGTAACCTTCAACTTTGATACAAGATATTGGGAAATAAACAGGTTCAATACCAAAGATTGTGAAGATCAATCTCTATCCGATAAACTAATCAAAGGATGAGATTCAAGACTTGGATAGAAACAACATTTAAATTTGAAAATTGTATGCAAATATGAAAGCTAAGTTGCCTTAATTATAAAAAACAGATGAATAGATCCTTCTTTTACCTACCATGAATTCAATTTGTTTGAAATCTTTCATTGTTGTTGTCTAGTTTCTTTTCTTCTCTCCTTTTAGACAATGCCCACCTTGGCATACTCAACAACACTCCTAATTGGAGAACTCACTCATCTTTTTTGGATGTTGTAATCTTCTATAGTATCTTTCTTCCCTATAAATTTTTTTTCTTTGAGTCCTTTCTTCACTATTTACACTTGTCATGTTCACTTTCGTGTTAATTCAATGTCTAATATTTTTTGAATTCTTCTTATCTCCTTTGTCCATGGATGTGTCTGATTTGGGATTTCATAAGTCCTTTATATTTTTTTATGGTATTTATTTGGTATCTTTTTCATAGTGGTCATGTTAGAACCCCCTTTTCATCCTCCATCCCCTCGGGTCTAACCCCATCTCACAAGGTAGACAACAAGGAGATAATGCCACAAATCCTTAGAAGATTTTTATTCCTTTTCCTTGTTGTCCTTTATACAACCTGTCACATCCTAAATTTTACTCACCTACAATTTTGTCCTCACTTAGGCCTCACTTTGGCATCCATCTTGCAAGGCCTGATTGCAATGCTAATTCTTCTCACATTACTTACCTATTCCACATTTTCATCAATTTTCCATCTCAACACCCAATTTTGAGTCCTAATTTTTAGGACCACAACGTACCATGCTCTAGGCTTCTTTATTGGGCCTGAAATTCCCTCCCCCCGCTCAATGGTAATTTTGAATGAGCAAGAATTTTGATCCCATGTTGGCAAGTTGCGAAAAATTAATTTATTTTTATCAGTCAAGTATAAAAGGAGGTCTACCCATCTCATTTTAAAACCTAATGAATTGAAATCAAGATCCTACACTATATTAAATTCAAGTGAGCAAGCAATATGTCATTCATCAAGCATTCAATATGGAATTCATGATGAATGTTTTATGAAGACATCCTACATAAAACACTAATTGCTTTGTCTAAAGACAAACAATACTTCATCAAGGTAAACATTGTGGCTTTTAGCTTTAAATTTTAGATTTAGTCTTTTCATTGAAAAAGGAAAGTACTTTACTTCAATCTTGCATTGCATTTATCAATTCAATTTCATGGTTAATTCCAAAACTGGTATTTGACCTAAGGCGGACCCCTATTCCCAACATATTTCCCTTTATTTTTGTGTACAGGAAATAGGTAAAGAGTTGTACTCAATAAATCTAATAGAGTTGATAGTGTTGAACAAGTTCAACTTCTGAAAGCAAAAAATTCACAGGACTAGGGTGAATCTGTGCTACCTATTCCCAAAAAATCAGGCTAAACTTCTAGGAATAGGTCTGACAAATCTTCTTTTGCTCAAATCCAAGTTTTTGGCTCAATGGGACATCTATAGCTTACTATTTATGTCAGATTTCCTATAAGGATTGACCCTAGATCTATCGATTTCAATCCTCTTTCAATGTATGTGTCTTAATTGGACTATTTAGTGGTTTTATTATCTTAAACCTTAATTCTCAATTTTCATACATTACATTTTGGTGAATGTGACGTCTTTTATACCTAATTCTAATTTATTATCTTAGATCTAATCTTGTATGCATTCTAAAATTCAAATTTTCACTCATAATTGTTACTTTCCATTGAACTTCATAAATTTAGAGGTCAAATTAATAAAAACCCTAATTTATCATTCTAAAATTAACTTGTGGGTTTTATAATTTTTCAATTATATTTTTCAGATTTGATTATTGTGACATTTTATGTTATGATCTAAAGGAATTTATCATTCAAAATCACAATTCAAATTTCTTAATTGATTGGTTAATCAATCATAGTTTTCAATTTGTGCATTCAAATTTCCCTCCTTTGTGCATGAGTTTTGTTACCATTAGTCCTACATATAATATTCCTGTGAGAAGAAGTTGTAGAATTAAGGCTCAATTAGGTCACTTATTCCATGATAATGTTGGTGCATCCTCTAATCCAACTAATGACATCATTTATCCTCATTCTCCTTAGAATTCTCATGATATGGATGAATCGCTAACCAAGGTTAATGTTGACCAATTAGAGAAGATTGACAATGACTTTGAAAATCTTCAATAATGGATGAGTCAACAATACTTGGATAGTGAGGCAATCCCTTTGATTGAAGGATTAAATGAAATGGTACAAAGTGATAAAATTGGTGTTGATTTGTTGTGAGGCCTTGCTCATATTGTTGACACTAATATCATGCCAATCAAAAGTTCTACTAAGGTCCTTGATTACTCTCAACCCACTAGTCAAGTTAATCATTTCATTTCTATACCTACATCATTTCCTAGTGTGCCTACATTTACATCTTTTATCATGGCTAATTGAAGCAGTCACCGATGAGGAGGGACCCCGAAGAGGTCAGTCCAAACTGGTCAGCAAGAGTTAACACAATGAAAACACATAGATATGATGGAGGCAATGCAAAACATATTGTTTTATTGCATGAAAAGTCAATTACATCCAACCGCTAACAATTGGGTTACAACATACTAGCACACAGGCTTGGTAGAATAGGCCTCACCGAGACCTTGAATCAAAAGATCTATCTTCTAAGAAATATCTATCTGACACTCCTTTATTCTCTATGTTGATTGATTCCTAAAGCATGATTACAAATATATATATATATATATATATATATATATCAATTTAAAGGATCAGGTCATCCCAAAAGGATCAAAACCCTAACGTGCAGAAATGAATGAGGTTGGCCTTTGGAAAATCCCTAAGGATGAAATGTAGAAGGTTGGACACATGTCAAGAAACATCAAGATCAACGTCCAAGGCTCCACAAGCATTGGAATGGGTTCTGGTAAATCACCATAATAGGTCTTAGCAAACCGGTAACAAAGGAGAAACTGATAGCAAGAAACTCTCATGGGAACCGGTAGCGATATCTTGTCAGAAAGTGATCCAAATACAATGCAGTTTGGAAGAAAGAAAGATGATCAATTCTTCAAGTATAATTAAACTCCATAGGTTCCAATGAGCCAAAACCGGTACACAGAAACTACAAACAGAACAAAGGAAAATGTTCTTGGTTGATGCAAGATTTCCATCAACCGAGGATGCTCCCGCATCACTAATTCCACACAAAATGTTAATCCAACACATATTAGTTATGGGGGAAATCTCGTTAATTGTTATTCTTACATACCTCCTTCCATGAGTCTTCCATTTGTATCTCACTCATCTCCCATGCCAAAATACCATAATTTTCTACCTCCTTTCTCTCAAGCTCCACCTACATATAACAATGTTACTCCTCCATCCCAATCCAACATTTCTAATTTTAATCCATCTACAAAAGCAACAATCAAGAAATCTAGCCCAAATTGTTACATCCCTACAATAACAATCGACTTCCATTACTCAACCCAAGTTTAATGTGCCCACATTTGATATAGAGAGCCCATTATCTAAAGATATTGTATGTGTTATTCCCCCTAAACATATGGAAGTCCCTCAAATGGAGTTATATAATGGAAAAGGTGACCTCTTGACTCATCTGAAGATATTTCAAACTTTGTGGTTTTGCTCATGACCAAAGACTTATGTCTAAATTATTTACTAAAACCTTTAGAGATAAAGCTTTGCAATGCTATTATTTTTTGTCTCCTTATTCTATTACATTATTTCAACAGTTGTCTAATGCTTTCATGCAATAATTTCAAAATAATACTTATCCCAAAATTATTTTGAGTGATTTGATTCATTGTAAGCAAGGAGTTAAAGAAAAAGTGATTGCTTTCATTGTTAGATATAAATATTTGCATTCTCAAATTGCTTATCAAGTGGTTGATTATGATGTTCAAAGAATTTTTATTTCTAATTTTAAAAAAAACATTAGAGATAAACTTTCATTTTTTGAGTTTACTTTATTTATGCATGTAGAGTCATAAAATTGCAACCTTGCAATTTTTGACCATGTTTGGGTCTTCACATTGGCGAAACGAACCCCTAAGATTGATTAGAAAACCTGAGATATGATCACATCTCTGGAGACCTACATTTCCTCACATCTTACACTCCCCTTTGTTATTTCATGTCCTAAATTAGGGAATGATAGGGGCATGGTGCCCATGTCCATGCCCTATTTTAGGCCCCCTCCATTCAAACTTTGAATTGGGCTTTGCAATTTTGAAGTGGGAAAATTTTCCCTATGTCAGACTATAACGAAAAATCAGTCAATTAACCCTAATTGACAAATATATAAGACACATTTTCCCTTCCTATTTTCATAAGTCAATAAGAAAAAGTAAGGTGAACAAGCATTATCATCATTCAAGCATTCAAACATTCAAGTAACCTTTCAAGCATTGAGAATCTCAAGTTTCCTTTCAAGGATAGGTGTTTCATTCAAGGATTCAACCATTAAAGTGGAGATCTCTTTTGACATTCAATTCTACATATCCTTTCAAACAACTCTATCAACATTTCAATTGCACCCTCTCTAGAGGTGAATTCTATTTTAGTCATTTACTTTTATTTACTTGCAAGTACTTTTCATCATTTGGTTAATTCCAAAACTGGGGTTTGACCTGAAGGCAAACCCCTAATCCCAACAAAATTTCCTCTCTTTTCTATGTGTAGGTTGCAGGTGCATAGCTATATTTGCAAATTTGGACTTCATTTTTAGATACATAAAAACCCTTCTCAGGGTGCGGATTTTTCGGAGGACGGTGTGCACTTTCAACATGGTCCTGACAACTTTTGCTCAAATTTGTAGGGGAGTTTCATCTCAACATTTTACTTCTAATTCCAGGTGCATAGCTTCATCTCGGATTTCTATCTCAAGTTACAAGTTATAATCATTTCTTTGTTGCTTTTACACTTAGTCTTAAATTGCATAGTTTAACTTATCCATTCTAAAAGAGGGTTTACTTCTACTTTCCAAATTCATTGTCAATTCACTTAGCATTCAATCTCTTTATATTGAGATTGGATCTAGTGAATTCTCCCCCCTCTTTTAAATGTAATGGGCGTGAGAGATTGAAAGGAATTTTTTGTGAAACTTTCACTCTTTTTCTTGAGGAGAGAAAAGCTTTCCTCTTGATTTCCCCATCACCCTTTTTCACCCATTACATTTTGGTGAACCCGATGTCTTACATGCTTCAGATTACAAATTATTGCATATTTTTCATTTAGAAGTTAATTTTCTTGCAAATTTACAAAAATTAGTGGTTAATTCAATCAAAACCCTAGTTTTTAAAAATTGGAATTGAACTTGTGTTTTGCAAAAATTGTTATCTATTGTTTTAGATTTGAAAATTGCTTTGCTTGTAAAATTCAATTTATGCATTGTCTTGTTCAAATTGCAAATCAAATTTACAAAATCAAGTGGTTAATTGTCAAAACCCTAATTTTGAAAAATCAACTTGAACTTGTGCAAAAATTCAATTCACATTTAATTTTCAAATTTAGGACTATTTTCAGATTAGTCCTCTTTCCTAAAAAATCAAATTTTCAATTTCCCTCCCTTTTCCAAAATTCAAAATTTTGAAATTTAGTGGTTAGGTCCTAAAACCCTAA
This sequence comes from Cryptomeria japonica, assembly GCF_030272615.1. NCBI lineage: Eukaryota > Viridiplantae > Streptophyta > Pinopsida > Cupressales > Cupressaceae > Cryptomeria > Cryptomeria japonica. Next base: position 221,495,406 of record NC_081405.1, read on the forward strand.
TTTTCAAATATAACTGGATTTTGTGCAAATTTTAATCATTTTCAATCAATTTCAATTTTCTAAACATTATTCAAGGTGGCCCTATCCATTAGGTTTGACCTTTTTCAAATTTACCATTCAATTTCTTGTCTTTTCCAAAACCCTAATAGGGTCCTACTTTGACATTCAAACCTCAATTTCTCTTATCTAAACTTCATAAAATCAACCAATTTTTTGGGGTTAGCTTTAAAATCATCATAACTTTCACCCTTGAAAATTTCTGAAAAAGTTGGAAGGATCATGTGCACTTCCAACACGGTCCCTGACTTTTTCCTGAAATTTCTTGAGACTGTAATGACTGAATTTAATTGCTTAAATCCAAAAAAATTGGCTGATTTTCTCGAATTTTGATCCCTCTAAAATAAAAAATACTTCTCAATTTCAACATCACAACTTTCAAGAAAAAAATTGAAATTAAGTGGTTAATTATAATCTGCCCTGATTTTAAAAATTCAAATTTTGACAAATTTAATTTTGGAATTAAGTGGTATTCCATTGGCCCTAATTTTAAAATCTCAATTTCTTAAATTATTTTGGAAATTGTGTCATTTATCCTTTCAACAAAGTTCAAATTGTATAATCATATTTCTCTTGAATTTTGCATTATTCAATTTTGCAAACTTTGTTCCCAAAATTCAAATTCAAAATCCAAAATTTTCCTCTAGTGCATGAGTTTTACCACTATTAGTCCTACCCATACTATCCCCATTAGATGAAGCATTAGAAATAAGGCTTCCCAAGGTTTAATTACCAAGGAGATGGAGCCTAATTTGGGTGACTTTTTCAATGAGGATAATGCTAATTCTTCCCATCCCAATAACATCTCTATTTACCCAATTGATGATTCTAATGATGAAGAAGAAGCTTTGACTAGAGTTTCCATAGATCAGCTTTCAAAATTGGATAATCAATTTGACAACTTTCAACAATGGATGTCCCAAGAATACCCTAATAGTGAAGCTCTTCCATTAATTGAAGGTCTAAAGCGCATGGTTCAAAGTGATAAGAATGGAATTGATATATTGTGTGGCATTTCTCATATTGTTGATTCTAATGCCATACCTATAAAGAGTTGTACTAAGAACTTAGGTTATTCACAACCTTCTACACAAATCAATCATTCTATTCCTTTGACCACTCTAATGGCTAGCATTCCTACCTTCACTAAAAACATTAAGGCTACATCAACTCAAAATATCATACCTACAACCACTAATCATTTGGGCAAACCCTAGTCTTCTTCAATCAATCCTTCATCCTTACCTATGCCTTCAATAAGTATTCATCTTGTCTCTCATCTAATAAATGTGACGGAAGTGGGCAATTAATCCAATCATTCTATCCCTCCTTTTAGTATCCCATTTCCCACGCAATCATCTCCTATGCCTAATTACCATAGTGTTCCACCACCTTATTCTCAATCAATGCCTTCTTTCAACAACATCACACCACCTTCTCAATCAAACATGTCTAACATAAATTATTCAACTGAAGCAACCATTAATAACCTTGCTCAAACTGTCTCATCATTGCAACAACAAATCGCTTCTATGAGTCGATCCAAGTTTAGTGTGCCCACATTTGATGTTGTAAGCCAACTTTATTTATATATTGTTATAGTTTCCCCTCTTAAGCATGTTGAAGTCCCTCAATTGGAACTTTATAATGGAAAAGGTCATCCTTTAACACATGTCAAGACATTTCAAACCTTGTGTACTGACTTTGTTTATGATCAAAGATTGGTTGCCAAGTTGTTTACTAGAAAATTGAGAGATAAAGATTTACAATGGTATTGCTCTTTTCCTTCTTCTTCTATTACTTCCTTTCAACAATTAGCCAATGCTTTTATTCAACAATTTCAAAACAACATAGGTCCTAAAATCACTTTGACTAATTTAATGCATTGTAAACAAGGTGTTAAAGAAAAAGTGACTGATTTCATTGGTAGATATAAGTATTTGTGTTCTCAAATTTCTTTTCAAGTGCCTGATAATGATATTCAAAGAATTTTCATTTCTAATTTGCAAAAAGATATTAGAGAAAAACTTCTCCTTTCTTAGTTTACTTCCTTTATGCAACTATGCACAACACTTCACAATTATCAACTGACTATGAGTCAACTCGAGAAATCCACTCCTATGGCTCTAAGTGATAAGGGTGGCAATGCTCAACAATTGTTTTTAAAGTTCAAACCAAACAAAGGATTCATTAAATTCAATGACAACATCAACAACAATGTGAATGCTACAACAGGTGTGCCTCCTATTTCTAATTTTGTCAAAAGAGAAAGACAATTTACTCCTTTGAATGAATCTTTATATAGAATTATGTCTCATTTATTACAAAGAAATATTATCAAAATTCCTCCAATAAAACCAGTTGAGCCTTCTAAGGCAGCCTCACCTTACTTTGATAATAATTCTTTTTGTCAATTTCATCATTAACCTGGTCATGATACTGAGAAATGTTTTGCATTAAAATATAAGATTCAACATTTAATTGATAATAATACTATATCCATGGAAGATGTGAATGATAAGGGAAACAAATTAGTACCTCCTCCTAATCAAAATCTTAAAAAATTTACTGATCCTTTAGCTTCTCATACCTCTAACATGATTGAGATTGAACATACCTCTTTCTCTCTTTCTAATGTGACTACCATGGTTTAAAATTTGGTGAATATGGTAGAGAAAAAAGGAAAACCTTAGGATCTATGTATCACATTTGACCCTAGTGAGACCATTAGAGTACCTAATGGACCTTTATACATAGTTTCAAAGATTCAGGAAATACCTTGTCATGGTGTGCTTATCGATCCCTCTTGCATGGTTAATGTCATCACTGAGGAGTATATTTTCACTTTACATTTGCATAAGCCAATATATGATAACACTAATGTGGTTGTTAAGTTATTTGATGGATTTTCTTGTCCTACCATTGGTTATATCACACTTCCTATTGAAGTTCACACTACATCTATGTATGTCAACTTTGTTATCATCCCTTCCTCTAAGCAATCCCATGTAAAGTTGGGCTACCCTTGGCTATCTTCCATGAAGGCTATTGCTTCTCTAATTCATAAGTGTTTGAAATTTCCCCACAATGGAGAAATCATAACTATTAACCATAGCTTATTTTTACCAACCAAAAGAAGCCCAGGTGTTCCTATTGACTTCTTTTGGCCTAAACAATTTCAATCTCTTCAATCAAGAAGCAATTCTCTCTTTAAATCTTATCAAAAATGGAAGAAAGATGTGATCTTGTCCTTAAGCCAGCCTAGAACTCAAAAACTTGATATTCCCATCATTCTTGAAGATGAAGTTCTTCCCTTGACAGATAGAACTAATCTTCCTCCTAAGGAAGATCCTCAACCTATTCCTATGGATGAAACTATGCCTTCTCCTAAGAAGAATAACAATATTCCTCCTAGGGTTAAACCTATACCTCCTCCGCATGATGGACCTAGTCTCCTTCCTACACCGAACATTCCTCCTTTATATGGTGTAATTCCACCTTCTTCCTCTTGTAGAGAGAAGAGACATGTCTCTCCTATTGTTCAACCTAAAAGACCTCAACCTAAACCTCCAACTACCAAAGATGAGAATATTCCTCCTTCAACAAATATTCCTCCTTCTTCTCAGTCTTCCGCTAAGACTCGATGGAATCATTGTGCGAGAGAATAATGATGAAAGTGTCATTCTCAAGCTCGTGAAGTTGTTCCTCAAAATATTCAATCTCCCAAAACTCCAACAATTGACATGATTCACTTTTCTCCTAAGAAAGATGCCGAACCTACATCTCCAAATCATAAGTTGTAGAAAACATGTTATGGTTTTACTTCTATTCATGTTCGATCTCCTTTTTCTATTAATCTTGATGAAGAAATAGGTGAAAACATTATTCATGATGGCAATACAACTCCTAATGCTTTTGATAGTGAATATGAGTATGTTGATGTGGACAATTATTTATCTGCAAAGTTTTCAAAAGCCTTAAACCTAGCTCCTAAAATATAACAAAGTGAATTCGTACATGAGCATAGTCCTTGTTTGGATCTTATGATAGCTCCATTTGCTATGCTCAATGTCACTACTTTGGCATGTTTCCCGCCTTCCCAAAATAGTGATCAGCAAGATCGGGAGGTGGATTTCGTGTTAGATTATCTACATTAGCACCGTAGATTCTCTACCTCCCTCTCTTTTCTTGCTCTTTTGTGATCATTCTTATATGCGTATCCTTGTTCTTCTATGTTCCCTAGTAATTTATACTCGAGGACGATGCAAAGCATTGAGATCTCTTTTGGTCTCTTTCATGTTGACTCAAAAGACACTTCTATTCCCTTTCTTCCAAGGTAGTTTCCTTTCTTTGAGGAATGATGACTATTATATGTATATATATATATATGATATACATGAGTTATCATACAACATACTGACCCTGAGGAAAGTGAAACTACCTCGTTCTTTGTGTTTTGTGTTCATTATCCTTGGGTTTATTCCTCGGTTGGGGGCTAAATCCTTGCGATAACGTACTCTTTATCTCTCTCTTTGGTGTATCCTACCTTAAAGAAATCGCTCCTAATAAGGCATGCATGATCACTTTAACATGGGGGCATACACTCCACTCATATTTTCCTTCTTGATACTCAAAGTTACTTAGAAAAATTGGCTTTGCTTTGTAATTTTTGGTATCCTTAATTTCATGACTCATAGTGAGGGAAACTTTGCTACTTGAAGTCATGGTTCTTCTCTCTTGATCTTCCCTTTTACTTTGTCAATCGAAGTCATAAGATCTGTAGTCCACTAGGGGCTTGGTGTGTCTTGCCTTCTTGACATGGTGATATTCTTTCAATCTTGTTTCCTTATACTTTACCGGTAGTATTGGCATATGCTTATACTACCGATAAAGTCAGGGCTAAATGTAGCATCATAAAATTGCAACCTTGCAATTTTCAACTACATTTGGGTCTTCACATTGGTGAAATGAATCTTTAAGCTTGATTGGAGACATGAGACGTGCTCACATCTCCTAAAACCTACATTTCCTCGTATCCTGCACCCCCCTTTGTTGTTTCCTATCCTAAATTAGGGTAGGATAGGGGCATGGTTCCCCTTTCCTTGCCCTATTTTGGCCCCCCTCCATTCAAACTTTGCATTGTGCTTTGCAATTTTGAAATGGGAAAAGTTTCCCTATGTCGGCCTATAATGAAAAATCAATCAATTAACCCTAATTGACAAATATATGACACATTTTCCCTTCCTATTTTCATAAGTCAATAAGTTAAAGTAATTTGAACAAGCATTATCATCATTCAAGAATTCAAGCATTCAAGCATTCAAATAACCTTTCAAGAATTGAGCATCTCAAGTCTCGTTTCAAGGCTAGGTGTTGTATTCAAGATTCAACCATTGAAGTGGAGATCTCTTTTGACATTAAATTCTACATATCCTTTCAAACAACTCTATCAACATTTATATTGCATCCTCTCTAGAGGTGAATTCTATTTCATTCATTTACTTTCATTTACTTGCAAGTACTTTTCATCATTTGGCTAATTCCAAAATTGGGGTTTGACCTGAAGGCAAACCCTCAATCCCAACAACATTTCCTCTCTTTTTTGTATGTAGGTTCCAGGTGTGTAGCTGTATTTCTAGATTTGGACTTCATTTTTAGAGATGGGAAAACCCTTTACAACACAGGGATTTTTGGAGGACTGTGTGCACTTTCAACACAGTTCTAACAAATTTCACTTATATTTGCAGGGGAGCTTCATCTCAACATTTTACTGCTAATTCTAAGTGAATAGCTTCATCCTACATTTCTATCTCAAGTTATAATCATTTATTTGTTTCTTTTACAGTTATTCTTAAATCACATAAGTCAACTTATCCGTTCTAAAAGAGGGGTTACTTCTACTTTCCAAATTCATTGTCAATTCACTTAGCATTCAATCTCTTTCTATTGAGATTGGATCTACTAAATTCCCCCCCCTTCTTTTAAATGCAATGGGCATGAGATGTTGAAAGGAATCTTTTGTGAAACTTTCACTCCTTTTCTTGAGGAGAGAAAATTTTTCCTTTTGATTTCCCCATCACCCTTTTTCACCCATTACAATGCACTTGTGTACGGTGCTTCATAATTATCATCTTCAAGTGAGTTGATTTGAATCACCTCCTTCAATGGCTTTGATTGATAAGAATGAGGGTAATCAACAATCATTTGTGAATTTTAAACCAAAAAAGGATATGTCAAGATAAATGAAAATTTCAACACTCAAGTGGCAGCCATGATATAAGATTTGACCCTTTTATCCAACTACTTTAGAAAATAATTTACTCCTCTTTACAAGTCTTTGCATATAATAATGTCAAGATTGATAAATGCTAATGTGTTGAAACTTCCTCCCATCAAGCCAATTTATACTTCTAAACATTTATCATCTTACCATGATCCCAAAGCAATTTATCAAAATCAGCATAACTTGGCCATGATACTGGAAAATGTTATACATTTAGGAGTAAAGTTCAACACTATATTGATAACAGTTCCATATTTGTAGATGGTGTGAATGACAAAGGAAACAAGTCCATAGTTCATCATAATCAAAACATCCAAATCTTCACCAATCCTTTTCCTTCTCACTCTACTAATGTTGTTGAGTCTAATTATTTTGTCTTTTCTCCCAATGACCTCAGTATGAAGTCTAATAATATTGTGAATCATGTGGATAAAACTATACCTCCTAAATATCTATGAATTAATTTTTATCTTCGTGAGACTATTATAACACCTTATGGCCCACTATATATCACTTTGAAGATAAAAGACAAACTCTCACAAAGAGTGTTCATTGATCTAGTCTGTATGGTGAATGTGATTACTGAAGAATGTATTTATACTTTACAATTACATCAAGTTATGTATGATAAATCTGATGTTATGGTCAAGGTGTATGATGGTTTCTCTTTCCCTACTATTGGTTCTATAACTCTCCCTATTGAGGTTGGTACCAAATGTTTAGATGTGATTGTTGCTATCATTCCTACACTATATTAGTTTCATGTGAAGTTGGGACATCCTTGGCTCTCTTCCATGAAATTTATTCCCTCTACTATCTATAAAAGTTTTAAATTCCCTCATAATGGTCCTATCATAATAATTATCCATAGCCTTTACCAACCCACAAAGAAGCATACTAATTTCACTCTTGATTACTTTTTTCCTCAATAACTTGAACCTCTTAAGCCTTAGAGTGATATCCTTTTTTTATCTTATCAAAATTGAAAAAATGAGATGATAATATCCTTGAGTAAGCCTAGAGATCATATACCTATGGATATTCCTCCTCCCCATAATGGACCTATTATTCTTCCAACTCCTTCTATTCCTTTCATATATGCCTCAATCCCACATAATACATCTTACAAAGGAAAGCACTTGGAATCTCCTATGTCTCAACCTAGTAGGGCTTCTCCCATTCCTCCTCCTTTAAAGGAAGACAAGAAGCATATGCCAATTGATCCTCAACCTTGACAAGTCTTGACTAAAACTAAAAGGAACCATTGTGGGAGAGAGTGCCAATAAAGACATCGTGCTAAGACCAAATGTTGACTTGATCCCATTTGTCCATTCCTCACCTAAACCTAGGGAGGAAGATCAACTTAAATCACCATTAAAAATGCTTAAGAAAAATGATGGTTCATGCTCTTTTTGTATTAGAGATATTATTTTTATTAATCTAGATGATTATATGGATGAAGATGTTTTTCATGCTAACAATGTTCATTCTAATGATATGTATGAGCTTATTGATGTTAATCTTGATTCATCTTCACATTTTTCAAAATCATTAACCCTAGCTCCTAGTGACAAAAAAAAGTGACTCATCATTAGAGCATGATCCTTTTTTAGAACTTTCAGTAGCTCCATCTATCATCTTGAAGTGGCTCCTTTTGCATCTTTCCCATTTTCCCTAAATGATGTTCAACAAAATGGGGGGGCAGATGATTTTCTTGATTAGATTTATTCATGTCGTAGATCCTCTCTTGTGTGTTTACTTGTTTGTAATGTGTTTCCCATATGATGTTTTTTTGTATTATGTTAGGTTCTCTTTAGATGACCATTTCTACTCTGTTGGTGAAAGGTAATAAAGAGGTTGAATCTATTGTGGCATTCCTCTATTTGTATCTTAACTCTTCTATATGTTATCCCTTGTTTTGTCTACTTGGGGATGGTGCAAATAATTGAGATCTCTTTTGGTATATTCTATGTTGACTCAAAAGACACATGTTCTCTTCCATTGTGCTAGTAGTTCCATTATCTTTGGGGATGAGATGAAATCAATATAGATATCTTTCATATACATTATTTATCATAAGAGCATACTAACCCCAGAGTTAGTCGATCCCTTATGTGATTTTTTATATATGTTTTGTGACCAATATCCTTTGGTTTGTCCTTTTCTTAGGGGCATCTTATTATGGTAATGTGCTTTTCTTTTGGATGCATGTTACCTTAAATAAATTTCTCCTGATAAGGCATATGCGATTTTGTTTTAATGTAGGGGCAATAACTCTGGTCAATACTACACTTTATGTACACTCTATGAAATGTTTTCACACTCATGTTACTTTGAAAGTGAGCCTTTTGCCTTGTAATTTTATATTTTTCTTTTTCATGACTCATAGTAAGTAAATATTATGAGGCTAGTGCAGTCATGTATTCTCACTCCTCCTTTCTTATGTTGTCCCTGTTATCTCGATATTAGAGTAGTGAGACCCTAAAGTTATTGGGGGCTTATTGTGTCTTGTCTCTTTTATATCTTGATATAAGTCCTTCAATGCAACTTTTTACTTTACCATGAATATTCTTGATTTTATACTCCCACTAAAGTGGGGGATAAATTTGGTGTCCTAAATTGTACTCACCTTCAATTTTGTCCTCACCTTGGTGTTTCATCTTCCAAGGCCTGATTGTAATGTTGATTCTACTCACATCACCTACCTATTCCACATTTTCATCAATTTTCCAACTCAACCCTCAATTTGGAGTCTATTTCTAGGACTAGGATGTACCATGCCCTAGTCCCAAATCAGGACCAGGGCATGACATGGCTTGGTCCTAAATTAGGACTAGGGTGTACCACACCCTAGGTGTCTTAATCGGGGCCTAAGTTTACCCACTCAATGGTCATCTTGAATGAGCTATAATTTGGATGCCATGTCGGCATATTATGAAAATTTTATTTTATTTTCGTTAGTCAAGTATAAAAGGAGTCTACCCCTTTCATTTTTAAACCTAAAGAATTGAAATCAAGATTCTATACTCTAGTAAATTAAAGTGAGCAAGTAATCAATCATTCATCAAGTATTGGAGTAGAAGTGAAGTCAAGATCAAGAATTGAAGATGGCATTCATGGTTCATGTTTTATGAATACATCTTACATAAAATCCTAATTTCTTTGTGTGAAGACAAACAAAACTTCATCAAGGTAAACATTGTCATTTTTAGCATTACATTTTAGATTCAATTTTTCCCTCAAAAGGAAAGTGCTTTACTTTAGTCTTGCATTAGATTTATCAATTCAATTTCATGGTTAATTCCAAACCCAGGGTTTGACCTAAGGAAACCCCTTATTCACAACATATTTCCCTTTCTTTCTATGTATAGGAAATAGGTGCAGAGCTATACTCAGTAAATCCAACACAGTCAACAATGATGAACAAGTTCAACTTTCGAAGGTGAAAAAATTGAAGGACTACAGAAAATCTATGCTACCTAGTCCCAAAAAATTAGGTCTAAATTCTAGGAACAGGTCCAACACATTTTCTTTTGCAAAAATCCAAGTTTGTGGCTCAGTGGGATATTTGTTTTAACTATTTATATCAGATTGCTCCTATATTTCATTACTTCACCCTAATTTTACAATCAACCCAATTCAACTTAAGAAAGAGGCTAATCACAACCTCAACTCAATTGAATCCAATTATAACCTTAGAACCATTTCCTATTAGGATTGAGTGTAGATCCATTTGTTTCAATCTTATTTCAATGTATGTCTATTAATTGGACTATTTAGTGGTTTTATTATCTTAAACCCTAATTCTCAATTTCCATACATTACATATCCTAACCAGGGTCCCAACAGTAAAATAAATGTCATAAAAAAAAAGGGAACACAAAATAAAGTTATGACCCTCAAGTAATTTCTATATATTATATTTATATCCTAGACTCGGTTATACAAAGGGCGTAAGGAGTTAACCCAAATCATGCCTCAACTACTTAACAAAATACCAAAAAAATAATGCACACAAGTCATAGCACACCATATATATAACAATACATTTATGTTATCATTGATCATTAAGTACATGTATTTTTCACCTTTACTATATTCTTATATTTTCTTATACATTATACTCTTCATCTTTATCTATCTATATATTCTTCTCTGAATCATATCATATTACATACATTTCCTCCCTTACTATGTTACATTACATATTTTACTTATAAAATATCCATCTAATGAGACGTGGCCCATTTATACCACTAGCCTAGATGATGTATCTTCAATTTGGGGTTCTGTAAGCTCCTTGTGGTGAATTGTGATATGATCTATGTTGATTGTGCATTCCCTACCATTATCCTACCAATAACACTAATGTATATATTATTTTTTATGAATAATTTATACATATGAAGAACATATGATGGTTCTAAGGTTTGAACACTTGATCCTTGTGGAACTTAAATTTTTGCAATGACTTTATAATTCCATTGTTGTATTTGTCTAGGAACCAGGTTCCTAGAAGGTTTAAGGTTGCAAGATATTGGCCTAGAGATCCCTTTGGGACCCAAACTCCCACAGGGATGTTCTAAGCTTTACTATCATATTAGTTTGAGAATCGGGATCTCGAGAGGATTAAGGCCATCCTTTGATATGTGAAGTACTAAAGGACTATTATGATGGGTCATATATCTCAAAACACAAGTTTACAGGAGGATCATGTCTTTGAGGATTTAGGAAAGGGATATTTCTACAACACAAAGTCTCTATAGGATCTTCAAGAAATTTATGTTTTTAGGGGATAGATGTTCTTTCGATGCATGTAATCTTGTAAAAGGTAATCATTAAATCTTTAATCCCTTGATATTTTTGGTATCCAAGGTTCCAAAAGGATATTTATTGTTAAACTTCAACACATAGACTTTAGTTAGGGATGATCTCAACTATGTTTAATAGTAGTTTGGGAATGAGTACAGGGTTCGAACACTCAACAAAAATTCCTCTCCTTAAGGAGAGTTTGAAAATGAAACCTTAAGGACACATAACATAAAATACTTAGCAAGATACATTTTTTTTGTAATTGCAATGTATCTATTATAACCTTAACCCTAGCCTAAACCTAACTACCCAAGTAGTACAAAAATAGAGAGAAAGAAAAGAAAACCAAAGAAAAAGGACTAGAAAGAAAGGAGCACAAGGAAAAAGGTAGGGGAACTTACTAGGTTCTAAGGCTTGAATAGGAATAGAGAAAGATCAAATGAATACACAAACACATGAACACGAGTAGGGAAAACATGATAGAAACTAGGAAACTGTGATGTTGACCTCGTTTAAGCCTTACAACACGTTATCACATTGGGAGTTTAATCTCTTTTGAAATATTTAAATTGAGAATGAAAAATGATTAGTAAATCTTGTGAAATCAATTAAATATCCCCTTTTTAAATTTGTGAGACCACTACTAATGCATTTGGTGAGGCCAAAAAGTTGGACAATGGTTGTGTTTGGAAAATTCCAAAAGTTCACCAATTCCCTACAATACCATATCCAATAGAAAGTATAATAAAAATAGAAAGATTAAGAACTTGAAGTGGATAGGTACAGTAGGACAAGATCCTAATGTGCTTGTAGGACCTGAAGTCATAACAAACAACAAAGAGGATAAAAGGGGGCTTTGGGTGGAACATAGATCTTATAAAAATATCCTAAGACCCTTATAGGACTCAAAGACCTAAAAAGAAAGGAACACAAAGGAAAAAGACTACGATAACAAGGTTTTGGGAAGAACAAGGATCATAGGAAAAAGTCCTTAGATACTTTGGGACTTGAAATCTTGTAGGGAAAAGATAAAACAAAGGAAAAGAAAAACAAAGGGAAAAGGAAAAGAAAGAAAACCAAAAAGAGAAAAGGGGAAAAGGGGAAAAGAACAAAGAAAGGGAGATGAGGTCCCCATTTTAGCTAGTGAAAATATGGGGGTGTGTATGCAATGAATAATAGGTAGGTCATTGAAGTTTCATCACATCTTTTCCTTTTAAAAGTGTGGAAAGAAATAGTCAAATCATATCTCAAAGAGAATATTTCACCATGGAAGGCTAGCATACCACTATCGTTATGACTATTTGTGAGTTATTTCTTAGGTCTCTACCATCTCCAATATAGACCTTCAATGAATACAACCTACTCAAATTCAATTTGATATGCTTCTGAAAGGGGACCTACTATATCACTTCCATTATGATCAAGGTACAAATTTTTGAAATTTTAAATAGCTTTTTATCTTTGAGTGTAACATTAAGGAAACTTGATCACAATAGATTACATGGTGATGATACAAGGTACTGTAATACCCTAAAAATGGTCACCTAAACCCATAGGCCCCCTAATCTCGATTTCATCACCAAGGTCCTAGTCAAAAGCAATTAAATTAATCTTGAGCACATAATTAATTTATTAAATTATCAATGTCACATGGCAAATAAATCACCTTGAATTAATTAAATATTTATTTAATAAATTAATCATTCCAAGAAAACCATTTTAATCAATTATCCTATTTATTTAATTGAATATCCTAGTATATGCAATTAAATAAATCGATTTGTCATTAAATCATCAAAATAGGAATTAATTAGAAAAAAGAATTAAAATTTGAGAAAAGAAATCAAATGGAGATAATATTGAAAATCAAATTAAAAATTGAAAATCTCAAAAAAGAAATTAAAACAATTAATTCTCAAAATTGAATAAAATAAAGAATAAATAAATAAATATATATATATATATATATTTATTTATTTATTTTTTCATTTTTTTTTCTTTTTTTCTGATTTTATGATAATTTTAGTTCAATTTCCTTTAAAACTAAGAAAAGTTGCCAATCACATCAATTCACCTGGATTGTACTTCTTCTTGGAGAATCTTGACCTCTCATCATCATTTGATCTTGGCTGTTGGTTTCTTTCTGAATTTTCTTTAAATTTAGGCTCTCATCTCCTAATAAGGAACCTTGGAGATTGTATTGTTATTATGTTATTTTTTCTCTAAAATCATATTGCACATTGAGAATAATTGCATTAGCTTAATCATATTTCTTGAATCATGCTATTTTTATTATGGATAAATTTCTTAAATCATATCTAGTTTAATCTTGCATCCATTTAGCTCAATTTCATACTCATATAGATCAAATCCTTCTTTTAGGTGTTGTCTAGTCATTGGTATTGCATATAGAAATCTGAGACCAAGACTAAAACTCACATCTACTAGAGGGTAATAGGTTGCTTTGTGATGGTTTATTATTCATTTTTGATAGATTTACTAACCATGCATGTAATGACTTATTGAAGTGTTGTGTATTCCAGATACAGGTCCACTTTTCACACACACATTTTTGGTGCCCACCGTGGGGCTTGGAATTCAATATTTCATCCTCAAAATCATTTTTTAAAATTTTTTAGATCTCGTTCATATGGTCTCTACAAAATCCCGTACAAGTTTTTGCAGCATACAGGATGAGTTTTAAGATTTGTCGTTCTGCTCTGTGGGAATAATTGTACAAGTAACTTCTTTTGTCATTTGCTTCTGAGTTTACTCATTCGGATTTGTAAGAATAATTGTTCTGCTTGGTGAAAATTGTCGTACGAGATTCTTCTTTGGTTTTTTTAAAAACAGAGTTATTTTAGGAATTTTACTTGAATTAAATTTGGATTTTGCTAACACTAACCCTGAATTGTCTTTTATCTGCTTGAGATTTTCATAGCCTAACTAATTTTCTATAGAACACTTGTGAAAAATCTATCAACCAAACATATGCCTATCAAATAATAAAAAACAACATGACTACTAATGAGTTGGCCATTTTGCAAGTTGCCTAAAGAGAATCAACTAAACATTGTGTATTCTTTAATACATTTCTAGGCACTTAAATTGCTATTTGGTTAATGAACAAATTTGTCTTTTGTGTTTGAAGAGAAGTCTAAGAGGTAGGAGAGTATGCTCTTGTCTACACAAACAATCAGAAATCCAGACCCTTGAAGATTTTTCTAAGTTTGAGATTTGTCCACCTTTTAGTGGGCTTGTCACAGTGGGAAAAAGTAATCACCCTGTGAGAATGACCCAAGTGAGTATAGTTGGACCTAAGCATTCCAACTCACTATAATAAATAGGCATCTTGGGATTAAAGTCTTAAAGGACAAGATTATTTGAGTTTTCTCTTTTGAGATCTCTCATATAAGCATTTTGTAGGGCCTCACAGTCTCAATCATGCTTGCATGACTACAACTTGTTTTGGTACCTTGTTGGGCTATAGGCCTCAATCGTTCTTGTGCCACTTCAAGGGGTGATTTTGAACAGAAATCTTTACTATGAACTTTAAGATAGCAGATACTTGATTCACCTCCAAAAGGGGGATAATATTTGTGAAAGAGAGATAGTAACTCTCCCAAGACACTTGCCATTTCATGCCCCCATTAGCATTTGGAGTTGGCTAATACGGCGTTGAGAATCCATTGCATGAGACTCAGCAACCATAAATTGATTAGCTATTGGGTGTGTACCGAAGTCTACAAGCAAAGGTTTTCTCTCTCAGCTGACTTCCATAGGATTAGCATGTTGTGCTTGGAACACTTTTCATCTCGTGTGTTTGTTGTGTCTTCATCCCTAAAGCCAAAATTGAAAAACTAAAAAACAAATCAAAAACATTAAAACATCAAAAAAAAACTCAGTGGCCAAAACTTTGTCCTTGTCAAAAACTCGTCCCTATCAAGTCATGTGTCATACAAGCATTATGTTTTGTTGTACTGCTCTCTAGGAATTAATGTTTGGTCATATAAAAATTATCATATGAGTCTCTGCTTTGTCATTCAAGTCTTCTAGTTTGTCATTTTGGTCCATTTAAACTATCATACGAGTCTCTATTTTTTCATCTAAGCCTCTGCGAATTGTCATTCTAGTCTCGGAGAATTTTCGTCTAACCTTAGAAATAATTTTGTATGAGTAATCATTATCCTCATTAGATTGTCATTTGGGGAACCTTAAATTGTTGTCTAAGTATAGGCAGCAACTCGTACGAGAAACTATCTTTGTCGTCTAAGACTCACTAAATTATCGTCTGGGTTGTCATATTTTGTCATATGATTCTCTAATCTATTAGTTTGGAAGCCTATCTTTTTGCATTCTTCTTTGATTTGTCAGTCTAGAATCTGTTAGTTTTCCACAAGTTCAAATCTATTCATTGTAATCTTGAGCATAAACAGTCTTGATATTGTACCCCTATCGTTGTGTTGCATGACTTTTTTGATCATCTCCCAGCTAGTTAAATCAATCGCTTATCAACTTCTTATCAATCACTTATCAAACTTAATCAATCTAGGTTTCTTAGATCATGTCTTATACAGGATAGATCCTTCCTAAAACCATATTGTGTCTTAGTCACCTTTCTTAATCATTATGCTAAATAGATAACTAGCTTTGATTTGATCTTGACATCTATATCACATCTAGCTCTTGGTCATGTTAGTTGTCAAATGCCTGTTCAAACTAGGTGTTCTTCTAAGAACAAGAACAAGAACAAGAAAAAAGAAGATTCATTAACATTGCAAAAAAATCCGTTCTTTCAAAGTGAACCAATTTTGACAAGGAGATCTCAGACAAACCATCTTTTGATCAATCCTTATCTTCCAATATGTCTGTAGGAAGACAAGAAAAAGTGGTTGGTAAACCCAAAAATCATGATAACATTAACATCTAGGCTACTAATAGTGACTCTTCTTCTAGTGATTCGGAAGCTTCCGAACTAGAAGAGGATACTATACTAAAATGTCAAAAGGACAAGGACTTCAGAAAAATGATGAAGGTTATCATGACTCGAGAAAAGGAAGAATACTTTTTAGAATTGGTGAAACAAGGATCCAAGCTTCCCCCGGATTACAATGTTGAAAGACTTATTACTAAAGAAGAAGATACTCAGGTAGCATTGATGACAAAACAATTACAAGAACTACAAACTGAGATCAAAGAACTGAAAGACAAAGACAAATCTTATATGAAATAGTCCATGGACATAATTTGCCTATTTCTATTTGATAAAAATCTTTACATGCCTCCATTTCCTTCAAGAACATAAATTCTAAAATTTGACAAATACAATGGTAACTCAGATCGTCAAGACCATGTCCATGAATTATGTGCTTTATGTACGGAATTTATGCATGAACATACATATCTTATGTGACTTTTTCCCAGAAGTCTACGAGGACAAGCCATGGAATTATTTTCAAAATTACCTAAGGGAATCAAATATTTTGCGGAGCTAATTGAGCTATTCCTTCAAAAATATTCCTATAATATTTTTCATCCTATTACCATGATCAATCTTTGTAACACGAAATAGAAGGCAGGAGAGCTTTTTCTCACTTTTCATCAACGTTGGAGAAATAAATTCTCTTGATATTCACGAGCTATCCCCGATTCTAATAAAATGGATATCTTTGTCAAGAATCTAATTTTTTGAATTGAAATATAATATTCAAATGCAAGTATACCCTTCATTCAACAAGATAGTTGATAGTTCAATTAAGATGGAAGATGTTCTTATAAAGAAAGGAGAGATATCACTTTACAAGGAAACACAACATGCCTTTGGCTGTAAAGATAAAAACAAATACTGGAAGTATGGAAAAGATAATAACATAAATGTTGTGAATGATGGAGTAGTAGATAATGTTAGGTCAAAACCAAACCCAATAGTATTCAATCTAGCTAATGGTACACAGGCCCTCAAATCTTCTCAAAGTGCTACAGAGAATCCACCTAAGAAATCAAAAGAGTGGTTTAAAGAGAAACCTTAGGTTTAAAAACCTAAGCATAATTTTACTCCTCTAGGTGAATCCTATGAACTAGCTTTTAAAAATCTATTGGAAAATGTATTGATCACATTTCCTAACAACTCTAATCCATATGATTAATATTCCCTCAGAGTGTGTGAGTTGACAACACTCCAACCATAGCGTTGGGATTATCTAGAGGACATTGCAGATACGGGGGTGACAACAGAATTTAAAGACTATTTTCAAAGACATCCCTTTCCATGAATCATAGATCCAATAGAGCGGGCCCCTCGGATTAACAAGGGTGGAGATCATGCAACAACACATGAACCAAGAGGGAGAGGAGAGGTACCTAGGCAGGCAGGAGATCCTGGTGCTAGTAGCAGCAGGGCACTAGCGGGAGGTTGATAGTGACAAAGAGGGGAGGGTGGATCCTTAGGAGTTTTGGGGGGTTAGGATGGTGGCACTAGGGCAATAGAGGTTGGAGGTGAGGTAAAGAGAGCGGCTCCTTGGTAGGTGAGGTAGTAGAGGGATGAGCAGGTGGAGGGTGGAGAGGAGGAGATACCACAGGGTCAAACGCCAACAGAGATGATCCATACATTGAGAGGGAGAGTTGATGAATAATGATGAACAACAAATACCCTAATCAATACTGAGAGGGGGGGTGAATCTATACATACAAAAACTTCTCAACAACTTATCAAGTTAAAACAATACTAATTGGTTGTCTTCTTCACTGAATTTAACCTTGGCAATACTAGTTAAACACAATAAGATTTCAAATAGCTAAACCAGTAAACTGAATACTTCAAATAAAATCCAACACTTGATAACTACTTCACCAATATACTCATGCATGTGTTGTATTAGTAATACCATAACCACTACCTTTACATGCATATTCACCTAAACAAAGATTGTTCTATCATCACATGAAAAATGCACAACTCATGACACACATATTTTTCACGTGGAAACCCAAATGGGAAAAAACACAGTGGGGATGAATACCCACAAGCTTATTTTTGAACTCTTTTGAAGCTCTCTCTATTAGGATCCTAGTCTGGTTAAAGACTTTACAATAAGGTTTTGTTAGGAACCGATCCTGTTAAAGATCACCTGGTTAAGGGATGGCTATATACCCTATTAAAGGTTACCTTGCTAGAGGATTTGAAGAACTCAATGATCTTGAGTCACTTGGTTAGAGGATTTGCAATAAGACTATTAAAGCTACCTGGTAAAGGCATTTTCCTACTATTGAAATGGTTAGAAGACAACAGGTAAAGCTCTGATCTGATAACAACACTACATGCTAAGGAAGATCCTTTTTAGCTCCTCTACTCTGCAATCACACTCTACAGTTTTCCACTCACTAGTCTAGCAAGTATCTCATCACTTAGATACAAACACAACATTTTCCAACACAAACAATAACAAACAACATCGACCTTATAGAAAACAATTAGGTCGGTAGCATAAACCCTAAACCCTAAACATTTTAGGTTTACAATTACAAGCAGTCCAATCCTGACCGTTCAAACACTTTGGATAGAATAAAACAATCTCAAACAGATCACAAGTCATTCTGCATCATCCATTCTTCACTGCATATGGAAATCAGTAACCCATCATGCTCTCTTCTCATACCACTAAGAAGAATGTTCATTCTTGAGGTAGACATTTCATGCAATCGATCTTCACATGCAAGATCCTTAAGGAAATCCTTCGTGTGCACAAAACTGACATGGCATCTCGATCTCATCCTTATCTCTTGGCTAACTCATCACAGAATGTCACCGGTTTCATCGCACAAGCTAGATTGCCAAATCGGAAACCCTAGAGCTAAGACTACCAACCAGTAGTCACACTTAGTGAAACCCTGACACCGGTCCACTTCATCCCTTCATACTAGTTCTCCTACTTGAACATCAATAAAAACTTCTTCCAATCTTAATACCGGTTCACCTGCACTTATTGACATCAATGACAATATACATTATCATCATACTAGTTCATCATAGGCCAACAATCTCCCCCTTTGGCCTTGATGGAAATACTCAGTGTAGCATTGCAACTACAAACAACATAGACCAGTACAACTATAACATATATCTTCTCCCATATCATATATCTTCATCACTTCAAATATCTTCTCCCCCTTTGACAACAATGCCAAAGTGGAGGCACAAGATTCCATTCTCCATTATGTTGCTCCCCCTATGGAGTAGCATCCTTCAACACATCAATCCTGAAAGATTTGACACTTTAGTACCTGACTGATCTGGAGCACACATTTTTAATTTACTACATGAAGGGGCAGAACCCCTAATTCACCTCTCAAATAGGCAAATGTAGTCTTCGGTAAGGGCTTAGTGAATATGTCTTCTAGCTACTCCTTACTGGAAACATGTTCTAATACAACCTCTTTGTTTTGAACCTTCTCTCTCAAGAAGTGATACTTGAGCTCAATATGCTTAGTTCTAGCATGCAATACCGGATTCTTGGAAATGATTATTGCACTTGTGTTGTCATAAAATATACTCATCATTCAGATATAGGTACTTTGAAACCATCCAATACATGTTTCATCCAAATTGATTGAGTGCAGGTCATAAATGTTGCCACATACTCTACTTCTTACTCGTCCATGAGACTAGTCTTCCACCAAGAAAGAACGCTCCACTGGTTGTGCTCTTCCGGTTGTCCACATTACCTACCCAATCTGTATCGGTAAATACTTTGAGATTAAAATCACCATTGTATGGATACCACAATCCATAATCAACTGTCTCTTTCAGGTATCTAAGAATCCTCTTGACTACTACCAAGTGGGATTCTCTTAGACTTTTTTGAAAATGGGCCACAATGCCCACTACATGAGCAACATCCAGTCTGTTGTATACCACATAGTGCAGCTTACCGATCATTAATCGGTACTCCTTCTCATTCACCAACACTAAATCATCTTCCTTAGTCAATTTGCAGCTGGTCACCATCGATGTACCAACCAGTTTTCTCTCCATGCCAAAGGTCTTCAATACCTCTTTGACATACTTGGACTGGGTAATAAAGATACCCTCTTTCATCTATTGAACCTATAGACCAATGAAGAACTTTATCTCTCCAATCAAAGACATCTCAAACTCTTTCTTCATTTCATCTGCAAATGTATGGCTCATTTCATCATCTCCTCCAAAGATTATGTCATCTACAAATACTTCACAGATCAAAATCTGATCTCCTTTAGATTTTAGGTAGATGTTGTTGTCCTCACTTGTTCTCTAAAATCCTATCTTCACAAGATGAGAGTGTAACCATTCATACCATGCCCTTGGTGCTTGTTTCAATCCGTACAGGGCCTTTTGTAATCTACACACCATGTTACTATCTTCTGATAAGGCAAACCCATCTGGTTTCTCAATATACACTTCCTCTTCTAGGATTTCATTCAAGAATGTAGACTTCACATCCATTTGGTATACCTTTAATCCCTTAAATGTTGCAAATGCAAGTAGCATTCGAAAACCTTCCAGTCTATCCACTGGGGCAAAGGTTTCTCCATAGTCTTCTCCCTCTTCCTGAGCATATCCCTTACATACAAGTCTTACCTTGTTCCTTACAACTGTGCCTTCTTCATTCAACTTATTCCTAAAGACCCATTTGGTACCTATGAAATTCTTGTGTTCCGGTCTAGTTACCAAAGACCATGTTTCAATTTTTTCTATATGTTCCAACTCCTCTTCCATTGCCTTAATCTAGTCTTCATCTGTAAGTGCCTCTCTAGTGGTCTTAGGCTCAAATTCAGAAATCATGCAAGAGTTCTCTTTCACCTTTCTTCTTGTGAGTATCCCTCCATCTTTATCTCTTAGAATTTGCTTTGGATCAAGATGTAGTTTCACATATCTAGGAATGACTCTAGCCGATTCTTCTTCCTTTTCCTCTTATTCTTCTTCTCCATCTTCTTCTTCACCTACTACAGCCTCTACCGATATAGGAACACTGAGGTCTTTGCTTGTTTCTTTCTTAACCGGTTCCCAGAATACTACAACTGGTTCATCTTCCACTTTCTCGCTATTGGTTTCCTCAGGTTTCTCAGGGGATTCATCAACCCTGACATTGATACTCTCAACAATTTTCTAAGTCCTATTGTTGTAGCACTTGAGAGCTTTGCTCTTAGTGGAATATCCCAAAAATATTCCTTCATCACATTTAGCATCAAAATTACTCAGATACTCACCTCTCTTCATGTAAAACTTACTGAAAAATACTTTAAAATAACTCACAGGGAAGTCTTCCCAGTCCAGTACTCATAAGGGGTTTTATCTTTACCTTTCTTCATGAGTACCCAATTCATAGTATAGACTGCAGTGCTCACCATTTCTCTCCAAAAAGTGTGAGCAACCTTTCCTTAGATCAACATTATTCTAGCCACTTCAATTACAGTCATGTTATTCCTTTCTGCTATGCCATTCTATTGTGGTGTCCTTGGGGTAGACAATTGCCTCTTGATATCGTTCTCTTCATGGTACTTGTTGAATTCATGAGAAGTGAATTCACCTGCTTGATTAGTTCTTAGGAATTTTATCCTCTGACCACTTTCCTTCTCTACCAATGCTCTAAAGCCTTTGAACTTTCCAAATGCCTCAAACTTGTCTTTCAAGAATGTGACTCACATCATTATTGAGCACTCATCAGCAAGAAACATGAAATACCTATCTCCCTGAATACTTCTAGTTTTCATTGGAGCACACAAATTGGTGTGCACAAGATCAAGTAAGTTCTTTTCTGAAAAAGACTTACCTTTGAAAGTTGAAGAAGACATCTTCCCAAGTTGGCATTCTCTGCACAAAGAATTCTTCGGTTTGTTTAGCAAAGTCAATCATCTTATTGCCTTGATCTTACTTGCTTTTACAATATTGTCAAAGTTTATATGATAAAGTCTCCTATGCCATATCAAACTATAATCAAGATTTGCCATCAGACACTGACTAATCTTGGTAATCAACTGAAACAAGTTACCTCTAGTCTGCTTACCCATGGCAATAAATTCACCACCTTTCCAATTATACTGCAGACTCCACCTTTGAACTCTAGAATGAGTCCTTTGTCATTTAGCTGAGCAACACTCAAAAGGTTATTCTTAAGCCCTTCTACCCAATAGACATCATCCACACTACTCTTTCCATTCAGTGAGATGGATCCTTTACCTTTCACCAAGCATGGTGCATCATTTCCAAACCGGACAACACTTCCATCATATTCTTCCAGAGATAGAAACTTTCTCTGGTCATGAGTCATGTGGTGAGAACACCCACTATCAATAATCCACTCATTAGAGTTGTCAATGCGAGAGACAAGGGCTTTTTTGCCAGACACTTATTCCTTTACAGCTACAAACACTATGTCCTCATTCTCTTCATCCTCAGATTCTTCATTAGTAACACCTTCATCCACTGCAACAAGACAATTTCTTCTACCTCATCCTTTATACTTTCTAAACCTCTCTGGTTTATCCTTATTATCATTGTTAGGATAGTTAACAACTATAT
This sequence comes from Cryptomeria japonica, assembly GCF_030272615.1. Lineage (NCBI taxonomy): Eukaryota > Viridiplantae > Streptophyta > Pinopsida > Cupressales > Cupressaceae > Cryptomeria > Cryptomeria japonica. The sequence goes on from NC_081405.1 coordinate 221,518,115, forward strand.
GTCTTATCTTATTGCAGGAAAAACATTTTAAAGGAGGCTTACCTCTATATTTTTCGGTGCCTTTTGGAAGTCTCTTGGCAAGAAGAGCTTCAAACTCCATCAAAATCTCTTCATCATCCATATCTTTTCATTGCCTAGATTCATAACTGGTACTTGATTCTTTTCCTTTTCTGGTTGTTGCAGCAGATGCTCTAAAGGCTGACCTAGTCTTCTGAACACTGCCATCATAGCTATTCAACTCATATGCAATGAATTTTTCAATGATAGAGTCTAAGGATACCTTGGTTTTGTCGATAGACCTTAGCTCCTGAATAGCAACAACTCTGATTGCATGGACTGGTAACAATGATCTCAAAACTTTATTGACAAGGGTGGCATCATCAATTGTTGCACCAGTGCTTTTTTATATCTCCAACCACAGTCTTGATCCTTATGCCATACTATTGAATGGTCTCTCCTTCAACCATCCTCATGTCTTCAAATTTTTCTCTAACGTTGTCTTCCTTAGCTTTCTTGACATGCTTATCACCATCATAAATGGTTTCCAGAGTGTCCCATACATGCTTAGGACTATCCTTATCTTGTACATCAATGAACTCAATATCGGACAGGCTACTAATAAGGGCTTCCATGACTTGCCCATTTTCTTGAATCGCTCTTTTCTGATCATCGATTAGAGTGCCAGCTGGAATAACATAAACATTCTCAACATAACTCCAGTGTTGAGCACCCAGACTCTTGATATAAATCTTCATTTTTTCGTTCCATATTTTTAAGTTATCTCTATTGAACTTAGGACCTTCCCTCTTCATCATTAAAGCAAGATCTTTTACCTCAAGCGGTTAAGCTTATATCACAGGGGACCTAGAGTTGCTCTGATACCAATTGATGAATAATGATGAATAAAAAATACCCTAATTAGTACTGAGAGGGGGGGTGAATCAGTACAGACAAAAACTTCTCAACAACTCATCAAGTTAAAACAATGCTTACCGGTTGTCTTCATCACTGAATTTAACCATGGCAATACTGGTTAAACAAAGTAAAATTTCAAATAGCTAAACCAGTAAATTGAATACTTCAAATAACATTCAACACTCGATGACTACTTCACCAATATACTTGTGCATGTGTTGTATCAATAATACCATAACCATTAGCTTTGCATGCATATTCACCTAAACAAAGATTTCTCAATCATCACATGAAAAATGCACAACTCATGACACACGGATTTTTCACGTGGAAATCCTAATGGGAAAAACCACAATGGGGATGAATACCCACAAGCTTGTTTTTGAACTCTTTTGAAGCTCGCTCTGTTAGGAGCCTAGTTCGGTTAAAGACTTTACAATAAGGTTATGTTAGGAACCAATCTTGTTAAATATCACCCGGTTAAGGGAAGGCTATCTACACTGTTAAAGGTTGAAACCCTGTTAAAGGTTACCTTGCTAGAGGATTTGAAGAACTCAATGATCTTGAGTCACTTGGTTAGAGGATTTGCAATAAGCCTGATAAAGCTACCCGGTAAAGGGATTTTCCTACTATTGAAATGGTTAGAAGACAACAGGTAAAGCTCTGATCTGATAACAACACTACATGCTAAGGTAGATCCTTTTCAGCTACTCTACTCTGCAATCACACTCTACGGTTTTCCACTCACTTGTCTGGCAAGTATCTCATCACTCAGATAAAAACACAACATTTGGCAACACAAAAAATAACAAAAATCATCGACCTTATAGACAATAATTAGGTCAGTAGCATAAACCCTAAACCCTAAACATTTTAGCTTTACAATTACAAGTAGTCCAATCCTGACCGTTCAAACACTTTGCATAGAATAAAACAATCTCAAACAGATCACAAGTCATTCTGCATCATCCATTCTTCACCGCATATGGAAATCAATAACCCATCACACTCTCTTCACATACCGCTAAGAAGAATGTTCACTCCTGAGGTAGACATTTAATGCAATCGATCTTCACATGCAAGATCCTCAAGGAAATCCTGTGCGTAAACCAAACTGACATGGCATCTTGATCTCATCCTTATCTCTTAGCTAACTCATCATAAAATGTCACTGGTTTCATCGGGCAAGCTAGATTTCCAAACCGAAAACCCTAGAGCTGAGACTACCAACCGATAGTCACACTTAGTGAAACCCTGACACTGGTCCACTTCATCCCTTCATATTGGTTCTCCTACTTGAACATCAGTAACAACTTCTTCCAATCTTCATACCAGTTCACCTACACTTATTGACATCAATGACAACATACATTATCATCATACTGATTCATCATATGCCAACAAGAGTGAGGACTCTCCAGGCACATCTAGCAGTTGTGCAGACATGGGTTGTCAAGTGTGACCAGGAGATACATAGATTGAGGGTTGAGTTATTTGCCTCCCAACATGAGGTTCTGCATCAGATGAGTCAGGCAGCTTATTATGTTGTTGCTTATAGCATAGTGGTTCCAGTAGCGTAGTAGGTTGTGTCACATTCTCAGTACATGGCTCAATCTGAGGGAGCTAGGGCACCCAGACAGGATAACAAGCAACAAGCACCACCTCCTCCACCAGGCAATGACGGAGAGGGTCATAGTTTAGGCTTTGATAGGCTCTGTGTTATTTTGTATACCCCATTTTTGTAGTTTATGTGATTCTTGCTCCAACAAACATTGTATATGATAGTTGATATCATTTGTACTCTTAGACACTGAGATTATGATGAGATATACAAGCTCTTGATTTGATTTCATCATATTTATTTTGATTGATTATGAGATGTCTTTCTATATGCTTTATTCTATATGTATGCATATCTTTTCAAGATGGATGAATGTAATGTGTATGAATATGGATGTTTTTGTTTCTTTTTCATTTGCAAATAAATGATGAAAATGACGAACTAGTAATGCAAATGTTTATTTTTCATGCAATAATATGAATGAAAATGAATGTGTAATGAAATGTATGGATCTATATAAGATGCTCATGTATGCGGCTAACATCACAATACACAAGTACTTGATTGGAGAAAAGATGATGAGAAAGTGGACCACTTAGCTGAGAAATGACGATTGCTTCAGACTCTCATTCAAAAGATAAAGAGATCATTATTATCATGCCAAAATTACTTGAAATGTATAAAATATTAGAATAAATGCAACCTAAACTTTAGTCACTAGATTTGGTATGCTTAATTATCATCATTGAGCCTTTTATAAACACAACAGGAAAATCAAAGTTCCTTCCTTTTTATATGCAATTATTGATTATCTTGTCCGCAATGACCCTTTTATCCTTCATATCCTTGGATAGATTAGGCATGCATCTAGATTGCACATTAAAGAAATTGTTTCAAAACAGACAAGGAAATGATTCCAACCTCCCTGTAGCATACAAATAAATAGAGTTGAGGTATCTGTGGTGATTTCACCTTGATGTGAAGGCACTTATCACAGACACCCAAGCTATTAGATGTTTATAGATCATCAAAATTATCCCTACAGGAATAAAACAAAGAAAAATATAATGCCCCCAGTCCTTTCTCCTCTTAGTCAGGATAGACTTCCTCAAGTTTCTTAGAGGGAGTAATAAGCAAAAACCAATTTAAAAGAGATGGCACACAACAAAAATTTCAATCATATCTCAAATAGTTTAGTGATTATCGTCAGTGTTCTCATTTTGTCTATGTATTCAGTGGTAAAACTCTATAGTAGCTTGGAGATAGGTAACTGAGTCAGATGGGATAACTAGACATCTCTGACACATAAAGATGACTTGGTTGAACTACTTAGGACATTTAGTTTGATCAATCAAGTACCCTAAGATTAAGACATTGATCGGTTTCAAGCCATGAGAGCGGCTAGAGGATATATACAGGCTAAAGAAGAGATGCAGGAAAGTAGTAAATAAAGTGGGAAATGCCAAAGTTAACTTGATAGATAGAGCACTTTAGTACAACAGGTGCATGTTTACCAAGTTTTCACCTTCTTGGCAAAGATTCTATTCTTGCTATCAAGGTGCCTGTTTACTAGGTTTTCACTAGGATACTTTTTTTATTTTTTATTTTTTGTATTTTTTTTACTTTTTTCTCTTTTTTTGTATAATCAAGGCACCTATTTGCTAGGTTTTTACCAAGATAATAATTTTTTTCAGGAACTTTTTCCAATTTTTAGATCTTTTTTTTTTCAAGACATTTTCTAATTTTTAGGCTTTCTTTAGGACTATTTAGTTGTACAAGTTGCTAGAGCAGAGAATGCTAACTATAGAATTTCTTCAAGTGGATTGTATTGATCGATTCATGGAGTTGTTCTCCTTTTGGTGTTGAGAGTTGATAAGCCCCTGAGCCAAAGACTAAAGTAACAATATAGGGACCCAGCCAGTTAGGTTCAAATTTCCCCTTTTGTTCTCGAAACTGTTGATTTTTTAGGATTTTCTCTTAGAACAAAGTCGCCAACCTGAAATTCTCTATGTCGAACTTTCTTCTTGTAGCCTCTAGACATTGTCTTTTCATAATCTCGTAGGTGATAGAATGCCACTTGTTGACGTTCATCCAACAACTCAAGTTCTTGCAATCGAGATATTGTACGATCTTCATCAATGATAAGATCTTGCAAGGAAACTCTTGAAGATGCGATTTCAACCTCTATAGGTAAAATTGCCTCAGCCCCATATACCAAAGTAAAAGGAATAGCACCATTAGGGGTTTGGATGCTTGTTCTATAAGCCCACAATGTCGGATTTAGCTACAGATGCCAATCCTTCCCAAATTTGTTTATTGTTCTATGTAAGATTCTCAACAAAGTCTTATTGGATGCTTCAGCTTGTCCATTACCTTGAGGGTAATAGACAGAGGACCAGTGCTGTTTAATTTTAAACTTGTCACAAAGCTCAGCTATATATTTATTCTTAAATTGCCCCCCATTGTTAGATACTATTGATGAGGGAATCCCATACCTATAGATAATATAGTTCAGAATGAACAGTGCCACTTGTTTGTTGGTTACTTTGATTAGTGAAACCACTTCAACCCACTTTGTGAAGTATTTAGTAGGAGTTATAATAAACTTGTGTCCATTTGATGATGTAGGAAATATCTAGCCAATGAGGTCAAATGCCCATTGCTGAAAAAACCAATGTGTAGTAAAAGGTATTAATTCTCTTGCTGGAGCATGTATGAGATTACCATGTAACTGACATTTCTCACAAGTTTTGGCATATTTTATAGAATCTTTTTCCATGTCTGGCCAGTAGTAGCTGTTGGTGTAAGTAAATATTCATCATGGATATTATTACACTTTACTTAAGTTAAATTATGATTATGCATCTCTTTGTAGTTTGGATTTGAGACACTTAGGGAAGTGTGCACATAGGGATATAGCTTGTAGGAGAAATTCCACCTTTTGTGGTCTTATTTTTCTATTACACTCCACATTCGGTGGGTCATCCACCTCTTGTGGAATATTATATTATTTCTCCTACCTACCCCTATTATTTCTTACCTACCCTTATTTCTCATTGAGCCACATGTCATGATTGTGTGCTCGTACATCCATATGGCCTTGCCTATATAAGCAGGCCTATATTCATTGTATTGGTTAATCAAGCTGATCATTTGCATATTTGATGAGAATATAATTTGTTCTTATCATTCTTTTCTCTCTTTTATACTTTTCATTGTGCCTTTGATCTTGGAAAAATCTCACATGGTATCAGAGCCATTGGGGCTTCATTGATTGGTTTTTGGAGACATTTTAGAGGCTTCAATTTTTGGATTTGGGGATCTTCATTTTTTGGGGGCATCATACAATGATTGGACATCATGGTTGATTCTAGGAGGCCATTTCCATGAATTTTGACTCCCCCATGACCATCCTACTCTACAGGTCTCCCAACCGTATCTTCCCTGGTCATTGTGTTGTCCTCCACTGCCAACATAAACGCGCAGCCGCCCTCGGCCACCGCAACCCACAACAGCACCAATGACTTCCCTCCCATTAGCTCTAGACATGCCTCTCACCGCTCTAGCTGCCGTCGTTGGCCCCCAGCGGTAGCACCACCACCGACCCCCATAGCCATTCTGGCCACCGGCGAGCTAGCAACCGGACCCCGATGGCCACACCACCATCGGTAGCAACCCAACCCTCCACTCCGGCAGCCATCGCCGACCCTCCAGCCGACCTCCAGCAGGCATTTTCTAGGGGCTAATAGTTTTCCGGCTACCACTTGCCTAACCTCCGGTGACCACCGACAGGGCCCACCTCCACCTGCCACACAGACAATTGTTTGCCACCTCTGCCTGACACATCAGTAGATCAGCCCAATCAACACCACTTGGCTTTTTTTTGCATTGTCAACTTTTTTTGTACAATCATCGCCCAATCAACAATTTTTGAAAATATTTTAGACCCCTCTCCATTGAGTAGTTTGGTTTTTTGAGTCAACTTTGGAGGCTCATAACTTGCTCAATTTTGCTCCTTTTTGGGTGCATTTTTTTTTATTTGGGCTAATTTTTTGTTCTCTTCACAATGGTGTGTTTATTTTCTAATTTTGGTGTATAGGTTTTTCAAAAAATTTAGATTCTCTCAATTTTACCTGTCCAATCCTCAATTTTGCAACTTCAAAGGCTTTGTTTGAGCTCATACGACCTCCTTTTCAAGTGCTGTTTTTTTTTAAAGTGCATTTTTTTGGTCTACTTTCATAATCTATGATCAGATTTTAGAGATTTTGAGTGGAAATTGTACTTTCAGATATTGGTCTTATTTGGCCTAATTGGTACTTGTAATTTTCTTGGATCTTAGTTTAGATCTCTTGCATTATTAGTTTGAGTCTCCTTTGGCTTTATTGAGGTAGTCATAAATTTGAAATCAGAAGTCCACTTTGCCATTTTTCCAAGTGGCCCATTGTATATGCACTAAGTATAAAGTGCCAAATCATCATTTTTTTTTTGGGGGGGGGGGGTGTTCTTTGATTGAGTGAATTTGGGGAGTTTCTTGTGTGATTTTGTCTCTCTTTCCTTGTACTCTTTCATTTTTGTTTCAATGAATCCTCATAAATTTCCACCTTTAATTCCACATAATTATGCATCATGGAAAATTAAAGTATGGAGCAAATTAATGGAAAAACGTCTCACACATTACATAGATGGAAATATAGGAGCACCACCTAATCCTAAGGCTGATCCTAATGCTCAGTTAGAATGGCTCACTAATAATTGCATGGCTCTTGGAACTTTGCATAATTATGTATCAAATGACCTCATTTTTCACATTGAGAAGTGTACTACAATCAAAGAGGCTTGGGATATGTTTCAGAAATTGTATAATCAAGTTGATGAAATCAGAGGTTACAAAATTGACAATGAGCTCACCAACTTGGATCCCAAGAGTTTTGATACAATCCATGATTATGTCACCAAAGAAAATGAGCTAAGAGCAAAGCTTAAGGATCATGGAATTGACAAAAGGATGCTCAGCTGATATTCAACTTGAGGGACAAGCTTGCACCAGAATATGCAGCATTTGTGTCTAGCTTCCAAACTCATCATTTGACAGTGAGAAGTTCCTACATCATGCCTTCATTTGATGCTTTCACAGAAATGTTGATGTTGGAACAATCTAAGTTGTTGAACGTGGGGCTTCTCAAGTCTTCAAAGTCCAAGGCTTTGGTGGCTAATCAAGGGAGTCAAGGGAGTTAAGGAAAAGATTCCAATAAGAAGAAGAAGCAATCTAAGTCAAAGACACAATAGGAAAAAGGAAAATCATCCTCTCCATCACAAGGCAATTTTTCATCCTCTTCCAAGAAGGGGACTCCACCTAAGAAGGATAAACCAACTTGTGCATATTGCAAGAAGTATGGTCATGATGATCATCAATGCCACACCAAGCAAGTTGATGAGTTGATAAATCTTCTTAAGAAAAACAACATCAACTTGCCATCCACCTACACAAAGAAGGATTCATCTCCTTCCTCTTCCTCATAGTCTAAGGGAAAAGAACAAGCATCTATGGCTACAACAGGTTCTTCACAATAGTGGATATTTGACTTGGGTGCCTCTTATCACATGGGCTCTACAAAGGATCATTTTTCTTCATTGGAGCCATCTAAGGTACCTCAAATTCACATAGGTGATGATACACAAGTTGAGGTTGAAGGGAAAGGTTCAGTTGACATGGATGATGGAACATTTGAGAATGTTCTCTATGTTCCTAACTTGTCTACCAATCTTCTCTCTATCTACCAAATCACTCACTATGGGAATGGGAAAAAGGTTGATTTTACACCAGATTCAGTTGTGGTAAATAAACTTGATAATGATGCCTTGGTAATAGTGGGACAAGTCAATGACAACTCAAGGTTTTATTCATTCTCCCACTTTGTGCCAAGTTCTCCTTCTAGGGCCCTGCTTACTCATTCAAATTCAAAAAGTAAGCTATGGCATGAGTGGTTTGGTCACCTCAACTACCGCTATCTTCAGCAGCTCAGCACTAAAGACATGGTCACAGGTCTACCTCAAATCTATTTTTTAGAGGGTGTATATTCAGGTTGTTCCATGGGCAAGCATCCCAAGGACAAGTTTGATAAGGGGAAACATTGGAGAGCTTTGGAACTTTGTCAACTTGTTCATAGCGATGTAGCAGGTCCATTTCTAGCACCTTCATTTAGTAAGGCCTGCTTTGTCCTCACCTTCATTGATGAATACTCCTGCTTCACTTGGGTCTACTTTATCATTCATAAGAGTGAAGTATTTGATAGATTTTAGGAGTTCAAGACTCGTGTGAAGAAACAATCTGGGAAAGTGGTCAAGATTCTTCATATAGATAATGGAAGGGAATATGTGAACAAAAGACATGAGGATTTTTGTACATTTGAGGGGATTGATCTCTAGCATTCTATTGCATACACTCCATAGCAAAATGGAGTTGCAGAGTGCAAGAATAGAACTCTGAAAGAAATGGACAGTTGTATCATTCATGCACATTCTCTTGATCCTGCTTTTTGGGTAGAGGCTATCAATTGTGCCACACACATCCAAAATTAGGCTCCTCACAAATATTTGCAAGGTATTACTCCTTTTAAGGCTTGGGCTAGTAGGAAACTGATTGTGAGACTTTTAAGAGTCTTTGGGTGTCCAACATGGGCTCTCATATCTTCATAGAAACCCAAGGCATTGGAACCTCAGAGTAGGCCTTGCATATTTGTTGGATATCCTGAGGGTGTTAAGGCATATAGATTAATGGATCCTAAGACACATGAGGTGTTTATTGAGAGGAGTGTTCACTTTGAGGAAATCTCTCCTACACTGGCCTCTATACCTCCTCCACCTTCCTCCATTGTGGATAGTGATGCTAGTGATTCAGATGATGGGATTTCTTCAACTCCAACTCATAGGGTTACACTTCCATAGGTGTCCACTTGCAGTTGAGGAGCCTCATTCTCCACCTCCACCTAGACCTCATTGGGCTCGACAAACACTTAAGTCCATGGGTTCTCTTGTTGGGGATCCTATAGATATAAGGAGGACTCGATCACAACATCAAGATCTTCCACATGCATTCATTTCTACCACTTTCAATCCACAAACATTTCAAGAAGCATCAGGGGTTCCTGAGTTGGACCAAGCTATGGAGGAAGAGTATAGTTCCTTGATGAGGAACAACACATGGGATTTAGTCCATCTCCCTAAGGGGAGAAAGATGGTTTGATGTAAGTGGATCTATCAAACCAAGTTTGCAATGGATGGTATTATGGATAAGTATAAGGCTCGACCTGTTGTGAAAGGTTTCTCTCAGGTTCTAGGTGTTCACTATACTGAGACCTTTGTGCCCATAGCTAAGATGAACTTCATTCACTTGACACATGCTAGTGCTGCAACTCATGGTTGGGTTGTACATCAGATGGATGTGAAGAGTCATTTTCTTCATGGGGATATTGATGAGGAGATATGTATGGAGCAACCATAGGGTTTCATCGATCAAGGATACTTCCTTGGTTTATAGACTAAGGAAATCTCTCTATGGCCTTAAGCAGGCCCCCAGGGCTTGGTACGCCAAGATGGATTCCTTTCTTCTCTCAACAGGTTTCACCTAGTGTCATTCTGATTCGAATGTCTACATTTTTCAACAGGATGACTCTCGCTTGATACTTGTGCTCTATGTTGATTATTTGATCATTACAAGGAGCACCACATCCATCATTAACAAGGTCAAATCTGCTTTGCATGATATATTTTCTATGACTGACTTGGGTCTTTTGCACTACTTTCTTGGGATAGAGATTTCACAGTCACCTTCTAGGATTACACTATCATAGCCCCAGTATTCTCTTGATCTACTTGCACACTTTCATATGGCTGATTGTAAGCCTGCACCGACTCCCTTTCTTCCAGGAGTCAATATTGAGGCTCAATGTTCATCTCCACTAGTTGATACCACATTGTATCATCAACTTGTGGGTATTCTCTTCTACTTGACTCATACACACTCTGATATTTCATTTACAGTTGGTATGGTTTCCTGCTTCATGCAGGAACCACATGAGCTTCATTGGAAAGCCGTCAAACACATCCTTCATTACATCCATGGTACACATCACTATGGGATTCACTATCCAACAGGCACAGGACTTCGCTTGGTTGGTTACATAGACTCCGATTGGGCTGGTGATCTTGATGATTGTAAGTATACTTTAGGTTACAATTTTCACCTTGGTTCGAGCCCCATTTGTTGGCAAAGTAAGAAGCTGCATGGTATTGCTCTCTCTTCGACTAAGGCTGAGTATCGAGGAGTCGTTAACACAACAACTGGGACTATTTGGCTTCAGTAGATTCTCACAAAGTTTGGGTTCACCACTCCATGACTGATATTTCTACATTGTGATAATCAGAGTGCTATAGCAATCTCAAATAACCCAGTCCAGCACTAGCGGACCAAACACATCCAGATCCATATGCACTATATCCAAGAGTTGATTCAGGAGAAGGTCATTGATTTGCAGTATTGTCCTATAGCAGAGCAAGTTACAGACATATTCACCAAACCCTTCATTGAGAGTAAGTTCCAGTAGTTGCAAGCTCTCTTGGGGGTGTGGTATGTCTCATTAGGGGGTGTCAGCTGACTTCTCATTCCTCTCTTATGGGGGGGACTTTTTTCTCTTTGAGGTTTTGTCCTTCTTCTTTAAGAGTCTTTTGTACATTCATCTCTCTTTTGGGGGGAATTTTTTTCCCACTGGGTTTTCTCCCTTTCTCCATTTGAGAGAGATTGCAATGCATAGTTTTGCTTGCATTTGCATTTTGTACATGGGTACCTATCATGGCCTAGTAGCTGGGACCCATCTTGCATTGTTGACTTGAGTCTTCATTCCCCTAAGTTTCACTAAAGGGGGGTGTTGGTGTAAATAAATATTCATCATGGATATTATTACACTTTACTTAACTTAACTTAGGATTATGCATCTCTTCGTAGTTTGGATTTGAGACACTTAGGGAAGTGTGCACATAGGGGATATAGCTTGTAGGATAAATTCCACCTTTCATGGTCTTATTTTGTTGTTACACTCCACATTGTTAGATCCCAGAGACAACTGAGAGAGGGGGCGTGAATCAGTTGTCCAATAAATTCAAACCAAAATCAACTTAACCAAACTTAATGCTTAATATCGGTAAACCAAACTTTATGTCGGTAGATAGTTTATCAGTTAATTGTAGTACCGGTAAATATTAATGCATGAAACAGAAAGACAATAACATCCACAACACATAACACCAATATTTGTACGTGGAAACCCTGTAAGGGGAAAAACCACGGTGGCAAACCTTACCCATAATCAGACGATACTACTGCAGATAGTATGTGTGTACAATATGGGGTCTGCACATGCAGAAAGGCCAAGCACCTAGAGCTCACTGCTCAATCACAAAATGAGAGTCACACTAACTATAATTGGATGATTAAATCCAATGATAATGTACTACTCAAAATAGCATCTTCTTATGCAGGATTCAGTATTGGTTTAGCTCTGATATGCCTTCTTCAAACCTTCCTTCAATCTTGAATGATGTCTATGTGTATAGATCTGCTAATATTTGCATATACCTTATTACAATCCCTTTTTCAATTGCATATTAATCTCACAAATTAGATCTTACATTTATACCATAACCTAAGACCAATTTGAGTAGGTCGGCTCACTAAAAGATATTACAATAAAATCAATTAGAAATGAAACAATATCCGATGCATGATGTCGACTCAATGCATTTACAATAACAACAAATTATCTTCTTGATGTATAGTGCTGATCTGGAATAAATAAGTCTGTCAGTGTATAACCTGGACCTATTTGCTGGTAACAACAAATATGAAAACTCCAATAAACCAATGAACAAATCACCACAACAAAGTGTCCAAACAATGTCTTCAACATAACCAAGTAGCCTCCAAGTGATTCCAAGTGTCGGTGAACAATATAATCTCCCAGTGAACTAAATACCGGTGACTATGCATAAGTCACTTGCTTGCCGGTGAACATAACCAAATCTCCAAGTGCTGATAAGTTGACAAGTATTGATAAGTTTTGACATCAATGACAAAACCATATCAACATATCCAAAATACCAACAATCTCCCCCTTTGGCATTGATGGCAACACAAGATGGAAAAACCATCAAAGTGCCAAAACAAAAATGCCAAATACAAAAAAACCAATAATCTCCCAAAGAGATCATTTAACCATAAATCAAAATACAGATACAAAGAGTAATCAATCTCTCCCTCAAAGGATAATGTGTTTTCCATGTGTTTTTCCATAACAATCTCTCCCCCTTTGACATCAAATGCCAAAGATATACAAAAACCAAATTCAAATATAAAATACCAACTCATTACAAAATACCAACTACTCCCCCTGAGAAGTAGCTCTCCTCATCAAAGCCGAAACAAAAGATTTCTCTTTTAATTCAATCAATTGATGACAAACATTAATTGTCTAAGTCTCTACCAATGGGGGTATAACCCCAAACTGATCTTTGAGATATTCAAAAGTCTCCTTAGGCAAAGTCTTAGTAAAAATATCTACGATCTTCTCTTTAGTATTCACATAAACCAATTTTACTTCTTTTGCTTCAACATTCTCTTTCAGAAAATTCAATTGATAGAAACATGTTTAGTTTTAGAATGTAGTACCGGATTCTTAGATATATCAATTGTTGTTGTATTATCACAATAAATTGTTATAGGTTCCTTGCATTTTACCTTAATGTCTTTCAATATTTGCTTAAGCCATAATACCTATCTGCAATTAGTTGTCGCTGCAACATATTCTGATTCTCTTGTTGATAAAGATGTGCAACTTTGTTTCTTACTCAACCAAGTATTAATCTCAACATGTTCTTTTTCTGTCATCTACATCTCCTACCCAATTTGCATCTATGTATGCACATAATTCAAATTTTTCATCTCTAGGATACCATAAGCCAAGATTTGTACTGCCTTGTAAGTATCAAAAAATCCTTTTTACTACTGATTCATGATTTTCTTTAGGATTACTCTGAAATCTTGAAACAATACATACTGCATTCATGATATCTAGTCTTGTTTGTGTCAAATACAGTAAACCTCCTATCATAGACTTGTACCTAGTCAGATTAACAGGTGTTGATTCATCCCTTAATGATAATTTGTGAGTTGTAGTCATAGGTGTGCTTACCGGTTTAGAGTTCTCCATGCCAAATTTCTTTAGTAACTCCTTCAAATACTTAGATTGACTCAAGAATATACCTTTATCAGTCTGTGAAATCTACAATCCTAAAAATAATTTTATTTCTCCAATCATAGACATTTCAAATTCTTGCTGCATTTCATTAGAAAAGTCTTTACATAATCCATCTTCTCCTCCAAAGATTATATCATCAACAAAAACTTCTATAACCAATATGTCATCATTAGTCACTTTGTAATATAAGTTACTATCAGCATTACCTTTAGAGAAACTAATCTTCAAAAGATATTTATCCAATCTAGCATACCAAGCTCTTGGAGCTTTTTTTAGCCCATACAAAGCTTTCCTTAACCTGCAAACCATATCTTTGTCATCTGTCAAAGAAAATCTATCAAGTTGCTCAATATAAACTTCTTCTTCAAGATCTCCATTCAGAAATGCACATTTAATATCCATCTGATATACTTTGTAGTTCTTGTGTGCTGCAAAAGCCAAGAATAATCTTACTACCTCAATTATAGCTACCGGTGCAAAGGTTTCATTATAGTCAATTCCTTCTTTTTGTGAATATCCCTTACACACTAGTCTTGCTTTATTTCTGATTACTTTACCATCTTCATTGAGTTTGTTTCTAAAAACCCATTTTGTTCCAATTACATTTTTGTCTTTAGGCCGGGGAACTAATGTCCATGTGTTATTCTTTTCAATTTGTTCTAATTCTTCTTCCATTGCTTTAATCCAAAATTTATCTTCACATGCCTCATTAACTGATGTTGGTTCAGTTTGAGAAATAAGACATATCTCTTCATTTGCCAATCTTCCTCTAGTCATAACTCCTTGATGCTTGTTCCCAATTATCCGATCTTCAAAGTGGTTCAATCTTACATATCGGGGTGTTTTTGCTTGTTTTTGTTCCTCAGTTACTATGGAATTTTCAGATGATGTCAGTGTAATTGGATCTTCATTATGTACCGGTTTACTCATTGTAGGTTCATTTTTTAGTATCTCTGTTGTCAGTTCAGAGTCTAAGTACCTTGATTTTCCTCTAAATTGTTCATCAATTTTCACATTTGTACTCTCAACAATTTTCTGCAATCTCTTGTAAAAACATCTGTATGCTTTGCTCTTAGATGAATAACCAAGAAATATTCCTCATCACTTCTAGGATGAAATTTTCCAATATACTCATTTCTTCTAATATAGCATTTACTTCAAAATATTCTGAAATATTTAAGAGTAGGAGTAATACCAAACCATAGTTCATGAGGGGTCTTACTAGTTTCACCTTTGATGTGAACTCTTTTGAATGTGTAAACCGTTGTACTCACTGCTTCTCTCCAATATACATGAGGTAGATTTGCTTCTGATAACATACTTCTAACTGCATCCAAGATAGTTCTGTTTTTCCTTTCCACAACTCCATTTTGCTGGGGTGTCTGGGGTGCTGATAACTATCTTCTGATTTCATTCACTTCACAAAATGTATTAAATTCCTTAGATGTGAGTTCACCTCCTTGATCTTATCTCAGAAATTTGATTTTCGTACCGGTTTCATTTTCTACCATTACCTTGAATAGTTTGAATTTCCCAAGTGCTTCTGATTTCTCCCTGAGAAAAGTAACCCAGCACATTTTAGAATAGTCATCAATGATTAGCATAAAGTACATATCTCCTTGTAAGCTTCTAGTTCTTGGTGGACCACATAAGTCAGTATGAATTAAGTCAAAAGAATTATTGGATTTTTCTAGAATATTCTTAAAAGATGCTCTAACTTGCTTTCCAAATTGACATTCCTTACATACCAAATTGTGAGGTTTAACAATTCTAGGTAAATCTCTTACTACCTTAGTTGTACTGATTTTCACAATGCAATCAAAATTTACATGACAGAGTCTCTTATGCCACAACCAACTTTCATCAATGTGTGCAATCAAACATGTCTTTTCACTATTATTCAAATGAAAGATATTACCTCTAGTCTGATTACCGATTGCAATTTCCAAGCCAGTTCTGTTCATGATTTTGCATTTACTATTCTTGAACTGTAACTGAAATCCTTTTTCAACTAATTGACCAACACTCAAAAGATTATGCTTCAAACCTTCAACATAGTAAACATTATCAGTATTGTGCTTACCATCAAAAGATATAGTGCCTTTTCCTTTGATCAAACAAGCTTTATCATCTCCAAATCTTAGTAGACCTCCATTGTATTCCTAAAAAGATAAGAATTTACTTTTATCACCAGTCATATGATGTGAACATCCTGAATTAATGATCCATTCATCCTTATCTTCAATTTTAGCTCCCAGGGCCTTCTCTATTGGTTGAACAGTAGGTGTTGGTTGATCTTATATTATAGCAACAAAAAACCATCCATTGTCTATCAAATCATCATCAGAATCATCGGTGACTCCTTCATCAGCAAGATAACAAGATTTGTCGCTATTCTTCTTGAATTTGTATCTTTGATATTCAGGGTTAGGCTTGCATGTTCTTCTAGCTTCTTCTTTCAATCTTGCATGTCTATCAGGACACCTATATGCCATATGACCAATCTTATTGCAGTTGAAACATTTAAAGGGTACTTTACCTTCATACTTACTTCCAATAGGACCTTTAGGCATTTTCCTTGCAAATAGTGCTTCAAGTTCTTCATTTTCTCTCCTACTTTCTTCAAGTTCTCTTGCATAAAAGGCTTTCCAATCAGATTTTTCAAATGATGATGTAGATGATTTTGATGCCTTGAAAGCTAAATCTATCTTTATAGTAGCAACAGGACCAAATTTTTCAATTTCAAAAGCTGAAAGTTTTCCAAACAAAGTGTCTCTAGTTACTGATGTATTAGGCATTGTCCTCAATTCATTTATAGTAGTTACTTTCATTTTGTATGCCGATGGAAATGCTCTTAAAACTTTTGAAACAATTTCATCTTCACTTAAGGTTCCTCTACAACATTTTATACCCAAAACAATTTCATTTACTCTTTCCATAAAAGTAGAAATCCTTTCATCCTCTTCCATTTTTAGATTTTCATACCTGACCTGGAAGGATTCAAGTTTTGGAAGTTTGATTATGGTATCACCTTCAGTCAATGTTTCCAATTTGTCACAAATAGCTTTAGCAGTAGATCTATCTGATAATCCCATGATTTGTTGATCTGACAATGCCCTCAAAAGTGCTTCTCTTGCTTTGCAATCATTTTCCTCATCTTTGGTCAGATTAGGCAAATTAGGTTGACCTGGAGTAGGAGCAGTATAGCCATTCTTTGTAACTTCCCATATGTCCTTTCCAATACAATTCAAATGTGTCTCCATCCTGATCTTCCATATGCCATAGTTGGCTCCATCAAGTTTGGGACTGTCCTTCTTGAAATAGTTAGAAGATATTGGATCTCCTCAAGCTGTTAAACTTCTACAAAAAGAGGACTAAGCTCTGATACCAATTGTTAGGTCCTAGAGACAACTAAGAGGGGGGCAGTGAATTAGTTGTCCAATAAATTCAAACTAGAATCAACTTAACCAAACTTAATCCCTAATACTGGTAAACCAAAGTTTATGTCGGTAGACAGTTTATCAGTTAATTGCAATACTGGTAAAGATTAATGCATGAAACAAAAAGACAATAACATCCACAACACATAACACCAATATTTGTACATGGAAACCTTGTAAGAGGAAAAACCATGGTGGGAAACCTTACCCACAATCAGATGATACTACTACAGATAGTATATGTGTACAATATAGGGTCTACACATGCAGAAAGGCCAAGCGCCTAGAGCTCACTGATCAATCACAAAATGAGAGTCACACTGACTACAATTGGATGATTAAATCCAATGATAATGTACTATTCAAAATAGCATCTTCTTATGCTGGATTCAGTGTCGGTTTAGCTCTAATATGCCTTCTTCAAACCTTCCTTCAATCTTGAATGATGTCTGTGTGTATAGCTCTACTAATATTCACATATACCTTATTACAATCCCTTTTTCAATCTCATATTAATCTCACAAATTAGATCTTACATTTATACCATAACCTAAGAACAATTTGAGTAGGTCGGCTCACTAAAAGATATTACAATAACATCAATTATAAATGAAACAATATCCAATGCATGATGTCAACTCAATACATTTACAATAACAACAAATTATCTTCTTGATGTGTCGTGCTGACCTAGAATAGATAAGCCTATCAGTGTATAACCTAGACCTATTTGTCAATAACAACAAATATGCAAACTCGAATAAACCAATGAACAAATCACCAAGACAAAGTGTCCAAATAATGTCTTCAACATAACCAAGTATCCTCCAAGTGATTCCAAGTGTCTGTGAACAATATAATATGTCGATGAACCAAATACCAATGACTGTGCATAAGTCACTTGCTTTCCGGTGAACATAACCAAATCTCCAAGTGTTTATAAGTTGACAAGTATTGATAAGTGTTGACATCAATGACAAAACCATATCAACATATCCAAAATACCAACACACATTCGGTGGGTTATCCATCTCCTGTGGAATATTATATTATTTCTCCTACCTACCCCTATTATTTCTTACCTACCCTTGTGTCTCATTGAGCCACATTTCATTATTGTGTGCTCATACATCCATATGGCCTTGCCTATATAAGTAGGCCTATATTCATTGTATTGTTTAATCCAGTTGATGATTTGCATATTGATGAGAATACAGTTTGTTCTTGTCATTATTTTTTCTCTCTTTTATACTTTTCATTATGCTCTTGATCTTGGAAAAATCTCACAATAACCAACCCTTAGTAGTTCTCGAGCTAGAGTAAGATCGTTTGAATGAGATCCATAAATACCTTCATGGACTTTAGATAATGTACATTGGGATTCTTCAAGCTCTAGACACCTAAGAAATGTACTATCTAATCCTCACCTAATTAGATCATTAGCAATGATGACATATTAGGAGGCATCATAGATTAGGTTTTGTTTTTCATTATGAGTAAAGATGATCTGGGATAATTTGGTCACGCAGATAAGAGTAGATGTGGTTGTAGTGAGATGATTCATATCCAATAATAGAATAGAACATCTGGGAGTCAAGACAATCATAAGAGGGATGGGGAAGCTCTTCCACCAAAAATTCATAGCGAAACTCCATCTCCTGTAGCTGTGGGAGAGATGCTAGTGTAGCCATTGCATCTGCTGCTCTATTAGCTAATCTAGGAATCTGTTGAAATGATATAAACACAAATTATTTCTTGAAAGAATCAGCCATTATCTTTTAAGGAATTAATTTATCATGTCTGGTTTGATAGAGATCATTGATTTGATTGATAATTAGCTAAGAGTCACCATATATATATAGCTCCATGACTTTCCATTCAATAGCTAGCTTGATTTCATTTACCAAGGCTTCATATTTAGCAATGTTATTTGTACAAGGAAAAAGTATATTATATGTCGTCGATATTGAATACTTTTTGGGAGTGATAAAAAGAATTCTAGCACCAGAACCTTGTTGAGTAAATGATCCATCAAAGAACATCTTCCAAGATCTCTGAGTGAGATACATTATTGATTCATCTGGAAATTCAACATTGAGAGGTTGTTTGTCCTTGAGAGAAGCATCAGCAAGTTGATATGCTATAGCTTGTCCTTTTATAGCTTTTCTTTCCACATACTCTATGTCAAATTCCATGAGCACCATGACCCATTTAGCCAATCTTCCTATGAGTGTATCTTTGCTAAGGAGATGCTTTAGAGGATCAATTTTAGCCACCATCTTTATGGAGTGTGCCAACATGTAGTGTCTCAGTTTCTATGATGCAAAGACAACTGCTAAGAAAGCATTCTCAATTGTTGTATAGTTTTTTCTCATATGAAACCAATGTTCTACTGATATAATATATAGCTCTTTCTTTGTTGTTCTCATCCTGTTGAGCTAGAAGTGACCCCAGTGATGTGTTAGTAGCTGATATGTATAGAATTAGAGGTTTGCCTTGAATTGGTGGCATCAAAATTGGTGGATTAGAAAGATATTATTTTATCTACTTTAGGTGTTTCTCACATTCTTCATCCCCTTTATATGCCACCCCTTTTCATAGTGCTTTAATAAATGGTCAAGCCTTGTCCGCTAGCTGAGAAATAAAATGTCTTATGGATTGTATCTGTCCTTGGAGAGTTCTCATCTGACTCACGTTCTTAGGTGGTGGTATCTCCATTATAGCTTTTACTTTTTTTGGATCAACCTCAATTCCATTTGCCAAAATAATATATCCCAGTAGTTTACCTGATGTGACTCCAAATGCACACTTTTTGGGATTTAGTCTAAGGTTAAATTTTTCCATTTTGTCTAAGATTGGATCCAAATCTGCCACATGTGTGGATCTCTTCATTGATTTAACCAGTGTGCCATCAACATAATACTCCATGTTCTTATGCATCATATCATTAAATATAGTTGTTACAATTGTTGGAAACCAACAACACTGAGAGGGGGGGTGAATCAGTGTTATACCGAAATAGTAGACTTTAGCCTTATTAAAACATTCATACACCAACCGGTATATCGATACATACAAAATAGAAAGAA
Source organism: Cryptomeria japonica (assembly GCF_030272615.1). NCBI lineage: Eukaryota > Viridiplantae > Streptophyta > Pinopsida > Cupressales > Cupressaceae > Cryptomeria > Cryptomeria japonica. Next base: position 221,538,429 of record NC_081405.1, read on the forward strand.
GTAAAGCAACCAATAGGCCAAACATATAAATGAGAATCATAAAACACAGATTTATACGTGGAAAACCTCAAAGAGGAAAAACCATGGCAGGATTTGTGAACCACAATATCAATCCACTGGCCATATGAAGAGATATTACAAAATATAAGGGGCCTGAACTTGGAGGAAGGCTTACAGCCTAGAGAACACTTCTCAATCACAATAGGAGCCTCATTGACTACATAAAATTCCAAACAACAATCCAGAGAAGTGTGAAATACTTAAGATAGTATCTTCTATGCCAGAATATAGTTCCATTTTAAGCTCTGTCTATTCCAGTTTGAAACCCTATACCCCTTTACCAGAATAACCCTTACAATAAATTTCTCACATACATAATCTCTCTGATATATTTCACATTATATTACATTCACATATCCACAATCTCCTATCTCATGTCTATTCTCTATCAAAATGATCTAATCTTAACTAACCTATATACCATATACAACTTTTATGCCTTATATCGGCTTACAAAGATATATACAATATTAGATTACATGTCGACCAGATAACATAAATGTATAAACATTAAAACAAATTGTTGATGCCGGATCTAAGATATGTTAGCCTCAAATACCGATAACCTTTACTATACCATGTTGGTCTACATTGTCGGTGACCAAAGAAATCCTCTGTCATGTCGGTGTCGGTGTCAGTGTAGTATCTGTGAAGTGCTTGTCGGTATACTATAGAATGAAAACATGAAGCCAAAACACAAATCATGTTGCCATCAATGACAACATAGAGAAACCAACCAATAGAGTATCAATTTCCAACAATCTCCCCCTTTGGCATTGATGGCAACACTCATGTGAAAAATGGTCAAGGTTTCATCTGTCGGTTTCATCCTACCTTGCTTCCCCTGAGTTGAATATGAAAAATACTCCATATCTCCAAAAACTCCCCCTAATGTATGAAACTCTTTTACTCTTTTTCACATCTATACTACTCCCCCTTTGACATCAATGCCATATAAAATAATGTCAAAGAATAAGAACTGTACACTGAATATCCCCAAGAATGTCTTACCGGAGCTTGACCAAATTCAAAATTTATGGATAAGCTTTCTCCAGTAACTCCACATAAGTATCCCATCTAGTTTTGAATGTGTCAGAAATAGATACAAGTCCACTCAATAAATATGCAAAAGATTATTTCTCATTTAACTCTATCAGTGTGGGCTTTCCCACCATATCCATGCATTCATTCTTATGTACACAGAGTGAATCCAATCATGGACTCACCAAGCCTCTCAGACTTCTAGATCTTCAAATTATTTTGTCTCTTTCCTTTTAAAGAGAAGACATTTGGTTCTCCAAAATCAAAATTTGACCATCAATTGATGTAATTAATGAAATTAATCCATCAAAAGAGTTAGCAATACTTGCAATTTTCTCCTGAATCTCTTTTATCTTTTTATCTACATTTTTTGTAAGTATTTCAGTATTACAACATACCCTATATATATTTGTACATTGTTTCAAAGAATTTTCAATTAGGATTAGCTTCTCCTCAATCTTTTTCTTCTCTGTTTCAATTACCTAATCAAAAGTGGCTCTCTTAGCCTGAGTAAATCTTTCTAGTGCTTGTTGGTTAGAGATTTGATGTAAGGATTCAAAGTCTGCTAATATGTGCTCAGTGATTACCTTAAGCTTTCTGGAAGGGCTCGTTTCATTTTCAATCTTACATTTTGGGATCAATCTGTGTAGAACAATGATTGATTGATCTATAATCCCCTTGTCTGTGGATCCCTCCTTCATCAATTTTTGAGCATCCATCATCATCAGTTCAGTGGGACTCATCTCTGTGATGGTTTTCTTTTCTACCTGAGAAGTGTCAATTGACAATAATGATAGGCCAACAACCGGTTCCCTGTCGGATTCCCATGTTTTCTCCTCTGATGTTTTATCCTTTATAACCTCCTCACTTGCACCGGTGGCTTTGCCACTTGGTGCATTCTGTGTAATTTTTGGTTCCTCTATAAGAACACTATCCTCAACCTGTACATTTGTATCTGAAGGACAATTGTCCTCAATATTAGTATCCTATACAATTTTATCTTGTTCATTCTCAATATTAACCAGTATCTCAGTATTTGTCTGTACATCTATATTTACCGATGGCTCAATTTCCACTATCTTAATATTTTTCAAAATTGATGGTAAAGTGCCCATAATCCCCTTTCCTTTTCCTTCAACTAGGGTATCTACAGTGTTTGTCTTGGTTTTTGATGAAGTAAAGAATCCTATATTTTCTCCCAAAAATTTAATCCATGCTTTTTGAGTTTCCTTTATTATTTCATTCACTCTCCCTAATATCAAACTATTTATCCTATGTTTGCTATTGAAGGCTTTTTTGTCTATCGCCTCAATTGTCTTTTCCATTTCATCTGGAGCTATAGTAACACAAATAGATAATAGTTCTTGAATTTTAATGTGTTGATCTTCTTACATAGTAGATAATCTTCTAGCATCTAACATGTTAGGAATTTCTATCTCTATTAAGGCTTTCTTATAGATATCCAAGTATAATAGGACTGCCTCTTCTACCTCTCTCTTTTCAATATCCTCTAAGTTTTCATTATAAAATTTAACATTCTTCAATATTCCATCTTTAGTAATTTCATCTACAATTTCTACACAAGTTTTAGGTTGTATGATAGTCACATTACCAATTTCAATTGCTAAGTCAATGTCACTCTTCTTCTTCCTCTTGGCAGTACCGGATCTAGTTGTAGGTGTAACTTTAGGTGCTTGCTTATGTGTTGGTAGCTATATTATGACCTTCCTAACCAGTTGCTTCTTTGCTTCCATCTTTGTTTCCTCCGGTTTCTTCCTAACAACCCTCTTAAATTCTAACGGTGTGTCATCCTCTGATTTAGATTCTATAGTAACAAGTTCAATATAAATTTCCAGATCCTTCCTCTTTTTGGCTTTCTTCAGGACAACATCAATTAGTGCCTTGATGTCCTTTGAGACCTTCTGCACAAACTTACTTGCTTTTCCTTCCTGTTTCTCCCTTTTCCTTCTGTTGAACTCTGTTTCAACCTCTTGAGTTTTATGTTGTGATGTACTAGAGGGCTTCTCTGCCTCATCTATTGGTGCATCAATTAGCATTTTTGCGTAGGCATCAAGAATCTGTGCATCTACCTCATAGCCCTTTTCTTCAATCCAAATCTTTTGAGGCTTAACTACTTCCATGAGATTCTCATCCTTCTTTACCATAAAGCATATGTTGGTAGAATATTTTTCTACTATATGTTTACGTACTCTTGATTTCTGAAGTTCTCAAGTCCTCGATATGACAATGAATATAAGCCCTAATAACCTCTACATACATAACTCCCTCTGGAACATGATAAAATACTCCAACTGAGTCTTCTAGGGTAGCCACATGTGGATACCACTTGAAAATTGGCATGGGGTGGTCCTTGACCTCTACGACAATTGGGTTTGCAACAAAAATAGGAATAGAAGATGATCCCGCTTCCATGTATAAAGAAAAATACCTTTTGATTGTTCTCGGTGAAAACCTTCAACAAATTCTTCCAGAACCTGATGAAATCACTCAAGAAGAAATCTAATTGCCTCTTAATAGCCTTTGATCACCCTTAGTCGCTATGAATCACTCTGAAATTACTCTGAATGCAGGGTGATTAACAATGAAATGTATTTGACCTTTTAACCTTCAAGAAAAATGGTAATTTTCCATTGACATAAATGACTGCCAGTGAAAGATATCAGATCTCACTCAGAACATATCCATGCCAGATAATCCTCTCCAATATCTGGAAGATCTTCCAAAACCTCTTCCCAGGGCATATGCAGCATCTTCATGAAGTTTTCCTACCCCTAAGGCATCTTCTTTAGTTACCAGATGAGCTCACTGTCAGTGTAGGAGCAACCTCTTCTATCAGTAAGTAACCAGGACGTTCCCATCTGATGATTGTTCTTTAGTTTTCCTAACCCATCTCTGAGTATGATCTTGTCAAATTTCACTAACCTTCTTCCTTTTTCATTTGATCCTCCATTACTAACTGGTGGATTTATGCTTCTATAGAACTTAGCAATATATCCAACTTCATTGCATGCATAACATGTAACATTGTTCTTTGAATTGCTTTGCAAAAACCAGTGAAATTGCTTGACCTGCACTAATTAGCCACATGTCAAAATTTTCCACAAGCATAGCATTTAACATTCATTCTACAATCTTTTGTCTTATGACCAAACTTATTGCATTTAGAACATTTACTAGGAGCATAATCAGGGTTTTGATTTGCATAGTTTCTACATTGCCTAGCCATGTGACCAAATTTATTGCAAACAAAACATTTACCATTGAATTTATAAGCATTGAATTGTCTTACTAGTGCCTTATGGTATTGATCTTCATTAGCAGTACCAAAACTCTATCCTCGCTCAAATCCAAGTCCACTAGAATCTCCAATCTTCCTCTGTCTCTTCAATAACTCATCAAGTTGTGTTGAGTTGATCTTGAATTTTTCTTTGTACTCACTTGCAGTAGTCAAATCTTCTCTTAGTATTATCATTTGTCTCTCAATATCTTGCTCATTTCTTTGGGATTGTACCAAATCAGTTCTCAACATTTCATTTTTATGAACCAACCTACCACATTCTTCAAACTTGTTCTTCAGGGATACAGCAAGATTTTATTCCTTTTTCTTTTTGTCCTCAGTTTCCTTAGACATCCTCATAGTTATAACTTACATTTCATTCTTCATAACCATGTTCTCTTGACTCAATTTCTGACATTGTTCCTTAAGTGCATTTTTCTCTTCATCATCCTAATTTTGTAAAATTTGCTTCCTTCTAGCTTGAACAAATGATAACCTCTCTTGTAGGACAAGAATGAATTCCTTAGCAAAATTCAATTCATCTTGTAGCTTTAAGTTCTTCAACCTTTTAGCATCATAATCTTCAAATGCCATCTCAAGATGCTTCTACAAAGCCATATTCATGGATTTTGATTTTAGGATCTTCCTCAAGATGTTAAACTTCCTCTAAGGCACACGGCTCTGATACCAATTGTTGGAAACCAATAACACTAAGAGGGGGGGTGAATCAATGTATATTGGAATAGTATATTTTAGCCTTATTAAAACATTCATACACCAACCGGTATACCGGTATATATAGAATAGAAAGAATTAAAGAAACCAATAAGCCAAACACTTAAATGAGAATCATAACACACAGATTTATACATGGAAAACCTCAAAGAGGAAAAACCACTGTGGTATTTATGATTGACAATATCAATCCGTTGTCCATATGAAGAGATATTACAAAATATGAGGGGCTTACACTTGCAGGAAGGCTTACAGCCTAGAGCACACTTTTATGCCTTATGTCCGTTTACAAAGATATATATAATATTAGATTATATGTCGGCCAGATAACATAAATGTATAAACATTAAAACAAATTGTCGATGTTGGATCTAAGATATGTCAGCCTCCAATATCGATAACCTTTACTATACCATGTCAGCCTGCATTGTCAGTGACCAAAGAAATCCTTTATCCCGTCGGTGTCGGTGTTGGTACTGGTGTAGTATCTATGAAGTGCCTGTCGGTACACCATAGAATCTAAACATGAAGCCAGAACAAAAAATCATGTTGCCATCAATGACAACATAGATAAATCAACCAATAGAGTTTCAATTGCCAACAACTGCTCTTTGATAGGTGGATCTTGCGTTCTTTAGGCCAAAAGGCATAACGTTCCTGCTGAAAGTTCCCCATGAAAGGTGAAAGTGGTCTTTTCTTGATCTTTAGGACCTATCTTAATCTGATTGTATCCATAAAAACCATCCATCAAAGAGTACATCTAATAGCCAACGATCATATCCACTATCATGTCAATGTTTGGCAATGGAAAGTCATCCTTTGGAAATGTTGTATTTAGGTCTCTAAAATCGGTGCAAACGTTGATTGATTTATTTGGTTTTGAAACATGTATTATATTTGATATCCATTCTGCATAATCAATGGCTATGATAAATCCTGCCTTGAGTAACTTTTCTAGCTCAGCCTTAACCACTAATGCAACATGAGGGTGCATTTTCCAAAGTTTTTTTTTAACTAATTTTACTCTTAGAGCTATGGATAGATGATGCATTATGAGATCAAGATCCAAACCTATCATATTAGAGTATGTATGCAAAATTGGTTTTTTCACAATAAAGAAATCACTAAAGTCTTTTAGTTCTTCTACTATCAAAGATTGAGCTACATGAGTGATGTGTTGAATTTTTGTCGCTCCAATATTAAATGGTTGTGTAAGTTCAATCAAAACTAAAGATCTCTCTTGAAAGTGACTTGGTAGTATATCAAACATCTCACCATTAGGTTCCTCAAAGAGGTTTTCACCTACAGGTATGTCTTTTATGTTTACTTTTTCCTATTCTGACACCGCCACAATGTGGTTTTTGCCATCAAAACTCTTATTTTTGTTCTTTTTTTATTTTTATGACTAAGATACTTGATATCTACTTCAATCATGTCCTCACTATGATTATTGATGAAAGAGCTCACAGGTTCAACTACATTGAGATAATAGGCTAAGGTATGGTCATTGGAAAAGATAGGAAGGTGCATGGGTTGATTTTGTAGAGTAAGATCACTTAGCTCTGGATGGACAAGTGATAAAGATTTAGCTGATTCAAGGGAGTTTATAGTAATGCCATCACCAATTTCAAATGTCGAGTTGAGGTTTAGAAGACTGCTTTGAGTTATAGTGGTTAGAGCAGGAAGAATAAGAACATGATTACCTAAGTTCACATCAGTGTTTAAAGATTCAAATCCAAATGACCTATCAATAAAAACAAATCCTACCTCAAACTAGACTTCAAACAGAATTTCAACAGCTTCTTCATATAGAAATTTAATATTCATGACAAAATAGTCATAATTTGGCGTTGAATAGGTAATGTCATGGATTGAGCTTATTTCAGTTTAGTCTGAGTTAGAAGATGAAGCATTTGAATCCTCTTCAAGTGAGTCAGTATTTGATGTTTGCCTTTCAAAAGTGCATCTTCCTTCTTGATCTGTTTCGGTAATAATTTGTAGTTGGCATACATGTTCACATAGTCTTGATGACTTTCAATTTTTGTCTTCTTTCACATTCATCTTCTTTTAGGCTGATGATTAGTCCTACCTGACTAGTCCCTAATTCTTCAATTGTTTTTCCATATCTGATTTGTTCTAACTCTTTTCTCGGTTCCTATTCATAGGCCTCTTGTCTTTTCATTCTAACTTCCTCTTGTTGATTAGAGACTTTCTCTCTAACTCAACCATCATCTAACCCAAGGGTCTCATCAAGTATTCATTGCTTTGACCATGGTTATCCCTTTAACCCTTGCACAAGAGTTTATCCTTTGGGTAAAAGCTTTATTCAATGGATAACCTTAACCTAACCTTAACCCTTACCCCCTAAGGTAACCATGAGGTCTTCTCAAGCATTTAATGCTTCTTACACCTCCTCTCAAGCAGTCTCTTGTTGACAATTGTCACGATTTCATGGGTGAGAATTGTAAACATGGATTGATAACTTTCAATCCTAGCCCTTGTTAAGATCATCCAATCTTGACCATTCATTGCCCTTTTCTTCCTATAAATAGAGCTCTCATTCCTCCATTTTCATAGCCAAGTCTTTAGTATCAAACTTATAGAAATTTTACTAATCATCTAATCTAAATCATTTTAATCAAGCATTTAGCCTCTCTTTGAATAGAAATCATCTAAATAAGTATTTTTAGAAGCATTCTAACTATCATAGCATTTCTATATTAGACTAGCATATCATGTTAGTATAGTTGTCACTAACCATTTCATCTTATTATCATATCCATGCTAGTTTAAATCATGTTAGATTTAGTATCATGCATAACTAGGAATGCATTCATGCTAGATTGATCAATATCCCTCATTCTCATGGTTGTCATCCCTAAGTCACTTTTCTTAGTGATCTAAGAGAAAAGACATTGGCTTGAGGGGTCTTGTGAGATTGATAACAATGGAACATCCCTTGGGAAGTTGAGTTATTCAATATAACTCCATAACTTGCACCAAGAGTCCCATTGGTGTGTGGACTAGTTTTGAAATCACATTTTCCATTTTATTCCCCCACTTTTCCTACACATAGTAACTAACCCCCAAAGAAAGGAGAATAGATCCCCAAACAAGGATACATACCTTTGAAATAAAAGTTACTCTTCCCTCAAGTGCATCAACAAGAATAGCTACACCCTAGTCTATTATGTTGCAACCTAAGTTAAATTATGACTACACAAAATTTTACCACCATGTATGATAATGTGACCCCAAAGAGAGTTTCTAGTGTCACATAGTGAGTGGAAAAATAATAGCCAAGGGGTTAACCAATTATGACCAAGGACAAGACAAAGAAGAAATTCAATGTCAATTGTCATGTGAATTGTACCATTAGTAAGAAGCTTTCAAACTTCTCTATTAAAGGCCCTACAGTCACCACTAGTATGGCCAAACATGTGATGATAGGCATAGAATTAGATATTTATGTGATCATATTTTTCATTTTCCTAGTATTTTGGAGAAGGAAGAGTAATCAAGTGGGCTTTTAAAAGCCTCACTAAGGTTTGGTTTTCTCTTGATAAAAAAAAAGGGGGAGGAATTAATACTATCTTATGTGAAGGGATATTATTTAATTTTCTATGAAGTAATGGAGGAAGAGGTGTAGAAAAAAAGGAAGGTTCAATATCCCCCATACCAAGTCTATTATATCCTTTTTAGATTAAAACTACATGATAACGTGCTTCTAATTATGATGGAGAAGGACTCACATCATAACTACCACTAAAATGAGTTTTATAATCATATTGTGGAGCACAAGCATGATAAATACACAAAGAAATATTGATTCTTTTATGATGATGGAGCTCTTTACTAGAATCATTCATGGCCAATTGAGAAGTATTGTTAGCAAGGGGGTCCTCTATAATTGAAACATCCTTATGAGTATTGCAAGTTTGTGGATGGGAGGTTGTTCCTTTATCCTTCAATGTTTCCTCTATACTAAAAGTAATGTAAGGTAACATATAATTTAAGAACTAAATGGCATCCTCTTGTGCAAAAAATCTTGATAAGATAGTTTATAGGAGAGGAGTGGGTACCTCACTTCATCAATGTGTTAGGATAGGAATTGTCAATGTCCAAGATATATTCCTCTTGTGTGAAAGTATCCATATGATGATAAACTTTATGAGGACATGTTGGAAATTGTCATTGATGTTAAAGGTGATGATACATGTTGTCATTAATGTCAAGAATAATTGTTGAACATATTGTCATTGATGTCAAAGGTGAATTTTTCATTGATATTATCATAAATGGCTAAAGAGTTAACAATATATGGGTGACAATAAGAGTAAATATGTCACGAGGAGAAGAAGGAATATATTAAGAAATTATGATAGAGATACCATGGGTAAGTTGTTATTAAAGTGAGATTTGAAATTTATATGTTTAAAAGAAAAAATATAATGCAACACTTCCTTATTGAAAATATATAAATAGATGTGCATAGATGGAAGATAAATTGAAGGAATAAAAAAAGAAATGATTTATATGCAATAATAAATAAATGGTTGGAGGAAACAATTTCATTAGAAAGAACAACTCTTATGTATAAATAAAGATAAAATTAACAACAAAAATAAATAAGTATTCATAAAAGTAATGGTGAAGGACAAGAGCTTTGACTATGCTTAAAGTAATATTTAATCATTCAAGTTAAATATTAATGTGCAACCATTGAAATTATGTTAAGAGAAACATCAATTAAATTTATAATTGCCCATGTTTGAGTTCATCATGTGTGTAGATCAAGAAATTAATATTAAAGAACAACAATGATATTGTAAAGCCTATACATATACTAAAAGCAACAATAGAGAGAAAACAATTTTAATTGGTCTAGATTAATATAATTAAAGACAACAATCTCTATTAGCAAGGGGAATTGAATAAGTTTAAAAGACAACACTTGTGTTGTATTGTTAAGATAGTGACAAGGTTAAAGGATTTTGTGTTAGCAAAATACACATCATTATGAAAGGTTGTGTTTATTTATAAATTCACCCTCCTTAGGAGGTTATATTAAGAAGTTTGTGAATTGCATACAATGAGTGTGAAAATAAAATTAAAATATGATTTATGAATTAAGAGAAAATTTATAAATAACTTGAGAGGTTAAATGAAGTAAAATTTATTAAGAATCACCTCTCTTGGTGAAGAGGCATATGAGAGGATATTTAATACACGTGATATGGGAGTTACTTGGTAAGTTTTCTCAATGCATTAACAGATGAAAAAAATAGATTTTGCATAGACATTGGGAAAAAATATATAAAGAAAAATGTGAGTATGGAATAAATGTAATATATTTGATTTTGGATGAAGAAAAGTACTAAAATATCGTTGAATTAAAAGGAACATGTTTTAAGCATATTTATAAAGAAGATATCATTGAAGATGCATATTTGAAGGAGAAGAATATGGATGACATGAGTGAAACAATAGAGCATATCTAAACACTAAAAGAGATCAAGTATGGATGAATGGAGAATATGTAAGGAGACCACTTCAAAAATCTGTATGAAAAGATTGTAAGATGTAGATTTGTATGTGAAAGTGACAATATGAAGAATTAAGAATACTATCATATTCAGATTTATATAAAGAAATTGTGAGAGGTAGTTTTGTTTGAAACGATTAGTTAAAGGTAGATTTTGTGAAAGAGATCAAGAGAAAGATCATAACAAATTTAATATATATGTATACATATATTTATTTATGAGAATAATTTATTTACCTATCCTGTATGAATACTATTGTCACTGAGAGGGGGGGTGAATCAGTGACAAATGGCATATAAAATCATCTACTTCTTGAAAACACAAAGCAAACAAGCATATGCAGATTACAAGTAATTCAGAATTGTTAATCAACTTCAGATTGTGAGTTTTCAAATCCAAGTGAGCACTAAAGAATAACACAATAATCACAATAAAAGACACAAGAATTTATTAGTGGAAAACCCTCTAGGGTATAAAAACCACTCTCAAAATGCCTCATTGTCTTAAATAGAATGTCTCGCTGATAGATACAATGTTCTCTCACTGAATTCACAATTTACAGTCTCACTAACATACAAATACTTTGCCTCACTGGCATTAAGAATTGTTTAAAAAATATGAACAAAACACTTATAGAGATAAACCTAGATATTTTGCATATACATCATAGTTTCTTCACTGCATAAGTGATTATAGAGCATAAAAAACATTAACACCCCTTCATTTCTTTTTCTAACTCTTTTATCTTCTTGAGCAACCTTTTCAAAACATTCATTATCAACAACTTTCGACTTCCTTTGTTGTTAAAATAGCTTGCTTGTCATCAAGGTGGTTATCCATTAGTTGTTATTTGATCCAATAACTGACTTCGACCACAACAGAAAATTATAATAATATTTGTCCTTAACAAAATTGATGGTAATGTAAGTCAACAAGTTGTGGGGAAATGTCGATTACTCTTGCCAAGAAATTCGACTACATCCAAGATAGTCAACTATATTATGAAGAACAAGTTCTGATTAAGGAGCCAAAGTTAAAGATAACCAAGAAAGGAATAAGAGATATTTATATATGTTTGAAGGAAAACCAACCACCATGGAACACAATAACATATGTGTGTGTGTGTGTGTGTGTGTGTGTGTGTCTATATATATATGTATGTATGTATATTTATGTGTGTGTGTGTGTGTATGTGTGTGTATATATATATGTATGTACATATATATATGTATATATATGTATCTATATGTGTGTGTGTGTGTGTGTGTGTGTGTGTGTGTGTATATATGTATCTATAGGAATCACCACTGCTTTCAATCTCTCTTCCAAAATAAGAGGACAAAAAAGGAGACAAAGGAGACAAAGGAACTTGTGGAACATAAACAGAGACAACATGCCACATATCAGTTGCAACATATGCTTTTCCAACTTTGAGGGCATAGGATCACTTGTCTTTTGGAAGAGATGTATGCATTGCTCTTCCCTAGACTTGGGCAAACAAGCACAAAACAATGCAAAAGACATGATGTATTAACCAATAGAAACCCTTTCTATGATAAAAAAAAACCTGAGAAACGATCCTTAAATAGACAAGAGAAATGGATCTCAAACATGATATCAAATTCTAAAAATAGTTGCAGATACAAGGAGAATATCTAGAGCATAATGAAGATAGCATGAACTGCAAACCAAATATGTACTAAGGATAGCATGAAAAGATATACCAGAAAAGAAAAAATACATAAAGCTTATCCAAAGTGATCGTGAAAATAGAAACACTATCTTCTAAGTATCATCATGGCAGTAGAAAATATCATTCATGTCTGGAAATGCCGATGAAAAGATGTCATTTAGAAACTAAAAGGATAACATCTGAAGAAACAAAACTACAATATCTAGTATTCAGGTCCTGTCGCATAAACCAACTTGCAACTTCACATGATCCACAAGAATCCAAAAAAAATCTAAAAGACTGTGTCTTTTTATTCAAATGAAATTTCCATGAGATAAAAGACACCAACTCCCCCTAAAAGAGAAATCATATAGGGAAGGTTCACGTGATTGCAGAAAATGAGACTACACCTAGTCGATGCCTTAACCTTTCAAAAAATTATTTGGTCAAGGTTTAGTAAAAACGTCTGACACTTAATCCAAGGTACTAACATAGTTTAGATGCACTTCATTTTCTTGAACCTTTTCTTGAATAAAATGGTACCTTATATCAATATACTTGGTGCGAGCATGCATTACTGGATTTTTAGAGATGTTGATTGCACTTGTGTTGTCACAAAGATTTGGAATGGGTTTTGACACTTCTATTTTCATATCTGATAAAGTTTGTGCTATCCATAAGACTTGAGTACAACATGACACTACTTCTATATACTCTGCTTCTACTATTGATGATGAAATTGAGTCCTATTTTTTACTATGCCATGCAACAAGTTTTGATCCCAAGAAAAAAGTTGCTCTACTAGTGCTTTTTATGTCATCTAGACATCCAACCCAATCTACATTTGTAAAAGAAGTGAGAGCAATACTATCATCTTGAAGATACCAAAGTCCAAAGTCCAAGGTTACTTGAATATATTCAAGAATTCTTTTTAGTGTAGTGACATGAGATTCTCTTGGTGAAGCCTGAAACTGAGCGACTAAGAAAATTGATTGCATTTTGTCAACTCTTGAAGTTGTAAGATATAAGAGACCCCCTATCATAGACCTATATTTTGTCTGATCAACACATGGAGTATCATCTTCTTTATCCAACTTACATCCTATTATCATGGGAGTTGCAACTAAACTACATTCATTCATATTAAATTTTTGAAGCATTTCTTTAGCATATTTTGTTTGAGAAAGGAAAATACCTTTAGGAAGTTGTGTAACCTCTAACCCAAGGAAAAATGAGAGTTCTCCCAACATGGACATTTCAAATTTGGATTTCATAATATTAGCAAACATGGTACACATATCATCATTAGTAAATCCAAATATAATATCATCTACATAGACTTCAACAATAAGAACATCATCTCCTTCAATTTTAATGTAAAGTTTACTATCAACTCCACCTTTAGTAAATCCATTTTTCAAAATATGACTGTCTAATCTTAGCATACCATGCTTTGGGGGCTTGTTTCAAGCCATATAGAGCCTTCCTTAATCTGTAAACATAATCTAACTTGTCCAGATACTTAAATCATTTAGTTTGCTCCATATAAACTTCCTATTCAAGATGTCCATTTAAGAAAGCGGTTTTAACATCCATTTCATAAATCTTGAAATTTTTGTAAGCAAAGAAAACTAGAAAAATCCTTATTGCTTCAAGTCTGTCTATTGGGGCAAAGGTTTCACCATAATCAACTCCCTCTATTTGAGAGTAACCCTTACATACAAGCCTAGCTTTATTCCTTGCTACTTTTCCATTCTCGTCAAGTTTATTTCCGAAAACCCATTTTGCTCCTATGACATTTTTATTAACAGGTCTAGGCACTAACTCCCATGTTTTGTTATTTTCTATTTGATCAATTTATTCTTTCATGGCTGCAATCCAACACTCATCCTTACTAGCTTTAGCATAAGCTTTAGCTTCTAATTCAGATAACAAACAAAAATTAACTTCTTCACCTGACATTGCAATTGTTCATCTTGTTAATATACCTCCATCTTTATCTCCAATGATTTGCTCTTGTGGATGACTTTCCAAGAGTGTTCTACTAGATATTTTTGAAGGTGTTTTTAACACTGTTTCAAAAGGTGGTGTGTTTGTCAATTCTTCCTTCTTTGGATATATCTCATATTTTGATTCTAATTCTACTTCTACATTTTAAAAAGTGATCTCACGAACCTACAACTTCTCATCTACCTTAACATTAGCACTTTCAATAATTTTCTTAAGCATTTTATTGTAACATCTATAGGCTTTACTATGTGATGAATATCCAAGGAAGATCTCTTCATCACACCTAGATTCAAAGTTGTTCAAGCTAGCATAATCTTTCTTTATATAGAACTTGCTACCAAAAATTCTGAAATACTTTACAGAAGCTGACTTACCATACCATAATTCATAAAGTGTATAGTTTATGCTTACCCTCAATTTAACTCTGTTGACTATGTATAAAACTGTATGGATAACTTCCTTCTAATAGACATTAATAATGTTAGCTCCATCAAGAATTGCTCTGGCCATCTCTTTAACAGTTCTATTTTTCCTTTCTGCCACTCCATTTTGTTGGGGTGTTCTTGATGCAGCATACTACCTCTTTATACAATGTTGTTCACAATACTGCTCAAACTCATTTGATGTATATTCTCCTCCTTGATCTGACCTCAGACACTTAATCTTCATGTCTAACTCCTTTTCTATCATCTTCTTGAACACCTTGAACCTGTGAAAGGCTCTAGACTTTTGTTTAATAAAAGTGACCCATGTCATCCTAGTATAATCATCAATGAAAAGCATAAAGCACTTTTCTCCACTCAATGACCTTGTTCTTGTGGGTCCACACAAATCTGTATGAACTAATTCCATAGGTCTAGTAGATATATGTTCTTTCTATTTGTGACTGATTTCACTTTGTTTCCCACTTTGACACTCTTTACAAAGTATGCTTTCAGGTTTTCTTATGGTAGGCATATCTCTAACATTTTGATTCCTACTGACCTTAACAAGATTGTCAAAGTTTAGATGTCCCAATCTCTTGTGCCACAACCAAATTTCTTCTATTTGACTCATAAGACAAATATGATCACTTTCACAATTTGTATGAGATAAATTGTATAAATGATACACATTACCCTTACTTCTCTTGCCTACTACAATTAGTTTTCTTGATTTCTTTCTAACTTCACAACCTTGAGAATGAAAAGCAACCTCATAGCCACTGTCACAAATTTGAATCACACTCAAGAGGTTATGTTTCAGACCATCAACATAGTAGACATCATAAATATGGGTTTTATCATTTAGTAAAAGAGTTCCAATACCTTTAATTTGAATGGTAGAATTATCACCAAACTTGATAAACCCTCCTGCATAATCTTCAAATATTGTAAACTTTGATTTTTCCCTTGTCATATGGTGGGAACATCCACTGTCAAGAATATAGACATCTTCCTTTTTAGCATGGTAGGATACTTACACTATCATTGAATATTCATCTTTTGGATTAGATTTAGGTCTCCACTAAATTTTACTTTTGATCTTCATAGTCTGATCACACTTTAGTTCATCTTTGAAGGCTTTTCTTTGTGTTTTTCCATTTTCATAAGAAAACCTGCAAAATCTATTAGTGTGCCCTATTTTATGACAATTAAAGAACCTAATATTATGAAGACCAAAAAAGGATGATTGTCTATGTGAGAGCCAACAATTTGTTGCTTTATGTCCAAATCTACCGCAACAGAAACAATGACCATAAAAATATGATCGTGATTTCCAAGAATGCTTAGGGTTGAAAAACCATGAATGTCTTGATAAAATATTTTTGTTTTTAGTTTGAAATTGTGATTTAGGAGCTTTTAAAGGATTTGCATGAGTAATGAGGGACTTAGAATTGTCTTCTTTCTTCTCTTCTAAGTCTAGACATTTTGATTTGAATATATCATACAAAGTTTTGTTACTACAACTATTTGAGCTTTGATCAGTTTCAAAGCCCAAACTAGAAATATTGTTAGTCTTCCTTTGTTAACTCAACATATCTTCCAACCTGGTTTTGTCATATTTTTAAAGCTTTCTCTTTAGTCCCACTATCTCAACTTCCAACTTCTGACAAGATTCAGTTATACTTTTTAAATCTACTTTTGTAACATCTGCAATCCTCTTGTATTCCTCAACTTGCCTTGTCAAGTCAATAACTAAATTATCAAGAGAATTGACTTTATTTATCAAGCTTGTAGGCTATTTTCTTGTGAACTAAGCTCTTTTTTTAGTCTCTTGATCTCCTTAAGTGCACAAATTAATTCACCTTCTAAGTCAACGTCATTTTCATCTTCAATATCTAATAACACAATATAATTAAGATTATGATTGTTTGTAGGACATTCAGTGGTCATAAACAATACTTCATATTCATCATCTATTGAATCTTCTATATTACTATCTGTAACATCACCCTTAGCATATAAAATTTTCTTAGGTTTGAAAGTAAATTTTTTCTTGTTGAAGGACCTTTGTTTAAAGGAAGGTTCTAAATTTTCTTTGTCACTATCATCCAAAGGACAATTGATAGCAAAATGGCCAATTTTACCACAATTAAAGCATTTAAAAGGTAGTTTGCCTTTGTACTTCCCTGACCCTTTCTTAAGCTTTCTAACAAAATTTAGTTCTTCTATATCCTTATCAGATTCTGACTTTATTTCTTTGTTTCTCTTTTTAGCCTTAAAAGCTGATACAGGAGCATCCCCGGTTCACAACAATCTTGCATCAACCAAAAACATTTTCCTTTTTGTTTGCAATTCTAGTTTTCCTTTCTGTGTGTCCCGGTTTTGGCTCACCGGATCCTGTGGAGTTGGCTTCTACTTGAATACTTGATCATATTTCTTGCTTTCAAACCACATCACATTTGGATCACTTTCCAACAAGATATCGCTACCGGTTTCCTTGACAGTTTCTTGCTATCGGTTGTTCCTTTGTTATTGGTTGCCTAAGACCTATTCTAGTGATCTATCAGAACCCATTCGAAAGCCTGTGGATCCTTGAGCATTGATTTTGACGTTCCTTGGCATGTGGCTGACCTTTTCTCACGATCTATGTTTCATCCTTTGGATTTTCTAGAGGAATCTCTTGGTGGAGGCCAACCTTGTTCATTTTGCAAGTTAGGTCTTGTTCTTTGGGTTTTGATCCCTTTTGGGCCAACTGGATCCTTTGGATCGATATATATATTTGTAATCATGCTTTAGAATCAATCAGACTTTTAGGTAGATAGACTATGCCTAGAAAATAGATATTTTGATTTAAGGTCTCGATTGTGACATATTCTACCAAGCTTGTGTGTCGGTATGTTGTAACCCAGTTATTACCAGTTGGATGAATCAAATTTCATGCAATAAAACTATCTGTTCTACATTGCCTCCATCATATCTATGTGTTTCTGTTGTGTTTACTCTTGCTGACTGGTCCAGATTGATCTCCTTGAGGTCCCTCCTCACCAGTGACTACTTCAAGTGGTATTAGAGTGAAGTTTCATTCTGGAGGTTGTGTTTCCTGAATTTTGTTGTAGGGTGGTGGATTGTGCATCCGACCTACAATTGCAGAGGACTAGCATGAATCGATGGTGCAAAGAAGAACTAGGAATAGTGGAGCACGTGGGAATGAAGACCCTATTGTGATGGAGATGTTGTGAGGAAGATCATCCTAGTTAGAAGCCATGGAGACAAACCAGAGAAGAGGCCAACATATTGAATATGTAAGTGAATATGAAGGAGAAGAAGCCCTAATAGAACAAGTAAACATACCGATGGTTGATCCAGATGAAGAAAGTTTTTTAAGGGTTTTGAGTAGGGCGAACACTAAACCTCATTTTACCCCACCAAAATATGATGGGAACTTAGATTTAGATGAATTGATAGATTGGATCTCGAAGATGGAGAAGTATTTTGATTTTGAAAAAACTATAGAAGAGAGGAAGGTGAAATATGCTTGTACCCAGTTGAAAGGTCATGCATCTCTTTGGTGGGAGCATTTGCAAGTTGACATAAAAAGAATAGGTAAAGAAAAGATTAATACATGGGATTGGATGACTGCTAAGTTGAAATCAAAGTTTGTCCCAACGAATTATCAAGTGGATTTATTTGGGAAGTTGCAGAATTTGAGATAGAAGGAATCTAGTGTGAAGGATTACACCGAAGCATTTTACAAGTTGAACATCAGATCTGGACAAGTTGATGATGAAGTTGAACAAATTGCAAGATATTTGAATGGATTGTGGATGTCTATACAAGATGAACTCCGTATGATCAAATTAGAGAGTGTTGAAGAGGCTTAGTAGTATGCACTAAGGGCTGAAGAGAAATTGAACAGAAGACATCAATAGAGACATAGAGGTAGAGGTGGAAGGTTTACCAGAGGAAGAGGAACTAGTACAGATCAAAACAAGGACAAGGAAGTGAGCGAAAGGTAATTCATACCAAAAGGATGATAGAATTTTTTACTAGAGGAGAGAACTAGATGGTTACCAGAATGAGAACTTTGGAAGACAAGACAAGAGGACATTCAGAGGAACCTTCTTAAAATGTGGAGGAGAAGGACACCGTGCATTCAAATGTAAGAAGATAGAGGCTACCAGAAGAGTAGAAGTGGTGGAAGAAAACCCCACCGAATCAGACAATAAACTGGAAGATGGAGAACTGTTGATGATGAGGAGAGATTTTTGTCATATCAGAGGAGATGAGGAACCCTTGCAGAGGAAGAATTTGTTCAAGAATAGATGTAAGGTATCCAGTAAGTGTTGTAAGGTTTTTATTGATAGTGGTAGTTCAGATAATCTTGTTTCAGAAGAGATGGTGAGTAAGTTGATATTGGAGAGATTGAAACACCCTAAGCCTTATCTGATAGCATGGATTTAGGATGAACATAAGTTGTTAGTAAGTGAACAATATTTGGTAAAATTAAAAATTGGAAATTGTCATGATGAGGTTTTGTGTGATATCATGCCTATGGATATTCATCAACTTTTGTTGGGAAGACCTTGGTAGTTTGATGGACAAGAAATACATGATGCTAGGAAGAATACATACACTATTGTGGCAATGAGATGAAGAAAACCTTGTTACCTTTGGAGGAACCTTTGAAGAAAGAAGCCAGTATAAATGCCATAATTTGTTTAGTAGATGCAAGGAAATTTATGGATGGACTGAGACATGATTATGTGTGCTTTTCCTTAATTCCTAAGAAGACTGAGAGACCAGAACCAAAAGGAGAACACCCGAAAGAAATAAGAGATTTGTTGACAGAATATGAGGATATCATTTTAGATAATGTACCTGATGGATTGCCGCTTGTTAGAAGTATTATTTATTGCATGGACTTGGTTCCCGGAGCTAGTTTTCCTAAGTCTGCACACCAGCAGAGAATGAAGAACTAAATAGATAAGTACAGGAGTTGTTGAAGAAAGGTTTGATCAGGGAGAGTCTGAGCCCTTGTGTAGTACCAGCAGTATTAGCACCTAAGAAGAATGAAGAGTGGAGAATGTGTACCGATTCAAGATCAATAAAAAATATCGCAGTGAAATACCGATTTCATTTGCCTAGGATGGATGGCATAATGGACTGTTTGAGTGGAGCAATATACTTTACAAAGATAGATTTGAAGAGTGGATATCATCAGATCAGGATCAAAGAAGGTGATGAGTGGAAGACACCATTCAAGATAAATGAAGGACTATATCAATGGATTGACTAATGCATCAAGTACTTTCATGAGGCTGATGAATGAGGTATTGAAGAAATTCTTGGGTAAGTTTGTTATTGTGTATTTGGATGACATTCTAATTTTTAGTAAAACAAGAGAGGACCATTTGTTACAGTTAAGACAAATTTTGTAGAGGTTGAGAGAAGAAAAGTTATTGATCAATATCAAGAAGTGTACTTTCATGAAGGATGAGTTAGTCTATTTAGGATTTTTGATATCTGAGGATGGTTTGAAGATGGACCCTGAGAAAGTGAAAGCTATCATTGATTGGCCTACACCAGAAAGCATTGGAGAGGTAAGATCATTTCATGGATTGGCTAGTTTTTTCTAGAAGCTTATCAAAAAAATTTGTTCAGTTTGTAACCCTATGACTGAGACCATGAGGTGAGATTGGAAGGAATTCAAGTGGACCACTAGAGAAAACAAAAGTTTTGAATTGTTAAAGCAGAAAGTGACTCAGAAGCCTATGTTAGCTTTATCGAATTTCAATAAGGTATTCCAAGTGGATTGTGATGCAAGTGGAACAACAATAGGAGCAGTCTTGAGTCAAGAAGGGAGATCAATAGCCTATTTCAGTGAGAAATTGAATGATGCATAGAAGAGATATTTAGTGTATGATCGGGAATTTTATGTCATAGTTCAAGCCTTCAAGAAATGGAGACACTACTTGTTGCCTAAGGATTTTGTGGTGTATACAAATCATCAAGCTTTGTAGTATTTGAACATTCAGAGTAAGTTGAATCAAAGACATATGAGATGGGGTAGAATTCTTGCAAAGTTAGACCTTTATGTTGAAGCATAGAAGTGGAAAATCTAACAAAGTTGTTGATGCATTGAGTAGCAGAAGGAATTTGCTGACAAAGATGAGAGTGACAGTATTAGGTTTTGAAGGTTTGAAGACCTTGTATGACGAAGACCCAGATTTTGCAGAACCTTGGGAAGCATGTAGAGAACTGGTTATGGTTGATAGGAGCAAATGGATGGATTATTTCATTAAGGATGGGATGCTATTCAAGGGATTTTAGTTTTGTATACCTAAGAGTTCTATGAGAGAGAATTTGATAAAAGAGAAGCATAGAGGAGGTTTAGCTGGACATTTTGCAATTGACAAAACAATTGCATTGGTAAGTGAGCAGTGCTTTTGGCACCAGATTCATAAGGATGTTAAGAGATATATGTAGAGTTGTAGAGTTTGTTAAGTTGCAAAAGATAGTAGTTAGAATGTGGGATTGTATAAACCTTTGACAGTATCGGTAAGACCTTGGGAGGATATAAGCATGGATTTTGTACTTGGATTGCCTAAGACACCGAGAGGGAATGATTCTATATTTATGGTAGGAGATAGATTTTCAAAGATGGCTAATTTCATACCTTGTAAGAAGACATTAGATGCATTGCATGTAGCAGACCTATTTTTCAACAAAGTGGTGAGATTGCATGGATTACCTAAAAGTATAGTTTCAGACAGAGACACTAAATTTGTTGGCTATTTTTGGAGAACACTTTGGAAGAAGATGAAGACAAATTTGAAGTTCAGTTCTACTTTCAATCCAAAGACTGATGGATAGATAGAAGTTGTTAATCAAAGTTTGGGAAACCTGTTGAGATGTTTAGTGAGAGATAAAATTGAAAGTTGGGATTTGATCCTTGCACAAGAAGAGTTTTCCTACAACAATTCAATGAATAGAAGTACCAAAAAAATACCTTTTCAGATTGTTACCAAAGTGCATCCTAGAGGAATATCAGAATTAAGAGACATTAGTAGTGAAGACCGGAAGAGTTCAAAAGTAGAAGATTTTGCAGATCACATGGCAGCATTGCATATTTAGGTTAAACAGAATTTGGAAGACATGAACAACAAATATAAGGAGAAGGTAGATGAGAAGAGGAGACATAAGGAATTTGAAGTTGGTGATGAAGTGATGATCTATTTGAGAAAAGAGAGATTCTCGATTGGAACTTATAATAAGTTGCAGATGAAGAAGTTCAGTTTTGGAAATGCATTGAAGTGGAGCTATCAAGTAACCTAAGTATTTCACCTATATTCAACATTGTAGATAGTCATGAGTACCATGAACGAGAATTCAGTGAGGATAGTGTTGCAGAACTTGAGAAACAATTGCTTCAGAATGAACCAGATTAGATTGAAGAGTTTTTAGACAGTAGGATTGGGTGTAGTACCCGGAACAGTCAATACAAATAATATCCTGTGAAGTGGAAGAGCAGCCCAGTTGAAAATTCATCTTGGATTTCTCAGGTAGAGGTAGACCACCTTGGTTTCCCTCCAACCCTAGCAAAATGAGAGACTCACTTTTTCATTAACCCCAGATGTCTGATGCAGGAGCATCCTCAGTTCCCAATAATCTTGCATCAACCAAAAATATTTTCCTTTCTATTTTGTTTTTTGTTTGTTGTTCCAGTTTTCCTTTCTGTGTGTCTCAGTTTTGGCTCACCAGATCTTGTGGAGTTGGATTCCACTTGAATACTTGATCATCTTTCTTTCTTTCAGACCGCGTCACATTTGGATCACTTTCTGACAAGATATCGCTATCAATTTTCTTGACAATTTCTTGCTATCGGTTGTTACTTTGTTATCGGTTGCTTGAGACCTATTCTGGTGATCTACCAAAACCCATTCCAAAGCTTACAGATCATTGAGAATTGATTTCAATCTTCCTTGGTGTGTGTTCAACCTTTTTCTGTGATCTAGGTTTCATCCTTTGGATTTTTTGAAGGAATTTCTTGGCGGAGGCCGACCTTGTTCATTTTGCACATTAGGTCTTGTTCTTTAGGTTTTGATCCCTTTTGCACCAATTGGATCCTTTGGATCGATATATATTTGTTATCATTCTTTAAAGTATAATTAATTTCAAAGATAGATCTTTCAATTCAAGGTCCCAGTTGTGACCTATTCTATCAGGCCCATGTGCCGGTATGTTGTAACCTAGTTATTACCGGTTGGATGTAATCAAATTTCATGCAATAAAATATATGTTCTACATTACCTTCATCACATATGTGTGTTTCCATTGTGTTTACTCTCACTGACCAGTCCAGATTGATCTCCTTGAGGTCCCTCCTCACCAGTGACTGCTTCAAAAGCACTTTCTCTGAGACTAGTTTCTTCATCACAAGTGGTCGTTTCATAAGCAGTGAGTGTGCCATGAAGATCATCCATTTTCAAAGTATTCAAGTCCTTAAGTTATTCTATGGATGATATTTTAGAGTAATACTTAGTGGGAAGAGACCTCATAACCTTTTTAACCACATCTTTACCTTCCATAACTTCCCCCAAACCCCTTATAACATTGACAGTTTCATCAATCCTAAGAAAGTAATCTACAACTTTTTCATCATCGGACAATTTTATCCCTTCAAACTTAGCCCTAAGGGTCTATATTTTGTCTTGTTTTACTTTATCATTACCATGATAAATATTGTTAAGTTTATCCCAAACTACCTTAATCCAGTCTTCATTTGTAAGTGCCTCTCTAGTGGTCTTAGGCTAAATTCAAAAATCATCAAACATTTTTCTTTCACCTTTCTTCTTGTGAGTATCCCTACATCTTTATCCCCTATGATCTACTTGGGATCATGATGTAGTTTCACATATCTAGGAATGACTCTAGCTAGTTCTGCTTGCTTTTCCTCTTCTTCTTCTTCTTCTTCTTCTTCTTCTTCTTCTACATCTTCTTCCTCACCTACTGCAGCTTCTACCGATACAAGAACACTGAGGTCTTTGCTTGTTTCTTTCTAACCAGTTCCTAGAAGGCTACACTTAGTTCATTTTCCACTTGCTCGCTACTGGTTTCCTCAAGTTTCTCAGGGGATTCATCAACCCTGACATTGATACTCTCAACAAATTTTTGATTCCTATTGTTGTAGCACTTGAGAGATATACTTTTAGTGGAATATCCCAGAACTATGTCTTCATCACATTTAGCATCAAACTTTCTTAGATGCTCACCTCTTTTGATATAAAACTTACTGCCAAATAATTTAAAATAACTCACAGTGGGAGTCTCCTCGGTCCAGTACTCATAAGGGGTTTTCCCTTTACCTTTCTTGATGAGTACCTGGTTCATAGTATAGACTGTAGTGCTCACCGCTTCTCTCCAAAAAGTGTGAGCAACCTTTCCTTGGATCAGCATTGTTCTAGCCGCTTCAATTACAGTCTTGTTATTCCTTTCTGCTATGCCATTTTGCTATGGTATCCTTGAGGCAGACAGCTGCCTCTTGATGTCATTCTCTTCATTGTACTTGTTGAATTCATCAGAAGTGAATTCACCTCCTTGATCAGTTCTTAGGCATTTTATCCTTTGACCACTTTCCTTCTCTACCAATGCTCTAAAGGCTTTGAACTTTCCAAATGCCTCAGACTTGTCTTTCAAGAATGTGACCCAAATCATTCTTGAGTAGTCATCAGTAAAAATCATGAAATACCTATCTCCCTAAATACTTCTAGTTTTCATTGGACAACACAGATCGGTGTGCACAAGATCTAGTAAGTTCTCTACTGAAAAACACTTACCTTTGAAAGTTCAGGAAGACATCTTCCCAAGTTGGCATTCTCTGCACAAATAATTCTCTAGTTTGTTCAACAAAGGCAATCCTCTTACAGTCTTGATCTTACTGGCTTTTACAATATTGTCAAAGTTTATATGACAAAGTCTCCTATGCCATATCCAACTGTCATCAAACTTTTCCATCAAACACTGACTAATCTTGTCATTCAACTGAAACAAGTTACCTTTGGTCTACTTACTAGTGGCAATAAGTTCACCACTCTTTCCAATTATACTATAGACTCCACCTTTGAACTCTAGAATGAGTCCTTTGTCATTTAGCTGAGCAACACTCAAAAGGTTATGCTTAAGACCTTCTACCCAGTAGACATCATCCGCACGACTCTTTCCATTCAGTGAGATGGATCCTTTACCTTTCACCAAGCATGGTGCATCGTTGCCAAATAGACAACACCTCCATCATATTCTTCTAGAGACGGAAACTTTCTGCAGTCACCAGTCATGTAGTAAGAACACCCACTATCAATAATCCACTCATTAGAGTTGTCAATGCGAGAGACAAGGGATTTCTTATCAGACACTTCTTCCTTTACAACTACAAACACTATGTCCTCATTCTCTTCATCCTCAAATTCTTTATTAGTAACACCTTCATCCACTGCAACAAGACAATTTCTCCTACCTCCTGCTTTATACTTACTAAACCTCCCTGGTTTATCCTTATTGTCATTGTTAGGACAGTTAACAGCTATATGTCCTATCTTATTAGAGGAAAAACATTTTAAAGGAAGCTTACCTCTATATTTTTTGGTGCCTTCTGGAAGTCTCTTGGCAAGAAGAGATTCAAACTCCATCAGAATCTCTTCATCATCCATATCTCTGCATTGCTTGGATTCATAACTGGTACTTACTTCTTTTCCTTTTCTGGTTGGTGCAACAGATGCTCTAAAGGTTGACTCAGTCTTCTAGAAACTTCCATCATAGCTATTCAACTCATATGCAGTCAACTTTGCAATGATAGATTCTAAGGATACCTTGGTTTTGTTGATAGACCTTAGCTCCTAAATAGCAACAACTCTGATTGCATAGACCAGTAACAATGATCTCAAAACTTTACTGACAACAGTGCCATCATCAATTGTTCCACCAGTGCTCTTGATATCTCCAACCATAGTCTTTATCCTTATGCCATATTGTTGAATGGTCTCTCCTTCAACCATCCTCATGTCTTCAAATTTTCCTCTGAGTTCTCTCTATTGAACTTAGGACCTTCCCTCCATCATTAAAGCAGGATCTTTTACCTCAAGCGGTTAAGCTAATATCACTGAGCACCTGGAGTTGCTCTGGTACCAATTGATGAATAATGATGAACAACAAGTACCCTAATCAATACTAAGAGGGTGGGGGGTGTGAATCAGTATATACAAAAACTTCTCCACAATTTATGAAGTTAAAATAATGCTAACTGGTTGTCTTCATCACTGAACTTAACCATGACAATATCAGTTAACCACAGTAAGACTTCAGACAACTAAACTAGTAAATTGAATAATTCAAATAACATTCAACACTTGATAACTACTTCACCAATATAGCCATACATGTGTTGTATCAGAAATACCATAACCATTAGCTTTGCATACATATTCACCTAATTAAAGAATGCACAACTCATAACACATAGATTTTTCACATGGAAACCCAAATGGGAAAAACCTTGGTGGGGATGAATACCCACAAGCTTATTTTTGAACTCTTTTGAAGCTCACTCTGTTAGGAGCCTAGTCTGGTTAAAGACTTTACAATAAGGTTTTGTTAGGAACTAATCCTGTTAAAGATCACCCGATTAAGTGATGGCTATATACCATGTTAAAGATTGAAACCCTGTTAAAGGTTACCTTGCTAGAGGATTTGAAGAACTCAATGATCTTGATTCACCTGGTAAAGGGATTTTCCAACTATTAAAATGGTTAGAAGACAATAGGTAAAGCTCTGATCTGATAACAACACTACATGCTAAGGCAGATCCTTTTCAACTCCTCTAGTCTACAATCACACTCTATAGTTTTCCACTTACTGGTCTGGAAAGTATCTCATCACTCAGATACAAACACAACATTTGCCAACACAAATAATAACAAACATCATCGACCTTATAGACAACAATTAGGTCAGCAGCATAAACCCTAAACCCTAAACATTTTAGGTTTACAATTACAAGCAGTCCAATCTTGACCATTCAAACACTTTGCATAGAATAAAACAATCTCAAATAAATCACAAGTCATTATGAATCATCCATTCTTCACCGCATATGGAAATCAGTAACCCATCATGCTCTCTTCACATACCGCTAAGAAGAATGTTCATTCTTGAGGTAGACATTTAATGCAATTGATCTTCACATGCAAGATCCTTAAGGAAATCCTTCATGTGCACAAAACTAACATGGCATCTCGATCTCATCCTTATCTCTTAGCTAACTCATCACAAAATGTCATTGGTTGCATCACACAAGATAGATTGCCAAACCAGAAACCATAGAGTTGAGACTACCAACCGGTAGTCACACTTAATGAAACCCTAACACTGGTCCACTTTGTCCCTTCATACCAGTTCTCCTACATGAAAATCAATAACAACTTCTTCCAATATTCATACTGGTTCACCTACACTTATTGACATCAATGACAACATACATTATCATCATACTGATTCATCATATGCCAACAGGTTTTCCATATTGCTTAGGCGATGGTTTTCTCACATTTTTCTTCTGCTTATTGTCTATTTACTTCTACTGATGCTTGATGAAGTGTTTCTTGCTATACGTTCTCCTTGGATAGTGCTTTCTTCTTCCACTTAGGTTGTTGATAAGAGTGCATTTTTTGAGTTGATGATGTATCCTAACTATAGCCAAGTCCAGTTTTATAATTTTTAGTTCTAGTTTATAGTTGAATTGTCTCTATAATACCCTCCTAACTTGTTCCCAAACGACCTGTGCCTGTATATGTTACTACTTATCAAGTTGCCATTAGTTTTATATTCAAAGTCATACTATACATTCTAGTCGATTAAGCACTACCGAATCATGCAGTCGGTATACACACAGAGAAGTCGGTATGCATAGTCTAGTCGGTTACAAAAGAAAGCAGTTACAGAACATAGTATACACCGAGCTGTCTACCGAGTATCTTTTTGAGACTACTGAGCAGTAAAGATGACACATCGAGTGAAACGTGTTACCAGATACATTGAACCTAGACATGCATATGAAAACGTGTTACAAGATCGAGGCACATCTAACCGTTATTACATTGGAAATTGCACCAAAAGATTGTGTATGATTACAAGGACAATCTAACCAATGAAATATTTTGTATAGTTATTCATTCGATAAATCTTGTTTGTAAGATCGAAGTAATGAATTGGATCACCATTTCAAGAGATCTATTTATACAGCATGAGTTAAGAGCAAGGTGTGTGCCTGTATGAATGAAGGAAGACTATTACAGAGACACAAAGGTCACTGAGAAGGTTTTCAGAGAACAGTCGAAGAACAGAGTAAACAGAAGGGTTTATCGAGTTACTATATGGGTTACCAAGGTATGCTATAAGCAAGGTAATCTTATTCTGAGAACATAGAATCTACTATAACATTTCAGATGTAAAGTTGCAGATATTTGTAATGATTTTATTGTAATATTGTGAAGTTGAAAGAGAAACCTTTAACAAGGTAAAAGACTCTAACCAAGTCTATAAATTGTAAAGCCTCTAACTAGGTGCATCATTCAGAATAAATGTTGTAAAATCCTTTAGCAAGGTAGATCTAATAGATCTTGATACTCCCAACAGGGTAAGCTATCAGAAATAGCTAAATGTAGCTCTAACCAAGCATTCTTTATTATTGCAGTAGTGAAGTTGTGGGTGTCATCCCCACCGTAGTTTTTCTCTCTAATCAAGAGTTTCTGCGTAACCAAAATATATGTGTTATGGAGTGAATCATGTATGATTGTTACCTATTTGTTTTAACTTTATTTTATGTTACTGCACTATTCGGTTTATGCATAACAGTAAAGTTATTATTCAAGAAAAGTTTTGAAGTACTGATTCACCCCTCCCCTCTCAGTACATTAGCTTTCCATATTGGGCCTAACAATTGGTATCAGAGATCAAATCTTGGAAAAGGGTATAACTACCTAAAGAGAAATATCTTATCAATGGAAGGCTATAAACAATCTCGGAGGATTGTATATCTGCAAGAAGAGTTGGATCATGCAAATCAAGTGCTTGCAGACATGCAAAGGCAAATGCAAAAATCTCTGAAAGTAAGAAGAAGATTATCTGATGACTTGCAGGATTCTCAAGAGTTAGTGGAACAAATTGAGACATCATCTGAGAATAGTATATCTGAAGAAACTAAAGAAATGATTGGAGTATTGAAAGAAAAGAACAAAGCATTGGTTGATCAACTAAAAGCAATGAAAAGAGAACATGAACATTTCAGCACATAGATGACTAAAAATCTAGATGCATTAAGGACAATTGAGGATAAAGCAAGAGATCTATAGAGAGAGAAATGACAACTTGAAGTCTTAGTATCTGATAAGAATGATGAAATCATAAGGTTGACTGGGATTCAACAAAATATGATAGATCAACTAGGCTATGCACATCATGAAGCAATTCTAAAGAATGATGAGAATCAAGCATTGAAACTTGAAGTATCAAGGTTGACTAATGAACTTGAAACAGAGAAGAAATCCAAAGAAACATTGAAGAAGAGTTATGAAGCATCAAAGATGTTGTACAAGAAACTGAATACAAGAAGACCCAACAAAGATGTAGGACTTGATTACAAAGGAAAAGACTCTATCGAGAAAGGAATTCATACTACCGAGAGAGGAGAATCATCAAAGCAAGCTGGAAATAGGAATAAAATCAAAAGGAAGAGGCCTATTTGCTACTACTCTGGAAATCAAGGTCATACTACCAACATATGCCAGATCAGAAAAGGTAAGCAACCGAATATCACTAAGTCAAATGAGTATTGTTACAATTGCAATAAATATGGTCACACATCTAAGCAATGTAGGACAAAGTTTGTTAACAACCATCAGAAGGCAAAATTCAAAGGGTTTTGTAAAAACTGCAATAGATATGGACATAGTATCGAGAAGTGTTGGTTTAAGCAAAAGAACCACATGTGGTCTGCACACCGAGCAAACACTAGTGGTTACCGAACTCACATAGATCCTTACCAACAATATGCAGCAATACCATGGGATTACAATACAAGGATATGGTGCGAATGTTGTGGAAGGTATGGACACATTAGTGCTAACTGTTTTATAAGGTTTGGAATGAACAACCGAAGATCATGGAGAAATCCTGGTATGGCATGTTTTCATTGTCACAAAATTGGACATTTAGCTGGAGATTGCAGAGATCAACCTAGAGGAGACACTAAAGAGATAAAAGAAAAATTCAAGATGATTTGGAAAAAGAAGGAAATCATGTCAGATGAAGAAAGAACCTTACCTAGCGAGTTAGGTGCACCTATTCCAAATTAATCAGAAAAGGTATGAAGGGACTGCATTCTCTGAAGGTTAAAATCACAACAGTTCCTATTCTATTATGTACTAAATTCAAAATCTGCATAGTTAAGATGCATTAGTAAGTTTGAAATTCTATCAAAAGTACTTTACAAAAAACCTGTCAAGTCGGTAAACAAGGAAATTTGGTTACTCAGTTAAAACAAAAGAAAAGAGAGTAAATCGATTAAAGGTAAACCGAGTGCATTTAATGTTTTGACCTAACTCGCACGGAGCCCGATAAGGTATTTTGTGTACTTAAAGGTATTTTTGCGGTCATTTTAATTCACCAAGTTTTCAAGAGAGCTGAGCAGAGCGAATCAAGGCGATCAAACTTCATTCAAAGCGAATCCAAGGTATTTACATCAAATCTCATCACATTGTCAAGCTGGTTTTTTGATCTTGTCAAATTGCTATTATCTACCGAGTGTGAATCATCTGCCATTTGTAAACTGTCAAACCCTAAGGATAGTTTGCTAAGTTTTATCTGAAATTTACAAATGGCACCCAAGATCCACTTTGACACCTAAATTCGCCTTTGAACCAGATGACAAAACTACCTTTTCACTCATCACGGATCGAGTCTTGTTAGTCGAAGATGTTAGATTCTTCACCAAATTTTGTGTTGAAGAACTCGGTCATGTTGAGATTAGTGACACATATGATGAGCTATGTACCGATGGCAAAATGGATAGCAAGTTCGAGCATATCAAAATCAAGAGATTAACTGAAGCCCTAGCCTATCCCCGTATGTTCAAACCCCAGTGGGTTAAGTTTGTTTTAAGTAGAGTTCATGATGATTTTATGTGGCTAGAGGAGCGACCATTCAAAATCACTAAGGAAATCATTCATGTGATCACCGAATATCCTATCTATGATCATGCACAAGCACAGAAAATGATATCACAGAAGGAGTTAAGCAGTTTAACTGGAGTAGAATCTGATTACCGAGGACTGAAACTGAATAATGTCACTGATGCAGAACTTAAATTTGCAATTAGAGTAATTGGTTACTATTTCTTCCAATCAGCAAGGGAAAATAGTGTACCCTGTGCAACAGTTGACTTAGCCTATAAAATAGTGAAAAAGGGAATGAAAGTAGATTTATGTGAAGTGTTATTGAAAAACTTGTTTGAGAACCTGAACACAATAAGGAAGTCGAAAAAGAACAATTTGGAAAATACATTGAAGTTTGGTTCACTTCTTGTATGCATGTTTTTCTACTTTGCGAATTTTTTTCCCTCAATCGGTAAAGTAGTTTGGGAGCTACACCAACCTATCACCCATCAAATTAATGACTTTATCAAGAAATTGGGAGATAATTTTAATGATATCATGGATGACTACTTCAGCAAATTTCAAGAAAAGATGCACAACAGGTACCGGATTCCACCACAGCTGGTAGAGAAATATAAGGATGATATATGTTTTGAGGTAGACACTGATTACTGCTATGTGAATGTTGTAGAACCTAGGACTCAATCTTTGCCACCAGTGGGTTACGAGGTTGACTATGATATCACACAACAACAAATTGATGCATATCTTACACTGCCAAGGCATGCTACTGAACTAAGATATGGAACTTATGAAGAAGTTAAGGAAAAGGTGAAAATGAGCATTGTAGTACCTAAAGCTAAAAGAAAGGCTACAAAGATGATAAAGGTTTTATTTGAGAAATTCGGAGAAGAATCCTCCTCTACACCTATCAAAGGCACTCTTGCCATTACCGAAGAGGAATCTAAAGCTCAAGAGGCAGCAATAACATTGAGTACCAAGTTGCCTAAGGGAAAAGTTTTGAAAAGAAAGAAACTAGACACTACAAAGGCCCTACTGACTCCAACAACAAAGAGACCCAACACTAGAGCATCAGCTGCATCACTGAGTAAGAAACAAAAGAGTGTTACTGTTCCCAAGGTAACCAAAACCTATAAGAAATCTACTCAGAGACTCATTTTGGCAAAAGAGTCTAGTGATACAGAATCAGAAGATGCCAACAAATTCCAGATTGTAAAAATCAAGAAGGTAAATATTCATAGTGTTGAAAACTTTTGTGCCAATCTTAAAGAATATGGTGGATTTATAGGATTTAGATATGTCAAGTATGAGACTAGGAATAATGATGAGAAGCAACAAATTGAAGAAGTTGTCATCTGCACACTTCTATAGTTTCAGCTAGCCCCATTAGAACTAGTAAAGTCACTTCCGAGTGAATTGTACTTACATATTGTAGCGTCGTAAATTGTACACACTTGCTAAAGTGGTACAATTTCACACCTAGTTTAGCACCCACCTTGGCGCATTTCGCATTTTGCATTGCATTTCCCCTTTAGCACCTAATTAATTAAATTAATTAGGTCTAAGGTTCTATTTTATCATCTCCCATATCATAAAGTTGGGCCCTTTTCATTAAAGTGTGTCCCTTTCATTTTATTCCTCCAATACATCATTTAATCAAAAACCCTAATTAGGTCCTATTTTGAACTTGGGGGCTTGATTTCGGGGTCAAAACATCTCGAAATCACCTGTAACTTCGGGATTCTCTCTAAAATCATCATATCCGACGGCCCTAAAAATTTGGTGAAAAGTTGTCGGGACCATGGCGCCCGGAGTGCACATGGTCCCGGACATTTTTCTTGAAATTTTAGGAGCGCGATCCAATCATAAAATAAAGCTTAACCCCAAGAAATTGGCGGGAGATTCAATCTCTAAGTCAGCCTAAAGTTGAAATTAAGACCTAGGGTTTCATATATAAGAGCTCTCTTTCTTCATTTGAAAGGATCCGAATTTTGGCTTTCAAGGACCTTCTATGTAGCGAAAGAGCAGATCTTTGAAGACTTCAACAACATTCAACATCCATCCATCAAGCATTTATCAATTTCATTCATACATTTAGGGCTTTGAAGACATTGAAGAGCAATAGGGGATTACCGACTGAAGATTGGCTTGTACCCCTCCCTTGGGGTTGGGTATGATTTCATGTTGTTTTCATGTCTTTGCATAAGCCTCACTATATCATTTGTATTCATGCTTTAGATCGCTTTGCATCTTGATTTGGAGCATTTACATTATCATTCACAAGCAATTAGGGTTTACTTTCTAGGTTGCTCTAGTTTGCTTACTTGCATTTTAGGATCTTGCACACACACAAGGTCTGCACACACATTACTTTTACAATTCAACTTGGCTATTCATGGAGGTGGAAATCACTAAAGCGGGGGTTTGACTAAGGCAAAACCCTATATAGCCTCCCACCACACCTTTTCAGATATAAGTGCAGGTTTCAGAATTCAGACAACACCGCAAGTTGCAGATCCGGAAGAAGCAGACCGAGACAGAACTTCACACCAAGTTTCAGAGCAAAAGACTAGGACAGGGGCGTGGGGCGCCCTGGTCCTGCCAGGACAGGGGTGCTGGGCGCCCTGGTCCCTTTGTCAGACAACAAGTTTTCAACACTTTTCGACAGCTTTTCAGGTTGCAAAACAACAGTTTCCGGAGCAGTTTCAGGGGTAGAATCAAGACAGTGGCGCCCGCACCCTCGTCCCGAACATTTTCACTCAGATTTTAACTCCGGGTACACATTTGCATTCTTGTCTTGTCCTTGTGTTTATAGCTTTCTATTGTTTAAATTTCAATTCTGCAATCTTGTTATTAGTTCATACTTGCATTTTAGGGTTAGGGATTGAACTTGCATCATTCTATCTATCATTTGCAACAAAGGAATAGAAATCCTAATAGGTAGCCCGTGGCTCTCTCTTCCACAAAAAGAAGTAGCCAATTGTGTGATACCTCTAGGCTCTTTCGTATTCCACAAGTGTGTGGTTGAAAGTGAGATTAGGGCATGTTTGCTTAGTGTCACTTTTTCTCCTACAGACATATTGATAACAGGTGGAAATATGCAATGGACTCAGAGAAACAAATTAGAGAAAGAAGTCTAGTCCATCTATTTCTTGATATGTCTGTAGCAGAAATAAAGGAGCATTTGACAACCTACAATTCTAAATTTCTTGTCAAACAGAGAGCCTTAAAATTGATGAATGGGCTATACATTGATGTAGAAAAGGAGACAAAAGCAAAGTGGCACGAAATCTTCAAACTAAAAGATATCAGTGAACAATCTCAAGTTGAAATTGTTGATGTCACCAAGCAAGATCCTGATGTCACCGAGCAAGGTCCTGATGCTACCAAGCAAGACCCAGCTGACACTATTCAAATTGATGAAGATGTCATGGATGTAGAAGCACCAGAGTAGGAAATGATAGAAGGCACTACCTATGCAAAACTTGTATCTAGTGAATTTGTGATAGTACAAGTTTAGCCTTATCTACCAGTCAAGCCACTTATCTCTACCGAAGATCCTAAAGATATAGCACAAGGCACCAAAGGTCACAAGTCTAAAGCAGCAGAAGATACAACTAAAGATCAGACCTCTCAAGCACCATCAAGCACTGAAAAATGTTACAACTAAGACCCCCAATACTGAGACACCCAAGGACACCACAATGGCTATAGGAACTGACCAAAGTGTTGCCTCTACCGAGCAACCTACCGAGGGTCAGCAAGCCTCACAAGCAATTGTCTTGGTACAACCAACCAAAGGTAAAGAGAAGAAAGTGAAAAAGCATAGTTTTAAGGTTGATTTAACTAAACAGATAGTGTTGCCCAATGTGGATATCTCAAAATTAAAGGGGCAAGCACTTATTGATTTTGGTGAACTATGCAAAGAAAAGGCCGAATGAGAAAAATAGATGGCCATTCAAAAGAAGAATAAAGTACTACAGAAGGTGAAAACACCGCTAACAGAAATGCTACCATCAACTACAGTGTCAACCGATGCAGCCATCCACATTCAACTAGATGAACTCCTTAATCAAATAGAAACATCTAGAGTTGATGCATCTGAGTACTTGATCAAGCTAAAAGATAAAGAGCTTACTGCAAAAATGATAGAAGAGGTACAAAAAGCTCTATCTATAGGAAAATTCAAGCTTGTCAAATTCATTGCTAAGTTGTCCCCTCAACTCAAGCATATTCTTTATTTATTTCAAAAACTTTGTACATTTTCCTTATTCATTAAAGATATCAAGAATAAAACTGATGCAATTGAGAAAGAGATCATTGATCTCTCAACTAATTTGACCATAGAGCCAAATTTAGTTCATAATTTTTACACCAAGCTTCAACAACTCATGGCTCAACAGTTAGAACTCAAAAATGAAGAGCATAAGATTAGGATGGATATAATGACCCTCTAGAAATTATTCCTTCCTCATCTTTCATCAGTTCAAGAATAGATTCACCGAGCTACGTGCCTATCTACTACACAAGAGGGAAGCACTCTTGATGGCTTAATATCACTATTGGTTGATATTCAAGTACAAAATTCTTTAATGGAAAGTGTAAAGGATGCACTCTCAGTCGCACTCACCGATGCTCGGAAGAAGTAT
Source organism: Cryptomeria japonica (assembly GCF_030272615.1). Taxonomy (NCBI): domain Eukaryota; kingdom Viridiplantae; phylum Streptophyta; class Pinopsida; order Cupressales; family Cupressaceae; genus Cryptomeria; species Cryptomeria japonica. The sequence goes on from NC_081405.1 coordinate 221,574,088, forward strand.
AAATCTATTTTTGATCAGTTACCACCCTCGGATGGAGATTAAGTTTTTAATGTTTGTCAAAAAAGGGGAGTAATACTACATAAGGGGAGTAATATACTATATTTAGGGAGTGATATAGTTTTGATAATATAGTTTTGAGTATTGTATGCAAGGGGAATATACTGAGCAGAGTATACAGAGTATGTAGAGAAAGCAAAGAGCACACAAGCACATAACCGAGCATACAAAATTAGAGTTATGTACAGTATAATGATAAGGGGAGTATATTTGATTATACTAATTCATTGACTATTGTATGTATTGTCATTTATAGTCATTTTGCAAAGAATATAGATTTTTGAGTTATGACTTTGAAAGTAGTTTTTGTCAAACATCTCAACTAATGTCAAAAGGGGAGATTGTTACTACTTATCAAGTTGCCATTAGTTTTATATTCAAAGTCATACTATACATTCTAGTCGGTTAAGCACTATCGAATCATGCAGTCAGTATACACACAGAGAAGTCAGTATGCATAGTCTAGTCGGTTACAGAAGAAAGCTATTATAGAATACGGTATACATCGAGTTGTCTACCAAGTATCTTTTTGAGACTACCGAGCAGTAAAGATGACACACTGAGTTGATATTCACCGAGTGAAATGTGTTACTAGATACATTGAACTTGGACATGCATATGAAAATGTGTTACAAAATCGAGGCACATCTAATCATTATTATATTGGAAATTGCACCAGAAGATTGTGTATGATTACAAGGACAATCTAACCAATGAAATATTTTGTATATTTATTCATTCGATAAATCTTGTTTGTAAGATCAAAGAAATGAATTGGATCACCATTTTAAGAGATCTATTTATATAGCATGAGTTAAGAGCAAGGTGTGTGCATGTATGAATGAAGGAAGACTATTACTGAGACACAGAGGTCACCAAGAAGGTTTTCAAAGAACAGTTGAAGAACAAAGTAAATAGAAGGGTTTACCGAGTTACTATATGGGTTACCGAGGTATGCTATAAGCAAGGTAATCTTATTCTGAGCACATAGAATCTGCTATAACATTTCAGATGTAAAGTTGCAGATATTTGTAATGATTTTATTGTAATATTGTGAAGTTGAAAGAGAAACCTTTAACAGGGTAAAAGACTCTAACCAAGTCTATAAATTGTAAAGCCTCTAAATAGGTGCAGCATTTAGAGTAAATGTTGTAAAATCCTTTAGCAAGGTAGATCTAACAGATGTTGATACTCCCAATAGGGTAAGCTATCAGAAATAGCTAAATGTAGCTCTAACCGAGCATTCTTTATTATTGCAGTAGTGAAGTTGTGGGTGCCATCCCCATCGTAGTTTTTCTCTCTAACCAAGAGTTTTTGTGTAACCAAAATATATGTGTTATGGATTGAATCATGTATGATTGTTTCCTATTTGTTTTAACTTTATTTTATGTTACTGCACTATTCGGTTTATGCATAATAGTAAAGTTATTATTCAAGAAAAGTTTTGAAGTACTGATTCACCCCTCCCCTCTCAGTACGTTAGCTTTCCATATTGGGCCTAACAGTATATCCCATATGTTGGATTATCTTATTTCTTTTTTTCATATTGCTCAGGTGAAATCTCACAATGCTGAACTTCTGTATCCTTATTGTCTTCTCTGTAGAGACATTCAAGAACTATTGTCTCTTCAATCTCACTTGCTATGGAAGTGGATGACTATACAAAAGTTCCATCATAGACTTGTTTGGCAGATGTAGTTGATGGTTTGAGATCTTCATATGGTTTTCCATATTTCTTAAGCGATGGGGGAAGAGACATTAATGACAGTGAAGGCTCTATTTTGTATCCATCTAGGCTATCTCTGTGATTTTTAACTTCTTCTCCAAATCTTTCATTACATGTTTTGAACCCTCAGTTGTAGATGTTGCTCTCTTATGAGGTTCAAGAATATCAGCTAATTGTTTAAGTGTGTTTTTGGAAAGGTTGATAGCTGCAGGAATACTGACCTCAGTGCCATTATATGAAAATTTTAAACATTGATGATATGTTTGATGAATACTAAGAGGGGGGGTGAATTAGTATACCAAAAAATACTGAACTCAAACTCTTAAATAGTTTAGCAGTCAACTAGTATAACAGATTCACAAACAAACTGGTTAAAATAAATGCAAACCAAACGGCAAATAAAGCATTCACCCACAAGAGCACAGTCACCATAACACAATATTTTTTGACATGGAAACCCAAATGGGAAAAACCACGCTGAGCAGAAAACTCACAAGTAACTATTTGCAGAATAGAAACTAGACCGGTTAAGGTCATACAATGTTCTTCACTAGAACAGATCCTGTTAGGAATCTAGATCTCTGTTAGGAGATAAGTCCTGTTAAAGACTACCTTGTGAGAGGATTTCAAATTCACAATTGTGAACAACCTTGTTAGAGGATTTACAAAGGCTTTGCTGAGCCTACCTGATTTAGGGTTCCAGCCTTGTCGAAGATGTGAGTAATCAACAAGTGAGTGATCTAGTTACTAGCATAGTATGCTTGGTTAGATCCTTAATAGCTCACTTTTAATTCATTTCAGCATTACTTCAATCTTCAATATCTCCACACTCACTCTTCACATAGACCTTTTTCTTCTATGATCGCAAATCAACAACATTTTAAACCCTAGACATGATGTCCTTATAAAGGAGACTGATTTCATGTCGGTCCAATAGGATTAGATTACAAGTTCCTAGGTTCAATGCATCTAGAGACATTTGGTAACACGACACAAAATCACCGCAAAAGTAGTGGTGGAGGATAACCCATCACAAAAATACTGGTTGGTAACTCATCACAGAGTAATACCAGTTCATACATTTTACTAATTACTAGTTGTCAAAATGAAGACTGGAAAAACGTTAACTATCGCTTTGTTCCTTCATACCACTTGAGATCCTCGAACCACTTGGGGTCTCCCTACCGCTTGGGTCTGATAACTCAATGATGAATAGTAAGTACAAAACCAGTATTGAGAGGGGGGGTGAATTAGTACAGACACAAAATCTTCTCCTGAATTTGTTTGACTGCAAACAGTGAACTCGACTGACAATCAATAACACCGGTCTTAAACCAAATTACTACCGGTTAAGCACAATGAGATTATGAAAGACATAAACCTAAAACACTTATCTTTCCACACAACCTACTTCCTTATTTCTACTTTATCCTTATGCATAAATAGATAATCTATCATCAGAGATACAATAATTTACTAGATCAACATGATTCACCACTAAACAGAAAATAACAAAACATCACATGAAAGAGGCATCACACATGACACACATATTTTTCACGTGGAAACCCAACTAGGAAAAACCATGGTGGGGATGAATACCCACAAGTTGGTTTTGAACTCTTTAGAAGTCTGCTCTATTAGGAGCCTAGTCTGGTTAAAGACTATTACAACAGGTTCTGTTAGGAATCGATCCTGTTAGGGATCACCTGGTTAAGGGATGGCTAGAACACCTGGTTAAGGGTTAAACCATGTTAAAGGTTACCTTGTTAGAGGATTTTATGAACTCAATGGCTTTGAGTCACCCTGTTAAAGGATTTACCGCAAGCTGGTTAAAGCTACCTTGTTAAGGTATTTTCCAACTGTTGAAGTGGTTAGAGATCAATAGGTATTACAATGATCTGGTAATAGCACTCAATGCCAATGCAGATCCTCTTTATCTCCTTCCTTCTCCACACACACTATGCAGGTATCAATCCTCTTAACTGGTTTGGCAAGAATTAGGTATCTCTTCACTTAGATACACACACAACATTTTCCAACAACCTCAACATGAGGAACAACATCGGTCTAATAGGAAACAGATAGGTCGGTTGCATAAACCCTAAACCCTAAACATTTAGGATGATCAATTTGGACGGTTCAATCTTGACCATTGAACACTTTGCATTTGAATACAACGGTCTTGGACAGATCTCAAGACATTCTCCATCATCCGTTCTTCACCACTTCATGGAGGCTATAACCCATCACGCGTTCTCCACCATTTACAGAGACTACGCACATTCCTAAGGTAGATAGGATCAATCTCCTTCATGCAAGATCCTTCACATGTATGAGGCTGATGTGGCAACATGATCTAATCTCTATTACAATGCTAGCTCATCACACAATGTCATCAGTTGAATCACACATGCTCAAAACACTTCAACCGGAAACCCTGAGACTAAGACTACCGATCGATAGTCATACCTTATTAAACCTTGATAGAAAACATTCCATATGTCGGTTCACATTTCAACATACCGGTTCACTTGAACAAACATATCATTTCACTTTTTGCACATATATCGGTTCACAACATTATACCGGTTCACTTTGTCACAACATTATACCAGTTCACATTGTCAGTTGCTTAACTTCAATAAACCGGTTCTCTTTTCAGCATATTGACATCAATGACAACACAATATCATCATGTCAACATACTCTGCACATATGCCAACAATATCCCCCTTTGGAATTGATGGCAATATACAAAGAATTATCTCTTTCTGCATCACATCTTCTCCTTAATACTGCAGATATCTTCTCCCCATTTGACAACAATGCCAAAGTGGAGGCACAAGCTGCCTTGTTCCACTATGCTGCTCCCCCTGAGGAGTAGCATCCTTCAACACATCAATCCTGAAAGGATATATCAATGTAAGACCTAACTGATGCGGAGCACATACCTTTAGTTTACCTCTCAAAGGGGCAACACCCCTAATTCACCTCTCAAATAGGTAAATGTAGCCTTCAATAGTGGCTTGGCGAATATGTCTACTAACTGCTCCTTACTAAAAACATGTTCCAATACCACCTCTTTGATCTGAATCTTTTCCCTCAAGAAATGATACTTGAGTTCAAAGTTCTTGGTTCTAGCATGTAAAATCGGATTCTTGGAGATGTTAATTGCACTTGTATTGTCACAAAATATACTTACTAGTTCAGAGACAAGGACTTTGAAGCCATTCAATGCATGCTTCATCCAAATAGTCTGAGTGCAGTTCATAAATGTTGCAACATACTCCACTTTTGTTGTAGACTGAGAGATACAACTCTTCTTTTTACTCATCCATGAGACCAGTCTACCACCGAGAAAGAATGCACCACTGGTTGTTCTCTTCCAGTCATCCACATTATCGGCCCAATCAGCATCTATGAATACTTTCAGGTTGAAGTCATCATTGTATGGATACCATAATCCATAGTCAATAGTTCCCTTCAGATATCTAAGAATCCGCTTGACTGCTACCAGGTGAGGTTCTCTTGGGCTTTTCTGAAACCAAGCAGTAATACCCACTGCATGTGCAATGTCCGGTCTGCTATGCACTACATAATGTAACTTACCAATCATTGATCGATATTCCTTCTCATTTACCAATTCTGAGTCATCCTCTTTTGATAGTTTACAACCAATCACAATTGGTGTACCAACCGGTTTGTTGTCTTCCATGCCAAAGGTCTTCAACACTTCTTTGACATACTTGGACTGAGTAATAAAGATTCCATCTTTCATTTGCTGAATCTATAGTCCAATGAAGAACTTAATCTCCCCTATGAGTGACATCTCAAATTCCTTCTTCATCTCATCTGCAAAGTCATGACTCGTCTTTTCATCTCCACCAAAGATTATGTCATCAACAAATACTTCACAGATCAGAATCTGATCTCCTTCTAATTTCAAGTAGATATTGCTATCTTCACTTGTTCTTTCAAATCCAATCTTCACAAGATGGGAGTGCAAGCATTCATACCATGCTCTAGGTGTCTGCTTCAGTCCATACAAGGCTTCATGTAGCCTACACACCATGTCACAGTCTTCTGATAGGGAAAACCCATCTGGTTTCTCTATATACACCTCCTCTTCAAGTATTTCATTTAGAAATGCAGATTTTACATCCATTTGGTATACCTTAAATCCTTTAAAAGTTGCATATGCAAGAAGCATACGAACTCCTTCCAATCTTGCTACTGTAGCAAAGGTTTCTCCAAAGTCTTCTCCTTCTTCTTGGGCATATCCTTTACATACTAGTCTGGCTTTGTTCCTTACCACTATGCCATCCTCATTTAGCTTATTTCTGAAAACCCATTTGGTTCCAGTGACATTTTTATGCTCCGGTCTGGGTACCAAAGACCATGTACCATTCTTTTCTATTTGATCAAGCTCCTCTTCCATTGCCTTGATCCAGTCTTCATCTTTATGTGCCTCTTTGAATGATTTAGGCTCAAATTCAGAGATCATACATGAGTTTTCTTTGACCTTTCTTCTTGTAAGAATTCCTGCATCTTTGTCTCCTATATTCTGCTTTGGATCATGATTGAGTTTGACATACCTAGGTATATTCTTAATATATTCCTCTTGCTTTTCTTTTTCATCCTCATCTTCATCTGCATCTACCGGTGTAGGAGCACAGTTACTGGTGCTTAGCTATTTTGCAACCGGTTCCCTGAAGGTTACTACCAATTTATCTCCTACTTGCTCACTATCGGTTTCCTTCGGTTTCTTGGAGTTTTCATCAATTCTAACATTGATGCTTTCAAAAATTATCCGAGTCCTATTATTGAAACATTTGAGAGCTTTACTTTTGGTGGAATATCTTAGGAATATTCCCTCATGACATTTTGCATCGAACTTGCTCTGATGTTCACTCCTCTTGATATAACATTTGCTACCAAATACTCTAAAGTACCTTACCGCTGGCGACTTACCAGTCCAATACTCATAAGGAGTCTTATCCTTTCCTTTCTTGATGAGTACCCGGTTCATTGTGTAGACTGCAGCGCTCACTGCTTCTCTCCAAAAGATGTGAGCAACCTTTCCTTGGATTAACATAGTTCTAGCCGCTTCAACCATAGTTCGGTTGTTCCTCTCTGCTAAGCCATTCTGTTGTGGATTCTGAGGGGCAAACAGTTGCCTCTTGATGCTATTCTCTTCACAATATTTGTTGAATTCACTGGAAGTGAATTCCCCTCCTTGATCAATTCTAAGGCATTTGATTCTCCTACCACTTTCCTTTTCTACCAATGCTTTGAAAGCTTTGAACTTTTCTAAGGCTTCAGACTTGTCCTTCAAGAATGTGACCCACATCGTTCTTGAGCAATCATCTATAAGAATCATAAAATACCTATCTCCCTACACACTCCTAGTTTTCATAGGACCACACAAATCAGTATGCACAAGATCAAGTAAATCCTCTAACTGCCTTGATCTTACTGGCCTTCACAATGTTATCAAAGTTTACATGGCAGAGTCTCCTATGCCATATCCAGCTATCATCAAACCTAGCCATAAGACATGTACTGATATTTGCATTCAGCTGAAATAGGTTACCTTTGGTCTGCATACTGGTGGCCATCAATTCACCATTCTTCCCTTTGATTTTGCACACTCCATCTTTGAATTCCAGAGTGAGTCCACTATCATTCAGCTGGGCAACACTCAAAAGGTTGTGTCTGAGACCATCTACCCAATAGACATTGTCAGCACTACTCTTTCCATTCAGAGAGATAGACTCTCTACCTTTGACTATACATGGTGCATCATTACCAAAACGGACAACACCACCATCATACTCTTCCAGAGATAGATGTGAGGCCCCACCCCGACTCAATCTGACATTTCAGTGGTTTTTATATTGAGACTATTACGGATACTTTATTTTGATGCATTTTGGAATTTAGAACTTATATGATTTCATGATTTGGATAACATTGCTATATATGGATGATTTATTTATATGCTTTATGAGATAGAACACTACATGATTTTTGAATAAGATGAATTTGCGGTGATAATAAATGTCGTTATTGAAATTGCAGGACTTTACTATGATAATAGAATTATGATGTGTGTTTAAGTATGGATCAACATTATGAGAATTAGGATGAATTGCTTATGTGAAATTGCTTGGATAAAAGATGTATTTAAATTGTTCAGATGTAAATTATATGCAAGTGATGATGTGTATTATTATTCCTATAATTTATATTATTTGTGGATATTTGAAAGTTACTAATGTGTAAATTGAGATGCGCAGAAAGTTATCCATGTGACCATGGAAATATTACGGAGAACCAAACCTAGACCTATCTATGTTCGTAAGCCTAGGTTTGTCTATTTGGAGAGGCAACACCCCGTTTGTGTTGTATTTTATTTGTAACAGTATATGATGCATGTGTGTTAAGTGTTATTTAATTGATTTGTGTAAAATCCACAAGAGACGATTTCATGTATTAAATTGTAAAAGTGTTTTTTTGTGTCACTTGACACATGTGTGGATTTAAGTTTGAATTTTTATTTTTGTCTCTTGGTGGGAAAGTGTTTAACTATAGTTTTTGCAATTAATGTAACGTGATGTCATAAATGCCTTGGGTAAAGAATCTTTGGGATGGTCAACATAGGTTTGACCCGAAAATAAACTTCAGAGGGATTTAAAAAGAGTTAAATGGACACCTAGGGGTAGTTTAATAGGGTTTCCTAAAGCCCATAAGGTATACCTAAGGGTTAGGGGTAATTTAAGGCAAGTTTCTACTCCCAAGTGACCTTTTAGACACCCTAAAAATTGACTTTTCTGAGTTGTACGAAAATTGAAATTAGAATATTTGAACCTAGTTGTAAACTTTCCTTTTCGAATGAGAGTTCCCTTTCCCATTCTATCTTACCTTCCTCTTTTGTTTTTAGAAACTTGTGAGAACTCTCACAATGGGCTTCTTAAGCAAGAATTAGAAAATTTGTGGGTAATCACCCACTCTCCATTTTTGGAGACAAGAGAATTTTGAAAAGAATAGACTAGATTTCGAATAGAGAATTTTGGCTAAGGGTAGAAGGAGAAGAACCGTGGAATTGGGCTATTCATCCTCAACAAAACTAACCTACCTTTGGGCAGATTAAGGTTGGTTGCATTTCTCTTAAAATGGCTTTCTGTTTGCATGTGTTTGGAAGTAATGTAGATGTAAAAGATTTGCTTCTTTGCATGTTCTTTTGGGGAATTTCATTTGGTATTTTTGTGTTATGTATTGTATGTGTTTTTTTTGGGAGTCATCAAGACCTCTTACTCTTGGGAGAGAGGAGGATCTTGTGGGTGGTAGAAGTGACAACCCTTGAGTGAGAGACTCTCGTTATGAGAGCGATCACAAGGAATTTTGTGTGACCCTTGCTGCATGGCCTGTTTGTGCAATGGGGGTCATAAGGAGGAAAATAAGGCTTGAATGCCTTGGAGGGCATAAGGAATAAGGGGTTGCTATTCTTGATATATTTGGTGTGCCATGAGGTGGCTACATGTTTTCCATACTTGTAGTTCTCCTCAAGGTATTTGGTCCACTACCACCCTTAAAAAGGTCATCAGCAAGGTGTGGTGCAATGTAGCCGGGATGGGAGTGTGTTTGAATTTGTGTGCATTATGTCCCTTTGTGTTTGCATGTTTGTTTCCCATCTAGGGCTTAGTTCTCCGAGCTCAGGGGTGGCTACCAGTCAGCCTAGGCTGGGAGGTGAGCACTCCATGGTCATAGTTTTGATTTAAAATACAGGATTGTCAGGAGAAAAGAATAGGACAAGTGGAAGGTTGCAGGAGTTATTTGTTGCAGGAAATTATTTGCAAATGTAATTATTAGTTTTGAAAAAAATATATCCTCAATTGTTGAAATGAGAGGCTAATTGTAAAATAGAAATAAAGACATGGGATTATGTTATTTGTTATTTAGATAAGGAAAATATCTTGTTATTTTGTAGAATACTTCTTGAAATGAAATGAGCTAGATATATTCTTCTTTTTAATTGAAAAGAAATGCCTTTGAATTGCATGCAACAGTCCACGGAAATATAAAAGTCATTTTTATTTAATTCTGTGATTTCTTTTTTTATCTGTGATTTTGTCTTTTATTTTAATTACAGAAAATATGAGATTTAGTTGTTGATAGATTTTATTAAAAGTTATTATCTAATTAGCTGCTGTAGGAATTGCAAAATCTATAAATTTATTTATTTCAGAAAAAGGAAAATCACAATCTATTATAGTTTTTATTTAGAGAAAATCTAGATTTATTTAGTTGCTGGTAAAACTATTAAAATCTAAACATGTATATAGCTGAAGGTAGAAATAAAACACCTGTATAATTATTGCTTAGAAAAGTATACCCTTGTTGTAAATGAATTTGAAAATTATTAATCCATCTATTTCTTTTTCATCTAAATCAAAATACTAGGACCTATTTATTTTAATCTGCTGTCATATAAAATATATATATTTATATAAATATATAATTTTATTGACATGCAGATTACATGTATATCATTTTATATATATTTTAAAAAAATGCACTATTATAAATGATCACGAAGAATAATGTATTTATGCTTGCATGTATAAAAAAAAATGCTTTGAATATCTATATATATATGTATACATATATATATAAATATATATATATATATAAATATATAATTATATTTTAAAAAACAAAAAATAATATTAAAAAAAAAACTATATAAAAAAAAGGTTTTTTTTAATATGGGAAAAAGGGGGCCGAAGGGTCGAAGCCACTATGTGGACATACAGTGGATTGGCCACGGACTCCACTATGTGTACACACAGTGGTCGGCCCCGCGGCTTCCACTGTGTGGACACACAGTGTCAGTCGCGGCCACCACTATGTGGACACACAGTGGTGCCACACCCGCCACTATGTGGACGCACAGTGGTGCGGTGGGTTCCACTATGTGGACACACAGTGGTGCCACCGCCTCCCTTCCCTTTGTCGTGAGATCCCATGGCCGCTACCCATCCCTACAAAAAAATCGCCCCTGCAAAAAAAATAGGGTTGCAAGAAAATAACAAACCCTAGCTGGGTAGGGCTAGGTTAGAGAGAGGAATAAGGGGTTATCAAAAATAAATAAAAGATAGAGCATTTTTATAATAATAAAAGAATGTTAGGGTTTGCATGGTGGTTAAGTTTAATGTTAAAAAATATATATATTTAGGAGATATATATATATATAGTTAGATATACTTTTACACATAGAGCCCCAATGTAAGAGAATAAGACAAATTTTAGATTGTATAATTTATTAAGTTTTATAAACTATAGTTGTCTTAATAAATATATGGGTTGGTAATGGTTTTTGAAAGCCATAAGGATATTTTAAAGATGTTTTAGAAAATATATATATAATAATATTTTTGAGGTCTAAACATTTAGAACTCTTATAATAAATGGGGTAAAATTAATTTTGGTTATGGGGCTAATTAATTTATAGGTAAGTATTCATTATAAAAAATTTATTGGCCCGCTTGTCAATTTAATTTAAAGCATATTATGATTATTGATTTAGATAAACTTTCAGACATTTTAAACAAAGTACTAGGACTAATTCAATTAGTTCCTTTAAATCGTAAACGACTTTGGAGACTAATTCTATCTTCGTCCATTATATTTTAGGGAGATGGTTTTAAATAAGCTATGAATTAAAATGGAGAAAATGATATAACATCTCTTTTAGTTTTCGGCATATGATTTAAATAATTTTTGATTACTTGAGTTAGTGGTTTAAGTTAACCCAACATAGTTAAGACAAAACATGTTAGATTTTTTCTTCACATTTGTAAATTTAATGCTTAAGATATGATTTTTTTTTTAAAAAGTGTATCCCGTTCTTGCCCTAAATTTTGGGCATGACAATAGAAACTTACTTCGGTCACCAGTCATATGGTGAGAATAGCCACTATCAATAATCCACTCATTGGAGTTATCAAAGCGGGAGACAAGAGCCTTCTTGTTTAACACATCTTCCTTGATTGCAACAAACGCAATATCTTCATTTTCTTCATCTTCTAATTCCTCATCAGTGACAGCTTCATCAATTGCTACAAAACAGTTTCTCTGGTTTCCTCCTTTGAACTTCTTGAACTTTTCCAGTTTGTCCTTGCTATCACCATTAGGATAGTTTACAACAATGTGTCCTATCCGGTTACAAGAAAAGCATTTCAAAGGAAGCTTACCTTTGTATTTACCAGTTCCCTTAGGAAGTCTCTTGGCAAGAAGAGCTTAAAATTCCATCAGAATCTCCTCATCATCCATTTCTCTGCTCTATCTTGGTTCACCACTGGTGCTTGCTTCTTTGCCTTTTCTAGATGGTGCAGTAGATGCTCTAAAGGCTGATTCAGTCTTCTGAACACTACCATCAAAATTGTTTAACTTATATGAAGTCAATTTAAAAATGATGAAGTCTAGGGATACCTTTGTCTTGTCTATAGACCTCAACTCTTGAATAGCGGCAACCCTTATTGCATAGACCGGTAACAAGGATATCAAGACTTTGTTAACAATAGTGGCATCATCTATTTTACCTCCTGCACTCTTGATGTCTCCAACAATAGTCTTAATTCTTATTCCATATTGTTGAATGGTCTCACCTTCAACCATCCGCATGTCTTCAAACTTTCCTCTAAGGCTTTCTTCCTTAGCTTGCTTCACATGCTCATCACCGCCATAGATAGACTCCAGAGTATCCCATATATCTTTGGGATTTTCTTTTTCCTGAACATCAATAAACCTAATGTTAGACAAACTACTAATTAGGGCTTCCATGACTTGCCCATTCTCCTGAATCTCTCTCTTTTGATCATCGGTGAGAGTACCGATAGGAATAACATAAGCATTCTCAACATAGCTCCAATGTTGAGCACCCATGCTTCTGATGTATATCTTCATTCTGTCCTTCCATATTTTGAAATTATCTTTGTTGAAATTTGGACCTTCCCTCTTCATCATTACAATAGGATCTTTCCCTCAAGCGGTTAAGCTTACAACACAGGTCCCAAAATTAGAACCTAGCTCTAATACCAATTGATAACTCAATGATGAATAGTGAGTACCAAACCGGTACTGAGAGGGGGGGTGAATCAGTACAAACACAAAATCTTCTCTTGAATCTGTTTGACTACAAATAGTGAACTTGACTAGCAATCACTAACACCGGTCTTAAACCAAATTACTACCGGTTAAGCACAATGAGATTATGAAAGACACAAACCGGAAACACTTATCTTTCCACACAACCTACTTCCTTATTTCCACTTTATCCTTATGCATAAATAGATAATCTATCATCAGAGATATAATAGTTTACTAGATCAACATGATTGACCACTAAATAGGAAATAACAAAACATCACATGAAAGAGGCATCGCACATGACACACATATTTTTCACGTGGAAACCCAACTGGGAAAAACCACAGTGGGGATGAATACCCACAAGCTATTTTTTAACTCTCTAGAAGTCTGCTCTTTTAGGAGCCTAGTTCAGTTAAAGACTGTTACAACAGGTTCTGTTAGGAACTGAACCTGATAGGGATCACCCGGTTAAGGGATGGCTAGAACACCCGGTTAAGGGTTAAACCATGTTAAAGGTTACCTTGTTAGAGGATTTTATGAAATCAATGGCTTTGAGTCACCCTGTTAAAGGATTTACAACAAGCTGGTTAAAGCTACCTTGTTAAGGTATTTTCCAACTGTTGAAGTGGTTAGAGATCAACAGGTATTACAATGATCTGGTAATAGCACTCAATGCCAATGCAGATCTGCTTTATCTCCTTCCTTTTGCACACACACTATGCAGGTATCAATCCTCTTAATTGGTATGGCAAGAATCATGTATATCTTCACTTAGATACACACACAACATATGCCAACAACCTCAACATGAGGAACAACATCGATCTTATAGGAAACAGATAGGTCGGTTGCATAAAGCCTAAACCCTAAACATTTAAGATGAGCAATTTGGATGGTTCAATCCTGACCATTGAACACTTTGCATTTGAATACAATGGTCTTGGACAGATCTCAAGACATTCTGCATCGTCTGTTCTTCACCACTTCATGGAGGCTATAACCCATCATGCGTTCTCCATCGTTTACAGAGCCTACGCACATTCCTGAGGTAGATAGGATCAATCTCCTTCATGCAAGATCCTTCACATGCATGAGGCTGATGTGGCAACATGATCTGATCTCTATTACAATGCTAGCTCATCACACAATGTCATCAGTTGAATCACACAGGCTCAAAACACTTCAACCGGAAACCCTGAGGCTGAGACTACCAATTGGTAGTCATACCTTATTAAACCTTGATAGAAAACATTCCATATGTTGCTTCACATTTCAACATACCAGTTCACTTGAACAAACATACCGCTTCACTTTTTGCACATATACCGGTTGACAACATTATACCGGTTCACTTTGTCACAACATTATACTAGTTCACATTGCTAGTTGCTTAACTTCAATAAACTGGTTCTCTTTTCAGCATATTGACATCAATGACAACACAATATCATCATGTCAACATACTCTGCACATATGCCAACAGGGTCTTCATACCGCTTGGATCTGCAATCAATTTGTGACCGATAAACATCTTCTGCAAAACACCAATAGTCTAAAGATTATGATACATAATACCGGTTGGAACAATTACCGGTTGAGCATAATTCATACATCAAGAAAGTGTACACAAAGCAAGTGTGTGTCCATCAATGACAATCATAACATCATCAAAAATGCCAACAATCTCCCCCTTTGGCATTGATGGCAACACTTTGGAAAATTTTGACATCTAAGTGTTTTACAACAAAAATCGCCATAATCAAAATTACTCCCCCTAAGCATATGCACTATCCCTTTTGCAGAAATAACAATGTATACTACTCCCTTAAAAAGGTAACATGAAAGTATACACAACATTCACCAAAATTTTAATAACTACTACCCCTTTGCCAATAATGACAAAGCAATGTAGAATAACCCCTGTTTCTCATTATCATTAAAAAGAAATGAGTAAATGTTTATGACAATAAGGAATGATATTTATCAAAAATAGATATAAAATCCTACATAAAAGTTTTCATGGCTAATGACCATGACTCAAGTAATGAGGTAGCAACCTCACTTTCTGTCTGCATCTAAGATACCTGTTCTTCTATGGCATCAATTGTACTCATCTCTTGAGTTACTGTTAAAGCTTCTAGATTGAGAAAGCACTTCTGAAGAATTTGCAGTCTAGGTAATAAGACCAGTTGAAGTTCCTTCAAATCTCGTGACCGGTTACAAATCTCCAATTCTATCCTAACAGACTGAAGCTGGTAAGGATGAACTGTTTGCCCATATGTGGCAAATGAATCATATGGCATCTTAAAGTTGCTTATTTATGCCTGTAACTCCGATTGGAGTTTATCTTTTTGTGCAAGCACATCATCACAAAATAGATGGGGTTGGCTAATTTTTCTCAACAGTAATTTGCCCTCATCCATAGCAACACTTATATCCTTTTGTTGTTTCTGAAGTTGAGACCGAAGCTCATTCAGTTTCTTTACTAAGGCAGTGTTTAGTGCCTTTTGATGCTTCTTTTGTGCATTAGCTTCAGCAACTTCTTCCAAGAATTGTATCTGGTCTTCTACAATGATACATAGAAGTTTCAGTTTACCCAGAGAGGAATCGGTACCAGGGAGGTTAGTACCTAGAATCAAACTAGTAAGGGTGTCAACCGCAGTTTGAATGACATCCTGTTCCTTTTTCCTCCTCAATCTTTCCAGTCTTTCTTGTGCAAGCTTTATGCTTTTCAGCAGCTTCGATTCATCTACAGATTGGAGATCGATAGGACTAGTGATGTCAGCTAGTTTGGCTTGACCACCAGTTGCCTTTGGAGTCTCCAATTGTTTGTCTTTTTCTGCTTCCTTCTTCTCTTCAGCTCTTTTCTTTTCCTCTTCTTTCTCCCTTTTCTCCTCTTCATGTTTTTTCTTCTCTTCCTCCTTCTTTCTTTCTTCTTCTTTCTACTTCTCCTCTTCTTGTTTTCTCTTCTCCTCTTCTTTTCTCTTCTCCTCTTCTTTTCTCTTCTCTTCTTCTTGTTTCCTCTTCTCTTCCTCTTTCTTTTTCTCCTCTTTCTCTATTTTCTCTTTGTCAACCGTTTCCTTGTCCTACTTCTTCTCTTCTTTTTCTTTATCTTGTTTCTCCTTCTCTATGTCCAGAGTGACATCTTCACCATCCAATGTATCCACATCAATAGTGTCAATCTGTTCTATAATTGGTTATCCTTCGCCATCAATGTCTCATTCAGTTTTCCAGTTTCAGGTTCTTGTTCATCCTTTCTATTGGCTTCAGCTACTGGTGCATTTTCATAACAGCTTTAGTATGGAAGTGCGTGCCTTTCACCACTTCAGAAGCTTTGCCTTCCAGTAGCAAGAGTCTTCTTCTTCTCATGAAGAAAAGGCCTTTGTACCGGTCCATGATTTCAAACAATTCAGAGTTTGAAGCATCAGGGAAGTATTCTGCAAAAAATTTCTCTCTGATCTCCTATTCTCTCTCGATGGCAATGCACCATTTATTATCTAAAGAATTGTATAAAGAATCCAGTGAAACCAATCTAATTTTTTATGGCAATCGGTCATAAACACATAAATAGTTAATGATTTCCTACTCTATTTCTTCTTTCTCCCTACCAATAAAAATCATCAAAATATTCATTCAAATCACCAAGCACTTTCCTTTTAATATTCTTAATAGTCCTCTGACAATGTGTCATTGGCTTATAAGAAGAGATGTTTATATTTACCGGTGTTGATGATGCAGGTGCATTACCAGTAGATTTTTCTTTGTTTCTTGTTTGCTTGGTCTTCTTAGGCCGCACTTTCGGTTCAGTATCCTCAAACTCCGGTGAGTTGCTTTTGGTCTTTCGCTTCCTTTCAAAAACTTTAGCGGGAGCAATGTCTGGTTTCTTCTTGGTAGGTGACCGCTTGGTCACTTTTGGACTTGCTGAGGTGACCGGTGCTGATACCGTCAATACTACCTTGCCCTTTTTCTCTGTAGGATTTTCAACCGGTGTTATCCTCTCTAAGTAGGTATCGGTCTGCTTTTTCTTGGCATCTAGAGGCGAGGCAAGCAAGGTAGAGGCATACCCATCTAACATGTCATACATCACCTCATACCCCATAGGTTATACTTCTTCTTGTCTTGTCTCTACTGCTTCCATTATGCATTCATCTACTTTTATGGTAAAGAAGATGTCCTCTTCATATTTCTTAACAATGTGTCCAGATATCCTCATCCTCGGGCTCATCTTCTACTTGAATTCATCAAAATATTTATTCAATACGTCAAGATATCCAGTTCCCACTACTTGGAGACTTTCCCTAATTTTTTTGTTGACCAGTTGGTTAGTGGACCATTGAACATCACCGACTCCCAAGAAATAGCCTTGAAAGTAGAAAAATAAGCTGACCAAAAGTTGTCCAAATCTGAATCTTAAGACACTATCTGGTTTGATGTACTTTAAGTTCAATAGAAGTTTTTTTTGCAAATAGGTACATATATCAAATGAGGCATCTTCCTTGATCATTATGTAGGCGGCATTCACCGTAGCAGCAGGGACAGAGTTTATTTTGCTAGCATAAAACACTTTGTAGCCAATCACCATGCAAGCATACTTAACCAAATCATCTTTGATAGGATTGGCATTCATTCCCCGTTGGTCACTCAGAGAACCGACGAGCTTAGTCATTTCAGCCTTGATGACCTTCCTTAGGGCTGACACCTCACCAATGTTGCAGAAATCGATGATGGCATGAATTTCTTTAGGTGTAATGTCATGCATCCTCTCGAGATACATTTTGTCACCATGTACTCTACTTAAGATGATGCGGATGTGATCTTTCATGCACTCTTCAAGAAAATAAACAGCATTGTGTAGTTTCTTCCTCTCTAGGATGATGTATTCTGGATTGATTTTCTTGTCATCCCCATAGAATAGACCTAGCTGGGAATGAATCGCTATGGATCCTAGGTCTTCCAATTTACAGTCAATGTACCCTGAAATATCTTCTTTGACAATGACTCCAGTAGGTATTTGGGACAGGGCATTGTATTTCATTTTCCTTTGAATAAATTCAGCTGAGTCCACAGGTACACTAGAACTGGAGTGTGATGCAGAACCCATGATTAACTGATAAACAAGAATTTTGAGAAATACCTTCACAATTTCAAAATTTAGGGTTTACTAATGCAACTCACAACAGACCACTTTAGTTGCTCGTTACTGCTTGGTTTTCTTCATTGGTAGATTGATAATATCTCTGGATTCTTCTGCAAGATTTGAATTCTCTCTAAATCACAAGTCAAATCACCTTTTCTCGCTCTTCTCTTGGAAATTTCTTTGCTCATAAACTGATAAGTGAAAATGACGTTGAAAAATCATTTTTAAACAAATTCTCACCTACCATAATAAATGCATCACCATTAGGGCATAAACCATAATTTTGCCTTTTACTACTTCCAGTCTTCTGTCGATTGATAGGTAACATATACCAGTTAAGGTCTTTACCGATATAAACTGGGGGTTCGAAACATTTCACCGATTTGTTCCCCCTAAGCTTTTCTGAAGCTTAGTTTGCTGGTTCAAAGACTTCCACACTAGGTGCAGAAACTAGTTCATCCTATCACACTTCTTCAGATTTCTTTTTCCAAGTTTTCTGCATTCCTGCTTGAATGGTTTCAACATCAATCTTTCCTTTTGGAGTGATCGATATGTCATCTGATAGGTTCTTTCTCATTCTACAAGTTCTTGCATTGTGTCCCTGTTTGTTGTAGTGGTAGTATACCATTCTAGGTGTTCTCCATGGTCCATTATTCATACTACCATTCTTCCTTCTGCATGTTGCAGCAGTGTGACCGCTACCATGATAGATCATACAGGTTGTTCTCCAACTGGTTGCCACTTGATAACCACCTGACCGATGGTCATAGGTATTGTACCGGTTGGGATTCCGGTTCACAAAGGGTTCCAAAAAAACTTCTTGAGTCCTTTGAGAGTATCTCTCAGTGTTGTGCACAAAAAACCTACGTTCAAATGCTCTATGCCCAAACTTGTTGCATGCATAACAGTTTCCATTAAATCCATTGGATCTAGGCTTATTGTTTAGAAAATAAGGAAAATTGTTGTAGGCCTTACTTCTACACATATTAGCAGTATGTCCTCCTTTGAGACAATTAAAGAAAACAAGTCTTAAATTTTGCTTACCTTTATCCTTTGATGTTGGTTGCTTCTTTGATGCTACATCTTTTGTTCTAGACGTCTCACCTTCCTCATAACTGGAGAAGCCAATTCCAATGGTATTCTTAACCGGTTTTGCCAATTCAAGCTTTTGTTCTAGCTTAGAAACACTCTGATTGAATTCAGCAAGTATCTCCTTTGTCTCAGTAAGTTCTTTGGAAATAGAAGCATTGGATTCCTTCAAGGTTGCATTCTCAGAAATGGCCATGTTTAGTTCACCTTGCATTTCTTCTTTTTCCACTTTACCCTCTTGGAGATGAGTGGTAACGGTACTGATTTCTTGCTTCAGCTTGGAGATCTCATGATCTTTGTCTTTTACTAGATCTTCAACTTTCCTTTTATTCTCAAGCTCTTGACACATTCTGATAGTCAATCCTTCCAACTCCTTTCTCAGGTTGGCATTAGATTCATTTAGTTTTTCAACTTCTTCAATGAGGGCATCCATGTCTGCCTCATCAGAAGAGCTATTTTTAGTAAGTTCCATTAGTTTCTCAGCATGCTCTTTTCTTTTGGCCAGAGAAGCTTTATACTTGACTTTGAGTTCATCATAGGCTCTCTCAATCTAAGTGAGGTGATGAGTAAGCTCCCTCACAGTGTATTCTCCCATATCTCCTTCCAAGTGGTTAGACTTACAGAAACGAAGGCTCTGATGCCAATTGATGAATACTAAGAGGGGGGGTGAATTAGTATACCAAAAAATACTGAACTCAAACTCTTAAACAGTTTAGCAGTTAACCAGTATAACAAATTCACTAACAAACTGGTTAAGATAAATGCAAACCAAACAAAAAATAAAGCATTCACCCACAAGAGCACAATCACCATAACACAAGATGTTTTGACGTGGAAACCCAAATGGAAAAACCACGGTGAGCAAAAAAATCACTAGTAACTATCTACAGAATAGAAACCAGACCAGTTAAGGTCATACAATGTTCTTCACCAGAACAAATCCTATTAGGAATCTAGATCTCTCTTAGGAGATAAGTCCTGTTAAAGACTACCTTGTGACAGGATTTCAAGTTCATAGTTGTGAACCACCTTGTTAGAGGATTTACAAAGGCTTTGCAGAGCCTGCCCGGTTAAGGGTTCCAGACTTGTCAAAGATGTGAGTAATCAACAAGTGAGTGATCTAGTTACTAGCACAATATGCTTGGTTAGATCCTTGATAGCTCACTTTTAATACATTTCAGCATTACTTCAGTCTTCAATTTCTCCAGACTATAACTCTTCACATAGACCTCTTTCTTCTATGATCGCACATAAAAACCCTCAACAACATTTTAAACCCTAGACATGATGTCCTTATAAAGGAGACTGATTTCATGTCAGTCCAATAGCATTAGATTACAAGTTCCTAGGTTTAGTGCATCTAGAGACATTTGGTAACATGACACAAAATCACCGCCAAAGTGTCGGTGGAGGATAACCCATCACAAAAATACTGGTTGGTAACTCATCACAGAGTAATACCGGTTCATACATTTTACCGATTACTGGTTGTCAAAATGAAGACTGGAAAAATGTTAACTACCGCTTTGTTCCTTCATACCGCTTGAGATCCTCAAACTACTTGAGGTCTCCCTACCACTTGGGTCTTCATACCACTTGGATCTTTAGTCAATTTGTGACTGGTAAATATCTTCTGCAAAACACCGATAGTATAAAGACTATGATACATAATACCAGTTGGAAGAATTACCGGTTGAGTATAACTCATACATCAAGAAAGTGTACACAAAGTAAGTGTGTGTCCATCAATGACAATCATAACATCATCAAAAATGCCAACAATGTTGATGGTATCACTTGTATATCATGGATCGAGGGCCTACCCAGTAAAATATTGTAAGACAAGGGGAGATCCAGCACCTAGCACAACACATCCCTTTCCATTGGTCCTACTCTGATAGGTAATAGCACCAACCCTTTAGAAGTTCTTTCTTCCTCATCATAGGCTTTGATTGTGATCTTTTTCCTTGGATCAATGATATTTTCATAATATCCTAGTTGAGTGATCAGATGATAAGTACAAATATTCAATCCAGCGCCTCCACCTATCAAGACACGCTTGACTCAGTGTTTGTGTATCATGACTTAGATATGTAACGGCTGGTTGTGAGGATGGTTCATAGAATTGTCATCTTCTTCAGAGAAGGATAGGTAGTGAGGTGAGGTCAAGTGGCCCACCATAGACTGAAACTGATCAATATCTAAATCTTTTGGGACATTTGTAGAAAGCAAAGCTTTTTCGAGAATATCTCTATGAGTAGGAGAGATCTTAAGCAATTCCAAAAAAGAAATTTGAGCATTGGTTCTTTTTAACTATTCAATGATACTATGGCTAGGAGGAGTCAATGAAACTAATTGTTTTGACATTGGGGGTTTAGCAGTAGTTGCAATTGATTGTTTGCTTTTTGAAGTTGTTAGGTTTGACACTTTCAATGGATTTGATGATGTTTGATCATGGGAGGAAGAGCTAGCTCTTTTGAGAGTAACCTTCATTTGAGCACGGGTTACGACATTCGCAGTTTGCATTTTATTTTTCTTATCTTAAACTATGATCACGTTGCAATATTTAGATTGAAAAGATTCGATAATGTTGATCACATTGTCATTGTTGGCATAGGTGTAATTGAATTTGGCACTTCCCTTGGATTTTGAGGAATCACCTTTCTCATAAGTAGGTAAAATATCTTTGAAGGCTTTGTGATCACCATTAGTCGTATGGTTTCCAACAACAATTTTGTCAACATCAATGAGGTCTTGAATCTCGTGTTTGAGCTTCATGCATTTATTTGTTGTATGACCCTTGTTTTCATGATATTCATAGTACTTGTTTTCCCTCCACCATTTAGTTTTGACCTCAGGATCATATGTCTTGAAGTTGTTGGGCAATGTGATCAGTTTGTTTGCCAATAGATTTTTAAAAGATTCATAGCATTCACCTAGAGGAGTAAAATTACGCTTAGATTTTCAAACCCAAGGTTTCTCTTTAAACCACTCTTTTGATTTCTTAGGTGGATTCTCTATAGAACTTTGAGAATCTTTGAGGGCCTATGTATCATTAGCCAGATTGAATACTGTTGGGTTTGGTTTTGACTTAATAGTATCTACTACTCCATCATTCACAACATTTATGTTATTATCTTTTCCATACTTCCAGTGTTTGTTTTTATCTTTAGAGCATAAGGCATGTTGTGTTTCCTTATAAAGTGATGTCTCTCCTTTCTTTATAAGAACATCTTCCATCTTAATTGCATTATTGACCATCTTGTTAAATGAAGGGTATACTTGCATTTGAATATTGTATTTCAATTCAGGAATTAGATTGTTAACAAAGATATCCATTTTCTCAGAATTAGGAATAGCTTGTGAATATCTAGAGAACTTCTTTCTCCAATGTTGAAGAAAGTGAGAAAAGGCTCCCCTGCCTTTTGTTTCGTATTACAAAGATCGATCATGGTAACAGGATGACGAATGTTATAGAAATATGTTTGAAGGAATAGCTCATTCAGCTCTATAAAATATTTGATTCACATAGGTAATTTTGAAAACCATTCCATGGGTTGTCCTCCTAGACTTCTGAGAAAAAGTTGCATAAGATTTGTTTGTTCATGCATAAATTACGTACATAAAGCACAGAATTCTCGGACATGGTCTTGAACATTTGAGTTACCATCGTATTTATCAAATTTTGGAATTTTTATTCTTGAAGGAAATGGAGGCATGTAAATATTTTTATAAAATGGAAACGGGCAAATTGTGTCCATGGAATATTTCGCAGAAGATTTGTCTTTGTCTTTCAGTTTTTTGGTCTCAGTTTGTAGTTCTTGTAATTGTTTTATCACCAATGCTACAAGAGTATCTTCTTCTCTAGTAATAAGGCTTTCAACATTATAATCATGGGAAATCTTGGGTCCTTGTTTCCCCAATTCTAAAAAGTATTCTTCCTTTTCTCGAGCCATGATAACCATCGTCATTTTTCTAAAGTCTTTGTCCTTTTGACATTTTAGTATAGTATCTTCTTCTGGTTCAAAATCTTCCGAATCACTAGAAGAAGAGTCACTATCAGTAGCTTGAATTCTAATGTTATCACGAGTTTTGTTACCAACCTCTTTTTCTTGTCTTCCTTCAAACATATTGGAAGATAAAGATTGATCAAAAGATGGTTTATTTGAAGACGAAGGTTTGTCTGAGATCTCCTTGTCAAAAATTGGTTTGCTTTCAAAGAATGGATTTGTTTGCAATGTTACTCGCTCTTCCTTTTTCTTGTTCTTTTTCTTAGAAGAGCTCCTAGTTTGAACAAGCATTTGACAACTAACATGACCGAGAGCTAGATGTGATCCAGATGTCAAGATCAAATCAAAGCTAGTTATGTGTTTAATGTAATGATTAAGAAAGGTGACTAAGACTCAGTCTAGTTTCAAGAACAATCTATCTTATATAAGACGTGATCTAATCAACCTAAATTGATTAAGTTTGATAAGAGGTTGATAAGCGATTGATTGAACTAGTTGGGAGATGATCGACAAAGTTGTACAGCACAACGGCAAGGGTACACTATCAAGTTTGTTTATGCTCAAGATTACGATGGCCAGATTTGAACTTGTGGAAAACTGATAGATTCTCGACTGACAAATCAAAGAAGAATGCAAAAAGATAGGGGTAAACTGATAGATCAAAGTATCATACGCCAAAATATGACAACCCAGATGATAATTTAATGAGTCTCAAACGACAAAGACAATTTCTTGTATGAGTCGCTGCCTATACTCGGATGACAGTTTAATGTTCCCCAGATGACAATCTAATAAGGATAATGATTACTCATACAAAAATGTTTCTAAGGTCATATGACAATTCTTAGAGACCAAAATGACAAATCTCAAAGGCTTAGACGACAAAACAGAGACTCGTAGGACAGTTTAAATGGACTAGAATGACAAACTAGAAGACTCCGACGATAATGACAGAAACTCATACAACAGTTTATATATGGCCAGACAATAATTCCCAAAGAGCAGTAGGACAAAATAGAATGCTCGTATGACATAGGACTTGATAGGGATGAGTTTCTGACAAGGACAGAGTTTTGACCACTCGTTTTTTTTTTTTTATGTTTAGAGTTTTTTTTTTTAGTTTTTCAATTTCGGCTTTAGGGATGAAGACACAAGAAACACACAAGATGAAAAGTGTTCCAAGCACATCATGCTAATCCTATGGAAGTTGGCTAAGAGAGAAAACCTTTGCTTGTAGACTCAGGTACACACCCAATAGCTAATTAGAATATGACCATTGAGTCTCAAGTAATTAATTCCCAATGTCGTATTAGCCGACTACAAACACTAATGAGGGCATGAAATGGCAAGTGTCTTGGGAGATTTACTATCTCTCTTGCACAAATATTATCCCCCTTTCGAATGTGAATTGGGTAGCTGCTATCTTAAAGTTCATAGTAAATATTTTTGTTTGAAATTACCCCTTGAAGTCGCACCAGCACGATTGAGGCCTATAGCCCAACAAGGTACCGAAACAAGTTGTAGTCATGCAAGCATGATTTTGACTATGAGGCCCTACAAAATGCCCAATATGACAGATCTCAAAAGAGAAAACTCAAATAGTCCCATCCTTTGAGACATTAATCCCAAGAGGCCTATTTATTATAGTGAGTTAGAATGCTCAGGTCCAGCTGTACTCACTTGGGTCATCTTCACAAGGTGATTACTTTTTCCCACTGTGACAGGCTTGCTAAAAGGTGGAAAAATCTCAAACTTAGAAAACACTTCAAGGGTCTGAATTTATGGTTGTCTATAAAGACAAGAGCATACTCTCCTACCTCTTAGATTTTTCTTCAAACACAAAAGACAAATTTATTCATTTACCAAATAGCAATTTAAGTGCCTAGAAATGAATTAAAGAATACACAATCTTTAGTTGATTCTCTTTAGGATACCTACAAAACCAACTCATCAGTAGTCATGTTGTTTTTAATTCTTTGATAGGCGTATGTTTAGTTGATAGATTCTTTAAAAAGTGTTTTGCAGAAAATTATTAAGGCTGTGAAAATTTCAGGCAAACAAAAGACAATCCAGGGTTAGTGTTAGCAAAATCCAAATTTAATACAAGTAAAAACTCTAAAATTCACTCTGTTTTTAAAACAAAAAAAGAAGAATCTCGTATGAAAAATTTCACCAAGAAGAACGAGTATTCTCACCAATCCGAACAAGTAAACTCAGAAGGAAACGACAAAAGAAGTTACTTGTAAGATTATTCCCATAGAGCAAAATGACAAATCTCTGAACTCGTCCTATATGTTGCAGAAACTTGTACGGGATTTTGCAGAGACTATATGGATGAGACCTGAAAAAAATGATT
Organism: Cryptomeria japonica; assembly: GCF_030272615.1. Lineage (NCBI taxonomy): Eukaryota > Viridiplantae > Streptophyta > Pinopsida > Cupressales > Cupressaceae > Cryptomeria > Cryptomeria japonica. The sequence continues at coordinate 221,599,620 of NC_081405.1, forward strand.
TTGAGGACGAAACATTGAATATCATGCCCCATGGTGGACACCAAAAATATGTGCGTGAAAAGTGGGCCTGTATCTGGAATACACAAAACTTCAATAAGTCATTAGATGTATGGTTAGTAAATCAATCAACAATGAATAATAAACCATCACAAAGTGACATATTTCCTTTTAGTAGATGGGAGTTTTAGTCTTGCTCTCAGATTTCTATACGCAATACTAGTGACTAGACAACACCTAAATGAAGGATTTGATTTGTATGAGTATGAAATTGAGCTAAATGGATGAAAGATTAAACTAGATATGATTCAAGCAATGTATCCATCATAAAAATAACATGATTCAAGCAATATGATTAAGCTAATTCAATTATTCTCAATGTGCAATATGATTCTAGAGCAAAAACAACATAATAACAATACAATCTACAGGGTTCTTGATTAGGAGATGAGAGCCTGAATTTATAGAAAATTCAGAAAGAAACCAACGACCAAGATCAAATGATGATGAGAGGTCAAGATTCTCCAAGAAGAAACACAATCCAGGTGAATTGATGCGATTGGCTGCATTTCTCAGTTTTAAAGGAAATTGAACTAAAATTAAGATAAAATAAAATAAAAACTGACTTATTCTCTATTTTATTCAAATTTGAGATTTAATTGTTTTAATTGGTTTTTTGAGATTTTCAATTTTTAATTTGATTTTCAAGATTATCTCCATTTGATTTCTTTTCTCAATTTTTAATTCTTTTTTTCCAATTAATTCCTTTTTTGATGATTTAATGGCAAATTGATTTTTTTAATTAAATATACTAGGATATTCAATTAAATAAACAGGATAATTGATTAAAATGATTTTCTTGGAATGATTAATTAATTAAATAAATATTTAATTAATTCAAGGTGATTTATTTGCCATGTGACATTGATGATTTAAGAAATTAATTGTGTGCTCAAGATTAATTTAATTGCCTTTGACTAGGACCTTAGTGATGAAATCGAGATTAGGGGGGCTATGGTTTTAGGTGACCATTTTTAGGGTATTACATTTGCCCCTCTTTGAATTGATGTGTGTGTAGCGCATTGATTCAAAAAAAATTTAATGTCGAAGAGATTATCAGTTCTTGAACTTTGATGGATCACAAACTGATGAAGAGTGAGATATTCAGCTTGATCACTCAATTTTGCTTTGATGGAATTGAAAGATTTATTTGTATGTGATAGGGAGGTTGGAATCATTTCCTTGACTTTTTTGAGAGAATTTATTTAATGTGCAATCCAGATGCATGTGTAATCTGTCCAAGGATATGAACGATAAAAAGGTCATTGTGGACAAGATAATCAATAATTGCATATAAAAAGGAACTCACTCTATTTTGCTTGTTGTGTTTATAAAAGGCTCAATGATGATAATTAAGCATACCAAATCCAGTGAATAAAGTTTAGGTTGCATTCATTCTAAATTTTTATGCATTTCAAGTACTTTCAGCATAATAACAATGATCTCTTTATCTTTTGAATGAGAGCCTGAAGCAATCATCATTTCCAAGCTAAGTGGTCCACTTTCTCATCATCGTTTCTCTGATCAAGTACTTGTGTATTGAGATGTTAGCTGCATACATGAGTATCTCATATAGATCCATACATTTCATTACACATTCATTTGCATTGATATTATTGCATGAAAAATAAATATTTGCATTACTAGTTACTCATTCTCATCATTTATTTGCATATGAAAAAGAAATAAAAACATCCATATTCATCAGCATTACATTCATCCATACTGAAAAATATATGCATACATATAGAATAAAGTATATAGAAAGACATCTCATAATCAACACAAGTATGATGAAATCAAATCAAGAGATCGTATATCTCGTCATAACCTCAGTGTCTAAGACTACAAATGATATCAACTGTCATATACAATGTATGTCACAGCAAGAATCACATAAACTTCAAAAATGGGGTATACAAAATAACATAGAGAATATCAAAGCCTAACTATGACCCTCTCTCTCATCACCTGATAGAGGAGGTGGTGCCTACTGCTCGTCGTCATGTCTGTGTGTCCTGTCTCCCTTAGATCGAGCCATATACTGAGAATACAACACAACTTGTTGTGCTACTGGAACCGCTACGCTATAAGCTTCCTGGCTCATTTGATGCAGAACCTCATGCTGGGAGGTAGCTAACTCAGCCCTCAATCCATGTATCTCTAGTCACGCTCGGCAACCCATGTCTGCGCAACTTCCAGTTGTGTCTAGAGAGTCCTCACTCTCCCTCTCAATGTATGGATCATCTCTTTTGGCGTCTGACCCTGAGGTATCTCCTCCTCTCCACCCTTTGCCTATTGATCCCTCTGTTGCCTCACCTGCCGAGGAGTCACTTGTAGACACTTAAATTAATTATTCTAAATAATTAATTTAATTACCTTGCATAAATTTATTAATTATGTCAATCCCTATTATTCTCAATATTAAATATAACTAATAGTGTCACTATAGTCTAATGATTGATTTATTCAATAAATCAATCTACCTTTATTCTTCTAAAGACCCTAAAATCAATTCTCTCCAAAATCCTCCTTTTAATTAATTAATTAATCCAGCTGATTCCTACAAATCACCTTTTTCCTAATCTATCATTAACCTAATGAATTCTTCTAGAAGCATCCTTAATCTCACTTGCCAATATTCTTCTAAATTTGTATTCCCTTCATTCATTCTCTCTCCTAGTCAAATCTTCCTACAAATCCCACTTGCCCTAATTTCACTTAATCACCTTTCTAATTCCTCTCCTAATAAGTTGCTAGTGGATAATCCTCATAATTAGCCACAAAGTCAACTTCTTATCTCCTCACCCAACCACTTTCCATAAATGAGCCTTCTCACTTCTCTCCATACAACATTCATCCAACCACCTTCCTTAAATACTCATTTCCTAGGTGAATGTAAGATTTTCAAAGATCTCACATTCCTCTAGACATCTCTTCCTCCAAGAAATTTTTAATTCCTCTTTATTCCTCCAATCCCTATGATCATCCTTTTTCAGGAATTTTTAATTCCTCATCCTCATTCCCCAAGGAATATTTTATTCCTTTCTCTTCCCTAGGTACATTAGGAAGTCTTCCCAATGAACCTTGAGGAGTGTGGAGACAAGAAAGGCCTTTATGGCATATCTCTTGCTCTCCACACTTGTCTTGTCATCCTTCATTGATCCATGTGTGGGCTCACACAAAATCTTGACCCTTCATCTTGGGTCAATCCTAGCTCTCCATTCCTTCCCCTCTTCTCCTATAAATTGAGGATTTCATTCCCTTATTCCAGATCTCTAAGTTAGCTAAGTTTATGTTGTCCAATTGAGTTTGAGAAATCATCCATAGCACCCAAAATCTACTCAAATTTCCATTTATCCCTCACTTAATCGAATCCCTCGTCCATTCCATCTCATCATCTTGTGTCCAATTAAGCTTTTTTGTCGCAGATATCAGAACAAAGCGAGCACCACAGGTACAGTGTGAACGACGGGAGTTTTAGCACTTGCATACGTGCTTTAGCTGCGAGTGTTCAAAAATTAAAATGTTAACCCTCCTTTTCTGCAGGATCCTAGGATAGCGTGACAGCCATTGAAACAACGCATCCCACAGCTGCATTTTCGCATTTCCTTTCAGTTTAATGTTTTGGTGTATTTTTTGTTTTTATTACCTAATTAATAGCAAACAATACTAGAAAGGGGAAAAATCCAAGGAAAAGAAAAAATTTGTTTCCTTAGTATAGTTTTTCAATCTTTTTATTCTGGATTTTCGATTCAGCACGAGTGCCAAGCGAATAGCATGAGCGCTTTAGTGGTTTGGCACTCATTTTCAAAATTTCAAATTTTTGGGTTTGTATTTGTTGTTTTCTTTTTTTTGCTAACCTATTTTAGTGCATATGCTTGCGTTTTAGCACTTCTGACTTTACATCATCGCGACCATGGGTATTTTCTCTTATCTTTAATTTTTCGCACAGTACCTATTGTTTTTAATTTTTTGGCCCTCTTTAGCGTGTACACAAGCGTTTCAGCACCTATACATGCGCTTCAGTGTGGGTGTTTGTATAATAGCACGAGCATTATATTTATAGACCTTTGTCTACTGATCAAAATTTAGAAGTTTTTGCAGGTTTTTCGATCAGTCCAAAACATCACCCTAGACTACTAACAGTTTTTTGGCAGCTCGCTTGCCAAATAATACATTGATTAAACTACTAATCATTTTATTTTGTGGGTTTATATGGAGATACAAACAAATATTGTGTCTTTTTTTTATCTTAGGCACCTAAATTTACTTAGGAAGGTAAAAGAATTAAAGTGCCTGATTTTGTTTGGGAAAAGTGTGAAAGTAGGAGAGTATGCTCTTGTCTATCTAGATAATCAGAAATACTGACCTTTGGTACTTTTCTAGTTTGTTGAGTGTTTTCCTTTAGTGGGCCTGCCCTCCCGATTTTCTTAGGCATTGGTAAGAGGGGAATGACCCAAGTGAGTACGACCAGACTTGGGCATTCCGACTCACTATAATAAATAGGCTTGTTGAGATGAAAGTTTCAGAGGATGGAGCTATTTGAGAATTCTCTCATATTTGGAATTTTTTAGGGCCTTTAGGTCTCAATCACGCTTGTGTGACTACATTTTTCTTAGTACTTTGTAGGGATATAGGCCTCAATCACGCTTGCACAACTACAAGGAGTAGTCTTCGAATGGAAATCCTTATTAAGAACTCTAGGATTAGAGGCCACCCAGTTCACCTCCAAAAGGTGGATAATCTTTGTGTAAGGGAGATAGTAACTCCCCCAAGAGACTTGCCATATCGTGCCCCCATTAGCATTTAGATTCGGCTAATAAGGTGTTGGGAATCCATTGCGGGAGACCCAATAACCTTATTCTGATTAGCTATTGGGTGTGTGTCTGAGTTAGCAAGCAAAGATTTTCCTCCTCAACCAATTCCTTAGACTAGCTTGATATACTTGATGTGCTTATTTGAATCAATGGCCAATGTGTTTGTTTTGTCTTCTTGCCAAGAGTAGAATTAGTCAACATCCTAGTCATTACCACCAAAAATAAACAAAAAAAAATCAAGTCTAGTCCAAGTCATAATCCTTAACCATCTTTGCATCATATTCAAGTTATACCCAAGTCATGTCCTAGTCACACAAAAAATTTAAACCAACATTAGTCAAAAGCCAATTCATAACAAACCCAAGTCTTCAAACTACGTCGGAACTCCATCCACCTCATGTTTCATAAGCCCAAGTTGTATAAGCATCCCAAGAAGTCAATCCACCAACCAATCAAGAAGAAGAATCTCACACAAACACAACTTATTAGATGTCAGAAGTTTTGGTATACCAACCACAAACTCTTGCTTAAACATAGGACCTTTTTGCACCATTACCACAATTACATCCATGGTCATATCAATGAGTTTGATGCTAGTGATTAATTAAGAGCATGTGCCCTCCATCAAGGTGTAAGTTTGTCTTTTAATACCAACTATCGTCAGAATCAGGGTGGTTGCATCCCTTCATACAGCTTGCCCTCTGAACCAATCTCTTATTGAGTCATGTCCATACCAAGAATAGCCTAGTCATCAAATTTCTTCTAATCATCACCATTATCTCTCTCTAATATTTCATCATCAATCCTTCCCAAGGACTTAACACATCAAGTGATCATCAATCAATCATCTTTAATCAAATCAAGCCTCGATCATCAAATCAATCCTCAATCAAATGTCCTCAATCAAATCATCCTTTTAATCCAATTAACCTCACGTTAAGGTTTTGTGCCTTGTGAAGTTTTATTTAGACCTCATCTCTAATCAATAAATCATTTGGCTTTGTGCTTGAAGAAGAATCCTCTCCAAGTACCATTTTCCCCATCCTTGAGTCGATCAAGACTCTTATCCCACGTCTTTTTTTTGCTTAGGATCATTAGTCAATCCTTAGTAAAAGCAAGACTTTGGTCATTATCCTAAGGTATAAATCTTACCCAACTTGGTTGTTACCTTGCTTGTGGTCTCATCAATCATCCCCCACCTAAAATCCTCATTTCAAGGACTAAGGTGCAATCTTAATCAAACCCATGTCCTAATCCAAGGACTCCATTAATCATTCAAATCCAAATCCAAATTAAATCCCAAAATCCAAGATCCTTGCTAAGTCCTTTCATCAAATCTCTTCTTCCTCTAATAAATCTTTCCAAAACTATTCTTGTAGGGTCACAACTCAATCTCAAAAATAAAATATGGTTGATCAACAATATGGAATGTTGGATATTAGTGTCCTATATCAAGACCCTACACAAGATCTTACACAAAGTGTGCAACCTAACATCCAAAATCAACCCCAAGAGGACCCTAATATGGTTGATAAAGATGAACTCTCTTTGGAAGTGCGATCATTTCTAGAAGACTCCTATAATCAAGAAATGATGGAGAAATTTATTCGACATAATCCTAGTGCTCTCCTAAAGACTCTTATTGAAAATGGAGCTCGCCTTCCTCTTGATTTTGATAGATCCATTCTTGATCAACAACCACAAGGATACCTTTCTCATACTCATATCATCACACCTATTCTCCAACCTCAATAAATTTCACCCCCACCCATTATCCAAACCCAGTCAATAATGTCTGCAGCATCCATCCCCATAATCTCTATTCCCCCTTCTTCTTTCTTAACATCCATGCCAATATCCAATCCGATCACGTCTATTCTCAAACATTATTCTATGCCATCTTCTTATACCCAACCACATATCTCATTCCCACAATCCTCCATTTCTCTTAGTAACACCGCTAACTTCGTCCAAGCTTCACTTCATCCTATCACAACAATTTGGGGGTCACAACCAATCATCACTCAAGTCCCCATAACATCAGTAATCACATCTCACCTTCGTACTTCTTCATCATACCAGTGCGTTAGCGGTAGCGGCCCATCTTCCATGACACCCAATTCTAGGGGAAAACACAATCCATAATGTCCAAAATCCATAGCAAGACATCATCAAAGAAATCCAAGACATGAAAAACATCATCAAAAATATGAAGGAAGGGACTAACAAGAGGAAACCTTACTCATTTGAGGAATTATATCCTTGTCCTTATGATCCGTCCATATTAGTTGCACCTTACCCACTAGGACTTGAGATGCCTAAGTTCATGAAGTATGAGGGTAAAGAAGACCCCCGAGACCATGCTCAAGAGTTTCACATCTTATGTCAAGAAGTCTCCTACACTGACTTGTACCTCCGAAGGCTCTTTCCTAAGAGTCTCACAGGAGATGCTCTTGCATGGTTCTCATCCTTACCTCGAGGTTCTATCACCTCTTTCTCAAACTTAGCAAAAAATTTTGTGGTTCACTATGCCTACAACATTGCCAATGATGTTTCCATGATGGAACTTTGTAACACGAAACAAAGGCCTAGAGAAAATTTTGCTAACTTCTTGCAAAGATGGTGACATCTTATCAAGAAATTCCAATGGGACATGCCAGAACAACATCAAATTGAATTATTTCAAAAGAATTTGGTGCCCGAACTATCAAGACCCTTGACATATTAATGTATCAAGTCTTTCCAAAACAATGACTGACAAGGGCCTAGACCTTGAGTGTGTCTTGTTAGAGGAAGGAACCTTAAAGCATTATCAAAAATCAAGTCAAAATTCTTCCTCCTATCATAATGATAAACCAAAATTTTGGTCCAAAAACAAGAACATAGTCAATGACGGTGTGACTAATGCAAAATGGGTCCAAATTTTGGCTTCTCCTCCAAAGCCTGCCACCAAAAATTGCCAATTCAACAACCAAAATAATTAAAATCAATCTCAAAAACCTCCTAACAATGTCTCAGTCCTAGGGCAACCACCCCGATCTAACAAAAAAACTCCAAGAGATTTTATTCCTCTTGTCAAGCCCATTGAGGTTGTGTTTCAAAAGCTTGTCCAAGAAGGCATAGTGGTCTTTCTGATAACTCACCCATTTGATCCCAATCTACCAAACCTAGGTGGTATAATGAGAATGAGTATTGTGAGTACCATCGTATCAATGGGTATGATACACAAAAGTGTATGAAACTTAAAATCTACATACAAGATCTCATTAATAGGGGTGATATTGAGGTACAAACTTCAAAACTTGGTAATAGTAATGACAAACTCAAAATGTACCAAGAACCCTTCCCAAAACATGATAAAGGTAAACGCTCATCATCTAACATTGTGAACTATGATTATACCAACCACATAACAGGTTTTGACTCCTTAGTAGGTCACATCGAGCCTGCAGATACTCATGCCAATGTCATAACCATCCAAGGAGCTAACCATTCCCCACCCCAAAATAGACCCAGGATCACTATCCAAGGTGATCCTGCTCCATCCTAGCCAAAAAGTCGACCTAATCCCTCCAAGATACTCATTCAAGGTGCCACACCTCCCTTTTCTCAGAATGACTGTAATGAAACTACTTGTCATGGGAGAGTAACTATCCAAGGAGTCCCTCCCATACCAAACCCTCCCCCCATGTCTCCCACTCATTGATATGACCTCCTTGACCATCTTGGAAAGACCCCCACACAGATCTCCATCCTAGAACTCCTCAAAACTTCTCCCGTCGACAAAGAATTTTGGAACAAGCCCTCTTAGAGTCTCGTGTTCCTGATAATATCAATGTTACATAATTCCAAGCTCTCATCATAAATTTGGTCACCCAGCAACACCTTGTGTTCACTTCCAACGACGCCCCCACAAAAGAAGGCCATAATAAACCTTCGCACATCAAAGTCATTATCCAAAAATACAAGGTTAAATGTATCTTGATAAATGGTGGATCGGGACTCAACCTGTGTACATATAAATTAATAAAACAATTGGGACTTTTGAAGGACTTGGTAGATATGTCAAGAAGAATCATAATAAAATCTTATGATGATGCAGAGAGAGTTTCAAAAGGAATGATCACCTTGCCTCTTCAAGTGGGCCATGTTACAATTGAGACTCCTTGCCAAGTCTTGGATCTTGACCTTCCCTATAATATTCTCCTCGGTCACCCATGGATTCATTCCTTGCAAGTCGTTCCTTTCAACTACCATCAATGCCTCAAGTTCCCTTACAATGGTAGAGAGATCACTATCAAAGGTGATCCCCAACCTTTCTAGTATTGCAAGCTCTTATAAGGGAAGCATCCATATCATTTCCCGTTAAGTAGACCCACCTCCACTCCTCCATCTGATGCATCAAATGTTGCCTCCACCTCATCTCAAGAAGAACCCAAAGTCAATATCCTAGACAATGGTTGTGAAGAATATAAACTCGAGGATGTCTTATTAATAGGAAATATCCCTTTGTCTCCTAAATCATTTGGCAAGCCCAAAGAAAACAAAAAAAAGCAAAAACCTTTATATAGTGTAAAGATACCACATTCAAACAATGGAGCCCACTTGATGAAGAAAATCTTGAGTCAGATGTTTCTTCATGGTTGTACCAAGAAGAAGATAAGGATCTAACAAAAATACCCAAGAAAATGTATCCAAAAGCATCAACCATAGTGGAGAAGATGGGATATAAAGGACATGGCCTAGGGCTAGAGGAGAAAGGAATCAAAGCACCAATAAATCCCATCACATACAAACATAACAGGGGCTTGGGTTATACTACAGTGCCTAAAATCACTATCACGGGTGCCCCTTCAAGTTCTACTTTGGATGTCAAAGACTCTGATGAAGAGGAGTTCCATGAAATGCCTTACGAACATCTTCTTTGACACCTTCTTTGACACCCATGTCAATACCATTACCCCTATAATCTCCCCCACTTCACAGGAACTACAACTTGTCCACCCTGAGCTCATAGAATAGGACCAACGAGACAAACCCACTTTAGATGTCTGCGTCGATGATAACATTCTCATAGCTCTCCTAACTATGTCTAATCTGGAAGACTGCAACAGAGTGCACAGGATTCAACTACACAAAAAAAGGACACTTTGGTAGTCAAGTCAATACCCTCAATCGCAAAAAAGACATAAGAAGAAAAATCATGATTCCTTGGCTGAAAACCTCTTCGAGGCACCTTTGGATGAAGAAAAAGTATAAACAAAGGGTGTATTCAAAACTGAAAACCTAGAACAGACACTTGAGGATGAGGGCCTTTGCCTCTCTACCATTGGTCCTCTTCAATAGGACAGGTCAAACTTGTTAATAGAGGAAACAAATACTATCAATATGGGCACCATAGATACCCCAAAGAATGTGCTCATTGTCAAGTCCCTAACAGATCAAGAGAGATAGGACATCATCAATTTCCTCATAGAGACAAAAATCAACTTTGCTTGGTCCTATGATGATATGCCAGGTCTAGATCCTGACTTGGTGGTTCATAACCTTGTTGTTCGGCTAGATGCAAAACTAGTAAAGCAGAAGTTACGCAAGATACACCCACACATTGCACTCCTAGTTAAAGAAGAACTTCAAAAAATGTTGGATGCAAGATTCATCAAACCCATAGACTACCCCGAATGGGTATCCAACATTGTACCTATTGGCAAACCTATTGGGGCCATCTGCATCTATACTGATTACCAAGATTTAAACAACGCTTTCCCTAAGGATGATTTCCTGCTCCCCAATATAAACATGATTTTAGATCTCACAGCGGGGCATGAAATGTTGTCACTTATGGATGGATTTTCCAGATATAATCAAATCAGGATCACGAAGGAAGATCAACACAAAAATGTATTCACAACACCATGGGGCACTTTCTATTACCGGGTCATGCCTTTTGGTCTCAAAAATGTTGAAGCTACGTATCAACGTGCAATAACCACAATTTTTCATGACCTCTTGCACAAAGTCATGGAGGACTACGTGGATGATCTTCTAGGAAAATCAAAGACAAGGCATGAGAAAATCCCTATCTTAAGGTAGATCTTCAAAATATCAAAAAAGTACAAACTGTGTCTCAATCCTAAGAAATGTGTCTTTGGTATCACATCGGGAAAATTGCTAGGTTTCATTGTTTCCCATAGAGGCATCGAGGTTGATCCTACAAAGGTGCAAGATATCTTGGAAATGCCTCCCCCAAAGACCCTTCAGTAGTTGCATAGCCTCCAAGGGAAACTCCAATCTATCAGGCCCTTCATTTCACAACTTGCAGATAAATGCCATCCATTTGCACACTTATTGGACAAAGACATAAAATTCAAATGGGACTTCCTGTGTCAAAAGGCTTTTGAAAAACTCAAAGAATATCTTTCCTCACCTCTAGTTCTTATGCCTCCTACTCCTAGAAAGCCACTTCTTTTGTACATCTCTTCTACTGCAGTGGCATTGGGGGCATTGTTGGCACAGATAGATGACTAAGGAGCATGCTATTTACTACATCAGTCGAACACTTGTAGGATATGAGCTTAATTATACTCCCATTGAAAGAGCATGCTTAGCACTGGTTTTTAGTACACAAAAACTCTGGCACTACATGCTCAACAACAAAACAAAACTGATTGCTAAGATTGACCCTCTCAAATATGTTCTGTCAAAAGTTGCCCTCATTGGCAGAATGGCTAAAAGGGTCATGTTGTTAAGCGAGTTTGACATTGAATATGTGGACAGAAAAGAAATCAAAGGGCAGGTAATAGCAGACCAACTAGCCGATGCTCCACTTCCAAGTGACCATTCAATCCTTACAGAATTTCTAGATGAATTCATAATGACTGTCACCACATCCTCCACATGGCATTTGTACTTTGATGGTTCTTGCACCCAAAATGGATCAGGGGCAAGAATATTGTTGATCACACCTTAAAGAGATTGCATCCCAAAATCATACAAGATAGCCTTTACATGTACCAACAACATCACAGAATATGAATTATTGATTACTGGACTATTCTTGGCTATCCAATGGAAGATATTGGAATTACATGTTCATGGTGATTCCCAACGTATCATCAAACAAGTCAATGATGAATATCAAACAAAAGATGACAAACTTCTTCCTTATCAAAGTATGGTTGAAGATATCAAGTAGCATTTCACATCAATTAAGTTTGATCAAATCTCAAGGACAAACAACAAAGCCTCAAATACAATGGCCACCATTGGCTCCCTCCTTCAGATGCCCGCAAATAGTCAAAAGTGTGAATTCTCGGTCGAGCAATTATTCATATCGGCATATGATGTACCCGAGTCTGAAATGGTGTGTGTACTCATTGGCCCTGAATCCTCTTAGTATCAAGAGACCTTCACCTACTATAAAACAACAACCTTCCCCCACACCTTACCAAAACCCAACAACAAACCTTCATTCGCCGATGTTCTCATTACACTATCCTTGAAGACACCTTGTTTAAAAGGCATTTCAATAGTTCCCTCCTAAGGTGTTTAGACAAACAAGAGGTTGAATGGGCACTAGATGAAGTGCATGCAAGTGGGATCACTTTGGCTAAAAATATCTTGCGAACGGGATACTAGTGGCCTACAATGGAAGTAGATGCATACAATTATGTGAAGAAATGTATACCTTGCTAGAAACATGGTGACAAGATCCATGCGCCATCACAAGAATTATAGTCATTCATTACACCCTGTCCCTTCTCATAGTGGGGGCTCGATCTCATTGGGGAAATCCACCCTACATCCTCTAATAGCCACAAGTTCATTATCACCGCCACTGAATACTTCACCAAGTGGGCGGAGGCTATTCCCCTTACCTTCACTACTGGTAAATAGATCTCCAAATTCATCTTGAACTACCTGATCTGTCGATATGGAATACCCAAAGTTATCATCACAGATAATGGCAGACCATTCAAAAACTAGGATGTTAAAGAGCTCTGTCAGAAATTCAATATCCAACACCGCTTCTCCACCCCCTATTACCCACAAGGTAATGGCCAAGTTGAGGCTTCTGACAAAACCTTGATCAAAATCCTCAAAAAGACAGTCAATGAAGTTGGTCATGATTGGCACCTTCAACTCCATCCTACTCTATGGGCTTAACCCACCTCCATTTGCACACCCACAGGCACCACCCCATACTCCCTTGTTTTTGGTTCCAAAGTTGTCCTCCCCCTTGAGATCAAGATCCCCTTCCTAAGGGTGTCACTATAGAATATTCTCCTAGATGAGGAATACAAAGTTGCTAGATTACAAGAGCTAGAACTATTGGATGAAAGGCACCTCAAGGCCCTAAATCATCTCCAGGTATATGAAAATCGCCTACGCCTAATTTACCACAACAAGGTCAGAACTCGATAATTTGAACTTGGTGATCTTGTTCTCATGGAAAATCAAATAAACCTTCAAGAAAGAGAGAAAAAAGGCAAGTTCAAGCCTAACTGGCTTGGACCATATGTTATCATAGCAAAATATGGATTAGGGGCATATCAGTTGACCACTCCTGAAGGAGACCCCTTGGATGAACCAATGAACATCATGCACTTGAAAATATTTTATGCGTAGTCCTCTGAAGGGTCATCAATTATCAAAAAAATCAAAAATTCCAAAAAAAAAAAGTAAAGAAAAATCAATTCGTCCATTAGTGAAAACCACTTTGTGGTGCTATGGGAAAGTACCTTGGTAAAAACCTACATGTACGCACTAAGGTACATAATCTAAGATCCATCGTATATCGGGCCAATGCTCCATCACCTCACATCCATAATCCTCGCTATCTAAGTTGCTCACCACGACATTCCTCCACTCATGCCAGAGTAACCACACGTGTGATGATGAGTCTTTGCTAAAATTATGAATAAGGATTGTCCCATCAAAATGAGCTTTTGTCTCCCATTTCTTGAGCTTGTCCTGCTGTGTGAGTTTCATCAAGTCTTGAGGTCTATCTCGAGTCCACAAGTTAGACTTTAGGTTCATCTGGTCAATTTCCTAGTCTAAATCCACTCACCCTATCCTTTTTCCCTAGGGATGAATCCTTCCCTCGTCTAGTAGATTAGTCCTACATCCTAATCCTACTCTTGGCAAGAGACATCAATTGGTCATGCATGTGTGACTTGTTTGATTTTTAGGATTTTCATTTTTGACTAGCATTTGTTGTCCTATGACTGCATCTATCTACGATTGTCTGGATCTTCCATATCTGGGTATGTTTACAATAGGTGCATACTGGAGCATATTTTCATGGCATGATGTGTTCTGGATCTCTCTTGTACGAACTGATGACCTGGTATTATTGTTTATCAACACTTAGTTTTTCGTGTACAAGGGATATTGGTGTGCTTGAAGGTTTCCTTGCACGTACCCACAAATTTGTATTAGTGTTCCTCAACACTTGCATAGTTGTGTGTAAGGAATTCCTATTTGCTTGTGAGTCAGTCCACGCCTTGGGTTTCTCATGGCATCCTGGTTTCTATAATTAGTGGTGCGGTTTACCTAAGGCAACATCAAATTAGGTTAGCTCTCCACATGTTTTGTGCACAATTCCGCACCCCCCCCCCCCCCCCCCCACATCATTCCATACATACCTAATTCCCCCCACCTTACAATAACCTTATGAAGTCTTCAATCTCCCCCCCCCTATTATTCTATTTTCTTTCTAAGATCATTATACTATTGTCAGCATATTCACAAAAACATTCATTTACATTAATTACGTCGAGAGGCGTAACCTACAATGGCATCATATAAGGGTCATTAGACTTGTCGATGTAAGAAAAAAGAAATGATCCATATTCCTGTCAGTTACAAACACATAACAATTATAAAGGGTTACAAAGATGCAGCCAACTGGAAAATTAACGCATTGAAGTTCAAGAGTCATTGATGTTTGCATACCATTGTTGTTTAAAACTCTTCACCGTTTATTCTACCCTCACTGTTTCTGCACAAACAATTATGCTTGAAGTTCAAGAGTCATTGATGTTTGCATACCATTTCCATTTAAAACTCTTCACTGTTTATTCTACCCTCACCGTTTCCGCACAAACAATTATGCATAAATAATCGGAGGACCTACAACTTCTCGTGTGATACGATGTTTTCCATGAAGACATATGCCTTTATTTTATTTGCCTTATAATAGCTTTTAAAAGCATAACGTTTGATATAAATTTATTTTAATTATATTTTGAGTTTTAAAAATAATTCCGACAGTTTCAAACGCATGACAATTAACGCATCCAAGAGGAGAGGCATTTTTCTTTATAGGTGATTCCTCTTAAATTTTTGTTTGGTTTGTAAAGAGATCCTGAGCTGGTGAAAAGAATTGGTGCTGCCACGGCTTTGGAAGTTCAAGCTACAGGAATTTCTTATGCATATCATCTTTGGTTTGCAGTTGCAGCCCCCTGAAAACCACCGAAAGGGATTTCCTTTGTAGCAGGACAGTAAGATTCTATCACATTTGATCGTACAGTTCATGGTTTCATAGGTAAGCCCTACAACATTTAGTATTTATCTTTTGGTCATTTTTGTTGCGGTCAAAACAATTTTTTACTAGAGTTTTTTTCTATTTTAGCGGTAATAACAATTTGTGACTGAAATTTCGTTGAATTTTTATTTTTTTTCAAAACTCTGTTAAAGATTTTTTTTAGATTTCAGAGTATTTTTACTGTGATTCTCTATGTTGTAGCAGATTCAATATTTATTTAGAGATTTATTTGTATACTATTGTATACACATGTTTCCTGCTCTAAAACCACCACCATATGATTCCTTGTAATTTTTACTGCTTGGAATTTGGATTCAGTAGTAAATTCAAATATACATCTGTGAAACTCATAGTCCCATATAATAACTTTATTAGGGGGACAGTGGATGTTGTCTTCACTTCCAACAAATACTAAAATTTTGTTTGCATAATACATCTCCACTATGCTGATCCCTCCATGACCAAAATATCCATTGAAGACCTCTTCAAAAGGATCACACTTGTAGACCCTGATGCCTTGATCTGTTCCACAAGTAAAGCAGGTAAAGTTATGGTTGAAAGTTACAGTGAATAAGGTGGTTTCTGCATTTTTGTTGAGCTGTCACTGAAACTGGAGAGAATTTAATTGCGGACTGCAAGTACCCTTAGGTGGTGCACATGTTTCTGTGGATCTTTCATATTCTGAATGAAATGTCAGAGTTATCAAAGATATACTGTGATCTGTTTTAGATGATTGGTTCTTGTCAGGAGTATGAAAACGGCGTGCAAATAAACATGTTGATGTTCTGAAAGGTAGATTGCAAGTCCTTTCAGGAAACTGGGTTGTGTAGACTCTTGTTGAAGGAGTAGGAGACAATGTTGTCACCATCAAGGAATTTTCTTTTTGGCTCAATGGGAACTTTAGTAGTATGCAAAATGTGTTTCTGGAGGTAGATTATATGTACTTTCAGGTGAATGGATATTGTCATGAGTTTCAGACACTCTTGCTGATGGTGACAGTGCTGAAACTCCAGTCATTAAGTAATCATGGCTACTACAAATTGTTTGAGGCTGCTCCTTATTGTCTGGAGTTTTAGGCACACTTGTATATGTAGCATCAAGTGGTGAGTTATTTTCATGAGTGTCTTCAACACTTAAGAACTCATCTGTCACTGCTTTCAATGATGCAATTTGTAATTGATCTGCATTTATAGTAAGCTCAGATACTGAATGCTAATCAAGAGGCATGGTCACGTTAATGCAAGTAGTATCAAGTGGAGAATTACTTTCAGGAGTGTCAAAATCACTTTGACAATTATATGCCACTGCTTTTAATGATGCAATTGACATTTTCTCTCCATTTATGTCAGGCTCATTCTGAATGCTGATCTCCTGCCTTTATGCCAAGCTCAAACTCTGAATGCTGATAAAGAAGCATTGTGGGTTTTTTAAAAGTAGTATCAAGTGGGGATTCAACTTCGGGAGTTTGCAAACTCTTATGAACTCAGATGCCACTGCATCTGATGATGTAATTGACAATTGCTCTTCATTTATGTTAAACTCTGAGTATAAATGTTGATCTTCTGCATTTATACTAAGCTCAGACTCGAAATATTTATTTTTACTGTGATTCTCTATGCGTTAATTTCTTAAATGATGTAGCATAGCATTCTGCAAAACCTCAATAGCATATCTATGTCTACCATAAATGGCATAGGTCTTGGCATAGAGATAATAGCCGTTGTAGATTATCTCAATTACTTTTGCTCTCTTAGTCATATATAAAGAAGGATTTTCTCCATCTCCTGCACAAGGAAAAATGATCCACATGTATTGGTTTTTGATAGCATAACAGAGAGATCAGACCAACGCACAAATAGAAAAAACACAACTTGGGTAGAAAATGATCCGTATAGATTTCTGAGAGCACAATGATTAAATTAGACATCTGAGAAGATAAAACCTATTGAGGCTAAAGAAATGGTGTTTGTAGTCATATGTAAATGTAATATGCTAACACTAGGACATGCAAACATTAATATGAAGGCACTCAAATCCACATGTTTGCAAATATCTAATTGTTGGACATAGGATTCTGGTTGTACACCTAGCATCTCTTAGGCATGGCTCAATTGAGGAATGAGGAATTCCTATCTAGCTTGGTAAAAAAGTAAATGACCAGTAACCTAGAATTGCAAATTATCTATAACAAATTAAATTTTCTAACATTGAAATGTCATTATAGTAAAAAATTTATATATTTTATCTGGTAGGCAATGCCGCCAGTTAGATGTTATTGCAATTTTGTTAAAAAATTTATAAAAGTAGAATGTTTATTCCTTATTTGGAAGGCAATGCCGCCAGTTGGATGTTATTGTAATTTTATGAATGAATTTATAAAAGTAGAATGTTTATTCCTTATTTGAAAGACAATGTCGTCAGATAGATGTTATTGTAATTTTGTGAATGAATTTATAAAAGTAGAATGTTTATTCCTTATCTGGAAGGCAATGCCGCCAGTTAGATGTTATTGCAATTTTGTAAAGAATTTATAAAAGTAGAATGTTTATTCCTTATCTGGAAGGCAATGCCGCCAATTAGATGTTATTGCAATTTTGGAAAGAATTTATAAAAGTAGAATGTTTATTCCTTATCTAGAAGGCAATGTCGCCAGTTAGATGTTATTGTAATTTTGTGAATGAATTTATAAAAGTAGAATGCTTATTCCTTATTTGAAAGGCAATGTCGTTAAATAGATGTTATTGTAATTTTGTGAATGAATTTATAAAAGTAGAATGTTTATTCCTTATCTCGAAGGCAATGCAGCCAGTTAGATGTTTTTGAATAATTCAATTAGTGTTATAATTAGTTCTATATTTAATTTTTATAGTTAGGACGAGGATTACTATCACAAATCAACTAGGGTTTTTCAATAATTCAATTAGTGTTATAATTAGTTCTATATTTAATTTATGCTAATGATAAATTGTAATTATAATATTATATTATTTTTTAAAAAAGATAAATAAATTTGACAAAATTTATAAAAACATATAACATAATTTTAACTTAAATAAAAAATGTAGATTGAAAAAGAAATTGACAATTATGATTATAGTTGAATATTAACAAGATGGATAAACTTTGGTACAAGAACATATAGATTTTTTATTTCTATATGTTCTTGTCCAAATTTCATGCATTTTGTTAATATTTTATTTCTTTTCCAAAATAAATTTAAAACTAAACTAAATTTTATTTCGTTTAGTTAGATTACATTATTTACTTATTCTCAAATGTAGCGCCATCAAAGAACAATGATTTACTGACTTCACCATTTCAATTTAGGTATTAGTTGCATGATTTTTCTTAAAGTAAGTTTATAATAAAAATTATTATAAAGATAAATAAATAAAATCAACAAATTTCTCAAAAAACATAAAATTATTAACTTAATGAAAAAATATAGATAGAAAATTAAATTGACAATTAGAATTATAGTTCAATAAGTTTAACTATAGTTGTTCCCATCTACCAATAATTCTTTGATTTTTCATTTTAGGTCATGGAAAACCTACAAGGAATAGAAATAATTGATGTTCCAGATTCTGAGTCTAAGGTCTCCGTTACAAGTTCCACTTTATCAAGTGTTAATTTCAATGACGTCAATGAAACAAAACTCCAAAAACTGGCAAGAGATGTAAGTAACCAATGTAATGAATTTATCTAGAGGCTCATACTCACAAGCTCTCGTATACATGTTGTTGAAGGCGAAGATGTTACCGAAATTCTAGAAACTGTTGATATCTTTCGCACCACATTTGTCAAATATGCCAATTTTGGGGACTTTGTTAAATAATTTTTTTATGGTGAACAGTATGATATGCATTGCTCTACTCAACAAGCCGAACGCATTCAACAATTTCTTAAGGAAATGTAATGCAAAAATGTTTGTAGTAGCTTGAAAGTAACAATTTTGTATTGAAAATACAAATAATATGCATTGCTCTACTCAACAAGTCGAACGCATTCAACAATTTCTCAAGGAAATGTAATGCAAAAATGTTTGCAGTAGCTTGAAAGCAACAATTTTGTATTGGAAATATAGATAAGATTTTGTATTTATTAATATACAAATAAAATTTTGTATTTATTAAAATACAAATAAAATTTTGTACTTATTAATGTACAAGATACTTTTTTGTATTTATTAAATATAAAAATAAATTTTTGTATGAATATATTATATTTTATCCGATATTATATTTCTCAATAAAATGCACTACACTTACTCATATTTACTCTTTAACGTTACTATTGAAAAAATCAACCCATAAGTCATAAATAAAAAAATAATACTGAAATCTTGAGTTTATAAAAGTGATATTAATAAATACTTTTTTTGATAGCGAATATTTATTTAATGAGCTATCATATTCATTGTGGGAAAAACAAAATATTGCTGACATTAAAAAAAGTTGGAATAGTGGATGAAGGAATCCACTGAATTTAAATATAAATTGGGTAGAAGAAGATGTGGATAACACTCTAACAACTACTCACTCAGAAAGTTTAGACATAGAATCGAAATTATGGATATCACAATTAGAAGTTCAGTACAAAGAACAATGTACAAGGTTTATGTAAGGGTGGATTTATCAACTTCACGGAACATCAAATTAGTCTAACAACATAGTTTTAAACATTAAGTGTTTTCTTCACTTATTTAGTTAAATCTATAATGAGATAAGCACATTATTGCAATCTTCAATTTGATATTACTCAAAACAGGAATAGGCCTGTAGACCCATTTAATTATTTTTTATTGAACTATGTTTCCAGCATTTATAATAAAAGTATGCATTTTTCATATATTTTTGTCTTCACTCGTCTTAGAATTTTTATTTTTAATTTATTATTTCTAATAATATCAAACGATTTGTATTTGTATATTTCCCATTTATTTAAGTTCTCTATGTGTTTGATACAGTAGCTATAGTTCGACCAAGGAAACACTTCTTCGAGACCGAAGAGAAAAGAAAACAACAGAGAGAATATCAACGAGAATATCATAGGCGACGTATGCAACAAATGATAGATGCTCAAATGGATGAGTCTACAAGACAAATAAATAAAGAAGATAGAGAAAGATGCGCTAAATATATAGCAGAAATGACAAATGAACAGTTACAAGGTGAAACAATACTAGAGGAAAATTTTAATAGGAATATAGTCAATCAAATACATAAGCATTGCTCTCATTCTGAGCAACATAGAAACATAAATAGAATACATGTCAACGCATATCTAAGGAGGCTCACTCACAGGAAGTCATAAGAGATCCAAATTATGATGAGGTGTGTCCTATACATACTGAGGCAAGAGTAAAAAGTAATCCCCAACTAGGGGAAACACAACAAATTAGGGATCATGAAAATATCAAAACGAATGTGCACAAAGTAGCTTTTCAAAGGAATGTAGAAGAGGAAGGGCCAAGTTCAGCAGAACATGTCGGAGAAACACCTAAAAATGTAAATCAACAGGGACAACAATTCACTATTGAATCATTTGAACATGACATCCCAAATGCCAGTAAATTACTAGAGACTAATTTCATAAAATTTCAAATGGCATTTCGTAATAAATTAGATAGGTTGGCATCACCAACAATGTGTCATATTTGTCAAGAATCTTATATTGGAATCTGTGTCTCCCGTAGTCCCCAAGGGCCTATTTGTACTAGATGCAGACAAGAAAAAGGCAACCATAGATTTTCATCTGAAAATAATATGGATCCCGGGCCCCAACCAACAGAATTGGCAAATTTATCTCAAGTGGAAGAAATGCTAATTGCACGCATTAGCCCAATTTTGTAAGTGACACATGCAACTGGTGGTCAGTTCAAATACAAAGGACAGACAATAAGCTTTCCACAGAATATTGAAAATATGGCCAAAAAATTGCCACATTTAGTTAAAGATCTTCCATTGATTGTAGTTCACAGAAAGGATCAACGTGGGACAAGCTATAATTTCACAGTATATAAATATTGTGTCTACATAGCCCTACGATACAAAATTCAACATGATAAGTTTTACTCTAATGTAATTGTTGATGAAAATGCTCTAGACAATATACCGCCAAATTTAGATCATAATGTTTTTAATGAGTTAAGAACTTTGCATATGGAGTTTGATTCTGATAGAAATGAAGTTGTTTTTGTGGGCCCCCTTATGGAGACAGATGAGAGAAACATAATAGAGTGTACAACATCGATGGCATCCAAACCACCAAATGCCCAAAGGGAAATGGAGTTGATCTGTGCATGGGTCAACAATCCTAATGTAGACCCAACAACAATGATGGATTGGCCCATGATCGGTGCATCTCCCATAAATGAATATACAACGCCAGGATTTCTCAACATGACTTTCCCATCTTTATTTCCCAATGGTAAATGTGATTGGTTGGAACCGAGACTAAGGAAATTACATCTACATGAATTTGCCAAGCACCTCCTACGATACAGAGATAATAGATTCTGTAAGCATCCAAGATTTCGTTATTATATGATGAACATGATTATGAGACATCGAGCACATAGCTCCACAGTTGTTTGTGTAAAAAGAAGTTTGCATGAAATGCCAATCACAATACAGGAGTTGTGTGAACACATGGACAACACACCACATTCGCATCTAGCAGATAGATTGATGCGATTTGGAACTAGTTTAAGAGGAACAAGATCTTATTGGATAAAGTGTCGAGCAAAATTAACAGACATGCTTCACCAAATTGGAAGACTAACAATATTTTTCACATTAAGTGCAACAGACTTGTATTGGCCAAATTTGCATGTATTGATGCCCGAAACACCACCAAACAATCCACGAGAAGCACAACTATGGAGAAAAAAAAATGTCATCGATTATCCTCACATTGTTTCACAATACATGCATTCACAATACTCAACTTTCAGGAAAGAGGTCCTCGACAAGGGCATGAATGTCAAAGACTATTGGTGTAGATACGAATGGCAACATAGGGGATCCCCACATGTGCATGGTTTTATATGGTTAAATGGAGCACCAAATATGGATAATATTGATTGGAATAATCCAGATCAATTGTACTATGTTGAATCATATCTACATGATTTAGTTCATGCATGTAACCCTCGACAAGACACACGCCTCCGAAACATACAGGTACGATTACAATAAATTAGCAAATCAAGCCCTTTTCATATTATACACAGTTTAAAATAAGTACAAATAGAGATTGACAATTTGTAATCCACATTCTAGGTATATTGAAATTTCAATCTACACCCATGTCTAAAAAACACAAGACAACTGGCAGAAACTTCTCTCCATGATGACTATGATGAGGTTTTGAATACTGTTCAAAGACACACAATGTGTCGAGAGGGTGCATGTCTACGCAAAAAAAGAGGGAAATTGGTTTGCAGGTAAATATTTCCTAACCAATTTTATTCATTTCAAATGTAAATATTGTCTATCTTGAATATATTACTTTGTTTACTGATAAAATATGTGAAAGACATATAGGTATAATGCTCCATGGCATTTAAATTTAGAAGCTTCTAGAATTTATAAAGACTTAGAAAGTGGTGAAATGAAATTTGATCCATTCAGAAATGATGACAGAGTTAACTCATATAATCGATACATACTCCAACTATGGAGAGAAAATATTGATTGGCAACCTATTATGTCAAAACATGTTGTAACTCAATATATTGCAAAGTATGCAGCCAACGCTGAAAAAAGCTCAAAAACATACCATCAGATGTTATTACAGTTAGCAAATATAGAAAATCCTGATGATTTAGTAGCAAAAGCATATAGAAGGCTTCTTACCAAAACACTAATAGAAAGGGATATTGGAGTCCAAGAAACAAGTCACATGCTACTAGAACTTCCATTGGTACAAAGTGGTAGAACATTTGTCAACTTAAATGTTTCAAGGGAAGTATTCAAACGCGTAGACTTAAATACTGATGATGACAATGAAGAACATACCATATCTTTCATCGATGCATATAGGAACATGCCACAAATTTTGGAAGTTGTGTGCCTTATTGATGCTGCAAAATCATGGATATATAACAGAAAAAGAAGAGGAGAGAACAAATGGAGTCCAAGGAAAGTCGCTGCTATTGTAAGAGTATTTCCTAGATTCCAATCAATTTCTGCACATCACTCAGAAAAATGGATTGATTTTTTCTCTTCAGAATTGTTGCTCTATAAGCCTTTTCGTGAAATTCACACAGATATTGGCCACAATGATGAATCAATAGTTGCAAAATGGGATAACTTTAGATATAATCAATGGCACCTGGAAAGGAGAGGAGATATTGAAAATAGTGAAAATGAGGCTGATTCAGAATCTGAAGACAACAATGCCCAAAGTACTACCACAGAGAATGAATGGGAAATTTTATCTAGACTTCATCATGGGCAGATTATGCAAGTTTCAGAAATAGATATGTTGGGCAGAAGAGATATAGATCGACAGACAGACTGGTGTCAATAATTTCAAGGTGAACAATACACAAATGAAGCTACAAATTTCATTAACATAATCAGAAATAGCGGTTATCTTATTCATGATGATATACCACAATGTGTGGACTATGGAAACCTCAGTGACAAACAAAACAAAGCAGTCAACATTATAATGTCCCACTATCATACATATCAAAATGTATCGCCCTTATATATGATAATTGAAGGCACGGTAGGAATAGGTAAGTCATACTTGATCGGTGCAATAAGTCAAACATTACAAAATGCAGCCTCTCCACAACGCTCTCCTCTACTTGTACTTGCACCAACAGGAGTTGCAGCATTCAACATTGGAGCATCAACGACTCATTCTAAGTTGACAATTCCAATAAAAGAATTCAGTGAGCTACAAGGGACAAGACTTGCGACTTTCCAAGAGGAAATTTCTCACATAAAGTACATATTAATAGATGAAATGTGCTTCTTGGGAGAGATGTTACTTGAAAACATAGACTCTCGTCTTCGACAAGCATTTCCAGAAAAGTGTCATAAAAGTATTGGAGGTATGTTTAACATTTAAGTTTCTTAGAATAATAGATCTACATTTTTAACACATTTACCTATTGCTCAATATGTGTATTAAAATATTTTTCAGGTATATCTATGATATTGGTCGGAGATTTGGCACAATTGCCTCCTGTCAAAGAGCAGCATATGAAATCAAAAGGCGTGCAAGGATACTGTGGGAAGAATTCAAAACTGTAGTTACTTTGAGCCGTATTTTCAGACAAGATGGACAAAGCAATGAACAAGAAAGATTTCGTCTTCTTCTAACAAACATAAGGGATGCAAACCCTTCAATAGATGATTGGATGTTACTTATGTCAAGATCAAATGGAAACATGAGTATTGCAACAAATGATGAGTTTGAAAATAGTGTTCATTTATTCTCGACAAATGATAATGTGCACAGTCATAACAAAAGAAAATTGTACTCATTAAAAAACCCTATTGCACGAAGCATCACTGTAAAAACAAAAGCACTTAGTTCTATAGAAGGCGATGGAAATGATGAGTTCGACATGGAGCTATTACTCAGCAAAAATGTAAGGGTGATGTTAACTTCAAACTTATGGATAGAAGCGGGTCTTGTCAATGGAGCACTAGGATATATTTGAAGTATTGTATATAGACCTGGAAATGCACCACCTTTGCCACCGTCATATGTACTTGTAGATTTTGATGGTTACTCAGGAATTCCATTTGATGATCGTCATCCCCAAAGAGTTCCAATTCCAGCAATTGACAAAGCTATCACAAAGTAAATTCCATTGAGATTGGCTTGGGCTTTAACCATACATAAATCACAAGGGTTGACACTAGACAAAGCCACTATTGATATAGGCCCCACTGAAAGAAGTGGTCTCACATTTGTAGCAATATCACGTGTCAAATCTTTGCAAGGACTGCAGATTATTCCGCCCTTCACATATGACAGATATGAAAAAATGAAGAGGGGAAAACAAGTTGTCAGAAGAAAGGAAGAAGAAAGCAGGCTAAAATCCTTAGAAGTTATTTGATCTAATAAATGTTGTTAACAAAATTCTTGGAATTTGTACTTTCAAAAATTAGCAATGCTACTTATCTCTTCTCTTATAATCATGATACTTTCTCTCCTCACCCAAAAGTTTGGTAATAAGAATCTACACTTGGTTCAATTTATTGGATATTCAAAGAGTTTGGTAGTTAAAACACATTGATTAATGCAAATTAATTATTTGAGGAGAAAAATGTATAATTTAATTTTTTTATTTAATCATATATTGTAGGTTTATTTAGACTAAAATATATTTTATTAAATAATATGTTTATGAGATGTAAATAGTTTTATGTAAAATAAATATGATAATATATCTACATATTATGATTGAAAAGCAAAATGGACACATTCATTCTCTAAAAGATTTCTCAACATTTAGAAGTCATTAAATATATTTTAATTTAATAATTTAATCAAATATAAAGGCTAATTTACTTTGTTTAACATCATTTTCTTATGGTTTTATATTTTTTATGTTATTTTAAATGTTTTTAGTGACATTTAACCATATTAAGCCAACTAATATCTTATTATGATCAAGATGGATACCCCTATTTGTCTACAATCCACAAGGAGCATGGTGTCACTTTTTGGTGATGTGATGGACCAGAGGTTGTTGCGAATGCTTTCAATGAGGCACCTGCTTATCCTGCATGCGGTTAAAGAGGTCCTAGGGACAGAGTTCATGTGGGCTTACCACAAGTATAGGGTCAACACAGATATCACATCCATGTTCTTGGCATTAGCCCTAACAATAGGTGTGGTGAAATCTAAGGCAAAAAATTTGTGCCAAAGACTCTTCCAACACAAATAACTACGGGATATAGATGCAGTGCTTGACAATATGGATGTACAAAACATGGTTCCTATGCCCCAACAGTACTATCTAGGCACTGGTCGGGGTTTCACGGGAGAGGTCAAGAAGTTTCCCCTAGTCACCATGATGGAGCCAGAAGAATTGAGAAGCAGGAGGACTAACATGGAAAGAAATTTGGAATTTCTGCAGAGGGCAGCTGGTATCCTTCCTCCTTTGACCAAAGAATGGATGCGGATGTACAAACAACAAGAAGGATACTGCGTACCAGATGAAAGCGACGGGGAGGAGGACAAGTTGGATGCGCCAACTCTACTAGATTATGGAGAGGGCTAGATGGCTGATGATGTCAAAGAAGTAGAAGACATAGCAAGAAGCTCGACACACAAAAGATGCAAAGGGATTGCCCAGTAGTTGCTCGATCAGCCCATTCCAGGAGGATGAAGAAAGAAACAAAAAAACAAGGGTTGTCACTGGACCCAAACAACCCACTGTTCAGTGAGCTACGTGGACTGAGGGATGTAAAGCGCAGATGACTCTTCTAAGGTTGGGTTTCCTAAAAAATGTTTTTTATTGTCTCTGTATTTATCGGTTTATTTAATTATGTTAGCCAGAAAATACAATGTAATAGATCGTACAAACCAATAGTTTTGTAGTTATAGATGGCTGGATTTTTGGTGTTAACATACAAATAGATAAGGAGAGAGCAGGCAAGGTTGTAGCCACAAGAAAACACTATTTTATTCTCTCTCTTTTGGATATAATATAAAGGGATCTGGCCCAATCCAACAATTTACTTATCAAAAAAATATCTTATTCTGATGATTTATTTTTTTATTAATTTTTTAATTTAATCATATATTGTAGGTTAATTTAGACTAAAATATATTTTGTTAAATAATATTTTATGAGATGTAAATAGTTTTATGTAAAATCTATATGATAATATATCTACATATTATGATTGAAAAGCAAAATGGACGCACTCATGAGTGACTATTCTTATCTAATTTAAACAAACAATCATTCTCTACATAATTTCTCAACATTTAGTAAGTCAGTGAATATATTTCAATTTAATAATTTAATCAAATATAAAGGCTAATTTCCTTTATTTAACATCATTTCCTTATGGTTTTATATTTTTTATTTCATTTTAAATGTTTTTAGTGACATTTAAACATAGTAAGCCTACTAATATCCTATTCTGATGATTTAATTTGCTTCAATTATAAATAAATGTTTTCATTATTTATTTCATACATTGTTTGTGCTACTAAATATAGTGATTTTATAATTTTATCACAAATTATGAATACTTTATTATCATTGTTCCTAAATGATAACCCTAATTTTATTTTATTTTTTTATTTTCAACAAATACTTGGAAATATGGATGTTTCACAAGACGAATCGGAAATCATTGTTCAAAGTCCAACTGCATCTATAAACTCAAACAATTTTGTTGAAACTCCTATTGACAAATGTGTGAGAATTGTTTTAGAATGCTGCAACAAAATTGTCAAAGAAATTGAAAACACGAGCTTAATGATCGATGATGTCGAAGAACTTGAAATATTAAAAATGGAAGATGTTGCTAAAAAAGCTCGTGATGCATCTGCAATAGTGTCCATATTTCCAGATATTATGAAAGAAGTATATTTTGATCATATTGTAAATAAAGGACGTAATACCATTCTCATCACTGAAGAATTTGTGATGTATTTACACCATTACAATGAAGTAATATTCATGTAGTTACTTATTATTTGAACTTCATCACTTCTCACTTATTCAAGTTCATTATAGTGAAGCATGCATTTTTTCTCCTATATGAGAGTTGAAAGGACAACAATATTAATTGTTATACGTGTGGTTTTCTAAATGTGTGGCTTTAAATATATGTTTTAAATGATTGTTTAACAAATATATATGAAATGTTAAATGTTTAGCAGCTAAATATAAAAAAAAAATTAACATTTTTTTACAATATTTAACATGTAAATTAGAAAGATTTGCCATTTTTTTGAATTATAATATAATATAAAAGAAATAGTACCATTTAAAACAAATTTTAAGTGGGTGTGTGGCAATTTATAAAACTTCCACTAATAATATCTTTTATTTTTAAAACATATTTTGTGCTACTATTTATTTGTAATATACATGATTCTCTAAGATATGTCACATCAAACAATCCTAGATCAAATTATAATCCTAACACTAACTATAATTAGGGTTACACTATTAATAAACCCTAACCCTGACCATAAACTTAACCCTAACACTAAACCTAACCATAACCCTAACCATAATCATAAACCTAAATCAAACCCTAACAATGATGTA
The DNA here is from genome assembly GCF_030272615.1 of Cryptomeria japonica. Classification (NCBI taxonomy): domain Eukaryota; kingdom Viridiplantae; phylum Streptophyta; class Pinopsida; order Cupressales; family Cupressaceae; genus Cryptomeria; species Cryptomeria japonica. Next base: position 221,628,319 of record NC_081405.1, read on the forward strand.
AACCATGACCCTAGGGATAATACTAAACTTAACCCTAACAATAAACCATAACCCTAATGCTAAACATACATTATAAAATCATAAATCAATCATAATCCTAACCCTACCCCCAATTATAATTATAACCCTAACCCTAACCCTAAATTTGATATAAACTCTAAACAAAATTCTAAAACTAACAATAAATCCTAACCCTCACCATAAACTTAACCCTAACACTAAACCTTAGACATAACCCGAACCCTAACCTTAATTGTAATCCCCAACCCTAATGCTAACCATAATCCTAGACCTAAACCAAACCATAAAATTGATGCTAACTCTAACCATGATATAAACTTTAAACAATATCACAACCTTAACCATGAAACCTAACCCTAATCATAACCCTAACCCTTACCCTAAGCCTAGTCCTACAATGATGTAAACCTTAGCGTTGACCATAATAGAATCCTTTACTCTAACCTTGATCATAATCCTAACATTAATCGTAAATCCTAACCCTAACCATAATTTTAAACCTAAACCAAACCCTAACCTTGATTAGAACCCTAATTGTATCCCTAACAATGATGTAAACCTTAACTCTGACCATAATACTAACCCTAATCCTAACCCTAATTATAATCCTAAAGCCTAACTCCAACCCTTATCCTAAACCTAAACCACACCCTAACATTGATACTACCCTTAACCCTAACCCTAACTGTAATCCTAACAGTAATCCTAAATCCTAACCCTAACCATAATTCTAAACCTAAACCAACTCCTAAACTTGATATGAACCCTTATTGTATCCCTAACAATTAACCTTAACTCTAACCATACTACTAATCTTAACCCTATCCATAACCATAATACTGACCATTAAAAAATATTTATATTATCATTAAATAAATTCCAATTTATATCTTACATTTTAGTATATGCTTTAATCTTGTAAAACATATATATTTATTAAAAATAGTCTAAATGGATATATTTCATATACCTAGATAAATAATAATATAATAATATTAAAATACTATTATATAACTCAACTCAAGAAAAAGATACTATATAATTATATATTGCATTTATTTTATGTTTTCCATGTCGTGTTGCGCGACTACCACTAGCATATATTCTTAAATTTTAATTTAATCTATATAACATACGCCCAGAGATATCCTTCTCGAGGCGCCTATTTTTAATCAATTTTATACCCTAAATTGAAATAGGCACCTCGAGAAGGATATCTCTCGGTGTATGTTATATAGATTAAATTAAAATTTTAAAACATATATGCTAGTTACATTCATTGCATTATCCATCACATCATTCATTGCATTATCCATTCATTTCATTATCCACTAAAGATGCATCATTTAGATAGATTGCATTTCATTATTCATCTTGTTTGCATTATGCATTCACTTAGGTTATACTATCCATTCCATTACATTATTTATGTAGATTACATTATCCATTAATCATTTCCACAAGCATTAATCATTTACATTTTCCATTACATTTATTTAGATTACGATTTCATTATTCCCCTTGTTTAAATTATATCCATTACCTTGCATTAATCATTCATTGGGCATCAATCATTTAAATTTCATACCATTAACAATTTAGATTACATTATCCATTCATTTCATTTAGATTGCATTCATTTTCTATTCATCACTCATATAGATTGCATTTATTACTCATTTAGATTCATTACATTATCCATTTTTCATTTACATCCACATTTATCATTACATTGCATATTCATTCATTATACATACATATCAACAAATCACAAAAACATAAGCATCTACATACATGTATGCCCACTCTGTATCCAAAAACATATCAGCAACATAAACACATATAAGCATCCATCCTACATCACAAATAGGTCAGCACAATCCATCCATAACCATCATCCATATATCACATCACAAAAATACTACAAAAAATAATAAAAGTCCATCATAATGTCCATAATAAAATATATGTATAATCACCACCAAAAATCATATATATATAGCTCAAAAACATGAATATGTATGTCATACTACAATGATCACCCTGAAGGGTCTAAAATACAACACATAAGGAAAAATGGAGCTAGCTCTCACCACATGTCTCCCCAGCCCCCTCCTCATCACCCTCTCCTCTAGATCCTCCTGCCCCTCCTGCTCTCGGTGGCCTAAAATCCACTAATCCACCTATCCACTGACTCTGAGTCGGTCACTAGCTAAGTGTCTGGTGAGATTGCACACTCTCGGTGTACGAGGTTGCTCGCTGCTCTATAGGAACCACTCCATGGTACAACCCCCTGTAGTAGGCCGCCTCCCGACTTGCCCTCTCTGCCCTCTCTCTCTGTTGCATCATGTCAGAATACATCTGCCCTAGCCCTACGAGGACCAACATCTAACATGATGTATCCCTCTCCCCCCGCAAGCATGTGGCATCTGCCTCTTCTCTCCGTACTCTGCCCCGTAGCTCCTCTAGCTCATCGTCTTGTCAATGGAGAGCATCTCGTAAGGAACCAATGGCAGTCCTTGATCGTGCCTCCTCCAATGCCTGCTCAAAATCCTCCCTATCAACCCTCAGATCATCCACCTCTTTCTTTGGTGTGTGGAGGTTGTCTATCAAATCTGATATCTCCCACCACAATCGATCCACATTTGCCTCTAGGATCTGCCTCCTAGCTCTCTCAACCTGTAGCTCATCCTTGAGCAAGTGTAGCCTCGTCCGAGTGGCATCCCTCTGCTGCTAGAGTCTGTCAAAATCAGCCTTTGACACTCCTCCTCCTCCCTCTACCCCTGCAACCTGTACCCGTGCCTCGTGAATATCAATGGCCACAACCCCCTCTGCACCACCATCCCCTCCCTCGACTACCTCCTCTACCCCAAGTGTTGTCTCTTGTCCCTCTCCTACCTCAGGCTCCCTCCTCCATACCACCCTATCTCTCCTCTATTGTCTTCTAGGACCCCTCCCTGCTCCCACCAAAACCCTGTCACCAGGTGCATCATCCTCTCCACCGACTACCTTGTCTACTGTTGGATGCAGCTCATCATCCTCCAAAACTCCAGGGATAATGAGATGCACTAGAAAATGTCCCTCCCACCAGCTCCTATATCCTTTGGTGGTCCCTGGATCCTCCCCCTCCCCCCTCCGCTCATCCCACACCAAGTATGTCACTGTCTGGAAACTGGTCCTACCCTCCAATGGACTCACTGCCGAACCCCAAAATATCACCTCTCATGTCATCTGAGAATACAATGGTGTGTCTCCCACTATGTCCTAGACCAGGCCGAACTGTCTCGCTACTCTATAAGGGACATAATACTCCATAATATATACAGACCAACCAAAAAGTCACATCTCCACTCCAACCCAATACAGCTGCCAATCCCCCCTCCCTATCTCACTGTCCAAAAATGGCTACCATGTGAACTACAACAACTCGTCAAAAATGCGATGCCAAAACCATACAAATCGTATCCACGTATAATGTAACAAACCAATGTAACTATCAATATAAGGACATCGTTCTCGCCTATCTTATACCCCCAACGGTCGAGTAACTGCAATATGCTCCCAAGCTCAGCTATGGAGAAGAGTAACTCCTATAGATAAGCTGGCATATTCCCTGTACACCACAAGATGCATATAATGATACAACTAAGCCAGCATCATGACTCCCCAAGCGTACTCAATGTAGTCCTGCACCATATAGTAGACGAATCTGCTCCATCCAATGGGAAACCCATGCCCCCTAGATCAAGCATGATCTGGCCACTTAGAAATCTACAAATCACAAGTACTAGCCGAGGGATGTGTGGAATCTCCATCGCCCAACCAAGGTGCATCCTGCTCCTATCTAGCATTGGTAATACATCGTGCTCACAAACCTCTCCAAGGTAAAATTCTGGTGCATCTAATTGGTACTTTGGGATGACGTCGTGAATGGAGATCTTCAAGATCCTCCATACGTCTAGTAGGGTCACTATCGCCTCTCCAGTAGGTAGGTGAAAGGTGTTATGCCTACTATCCCATCTCTCCACTAAAGTTGTCATCATCGCAATTTGATCCCAAATCCATGGCCACCTACCAACAAAATATAACCCCATAGCAACAAGGATCTCCAATTCATCTGCCTGCAACTGTCGATATAGTCTCATGGTAGCCGGCTAGTGCTCTCTCAATGCCAATCGCCCCCAATTCGCCTACATACAAGAAATCCAATTTATTATCTCATATCCTTAAGTCTTATCTGATTCCTCGATGTACTTATGACTTACCCCAACCCAAATCCTAAGCTCATATTCCCATCCCCTTCTTCCCTAGCGCACGCGCTAATTTACTCAGTGCTCACGCCAAACTCGTGGCACTTGCACCTTTCTATAGGCGCACGTGCTGACAGACTTCAACTAGGACCCCTAGGCTGAACTAGCGCGAGTGTACGCATCGCGCTACCTTTTTTCCCTCCCTGCCCAGCTCTAACCTACATTAGCACGATCACACGCACCATACTAAACCTGCTCGGTCCCTAAACCCTAACCCTAATTTTCACCACCGTGAGCGCCCGCATCAAACGGGAGAGTTCACCCCAGAACCCCTATTCTCCCCTTTGACCCATGAATGCTCTCGCTAATCGCTAGTGCTTGCGCTACCCTAGAGGTGCACACGCTGAAATGGTGATCAGTGTGTCTTCCTCGCTATACTTTTAACCCTATTCTAAGCCCTAACACAAGCCTAAATCTACAAAATCACAGAGTAGGTTAGTCGTACATACCAATGGTCCATAGCCCTCGGGTCTTTGATATCATCAAATCCTCTCAGCACGGTGCTCACGTGTAGGAATGTGATCCATCTCTTCTTCTAGGCTCTAGGATGCTCCAATGCTTATGTGTGACAATGACCCTTCGTTGGGCCCAACATAGTTTATGTAGACCCCTTTGTGGGCCCACTCTCATTCTATTCTTCTCTCTTCTAACTCCGCTTCCACTTTTCTTCTTCCCTGCCATCTTTTTTCTGTCTATGCTTATGATTTCTTCTCCTTCCCTCTTTCTTTGGAGAACTTTTCACCAATTTTTTTCAAAAAATCCTGAAAAATTCTCGATGGGGGCATGCACGACCCATGCTTTATGTTTATGTTGGGGCATCCCTTTTCTTCTATCTTTTACCCATCACCAAATTTGTCGCTACATAAAAGAGGGGCAAAATGTAGACATTTAAATTAATTATTCTAAATAATTAATTTAATTGCCTTGCATAATTAATTTATTAATTATGTCAATCCCTATTCTTCTCAATATTAAATATAACTAATACTATCACTATAGTCTAGTGATTGATTTAATCAATCAATCTACCTTCATTCTTCTAAAGACCCTAAAATCAATTCTCTCCAAAATCCTCCTTTTAATTAATTAATTAATCCTGCTGATTCCTACAAATCACCTTTTTCCTAATCTATCATTAACCTAATGAATTCTTCTAGAAGCATCCTTAATCTCACTTGCCAATATTCTTCTAATTTTTTATTCCCTCTACTCATTCTCTCTCCTAGTCAAATCTTCCTACAAATCCCACTTGCCCTAATTTCACTTAATCACCTTTCTAATTCCTCTCCTAATAAATTTCTAGTGGCTAATCCTCATAATTAGCCACAAAGTCAACTTCTTGTCTCCTCACCCAACCACTTTCCATAAATGAGCCTTCTCACTTCTCTCCATGCAACTTCCATCCAACCACCTTCCTTAAATTCTCCTTTCCTAGGTGAATGTCAGATTTTCAAAGATCTCACATTCCTCTAGACATCTCTTCCTTAAAATTCCTCTTTATTCCTCCAATCCCTATGATCATCCTTTTTCAGGAATTTTTAATTCCTCATCCTCATTTCCCAAGGAATATTTTATTCCTTTCTCTTCCCTAGGTACATTGGTAAGTCTTCTCAATGAACCTTGAGGAGTGTGGAGACAAGAAAGGCCTTTATGGGATATCTCTTGCTCTCCACACTTGTCTTGTCATCCTTCATTGATCCATGTGTGAGCTCACACAAAATCTTGACCCTTCATCTTGGGTCAATCCTAGCCCTCCATTCCTTCCCCTCTTCTCCTATAAATTGAGGATTTCATTCCCTTATTCCAGATCTCTAAGTTAGCTAAGTTTATGTTGTCCAATTGAGTTTGAGAAATCATCCATAGCACCCAAACTCTACTAAAATTTCCATTTATCCCTCACTTAGTCAAATCCCTCATCCATTCCATCTCATCATCTTGTGCACAATCTTGGAGAGCCATCCATATTCAACAAGGGAGCCAATCCAATCAATTCAAAGAGGGGTGCATCCTTGGATTCATCAAAGGCTCAATTTGAAGGAGAAGGCATAGATTTACAAGGTATAAATAGTTTGTTTTGTGTTTTTATATGGTTTGTTTGATGTTTTCATGTCTTTGTGTGTTTGATGCTTTATTTGCATACAAGTCATCTAATCTCACCTTGCACATCTTTCCCCTCTTCACGGCTCTCTCCGCCTCACCTCCAACCTCTACCGCCCTAGTCTCGCTAGCCTCACCCCCAACAACTCCTAAGGATCCACCCTCCCCTCTTTGTCATTGTCGACCTCCCGCTGGTGCCCTGCTGCTACTAGCACCAGGATCTCATGCCTGCCTAGGTACCTCTTCTCTCCCTTTCGGTGCCTGTGCTACTACCTCATCTCAACCCTCATCAACCTGAGGGGTCCGCTCTGTTGGATTTGTGAATCGTGGAAAGGGATGTCTTTGAAAATAGTCTCTAAATTTTGTCGTCACACTCATATCTGCAATGTCCTCTAGATAATCCCTGCATTGTGGCTAGAGCGCTATCAACTCATGCACTGTCAGGGAATATGATAACCTTGGCCCCCATCCCTTCCTCTCCTCATCTCCAAATCATTCATAAGTGGTAAAGTCCTACGAAATGGCCTGCGGCTATCCATACTATCTCATGACCCTACTCAACACAAATCGCTCAACAATAGACTGTGATCTCCCAATAAGTGGACTCATCACAAACATCACTCTCCTCTCTCATCTCCAGTCGTCCCACTCCTCCAACCCCCTGTAAGGTCTCTATATAACAACAATGAGGTCATCCAACTGTCGCCTCCAAAAATCGATCTTCCCCAAGTAGGGTTGCATCAAGTATCTAGCATATCTAAATGCAATCGGTTGTTGTGGTTGTCTAGAGTCATCCACCATAGGCCTACAAGATGGGATGTGCTCTCATGCCCAAATTTGTAGAATAAGGACCCCAGCGGCCATGCTCTTTGCCTCTTGATAAGCAATCTCATGCATCTGATGATACATGTGCACCAATAGACATGATCCCCAACCCAACCTCCTCGGTTGAGTCACTAACATCTCCAACATTCTCCCCTAGCCACATAAGAAACCCTGTTGTCCTCTATCTGCATAAGAAAACATCCAATAAACCCATCCAGCACACAAGCAACCGGAAACTAGCTTCATACCTACTATACATGTCATCCCAACTAATAAAACGAACTATCAAAGAGTCATCATGGAATACTCTCTGTAAAGCAGCAATTCCTTGATGAGGCACAGAACCATAATCAACTCTACCTCCCACAAACGGAATCCTCAAAATCCTGTAAACATCCTCCGAAGTAATGGTCATCTCCCCGGTCGACAAATGAAAGGTATTGTGCTTAGGGTGAAATCTCTCAACTAATGCAGTGAGTAATCTGTGATTCACACTGATATCAAGTGTATTAAGTAACCATCTAAACCCACAAGCCTCAATGCGTGCTCTCTACCCATTTGCGAGTTGATGCACTAACCTCATAGTCGGTGGATAGGTACATTGGAACTGAATATCTGGTAAGACAACCTGCAAAATCAACGAAAAATCATCAATACGCAATACTAATCAAGTTAGGAAGATGCAAAATGTGCTAACAAATCCAAATCAACATTCACGCCAACCAAAATTTCATGTTTTGAGGCTAAAAAATGCTCACTGGTTCTGAAACGAGTAATCACAGTCAAGCAGAAAATCGTATGACAGAACACTACGAGTCGTACGAGTAAACTCTATGATACGAGTCCCTACATAATGTTGAAGGATTAAATGGTCTACGAAGAACATGCTCGTATGAGACAAGGGCACACATAGAACGACAAAACAAATGACTTTATACAAGTAAACACAAATTAACAGAAACTCGTATGAGAAACCCTACTTGATAATACGATATAACGAAAAAAGAAGACAAAAAACAAAATTGAAACGAGAAATTCAACAAAAAAATTCAAAAATAAGAAATGCAAAAGCCATGAGATCGATCACTTATTGCTAGGGGATAGTTCTGAGGTTGATTATGACGTCTCTGGCACTCAAATTGGTGTGCATTCACAAGAATTGTCATTTTTCTTTGCAGGAGGATTTTCAAATTTTAAATTTTTAGAGGTAAAAATTAATTGACAATGACACATTGAACCCCTTATATAGCCCAAACCATAATTTTCAAACTTGCTCCAATGCACATAAATTTGTACTCTAAGCTAATTCGACCATCCTGAAACCATTTTCGAGCTCAAAATCGAAATCTGACGTTATTCTTCAAGTCAATTTTTTAAAGTGTTGACCACTTGGTGCTTTTGTTTTCAAGTTGCCTTGCACTCAAATCTTCTAACGTCATTTATGATCTTTGATCTTTAATCAGTGTGCTCATGTTAATTATTTATGTCTTTTCAATCTGCCTTTAATCACTGCAAAACCCTCACCATCTTTCGATTTCGCTCTCGAGGGGGTATGCTCATCAATGTCAGTGATTGTCTCATCAAAAAGTCGAGAAATTTCTTCGCAAGCCAAGAAGTTAACCTTTTCAAATCTTTTCAATTAAGAGCTCATTGCTAGGGGCATCTCAACTTCATCGCATCATATCAAGTTGAAATTCTTCAACATCAAGTTAATCTCTAGGGGCACATCAGTTTTTGTCCTCTTTTGAATCTTTAAGCCGGTGTTCAGTTTTATCGCTTCAAATCAAGCTAAATATTTTGTTTTGCTCTTCAAATCTAGTTCAATCAAGTTCTAGATCGGTGTCTGTTTCTTGATCAATCAAGTTCAAGAATGGTAGCTTTGCTCTTTATCAGTCCTAAGTTCAATCAAGTTCTGGATCAGTATCTCTCATTTATATTCAGTTTCATCACTTCAAATCAAGCTAAATATCTTGCTCTTCATCGGTTAGTGATCCATCAAAGTTCAAGAACTGACAATCTCTTCGACATTAAATTTTATTTGAATCAATGCATTGCTCGCACATCAATTCAAAGAGGGGCAAATGTAATACCCTAAAAATGGTCACCTAAAACCATAGGCCCCCTAATCTCAATTTCATCACCAAGGTCCTAGTCAAAGGCAATTAAATTAATCTTGAGCACACAATTAATTTCTTAAATCATCAATGTCACATGGCAAATAAATCACCTTGAATTAATTAAATATTTACTTAATTGTAAAGCGGAAAATCGAACCCTAGGTGTACTCCCCCACTCCAAGGGGAAAGGAGGTCACTAGGATTGACGGTTTTCACTTAGGAGGGACTTTACATTCAAAAGAGGGGTTGAAACTCACAAGATCAAATCCCACACAATGCAAGACTGGATTCTAAATGAGTTTCAAGGGTTGAGACATCAAGGATACCCTCTTTTGTAAAGAATGTAGATAGAAAGATTGAACTAGGAGTACATGTAAAGTAAGAAAGATTCGCTTATAAACGGAAATAGGGATACGGGATGAAGCTGCGGACCTGAAATTAGCAGTAAAATGTCGAGATGATGTTGTTCTGCAAATTTGAGCGAAAGTTGATGGGACGATGGTGCCCGGAGTGCACACGGTCCTCCGAAAAATCCGCAAAACAAAGGGGGATCTGTTCGTCTCTACACAAGGATTCCAGATCTTCAATTACAGCCGCGTACCTGCAACCTACACACAGAAAAGAGAGGACGATTGGGGGGTTAGGGATTAGGGGTTTGCCTTTAGGTCAAACCCCGGTTTTGGAATTAACCAAGAAATGAGAATGTTGTAAATGTAAATGTTTGTAATGTAAACAAGTACTGATACCTTGTTGTAAGAATGTTTGTATTCTTACATGTGAAGGTGTAATGAATGTTGTATTTTGTATGTTGTAAGTGATCTCCTCTTCAATGGTTGAATCCTTGTCTTGAATGCAACACTTAGCCTTGAATGGAGACTTAGAATGCTCAATTGCTTGAAGGAATGCTTGAATGCTTGAATGTTTGAATATCGCTTCCGCCTCTTGCTTGCATATATTTTCCTCTTTTTCTCCTGCCTCCTCAAATGGGAGGGGAAATGTAGTTTATATACTTGTCAATTAGGGTTGATAAACTGATTTTTCTGACCTTAGGCCGACCTGGAAACATTATTTCCCGAATTGCAAACTTAAAGACCCGATGCCCAAAAGAGACCGGGCCCAAAATAGGGCCAGGGACCAGGGCGCTGGGCGCCATGGTCCTGAGGGACTAGGGCGCTAGGCGCCATGGTCCTGAAGGACCAGGGCGCTGGGCGCCATGGTCCCACCTCCCGGGACAGCAGGGTGCAAGGAAGGATTAGGCCAAGGTGTAGAAATATGCAGTTTTTGGTGTCGTAAACAGGTTTCGGGGTCTCCATTCAGGTTCAACGTTGCGCTGCCATCGTGAAGACCCAAATGCAGTCGAAATTGCAAGTGTCGCAATTTTAGGACGCTACATTAATTAATTATAATCATTCCAAGAAAATCATTTTAATCAATTATCCTATTTATTTAATTGAATATCCTAGTATATTTAATTAAATAAATCAATTTGCCATTAAATCATCAAAACAAGAATTAATCAGAAAAAAAGAATTAAAAATTGAGAAAAGAAATCAAATGGAGATAATCTTGAAAATCAAATTAAAAATTGAAAATCTCAAAAAAGCAATTAAAACAATTAAATCTCAAATTTGAATAAAATAGAGAATAAATCAGTTTTTTCTGATTTTATCTTAATTTTAGTCCTTTAAAATTGAGAAATGCAACCAATCACATCAATTCACCTAGATTGTTTTTCTTCTTGGAGAATCTTGACCTCTCATCATCATTCGATCTTGGTTGTTGGTTTCTTTCTGAATTTTCTATAAATTCTAGCTCTCATTTCCTAATCAAGAACCCTGGAGATTGTATTGTTATTATGTTGTTTTTGCTCTAGAATCATATTGCACATTGAGAATTATTGCATTAGCTTTATCATATTTCTTGAATCATGTTAGTTTTATTATGGATAAATTGCTTGAATCATATCTAGTTTAATCTTCCATCCATTTAGCTCAATTTCATACTCATACAAATCAAATCCTTCATTTAGGTGTTGTCTAGTCATTGGTATTGCATATAGAAATCTAAGAGCAAGACTAAAACTCGCATCTACTAGAAGGCAATAGGTCGCTTTGTGATGGTTTATTATTCATTGTTGATTGATTTACTAACCATGCATCTAATGACTTATTGAAGTGTTGTGTATTCCAGATACAAGTCCACTTTTCACACACACAAGTACCAATAGATTTATCTCAATATAGGAATCCACTGAGGTTGACTTTGAAATACTCATTTTTTCTAAAAAAAAGAAATGGAGAATTTTTAAAATCCTAAATTCCCAAATTATTTACAATAGCTAGCTCTAATTGAGGAGAAAATTCCCTTGTGAAAAATAAAGAATGCTAGAATCTTTGGGGTTGACCAATGCCAAATCTATTAGGCTATAGAGTAAAAAATGATGGGGAGAAAAAGGATACTTTTAGCCAAGACATAATTAAAACTAACAACACACACAACTGGAAAAGGAAATAACCTAAGACACTTATGTACCCATACTAAGTACATCACACCACAACTAACCTAGAAGACTATGCATTTGAAGCCATTGACAAGATGAGATAAATAAATGTACATGCAAAATAATGGTAAGTGAATGAAAATCACGTGCAAACTCCATTGCCAACTTGAGACTGTTATGGTGAGAAATCTAAGAAAACCTTTGAACAAGATGTTGTCTAAAAATCCACTATGCATTATATACCTTAGAAGCCAACTAAATCACATCAGCACTAGCTTGTATGTGGTCATTACAATCTAGTTGCATAATACTAAATATAGTACGATCTTTTACTTCATTTTTTTAGTAAGAAGAGATCAAATCTCAAATTGGAAATCCTTGATGAATTTTATGGGATAAAGGAGTCTCTTGAAGTTCATCTATGGAAGTGCTTTATCTAAAACTACATTATCAATAGTCTCTACATAACAACCTGGATTGTATGCATCATGGAAGTGTATCTCATCACTAACTTCATCAAATTCACCCATTAATCTATCAAACATTTTTGTTTCATCTCCATTGTTGTATACTTCATATAATGGCTCAATATGATGAGGAACAAGTGGTTGAATGGAAGAAACTGGAGTTTGCACAATACTATCTTCAAAACAAAAAGATTCAAGAGCGGGATGATGTATTACCTCTCCTTGCAATTCTTCATAAGCTTCACAAATAAACTTGAATGCTTGATACTTTGATCATACACATAACAAAGTATAAGTGGTTGATACTTCATTTCGAATAGATTTATTTTCAAATTGTATTCTTACATCTTTATGACTTTTCACATGTTTTTATTGCAACAATTCCTCATTACATTCTTTGATAAATTTAAAAGTTTTATTCAAAATGCATACCACTTTGAGAAGATCACTTGATAATTCACTTTTATATTATCTTTCTTCAAGCTAACCTTTCAATATTTATTTTGGTCAAACCATTCACCAAAGTCATATCAACACTTAGAAAAAGGCATTGTTGAGGTATTTATTTGTGTTTGTCTTCTAGTTGTTCATGTCAATAGAAGATGGTCCAATAGTCCATGAAGTAGAATCATTCTCTACATATCTTGGTCGGATAGAATGATTGTCCAAATCTACAAGAGAATCATCTCTTTGATTCTTAGAGAATATTTCTTAATAACCATCACTAGATTTTGTACATACATTTCAGCATATTCCATAGCACAAGGTTCAATTATTGAAGAGTTTGAATTATTCATAAATAAATCTTTCTCATCAAAAGTTATGAGGTTTGAAAATATAATAAAAGAGGTATCAAATTTACTCAAGTTCTACATTAAGATTAAGTTGTGTTTGAGTTTTCCATTCAAGATGATGATTCTGATTTTGTGTTAGTTTAAATTTTGAAACCCCAAAATTACACCTTTCTATGCATTCTTCTTTTAGTGAACTAATAAAATCAAATCATTTTCAATTTCAATAGCTTCTCTTTGTGCAATTTCTAAATTTCATACCTTGTTTTGCTTTAAGAATAAGCTGGCCTCGTATTGTAATGCAACAATGAAGACACATAGCTGATTATTTTCACTTGGTTGATCATCTTGAGGAAATTTTTTCATAGATTGGTTGATCATTCCACAAATCTCCTCATGAGTTTACCTTTTGCCTTTTGAACTATAAAAATATGAAAAAACATACTATATATGTTGACTAAAAATTTGAATCTTGCAAGAAATTTCTTTCAAGTCATTGTCATTTGTAATACATTCATCTTTCAAATTCTACAACCACTCAATAACATGTCCAATGAGGCTTTCAACCCAGTCACATGAACACTTCTTCTTCATAGACTTGCAAAATTTTGTAGGCAACAATGAATTCTTGAATATGGTTTTAGGATCTTATGAGTTCTCTCTAGTGAACTTTGGAAAATATTTCCTTTATCTTGTGGGCAAAGGTGTGTACTTAGGAAAAGTTGATTGTCCAAAATGAGTACCTCGGGGCTAAGAAGAAATTAAGGCCATGATGCAAATATGAAAATAATATTAGAATTCTTCTATCAAAGCACAAATTTTTGAATTTCCACCCTCACAGAGATACCTCCAAACTTGTGAGGAAATAGAAGCGCTTGCACTTCACTTCTTCCCTAATCAAGTCACAAAAAGTTGTTGGCAAATAGTTTTTTCACTGGGAAACTTAATTGACTTGCCCAATGAGTAGTGACAAGTTACACAAAAAAATGGAGAAGTCACAGTGATAATTGTGGTTCTCCCCTATGTTGAGAAGGGTAGCTCCCTCGTATGAATTCAAAATTTAAAGGGGTTTGTTTTTAACCAGAAAGCAAGAAAGGCAAGATAGGAGAGTAAAATAACTTTGGAATAGATAAGTAGATAATGATTTATAGATTGTAAGAATTATTAGCTCATAGACTAACACACTATTTCAAAGCTAATTTGCTAATGAAGAATGAATTTGAATAAAACTAGCATGGAGAAGCTAAATACTGAAAGATAATTATTGCACACAAAGGGGCAATAATTTTAGAATCAACATAAACAATGCATACTCTCAAAATTGATTCTTTATTTAGAAAGTTTAGAAACCAACTGTAGAGTATGCAAAGTGAACCGAAGGATAACCAAACCTTTGAAGGATTCAAGTTTCAAATCGACACTGAAGTAAATCTTCAGGTAACTACGACCTTCAAGTTCACTTATTATTTAACTAAATGTATGTTTTAATCAAGCATATAAATTACATATACTCTTTAGACTTTGAAAACCTTAAATATAGACCACAGAGATCTCTCAAGCAACTTGCAAGTTCTCTGTCCAAGACGAACATGGGCCTCATGGATGACAACATGGTGCGCTAGTGTCCTATACAAACAAACAATAGAATTCGCCATAGAGAAACACGTAATGTTTTGTATGACATCCTAACTACTAAAGATTGAAATACAATTATACAATGAATATCAAATGGCTAGCATGAAAATAGAAGATAAAACTAAATGATTCAAATGATAAGGAAGAATTCAAAATATCAACAAAGATGTCTAGCAAGATCGAAGACCTCTAGACAACTTCTCCACCTATATCTACACACATAAGACTAAAGAGAAAGGTTGGGGTGGCTATATAGGAGTTTTTTTAGTTAAACCCCCATATCCCACCTCCATGGACAACCTTAGATAAGATAATAGAAATAGACATAAAACAATAGAAATGAATAATATGCTATGAAGTAACAAGACAAAATGCTCAATAAGATCTCAAGGAGTTACCACTTCTCAAACATAGAAGCCCAACAACCTACTAGTGTAATGAAGAAGTAGCTAGAATGCTCAAGATAGCAATGACCTCTTCATAAGATAACAATGGAGTAACAAGATATCATTGTTGACACGAAAATGGTGGAATAGCAAAGCATGTAGGAGCAAGTAAGAGTGTTGTGAGTGAAAGAATATTGTCTATGTAGGAATGGGACTGTAGAATGCTAAAGAGATTGTTTTAGAGTAATGGCAAGCAAGAATGGAGTTCAAAAGATGGATTTGGAGGCAAAAAGAGAAGGTTTAAGCAACAACAAATGAACCCCAATATCGGTACAAGTTGGCCAAGGCATTACACTATTCATTCGCAACAAGTGTAACATCACAATAACTAGCATGCTCTCAAATTTTTGTGGGAAACTTGTGTATCATGTGGATGTTTGCACAACACACATACGTGCAAACAAAAATCGAATCTAAGGGTTGAGAAATTGCACATGTGGGGTAATAAGGTATGCTTAGGATCATAATTAAGGTTAGAGAGCATAAATGTCTTAATTATAACTAAAAGGAAGGCATATGTGATATGAAATTGCATAGAATGGAATTTACGACATTACACCAACAAGCACACAAGCTTTCCCACTTCCATGTGAGAAAAACTAATTCCTCTTCCATTTACAAGGCACAAATATCTAAAGCCAATGAATGAAAACACCAAGAGTTTTCCCTCCAAAGATATAAAAGAATATGTATGTTCAAAATTTCTTTAATTTTCCATATTTTAAAAATAAATCCCACTCGAAATCTTGAAAAGACTTTAGCACTTCCATCTTGCTCATGCCAACTTTCTTCTTGGGCATACACACAGTGTATGTGGTATATTAATCTTTAGATTAGCTCAATATACCTAGAATAAACAAAAGTAGTTTTTCAAGACCCATTGTGAGCTTAATTCTGATAATCATTGGAAGAGTTAGTGCTTGGAGTTTGCTTTTCTTAAATAGTATTTCAGATGAAAGGTTCAAGTCCTCGCATGTTTTTGAACTAAATTACAAGGACTCTCCCCAGAAGTAACGAATTTTATAAATATAAAATTTATATATGAATTTTAAATACATATTAAACAATTATATATATATATTAGTGTTCCACGGCTGTTGGGGACGAGGAGAAGCAGGAACGAGGAGACGTGGGGACAAAGGGAAAAAGATTCAAGGACGGGGGACTTGGGCTTTGAGGGGGAAACGCGTTTCCATAGAACACTTATATTATATTTGATATTTTTAATTTTACTATAAATATAGATATCTAAACAATTTTGTATTTTTAAAGGATACCAAAAAAATCAGAATAAATGTACTGACAGAACAAACAGAAATCATGCCTGCTAGTACTCAAATAAAATTTTTAAAATAAAAGAAACTTCAGTTTAACTTCAAAACGGAGGGAAAGTCTAAAAAACCGCTGAACAAATAGAAGATAGCACCATTATCAATACAAAAATCATTATCAGTTTAACTTGGAAACGGAGGGAAAGTTTGACTTCTGTTGTATTGATGCTTCTGCATCTTTCACGGATGAATGGCAATGGCATAGCTTTGTTTCTGACAACGGTGTGGCAGCCTAAGGTACACTTGTTTTCAGTTATGTCATTGACACGGTATGTTACCAGAAATTTATCCGAGTTATGGATTAGGACAAGCTAGACCATGGAATGGGAGGCGGGAGAAGTAGCATCATTATTCAGATTTTTTTCGCAACTGAAATGTCTTAGAAACGGGCCGTTTGCAACGAGAAACACGTTTCCAACGAAATCCGAAACGGAGGCTCCTCGTTATGTTTCTGGTAACGTAGAACTCCAGTGAGCCCATCGATATGGGATCCCCTTACAGAAAATTCAGACCACTGAGCTCTTTATGATAACTTCTTCTAGAGCTCGGAGATTCTAGTGAAGATCCATTTTGTAACACTGCAAATTCATAATAGGATACATCACAAGCTGGCTAGGGCCATGATATGTTACTTTACCAGCATTATCAGTCCTAATTATATCAATTGGAGAATGCTGCAAAACAAAGTGTAAATGTTTCTCTGAATTCCTAGTGCCCAAAGTATAGACTGGAAGGTGTTGGTAATAAGCTACATCCAAACCTAAGATCTGGTCTTAAAGGGGCCAGTAGCTCAGTGGTAGATCACTCCAGCGGAAAATGGAAGGTCCTAGGTTGAGTTCTAGCTGATCCATGAAGCTCAACAAGATGCTAAAGAATCACCACAGAACGACATACATCCCCATCTTCTTCCAACAAGGCTTGCTTAGCTTCACCAAGCGATTTTTCCAGGACAGAGCATCTTTATATGGAATTAGTTCGGTTGATAGATTATAGTAATCACATTTGTATGTTTCTCGTGCAAAAAATTGCTACTTATAGCTCACAAATCCATAAAATTTAGCTTTCCACTTCCCTGAATAGATAGATGGTGAAAATCTTATCAGAGTGAGTTTGACTGAGCCATATTCAAGAGACTTAGAACCATAAAAGCCTTTTGAATAACTCAAGACTGCAACCTCGATCACTTGCAAAGATTCCTAGTGCTCCAATATACTCATGTCACTTTATGAGGCACCTTGGGAGTATATGTAATTTCATTAATTCACACTTATGAGCAAACTCCCTTGCGTTTAAAGTACCTTATAGATTTATTATAAAATTCAATACACAGTGCAAAACCATTTTGTTGTCTTTGCTGAGATCCCTTCTACTCATTTTGCTTGATATTTCCATTTGTCGAGCATCAAATGAGCATGCAAAGTGATAAATCAAGCAACACCAATTCAATGTCATTGAGTCGTCGAGATAATCTGGAGCTTTATTTGGCCAAGATGCATCAACTGGTTCATCCTTGAATGGGAGCTTCTCCGGGTCCATCTGTCAGAGAGAGTTTTGAACTGGTTGACAGGCTTTGTAATATGTTGGGCTTTCTGCTAGGGCTTTTCTTGATACCCCCTTTCTTGTTCTCAAGAACTGCTATCATATAGGTTGAATTTCGAAGCTTTCTACCAACTATTCCAAGGCTTTGTGGGAGACTTTTCATACCGAGATTCACAAGTATATTGATTAGATAGTTAGCCATCTTTGGTGGACAAGGTGCCTGCTATTTCTTTTGATGATATAACAGAGATTTTGATTCAACAACTTCCTGACCCTTTTCCATCAAGGTAGGTCATTGAAGTTCCATCACATGTTGCCTTTTAAAAAATGTGCAAAAGAAACAGTCAAATTATATCTGAAAAAGCGTAGTTCACCATGGAAGGCAATCATATCACTGTCATTATGACAGCATGTGAGTTGTTTCTCAGGTCTCTACTTCAATATAAACTTTCATCAATTACAGTCTGCTCAAATTCAATTTGATATGCTTCTCAAAGGGGACCTAATATATCACTTCCATTGTAATCAAGGTACGAAATTTTGGAATTTAGATAGCTTGTTATCTTTGAGTGTAGCATTAAGGAAACTTGATTTCATGGGACTATAGGGTGATGATACGAGGTACCAGAAGATTTATCTCAACATAAGAATCCACTGAGGTTGACTTCAAAATAATCATTTGGAAAAAAAAGGGAAATGGGAAAAGTTTAAAATCTTGAATTCCAAAATTGCATACAACATAAGTGAATTTACTTAAGCTTCACAATTTGAAAAAGGAGATGACACACCTTCAAAATGAATGCTTTGACAATTATCTTCTATGAATGCTTTGACAATTTCATTAAATGGAAGAACAATTTTGGGATATCCATGCTCTCCTTCATGACAGCAGAATTTTCAATTAAAACTAACTAAATCATCATTATAGTCATCATTATTGGCATCATATTGCTCTTTTTCGTCTTCATGGTCAGCAAAGCTATCATAGGCAGGAACGATAAAATCAATAACCCCAAGATATTCACAACCATCCTCCTCATGCCCATTTAAGTCTCTATCCTCAACAATCCTGGTTTTCTGTCGAAGCCGGGAATGTGGAGTCTTTATCTTCCCTCCCATTAAAAATGCCTTCCTCTCTCTATCATTGTAAAAATAGCCAGAAAAGTCATCGCTATTATCAGCATACTTTCCATCCTCCTTTTTATTGCATAGTTGAGCAAATAGCTTTTGCAATATGTCGAGGGTTTTCCTTTCCGAACCTGCCTGCACTCCTATTAATAACGCCTGAGAATCTGAATCCTTCTCTGATAGCATCCAATCTTCAGTTATCCAGAAGTCATATTTTGATAGCATCCAATCTTCAGGCGTCCAGTCATATTTGGATAGCCTCAATGCAGGTAATGGTGGCATCCAGAATTCATATTTTGATAGCATTTCTTCATTAACCACACACAAATATATCCATTTTCCACAATCAATATAGCCACCTGTATATCTTCTGACCCCTTCACAACAGGTCCCATTACAAATGTCGCGATCATTGCTAGGCCTCCCACGAAGCATAGTGCAATAGATGAATGTACTGGGCGGATGTAGGGTTTTTTGAAACGAATGGATCTTCTCTTCTACTTTTTCCCCAGGCTTTATAGCACACAAAGCATCCGACGGCAATCCCAATGTGTCTCGAATTTTATCTGCTTTCAAATTTAACGTGGCCGATTTCTCCACTACAATTGTAAGCTCCGAAGGCAATCTCTGAAATCACACTAAATTATTTTCAACAATACACACGGAAAATTGAAAACAGAACATTTACAAATACTTTATTCTTATTCAACCGTTTCGAACAAAAAAAAGCACAACAGAGCATATAAATTGAAAGGAAAATAATGAGCAAACTGATGAGAAAATACACATATCTAGGTTTGATAGTACCTGCAAGCTTTCAAGGCAACTTATTATAGGAGTATCTGTTAAAATCATGTCCTTGAGGCCCTTCATTTCTTCAATACCTCTTATATTCTGCAGCTTTGGACAGTCAGTAATGATGATGCTCTCCAGGCATGATAAAAATTCAATGCCTTCTATACTTTGCAGCTTTGGACACTGCATAATGCAGATTCTCTTCAACTCTTTCCATTCTTGAATGCCTTGTATTTTCAGCAGCTTTGGACATTTCTGAATCCAGATTCTTTTCAGTCCCTCTAACTCTTCAGTAGCTTTTATATTCTGCAGATTTGGACAACTCTTAATCCAGATCCTCTTCAATCCCTTGAATGTTTCAATGGCTGAAATATCCTGCAGGTTCCAACAGCACCTAATATCGATCTTCTTAAGACAATTGACACTCCCAAAATTTGGCAACTCTTTCATATTCCCGCATTTCTGTATGAGAAACACTTCAAGATTTAGCAGATCATTGCCCAATACTTTTACCAACTCTCTACATTGGAACAGCTCCAGCTGTTCCAGTGTTGTTACCCCTGTTAAATCCACTTCAATTAGATCTGTCATAGTAAAAAGCTTTAGAGATTTAAGGTTGGGACAGAACTGTCCACTAATTGAGACCTTCCTTGTGCTAAATATACCACGCAGAGTTATGGCTTCAAGGCTTCTCATATGAAACCAAGTATCAGTTGTCTCTCCCCTGTTGATTAAAGCAATTTCCTCTTCTATTTTAAGAAAGGACAACTCTAAAGTTTTTAGACTCGTGAGTTCTCTGAGAAAATTTAGGGAGCACTTGCTGTCATAATCTTTTAAAAATTCTAGGTGCAAACTTTCCAGATGTTTCAACATTCCGAACGAACTGACCAGTTCGTTAACATCCCTCATAAGCACATTTACGTTAGGATTCTTCTTAAGACGTTCTTGAGATTCCCAAAAGCGTCTCCGTCTCTCATCTGGAGAGATACGACGTCTCCGAAACACATTTGAATTCTCCACAAGGCTTAGCTCTTTCAACTTGAGTGGAGCCTGGAATATACAATCACATTGTTAAAAACTGTTGTTTTTCAATGATGAAAATCTTAAAAGAACGAACTATTTGCTGCTTCGCTGCTACCAAAATTTAAATTTTGATCAAGAAGAAGCATATATACCTGGTCATCCCTTTGCCACAATCTCGGAGGTAGTAAGCCTCCTTCAAGAATTGAAGTCTGCAAATTTTTTACAGGAATCCATTCAGGAATACACACAACACTGCTATCTTTTTTAAGTTGAAGCCATCGTAAATCAGATGAAGTCTTTGAACTCTCCAGAAAATATTTCATTTCAGAAGTCTTTTCATGTTTCCCAATATAATTGAAACATCTGAAATTTTTTCCTTCTGTCACCGTGAGGATGTCTTGCAACCCCTTGAGTTCGCGCATTCCAATCTGAACCAAATTTCTTTGTAGTTACAAAATGTTCATTCAATGTTACGAGTAAACGCTATAACAACTTCTTGGAAAAAAAACAAATTAAGAGGTTTTAACAGCTTAAGAAAAGAAAAAAGTTAAAAAAACACTTCCAACTAGGGAAAATTTTAAGGCTGCAAAAAATACATACGAGATCTTTAGGATGCCATAGCCGAGAAGAATTCATTTGATCATCTGCCATTTCTCTTCCTAAGTCGCGGAGGTGGTCATGCATTCCCAAAAGAGGCTGCTCAAGCGTTGAAGGCCAGGTATTGGGAGAATGTTTCACTTGAGTAACTTCTACCAGGCACTTGTCTTTGAGGGTCTGCAGGGCATATTCGGCTCTCCACCTCGAAGCCTTCCATATACTTATGGCAGTGCTCACTTCCTTCCGTATGAAAAAGCATGCTATATCCATAAAGATCTGTTTTTGATCCTCTTCCAGAGCATCATAGCTTATTTTGAGAGCTTCTTTAATGTCCATGGGTTTTGCCTTCACATCATCTAACTGTAACTTCCAAAATCCCTTGTCATTGCCAGAAACATGCGCAGCTAGTACTCTAAGGGCAAGAGGTAAACCCCCACACGCTTCGACAAAGCCATCAACCAAATTCTCAAATCCACTGTCACAAGATGGCCTATGAAATGCATGCCAGCAGAAGAGCTGTCTGCTATGCGCTGCATTCATTTGTTTCATCTTATAACGGACTCTGACTCCGGCCTGTATAAGAACCCTCTCGTCACGGGTTGTGACAAGCACTAAACTGTTAGTACTGAGGGCATCTATGGGTAATAGGGCATCTAGCTGCTGCTTATCGTCAACATCGTCTATAACTATAAAGAACCTTAATTCGCGGCTCCTTTGGAAGACATGCTTGATACGGGCAGTTCCTTCTTCTATACTACAAAAATTATAATGATTTTGAGGAAACAGATGATTGAGAAGCTCACTTTGCAAAGAAGTCAGCTCACCTTTGACATGTTTCTCCCGCACATCAAACAGACTAGCTGATCCACTGAATTCTGAATGTTTTCTTTTGAACAAAGATTTGACAAGAGTGGTCTTGCCAGACCCTCCCATTCCATAGATGCCAATTATTTTATCTATCATCTGCCCATTTCTCTGGCAATGGCTGTCGAAATCTTCCACAATATCATCAAGTCCCACCTCAAATTTTGCAACTTGGAAAGAAGTTTTTAACTTTTGCTTTTCCTTCTTCACGGCGGACACGACGTCCTTACACAACTTAATCAGATCACTGAAAACAAGAAAAGCCAAAATAAAGATTTTAATTAAAATGGGTCTGTAAATAATTCAGGTATTATTTCAATTTCTCTACGGTGACTTATAAACCCTAACATACCGAATGCAAAACGATTTTCCAGACTAATCGAACTAGATTTTAAGAAGAAAAATATATGGATGGAAAGCGCATTAAGATATCATACTCATTCTGTCCGTTGAGTTCGTAGCCCTTGATCCCTGCAACGTTCTGGAGGCAATCTTTCCACTGTTGAATGTCATAATTAGGATATTTGCCCTTCTCTCCGTGTTTGGAAAATGCTTCTTCAACTCTCTTTTTGATGTACCGGAAGTCTGAAGGCTGGACACTGTAAAACAGGGGGATAATTCTAGCCTTGGTTTGAAATATCAAAGCTAGCTTAGCTAAGCACTCAGGGGACTCTGCATATTGCGGTGATAAGATGGCTATGTGCACTGCTGCAGAGAATATGATGGAAGAAAGTGAATCTCCAAGTTGAGTCTCTTGTGAATCTAGATATGCCTGGATCCCATCTTGCTGTAGAGAATTATAAAGCTGCAGAGCCAGAGCCGTTTCGACGTCTGGGCCATAGTTGATGAACACATCGCATTCCTCCTCTCTTCGACCTGATGACGAAGTGGACGCCATTACAGAAATTGAAGCTCTGGAGAAGAAACAAAAGCAATAGTAGAGTAGAGAATGAAGTGGATATGTTGAGAAGCCCTATAATTGAAACAAAGGATTCAATGCTTCAGCTATAGTGCGCGAGTGGGGAATGGTTGCATGTTGTTGTCTTGGTGATGTCAAAATTGGTGGGCTGTGTTTCCACGTTATTACCTGGCAACAACACGACAACAGTAAAGGTAAAGTGGATTCCACGTTATTGTTATGTATTAGAGTAAAGTCAGGTAGCGTTGCTAGATTTTTTAGGAATATTTTATATTTAATGGTTCCACCAGCTTAAAAGTTTAAATTTTGGAATTTAAACAAGTTGGTGGTTTCATAGATAAACAGAAGTAAAAAGAAATAAAACTAGCAATTGTATCTTGGTGTGTAATAATTATGTCGAAGATCATGAAATTTTTTTATATATATTTTAGAACTTATGGTGTATGTGAGGTCAATTGGTAGAGAGATACAGGGGTAGATGGGAGTGATATAGGGATACAAAGATATGGAGATATAACAAGATAGAGATAGAGTGAGAAACAAAGGAAGAATTATAGATAAAGAGGCAAATAGATATGGATATAGAAGTCTAGGAAGAGGGACAAGGGGGAGAGAAGGGGAGAGATGTCTAGAGATAAATGGGGAGAAGGAAGATAGAACAAGAGGAAGAGGGAGCAAATAGATAGAGAGTGAAAGGTAGAGATAGATAAAGAGGAAGAGGGCGAGAGATATAGATATATATAGATGGTGAGATAGAGTGATAGAAAAATAAAGAGATATAGAGATATAGAGAGGTGGGGAGAGGGAAACAAAAAAGAGTAGAGCTAGAGATGTAGAGGGAGAGATAAATATATATTGGAAGAGAAAAGGAGAGAGTGATAAAGATAGAGAGATAGATTGGGGATAGGGAAGGAGCAAGGGAGGGAGAGATGGGGAGAGATAGAGAGAGGGGGGTATAGAGAGATAGATGGGGAGAAAGGGAGAGAGATAGGTAGAGGGGGAGAGAGGGAGGGAGATAAATAGAGGAGGGGGGGAGAGGGAGAGGGAGAGGGAGAGAGAGAAAGAAGGGGAGATGAAGATATGTGGGAAGAGAAAGGGATAGAGTGACAAAGATAGATAGGGGATAGGGAAGGAGTGAGGGAAGGAGATATGGGAACAGATATAGAGAGGGGTGATATACAAGAGAAATGGATAAAGATAGGTAGAGGGGGTGGGAGGCG
Organism: Cryptomeria japonica; assembly: GCF_030272615.1. NCBI lineage: Eukaryota > Viridiplantae > Streptophyta > Pinopsida > Cupressales > Cupressaceae > Cryptomeria > Cryptomeria japonica. The sequence continues at coordinate 221,652,944 of NC_081405.1, forward strand.
GGGGCGAGAGAGAGAGAGAGAGAGAGAGAGAGAGAGAGAGAGAGAGAGAGAGGGGGGGGGGAAGGAAGTGTATGTGTGTGTGTGTGTAAAGAGAGATAGAGAAATGGAAAGACATAGAGAGGATAGAGTACAAGTATATGTATAGAGAGGATTCAATAAGAAAGAGATATAGATAATGGGATTTAGACAAAGAGGTAGAGGGATGGATGGGAATATAGACATAGATGGGATAAGAGAGATAAAGGAGGTGATATAGACAACTAATAGAGAGAGGGGAGAGAGAGAGATAGGGAGGGAGAAATAAGGAGTGTGTATCTTAGACTAAGAGAGCTAGATAGAGATAATTATGGGGAGGGAGAAAAGGGATGTGTGTGTGTGTGTGTGTGTGTGTGTGTGTGTGTGAGAGAGAGAGAGAGAGGCTTGGGGAGAGGGAGAGAACAAACGGGTTTAAAATAAAGAGAAGTATAGATAGATATATAGAGGGGGGAGCTAAAGAGGGAGAGAAAAAGGAGAAATAGATATATATATGGAAAGAGAAAGGTGGAGAGTGGTAGAGATATAGAGATATAAAGGGGGATAAGGATGGATCAAGGGAGGGAGATAGGTAGAGGAGGGAGTTAGAGAAGAGGAGGGAGAGAGAATGATGGAGAGATAAAGATATATAGAAATAAAGGGAGAGAAAGGTAGAGATCTAGAGAGATATACAGGGAATAGGGTGGGGTGAGGGAGGGAGAGATAGAGAGAGATAGAAAGAAGGGGGAGATAGAGAGGGACATAGATAAATAGAGAGAGATAGGTAGAGGGGGAAGAGGGGGGAGAGTTAGGTAGAGGAAGAAGTGAGAGAAGAGTGGGAAGAGAGAGGGAGAGAGATAGGTAGAAGTGGGCATGAGAGAAGAGGGGAAGAGATAGCTAGAGGAGGGAGAGACATAGAAGAGGGGTGATAGAGGGGAGAGATAGAGAGGGAGACAAAAAAGAATATGGGATAGATAGAGAGTGATATAGAGAGATATAAAAAAGGAAGAGATGGGGAGACAGAGATAGAGAGAGAAAGAGTGAGAGAAAAGGAAGGTGATAAATGCAAGTAATAGAGAGAGGGATAGAGATATAGATGGGAAAGATAGATACAAATAGAGATAGAGATAGAGATAGAGATAGGGTGGAGAAATAGGGAGTTTGAGTCTATATGAGTGTGAGAGAGAGATATGGAGAGATAGGAAGGGAAATAAATATAAATAAGAAAATACAAAGTGAGGAGAGAAGTAGAGAGAGGAGAGGGTATAAGTAGAGAGATATATAGATAGAGGGAATGATGGAGATATAGGAAGACAAAGATGTAGGAAGTGATATATAGAGATAGGTGGAGAGTGGGAGACGAGCGAATAAGAGAGAGATAGAGATAATAAGATATAGATAGAGAGGGAGATGGAGAGAGACAAAGGAGGTGATTAAAACTATTATTAATATTTTTTTAGGTTGAATGATAAAAAAATAAATTTGCTATTGTATTTTAGGTTGAATGACTATAATTAGTTGTTTGCTATTTTAAAATAATTTAATTATTATATTCAAATAATAAATAATTTAACGATCAAACAATTAATAATGATTTTACACTTTATTATATAAAAAATACAAATACTTATATTACTTTATTAAGACAATATGACTAACATCTAAAAATAGCCTAATTTAAATATTTACCATATTTATGATAAATAAACTATTAAGTAAATTGTTAAATGCTTTGTCTTAAAGATAAGAGATGGTGGTCGTTACATTGTTTAAATTAATTATAGAATAAATTTTCAAATAAATTTACTATTACATTATATATATTTAATTTACATTATATTGATACAACATGTATATGGTGTGAGGGAAGTGACATTGAGGATTAAACATATTAGTCACTAGGATCAACAAAATAATGGCCACTTCCAAAATAATTACTACAATCGAATCGGTCCTCTTTCATGCATGTTGAAGAAAGGCAACATGTAGTGTGAGAAAAGACGGTAAAGGTGTATAAATACTACTAAAATGATTTGAAAACATTTTCCTAGAATTAGTTTGATGCAAAAATTCTAAGAAAACATCACTTGGGTAAGTGCACAAAGATGGTGGTCAAAAAGGGGGGTATAAGTGGACACTTTTTTTTTCTGAAATCAGGTGAACCTGAACTTAGAGGCAAAATTTGAATGTCATCCACTCAAGATATGAAGATAATAAAAGAACAAATATTGTAGTACTTTGAATCTAGTTTCCAAACTACTAAACTTTTTCAAAATTGGATAAGATTAAGGGGGTCAAATCCTTCGTGCACGAAAAACGGACTTTGATTTTTTCTAAAAAACATAACATAATGTCTGACGTGTGCATCAAAAAAGTCATAGTTAGATTTAGTATTTTGACAAGTCCTTTGGCAGAAAGATAGTTAAGAGTGAGCACTAGAAGATGTGTATTTTTTTGTAATTTTTTGTTGAGTATTTTTTTTATGATTTTTCCAATCGAGCACATCCTGAAAATTAGGTACCTATTCGTGCACGAAGCATAAGTTGCACTAAACAAATCGAAAATACAATTATTTTTTAAATTGTAAAGAATCAAGTGCACTACAATAATATATAAAGTTTTTTAAATTTGGATAAGTATATCAAAAGTTATTAAAAAAATGGTGCACCTATGTCTGTGAGAACTATGGAGACACTGGTAAAAGAAATTCAATAATAATGTTATTGTTGTTCAAATTTTAAAAAAATTATATGGTTAGAAAGCTCAGAAGATGGGTGAATATATGGTGGCAATTTTAGAAATACCCACTTGATGAAGTGTAAACCTAATGATGACAAAGTCGATAAACCAAGTTGATAAAATAAAACATGTCAAAAATGAGAGAAATGGAGGGAAATCAAACTTCCAAACTGTAGCTTTGTCATCCAGACCTATTTCCAAGCCTAAACAGTCAAAAGCGCATACGGGGTACTTATGGTATAGAAAGCGCGTATGGGGTACTTATGGTGTAAGAAGCGTGTGCACGCTCGTTTTACTATAAACAACGTGTACGCACTCTTTTTACTATAAACAGCGCGTACACGCTATTGTATATATAATATGTGTATATACATATAATATATGTAATATTTAATATGTGTATAATATGATATTGTATATATAATATGTGTATATATATATATGTGTGTGTGTGTGTGTGTGTGTGTGTGGGTGGGTGTGTGTGTGTGTGTGTGTGTGGGTGTGTGTGTGTGTGTGTGTGTGTGTATGTATATAATTATATATAATATATTAAGTATATATATACACATATAAATGTATAGTCTCCCCCTCTCAAACGCATACAAAGTGCCTCTTGTTGGTATTTTGGATGTGTTGCACTGGTTTTGTCATTGATGTCAACACTTGTCAACACTTATCAGCACTTGGAAATCTTTGGTTATGTTCAACGACATGTTCAGTGACTTATGCATAATCACTAGTATCTGGTTCACCAGCAGGTTATATTGTTCACCGGCACTTGGAATGACTTGGAGATTACTTGGTTATGTCGAAGACATTGTTTGGACACTTTGTTTTGGTAATTTGTTCATTGGTCTAATCGGATTTGCATATTTGATGTTACCGACAAATAGGTCTAGGTTATGGACCAGCAAGCATTTTTATTCCAGATCAGCACGACACGTTATGAAGATGATTTGTTATTATTGTAAATGCATTGAGCAGACATGATGCATTGCATATTGATTCATTTGTAATTGATTTTATTGTAATATCTTTTAGTAAGCTGACCTACTCATTTGGTCTTAGGTTTTGGTATATATGTAAGATCTCATTTGTGAGATTGACATGGATATGGTTATGGGAATGTAATAAGTGGTAGAGCATAAGGTATATGTGAATATAAGCAAAGCTATACATGCAAACATCATTCAAGATTCAAGGAAGTTTTGAAGAAGGCAAAGCAAAGCTTAATCGGTACTGAATCCAGCATATGAAGATGCTATTTTGAGCAGTACATTATCATTGTATTTAACCATCCAATTATAGTCAATGTGACTCCCATTTTGTGATTGAGCAGTAAGCTCTAGGCAGTTGGCCTTTCTGCATGTGCAGACTCCATATTGTACACACATACTATCTTCAGTAGTATATTTGATTGTGGGTAAGGCTTCCCACCATGGTTTTCCCCCTACAGGGTTTCCATGTACAAATATCTGTGTTATGTGTTGTGGATGTTATTTGTCTTTTTGTTTCATACATTAAACTTTACCGGTACTGCAATTAACTGTTAAAACTATCTACCAGCATAAAATTTGGATTACCGGTATAAAGCATTAAGTTTGGGTAAGTTATATTTGGTTTGAAATTTATTGACAACTGATTCCCCCCTCTCAGTTGTCTCTAGGATCTAACCTCTCTCTCTCTCTCTCCCTTCCTCCATACCCCATCCCTCTCTCTCTCCCTCCCTCTCTCCCCTTCTCCCTTCCTCAATACCCCATCCCTCCCTCTCTTCCCTTCTCCCTTCCTTCATACCCCATCCCTCTCTCTCGCTCTCTCCCCTTCTCCCTTCATCCATACCCCATCCCTCTTTCTCTTCTTCTCTCCCTCCCTCCCTCCATACCCCATTGCAACTGTAACTGCACTCTATAGAAGTAAGTGAATTTATTCCTTGTCTGCAACTTCCTCTTTGATTTTTATCATGTATGCTCTCCTAAGAAAATTGACTGATGGATTTGTGTGTGTGTATTTAATAGGAGGAATAGGGTTTGAAATTGAACCACGGGTGCATTACCGTGACAAACAAGGAAACCTGCAACAATATTCTTCTCGAATGTGTTTTTAATGAGCAGAGCAGATGTGGAAAATAGTGTCAACAAAGCAACATGATGAGTCAGAGTACCTGCAATATGTTTTTCAGAAGGAAACAACCGGTAGGAAGAAAAAGAGGGAGAGTAACATAGATGATGTCCTAGAGAATGATAGTGGTGGGTATGCGAGAGTTCCCATTTTGTTACACAATGCCTGTCACCTAAAGAAATTAAAGTTTGTTGCATGCATGGCAGTGGTAGTATATGATGATCATCACTTGTCAAACGGCTTGGAATGATACATACCCATGAAAGAAATCAAGTGTGTAATTCCTATAGGCACAATCGAGATCAGTCCTATAACCTTGCAAATTTAATAGCATCATATGTTTTAGAACTTAGGAAGTACTCTTAGGATTAGGTCAAGCTCTTACACTTGCTTTTTAGCGAAGCCTCGTTGTTTGTTTGCTTTGAGTCTCTCTTATGCTAACAATGGTCTAACTTAGCTATATCAAAACTAAACTATTGATGTTCTATTGTATGATGTTCTATTCATAACTTTAAATTTAATATATCATTTTATTAGCCCACCATATGACCCCTTAGGTGTCATTAGAGGTCTATTGTTTCCTAAGAGGTCATATGGTGTCCTATGACCCCTTAGGACACCATATGACCCCTTAAGACACCATACGACCCATAACAACACCATATGGTGTCCTAAGGGGTCATAGGATGTCATATGACCCCTCAAGACACCAATGACCCATAACAACACCATATGGTGTTCTAAAGGGTCATATGGTGTTTTATGACCCCTTAGGACACTATTTGGTGTCGTTATAGGTCTTATAGTGTGCTAAGGGATAATATAGTGTCATATGACCCCTTAAGACACCCTATGACCCCTTAGATGTTGTTAGGGGTCATATTGTGTTCTAAGGGTCATATTGTGTCCTGGATTCAATCTCTCTTCCTCTCCCTCCCCCCTCCTTCTTCTCTCCCTCTCTCTCTCCCTCTCCCTCCCTCCCCCCTCTCTCTCTCCCTCTCTCCCTCTCCCTCCTTCCCTCCTTCTCTCTCACTCCCCCCTACTCTCGCCCCTCTCTCTCTCTCCCTCTCCCTTCCTCCATACCCCTCCTTCCCTCCTTCTCTCTCACTCCCCCCCTCTCTCTCCCTCCCTCCCCCCTCTCTCTCTCTCCCTCTCTCCCTCTCTCCCTCCCCCCCCTCTCTCTCTCTCCCTCTCCCTCCTTCCCTCCTTCCCTCCCTCTACCTCTCCCTCCCTCCCCCCTCTCTCTCTCTCTCCCTCTCCCTCCTTCCCTCCTTCTCTCTCACTCCCCCCTACTCCCCTCTCTCCCTCTCTCTCTCTCTCCCTCCCTCTCCCTCCCTTTTCATTCACATTTTTTCTACTACCAATAGCGCGTACAGGGTACCGAACCTATTAGTTCACTACCCTACCATAACTTTTTTAAGGTGTAGGAGCACGTACGCATTACTTATTACTTGTAAGTGCGTACAGGGTACTGAGCCCATTATTCGCTACCCTTCAATAACATTTTTTAAGCTTAGGAGTGCATACACGCTACTTATTAGTACATAATGGGGAAAAAAAATATCGCTGGGCTTGCCAACATTTTATGGACTAACAACATGTATGCCGTTATTAGTGTAGCGCGTACGCGGTACATAAACATAGTTTTAGTTGCCCAAGAGCCTCAACGGCCTCAAAAGAAGTTTTTGAGGTCATTGAAGGCCCCACTAGAACTATGTTTGCACTTCTATCACTGTTTTATACATAGAAGTAAGTGAATTTTTTGTTTTTGTATGATTTCAAATAATTGAATTGTTGTTCTTATTAGTTTTGTCAATAGTATTGTGATTGTTTAATAGTTTGATTCCAAAAACTAGTGATAAGATGCATATTTATGGTTATTTGTTTGTTTATGAACTTTTGTTTATATATATATGTAATATGATTCTATTTAGGACAATCGATATCAACCATGGGAAAGAACAAGTGAGGAACGATGGAACAACGAGAGGTTGAAAAGGAAAGACAAAGGCATCGTAAGAAGAAATTACGTGACATAAGAACAATGGGAGAAGAAGGTATGCCATCCTCAACATCTCAATTTGATTTACCAAATGAAAATAATGCACCTAATGAAATTGAAGAAGAGACATTTGATTTGCCGTATGAACCTAATGCAATTGAAGAAGATACTGCATTTAATAATCAATTAAATGATAAACATACACCTTCTCTATTTGATGAATTGAATGTACATAATGCACCGATCTTAACACCTCCTAGAATCATTCGTAGGAAACCAAAGTATCTAATTGACATTGATGAGAATATATTGAAGCCAATGCCCAATAAAATGAATGAATGAACTTGTAGGAGAATGGTTAAAAGAATATGGCAAAACTATTTTGAAAACTTAAATCAAACCGCAAGATGTCAATTAATTGTTCAAATGATTAAAATTTTGAATTTTAGAGAGACAGTGAAAATTCTAAGCCTAAGATCATCTGAAAGTAACAATGAAAGAACTATTGTGAGAAATCTATTCGATACATATTGAGATATTGGTCCAAAATGACGTACTAAATGTTCTAATGCTACTCAACGTGTCATTACATCAACCATAATGAGCAAGAAAATTAAAAAAGATCATTTGATAAGCAAAAGAAGTAAGTCATTAAACGTTAGTAGATCAACATTAAGTAAAGCATTAAAGAGGCGGGAAAAAATAGAGGAACCTAACAATAATTCTCTTTGGGCATTCTTGGGTAGACTACCACGCAAAGACAAGGTTGTTGTTGATGCACTAAGAACATTAATTGAAAATTTTTGGTATGACAACACAAGAGTTTCACCCAACCAAAGAAATGTTTTTAGAAGGCGAATTGGGTCTACAAATCGTGAGCCACATGCCAAACACTATTTGGATATGACTCAAACTAAATTTTATGAAAGATTCCTTCAAACAAATCGACCATATGTGTCCTGGATTTGAAGAAACAGTCCGTCAAATTTTGACAATTTTTTGGACTCAGGGCACTTGAGAGATCGCACCGATATGGTATGACTCTTGACATTCTGGTGCTTTGGGATACATGACAGGGGCATGCCTAGCATAAACCTACCCACCCAGACACGCTCGCGATGTCGGTTTGTGCACATGACGAAAAAAATTTGACCATTGCGAGCGTGAGGGTGCTCTCGCACCAAACACATATTGTTGTTTATATTCATATTGTTGATTTTTGTTGTTTATATTCGTATTGTTGATTACATATGCAAATATTCATTTAAATTTATAAAAGGGCAGCCACCAAATACAACGAATACATAATAATAAACTGAATACAAGGAGTTTTGTAGGGTTAATTCAACATTTTAGAAATTTTATCAAATCATATTCCACGATTGCAATGTTTTATATCATATATTTTTGTTGTTTATATTCATATTGTTGATTACATAGGCAAATGATCAATTAAATTTATAAAAGGACAACCACAAACTACAATGAATATAAAATAATGAACTCAATACACATTTTATTGGATTGAATATCGATATTTATATATTTAAAAAAAAGGCATGTTTGCCAAGTCAATACAAGTATTACAAAAAATGTGGCATATGCCATGTCCAAATCGATATACAATAAAAATGTAGAATATATCTACATGTATTGGTCATTCTATGACCAGAACTAACACTATATGATCCTAAACTTGTGGTGGATCATCAAAATCAAGCCTCTTCGATGCAGTACATGGTTCTGTAGATGGCTGCAAAACCACAATTCAAAAGCCAAGTTAGAATTATTTTGTAGAAAATAGTTCACAATTAACAACATAACTATGCATTTAACTATAATTCCTTTGCAATTGAAATGTAGATTACCTCATTGGCTGATCTAGGAGCTAATGTCTTCGCTCTCCTCTCCTTGTCACTCTTAGGAGTTTTCTTGAAGATATACTTTAATGGATCCACGTTATGGCCACACCGCGAAGGGGTCTATTGTAGATTAAATGTACAATTAATACAATGTAATAACATAAATATATTAAAAACACTTAAAAGCTATAATATAGAGAACAATGGCGTACTTGTGCCTGAGATGCTTCTCCAATGGACTGAGGATGACTCACCATCAATGGAGAAACTGTCGCTATTACCTATACAAAAAATGTTCAAAGATTAAATACAATTAATTTAATGATAAGTATTGTAGGTTAAAAACAATTAATTTTACATATCAAACAAAAGTGTACCGAATCCTGAGATGCGTCTCTAGTGCACGGAGGAGGGTTCACCATTGATGAAATAGGTATGGATATTTCCTGTATGAAAAAATTATAAGATTATAATATATCACAAGTTCACATGTACGCGTGCATATAATCATGAAATCAAGAAAATAAAGTAGAGATACATACCTCTACCATCTCTTGATCCACGGGTGAATCAGGTGCATTCAACAAATCCACATAGCTCAATGGCCATTGTACATGTAAAATAGACAAAAAACACTAATCAATCTACAAACCCCAACTAATACTCGATTTCAACATTTTCAAACAATTGTAGAACTAAAAATGTGTTCAATTACCTTCTTCCCATGTTTTGGCATCTTCGAGGAATTCTTTTTCATAGGACGAGCCCTAGACGTGGAGGGGGTACCCTAAAAAAACAAAATTAACATGAGATATTAGTACTAATAATAAGTTAAACATAATTTTAAAAATCTAAAATGAAATGACTTGCATATTCCATCAAAACAATAAATAAAAAAGGTTTTACAAAATATGATACCGTATAGCCTTGTAGGCCAAAATCGATCACTGAGAGCGTGATGTCATCAATCTGGGACATTTGGTCCCCTATCAACACCTACAAACGAGAAATTGGACCAAGCATTAAAGATAGTTAGTATATCTTGTACTTTTTTGAATTCAAAGTGTACTATTATATTTTAACATGTTACAAAATTTATACCTCGGGCATCGAAGTTGCAGCTATAGTAACTGGGGGAGGAGTATGGGATACCGCTACTACATTCTGAAATGCATATTATTTGTCTCAATTTAAATTGATGTATAAATGAAAATTCATTTATGTAATTACAAATTTAAAGTGACTGATAAATAAAATGCTATGAATTCAAATCAACACACCTGTGTTTGTTGCTCATGGGCAAACACCATGTCCATCAACTCATCTGTCAGCATGCAATCCTCAGCCATGCGGGCCTGACATCTACTCCCGCAAATTGTGCACGGATGAGATGTGGATCCATCTACACCGACTGCATCATCTATCCCCAAGTATATCCTCGAGCAACTAACAACGCATATGCTGGATGGGCTCTTTATCGCCACCTGGAGCAACTAATGACTCATTATCAAATACAATAGGGTGTGCTAACAACGTCCCATGCTGGATGATGGCACCAGTCAACATTGTGGCCGCCTGAAGAGTTTGTAGCTCCATCGACTCTTTCAGCTCTACTGGGACAACCTGATGCACCTTGGGTTTGGGTGCTAGGGGGCGGCAACTCTTCATGGGTAATCGCCTACGGGCTCTAGGTCTATCTTGGGCAGAACCACCACCTCTACCATGGAACTCTCTCATGTCAAAATAGTTTGGGTGCACATTGAGCACAAACTCACAATATAGTTTTGTCAAAAAATATAATGGCACCTCATAATTATTACAAGGTGGATCATCAAAGACCATCTACCACCTCTACCAAAAAAGATTCTTCATCTGCACATTGGTACACCAATGTATGAGAAACCTCTTTACATTAAAAGGTAATGACTGACCAGTTTTGGGATCAACTAAAAGGGCACACATTTGTTGTTTACTAATATTTTTGTTTTTTACTCCCTTGTATGATAGCCCATCGGCATAGAATTGACGACACCTATCCCTAAAGCTTCCCCATTTGGTAATTTGTGTGGAAACAGCTATGACACCACTAGCTAATGTTTCTAGGCTAGTGGTGAGGGATTGATGATGCTCAAGTTCAGATGTTTTCAATTTAACAATCAATCTATTGATTTTAGACGTATTTTGTCCTAACTAATTAATTAATTGCTCATGTGTTTCAGGTGTGCGGTCAAAAGGAGGAATTGGGGGTGTATCTTGTGGTTTTTTAGGAGGTGCATTTGGTTGTTCTTGTTGTGGATTAGAAGAATCTGGTTTTTGAAACAAAAAATGAAAAACCTAATCAAAATTAATGAAATTAAATTCAAAATGTAAAACAAATTGAACAAACGGGAAAGAAAGACAAAAATAAACAAAAACTAACCTTGATCCATAGTGTCTGGAGGAGAAATATAGCACCCTGTTCGTGGTTTAGGAGAGAAAATGAAGAAAAAAGAAACTAAAAATGCGTTATTCACGAGAAAATAAGACCCAGACTTTTTTAACAAACTTTTTTTTGACAAGCACCGTGTACGTGGTTCTTTTGGGATTATTAGCGCGTATGCGCTCGTTTTCCTATAAGTAGCGCGTATGTACTCATTTTCCTAGAGGTAGCGCGTACACACTACTTTCCCTAAAAGCAGCGCGTACGTGCTACCTTCTCTAGGCTCGGGAACAACAAACCTAAGCACGTACGTGATCATTTCAAATTTTAGAACCGCATATGCACTGCTTTTTTTTTCATGTTTTTTTTGGGTGGTGTCCACTTTTCTGACCACACCATCTTTGTGCACACACCCACTTGCTAAATACAACATTGGCAATCTTGATACTTGAAAATCTACAAAATTTAAAATCTTCCAACATTAGAAAGAAGAATTAGTAGTGAGTATAATGCGAAGTTCTTACAACATTATGGGAATATAGACTGTAGCAAAGCTCATGAGGAGGGAAGGGACCATGTCTCATATTGAATTTTGTTGTGGTGCTTAGTGAACCTTAGTTTGATTGTCCAATGGCATATATTGGGACATTATAGCCATGATTTTAGAATCTATGTATCACCACAAAACATTTGAATATTTCAACATTGTAGCATTTTTAAGCTAAGACGTGATTAAGATGTGGAGCTAATTGAAATCAAAGGAAAAAACGGAAAAGCCTTAACCATAAATAACAATACCTGCTAAGATAGGTAAATAAGAAGTGTGAAGAACCAACCAAATCTTGAAGCATTTTTGCCTGCAAAATTAAAAAAACAAATCACACTAAAAAAAGTCAAAGATATTTGATACTTTAAAACAAAGAAAAGAGTGAATATAAGGAAAATCCAAAAATTACAATTTTTTCCTTAAATTGAAGCCAAAACAAAGAATGATTTTTTAAAAAAATTCCAAAAAGGTAGTACACAGTAAATGTATTATAAAGAAATTATTTTTCTTTATGTGTAGGTTAAAGGATGTCTCCCTTCAATGAAATCAAATCAACTAATTCCTTCTTTCTAATACACTTTTGGAAAGAGAGGAAATAAAAATCAGAGTATTGATTTTTTTTTTAAAATCCTAAAGCACAAATTTCTTACCAATGCATGTATCTTGTTTTGAGATATGTAGGAGAACTCCCTTAAACTTGTAATCAAATCCTTCCAATTTATTTTTGCATGTACAATCAGTTCACTGAACTTGTTACATCCCACTTGTGCCCTAAATATTTTGATGGTATTATATGCACTAATATACTTGTTGCTTAATATTGTGGAATATTGATTCATAATGCACATGTCTATAATTTAGCTTTAATCATGAATTTGACTAACTACATGAATTTGACCTAGTGTGCGAAGGGAGATCATCGTCCTCCGAGAAGGGAGGGGAACTATCATCAGGTCGAGAGGTAATGACAAAAGAACTTAATGTCATCTGGAATTCTAACTTGTAAGTTGAGCTTTGTTGAGATGAGTAGGGTTGGTATCATCAATTCGATGTCAAACCAGGTAAACCCTAGTGGTCAGTCTAGGTGTTTAGGGTTGTATCGACCTTGACTTGGATAATGTTAATCATTTAAACACAAAGAACGATTTAAGCAATCAAGAATATAATTAAAGGTTTATTTTAAACACTATATATTCCTTTTGTCAAATGAGTACCTTTAAGAGATTGTGAGATTTTATTTTGAGGCATCATTCTATACATATATATATACATACATGTATACATATGTACATATGTATACATATACATATGTATATGCATATACATATATATTACAACAAGACTCATACTTAGCATAAGATTATAATTGCAAAATATTATCACCATAAGACTTCAGATTAAATTCAAAGGACATTAAGAGAGAATCATCGAGGGGGGCTTCCTAAAAAATAGAGGACATTAAGAGAGAATCATCGAGGGGGCTTCCTAAAAAATAGAGCTGGAGCTGCTGAGCTTTTTTAGGAATATTTTAAAGCTGGCGGTCCCATGAATTTTGTTTTGCACTTTAGCTTCTAAATTTAAGGATGTCACGAACTTTGTAGTGCAGATTAACTTAAGTTTAAACTCCTAAATTTAAGTAAATTGGTAGTAAACAAATTTAGTTTTTTTTTTCTAAAATTTGTGTAATTGACAAATTGCATAATACATTCCTAAGCTGGTGGGGCAATTTCTAGCCCCACTCCATTTTCACCAGCTTAGATTTTCAAGCCTAAAAGGTAGGGGCTCTATTTTTTAGGAAAAGATTCTAATTAATCACATAGCCAAAAAATATTTTTTTCATGGGACCGCCTCTTCCTTAAAAATAGAGCTTAAGCCCCCTCCATGGGACCCTGCCTTAGGGTGCAGTCCCATGAGGGGGCTTAAGCTTCTATTTTTTAGGAAGAGGAGGTGTCATGGAGAATTTTTTTTTTTGGCTATGGGATTATTTGGAATCTTTTCCTAAAAAATAGAAGCTCCCACATTTTAGGCTTGCATATTTGAGTAGGTGAAAATGAGGTGGGACTAGAAATTGCCCCACCAACTTAGGGATGTTATGTGCCACTTGTCAAACATTTAAGTTTAGATTTTTATTAAAAACATGTTTTGGAGGGAAAATGATTTTTTTTACTTGCGTTATCAAGTGCACATAGTATAGAAGACAATAGTATCACATTCATGAGACCACCTTGCTTCCATAAATTTAGGAGCTTAAATTTTTAAGTTGCACTCCACTACAAAATTCATGGGACCATTAAAATTTTCCTAAAAAATTTCACCAGCTCCAACTCTATTTTTTAAGAAGCCCCCTCCATAAGACCCCTAGCGTTAACCAATGTGAAATTTTCTTTATCATCGCCTTCTCATGAGGAATGAGTGAGGAATTATACGGCATGACTAAGCTCTTTATTCGGTAAAGAAAGGAAAAACGTATTCTTTCCTAAATTTAAAATAATTGCATCTCTGTACATTCTTAAGCTGGTACAATGAATTAGAGAATTTTTTAGTCTTACAGCATACTAAACTTTGTTGCTTAAAGAAATGCATTGCTTTTTTTAAACCCTGAAGGAAGACCAGAGCACCATCTATCAGTATTGTCTCATACGAACAATACCGAGGAAGAAAACAATAAATAACATTCCATTCTTTGAACAAGAACAAATGGCTAATTGAGAGAGCCAAGAATTGGGACAAGAGTTTCCTTTGATTATGAAATTTTAGTAAAACTTAATTATTAGCTGAGTAAGCTACGGTTCATGGTTTCTGAATAATTTAACAACAAAAAAGGAGCGAACTGTATTCAACTCAGCATCAAATGTCAGATATTAGAGACTATTTACTGGCCACTTTTTCTGAAATAAACTGCAATAGAGTTGTTTGAAAAGTATTATACTTCAAATGCGGTAATTTGATACTGCTAAATCTGATAATGGAAATGACACATAAGAGTGAGAATTAGTGTATTCTTCATACCTTTTTAATAAAGAATTCTCGTGAGAGGGCAGATTTAGTACACCAATAAAACTAAACCTATATTTTCACATCTAGGCTTAAAATAGAGCAACACTTTTAATCTTCATAGTCACTAATTAGAACCCAAGAAAATGAGGACAAAAAATCATACAATGGGATTTGCAACACTTCCATCCATCACCACAAAAGTTGCAAAGTTAATTGTTGAGAAGCACTCGACATCAGAAGACATTGTCTAATGTTTGTGCAATGAAGTTTGATAAAAGTTGGTTCATAAAAGCCCTAGTGAAAGAAATGATGAGAACATCAAAGGAGTTTTTGTGTTTGTCATGTTGTCGCTTGACACTAGATTTCAATGGCAGCTTGAACAAAAGGCAATCAATATGAATGTGGTTCTTTTGGCCTTAACAAGTGTGGGAGTGAGAGGCATTATGGTCAAGGTGTACAATCAGTGTGGATATAGAGATCTTGCCAACATGATGGCCAAGCATGGTTGGAGCTCCATGAAAAATATTGTATTTG
Organism: Cryptomeria japonica; assembly: GCF_030272615.1. Taxonomy (NCBI): domain Eukaryota; kingdom Viridiplantae; phylum Streptophyta; class Pinopsida; order Cupressales; family Cupressaceae; genus Cryptomeria; species Cryptomeria japonica. The sequence continues at coordinate 221,668,174 of NC_081405.1, forward strand.
GATTTATTTGCATAGGAACTCGTTTCCAAATGCCTGGATATACTATCATTTGCCATCAAGAGTATATTTGTTGTGGGGTTATTAGTGAAAAGCGACACATATGAAAAATCACTTTTAACTTTTAGAGAAATTCAATGAAAAAATAAAAATCAATTTAACAGTCAAGATGATCCACATCATCTTATGAGAAATTTACACCGTGGATGTCTAAAGTCAGGTGCTTCATTTCATATAAGATACGCCTTGGCATAATAAAATTCATTTTCCCTCTAAAAATTTTGTTTAGACTTTTAGATGTTTGACAAGTGGCAAATTATGTTTCTAAGGTGGTAGGGAAATTTCTATCCCCACCCCATTTGCACCTGCTTAAATATGTAGGGTCTCCTATTTTTCTAGAGAAGATTCCAAATAATTGCGTAACATTTTTTTTACTTGTTCATGGGACCTCCTCTTTGAAAAAAATTGAAGTTGAATCCCTCGTCATGGGACGTTACACTTAATGTATACTCTTTAAACGTTAAAAGTTCTTCTAACAAAGAAAAGGTTGATGTTAAATCACTTGTATTTTCATGCCAACGATAAAATTTGAAAGTTTGGGTAAGGTAGAGGAAGAGCACTTACCACCCATGTTTTATTACGAAATTTATTACGTACTCACTCAACCCCCCAATTACTAACTTTGAAATAACTATTTAGTTTATTAATAAATTTCACATTTATCGCCTCTTGATGGGCCTAAAAGAGTTTATCCTTTACACAGTGAAGTTAGGATAACAAAATGGTCTCCACTAGAACAATATTGGATTAAAGTGAATTTTGACAATGTTGCACAAGGGAATCTAGGACCAACAGGTGCAAGTTGTGTGGCAAAAGATTGTAAGGGACGAATAATTGCTTGTTGCAGTCAAAGATTAGGTTGGGGCACTAACAATGAAGTAGAAGCACATGCAACTTTTCTAGTTGTTTGAATGGCAAGAAAGTTGAACATGAACAATCTCCATCCTAAAGGGGATTCACAAATTATGGTGAATGAAATTGCATAAGGGCATTGTGGAAAATTGAAATAGAGACAAAATCATCTAGAGCATTAAGAGATTGTTGCTTAACTTCAATAAGTTTAAAATATCACATGTGCTTTGGAAGGACAATATTGATGCTGATACTCAAGCCAACATGGCATTCTCCCTCCAACTTGGCAAAGTAAAATGGTCTTTTGTGACCTTTGAATTGTCATAGGGTGTGGCATGAGTAACTAGAAAGTTCAAATTTGAATGGATAATAATTATTTGTTAAGGGATGAGGAGGATGGTGTTAGTTGGCATAGGTTGTATTTAATGAAGTTGATGGATCATTCATGAGTACTACATTTATTATTAGTCATGTGTGGGCGGCTTCAAAACTACTTCGGAAAATGAGATGACCTCTACAGTGTGCAAAAGGACAAGGGGGGAAGATCGAAGTTGGGTTGCAAATCATAGTAAGCATAGATTGGATGAGGTGGAGATGTGAGAAAGTCCGACCAAGGAGTATTTTGTGTGTGGTTGGCGGATGTGATTTCTCTACTAGAGTATGGCAAGTTAGTAGATTTCCTATGTGTGAGAAAGCATGCTTCTAAATCACAACGGTTACTTCATACAATCACAACAAAGAGGTGGTGTGAGATTTTTTAGCTAAATTTATTGCATGGCAAGTGATAGGTTGGCGATGGCTTTATTTTCTGATGTGGATGGATAACAAGTTATTGCAAGCTTCGGTGCCAAGTGAAGCAATTTTGTCTGTGAAGATTGTTGGCAATTGACACTCATTTGATTGGTTTCAATATGTTGTCATTGATGGAAACATGGCAACATGTTCCGGCTTTCATATTGTGGTTTGGTTGTTTACTGACAAACACTTCACCGACACCGGCACTGGCAGGTATCTTCACTAGTAGGAGGAATTCTTTGGGTACCGACATTGCAGGCTGACATGACTTCATCAGGTTACAGGTATTGGAGGCCGACATCAATTTGGGAGATCCGACAATCGGCAATTGATTTTGAGCCGACATGTATATATGTAATTGAGCTGACATGTATATTCACTTTGTAATTATCTATGTAAGCCGACATAAGGCATGGATGATTGTAAGGGTATATAGGTCAGTTGATTAGATCATTTTGTGATATGATGATATGTTGTGAGTAAATGCGAGATATGTGAGAGAGATAATGCATGTGAGGATATTTATGTAAGAGGATATTTTTTTAAGGGTTTAGGGTTTCAGATCAGGATAGACAGAGCTTTAACTGGAACTATATTCAGGAATAGGAGATACTATGATTGTAGCTCACTCATTTCTCCAAATTGTAGTCTTGATTTCTATGTAGTCAATGAGACTCCTTTTGTGATTGAGTAGTGTGCTCTAAGCTATAAGCCTTCCTGCAAGTGTAGGCCTCTATATTTTGTAATATCTTTTCATATGGCCAGTGGATTGATATTGTCTTGTAGGTCACAAATCCCACCTTGGTTTTTCCTCTTTGAGGTTTTCCATGTATAATTCTTTGTTTTATGATATTCATTTATATGATTGGCTTATTGATTACTTTACTTCTTTCAATCTTATATGTACCGGTTTACCAGTTGGTGAATGCATGTTTTAATAAGGTTAAAATTGATCATTCTAGTAGAACATTGATTCATGCCCCCTCTCAGTGTTCTTGGATTCCAACAATTGGTATCAGAGCTTTGTGCCTCAGAGGAAGTTTAATAGCTTGAGGGAGATCCTGAATCCGAAATCCATGGATATGAGTTTGGAGAAGCAACTTGAGGTAGCACTTGAAGATTATGATGTCGAAAGGATGAAGAACTTGAAGTTACAAGATGAATTGAATTTTGCTCAGGAAATCATTCTTATCCTACAGGAGAGGTTGTCATCTGTTCAAGCTAGGAGGAAGGAACTACTGCAAAATCATGACAATGAAGAGAAGGATGCCCTTAATGAAAGATGTCAGAAGCTTAGTCAAGAGAACATGGTCATGAGGAATGAAATGCAAGCCATAACTATGAGGATGTCAAAGGAGATTGAGGACCAGAAGAAGAAGGAAGAAAAACTTGCTATATCTCTGAAAGACAAATTTGAAGAATTCACCTAGTTGGTTCAGGAAAATGATATGTTGAGAATTGATTTAATGCAATCCTAGAGTAATGAACAAGAACTTGAGAGACAAATGATAATTCTGAGAGGTGATCTGACTGTTGCAAGTGATTACAAAGACAAATTCAAGGTTAGTCTAGCACAACTTGATGAATTATTGAAAAGACAAAGACAAAATGGAGATTCCAGTGGAATTGGATTTGAACAAGGTCAGACCTCCAGTATTATAAATGAAAATCAAAACTAGAAGGCACCGGTAAAGAAGCTTAATGCTTATAAATTTAATGGTAGATGCTTTGTTTGTAATAAATTTGGTCACATGGCTAGGCAATGTAGAAATAGAGCAAATTAGAACTATAATTATGCTCCCGATCAATGTTCTAAATGCAATAAGTGTGGTCATAAGATAGAAGATTGCAGAATGAATGTTAAATGTTATGCATGTGGAAAATTTGGAAATATGGATAATCAGTGTAGGTTAAGCAATTATACTGGTTTTAGCAAAGCAATTCAAAAGAAAAATGTTACATGTTATGCATGCAACAAGGTTGGACACATAACTAAGTTTTGTAGAAGCATAAATCCACAAGTTAACAATGATGGATCAAATGATAAAGGAAAAGAGAAGGTCAATGAAATTCGGCAAGATCATACCAAAAGATGGGTCAGGAAGTTAGATGAATAATCAGTAGATGGAAATGCTCTGATTACTCAACCGATAGAGGAGGTTGCTCCCGCACCGGCAAGAAGCTCATTTGGTAACTGAGGTAGATGCCTTAGGGGTAGGAAAAATTCATGACAATATTGCTTTCCCTGGGAAGAGGTTTTGGAAGATGTTCCAAACATTGGAAATGCTTATTCGACATGGAGATGTTCTACTGAGATCCGGTATCTTTCATTAGAAGTCATTCATATCAATGACAAATTAGGGTTTTATTGGAGGTTAAAAGGTTGAATTCACTTCATCTTTGATCACTTTGCATTCAGAGCGATTCAAAGCAAGTCTAAGGCAATTTTGTGTGATTGATTTCTTCTTGAGCGATTTCACCAGTGATCGGAAGAGTTCCTTAGGGTTTCACAAGCAACTATTTCACATGTATTTATCTTTCATCATGGAAGCGAGATCATCCTCTGAACCTACTTTTATTGTAAATCCTACTATTGTTGAGGTCAAGGATTGTCCTAGGCCGATTTTCAAACAATGTCTGCATATTGCCACCTTGGATGATTCGGTTGGCATTTTTTCTCGTGTCATGGAAGGAGTCATATATGTTAAAGATGTCAGAGCTTGAATTCATTGTCACATTGAGGATTTGGGAACCAATGATATTAAGAGCATGTATATGAGCGAGTTAATGGGAGATTCTAGAAAGATCAAGCCCGAGTACAAACACATTGAGGATCTAGGGTTTACCAGCATTTTGGATATTCCCAAATTTGAAGATGAGATTGTTAGATATGTTTTGAGTAGAGTGCATGGAGAATTCATCTAGTTGGACAGACCTTATAATATTTTGAAGGAGGCGATTAGGGCCATCACTGGTTTTCCACAGATTGGTCAACGTCCAGAGAAGAAGACTTCTAATGATCAGGTTAACAATCTCACCGACGCAACATCAGATCAATGATCATTGAGGGTTAGCACCATCACAGAAAGTGACCTCAGATTCAGAAGCATGGTTATTGGATACAAGGTAGCTCAATCAAACCGTCTGAACTCTATTTTTAGCTCCTGCATTTATGTAGCACATAAGATGATGAAGGAAAATGAGAAGTTAGATCTTTGTGAATGAATGTTAGATGAATTGTTAATTAACCTAGGGAAGATCAAAGGAGAGAAGAAGGGAACATTCCGGTATGGAAACCTTATTGTTCATTTGATGTTATTTTTCATTAATGAAACTCCAAGTTTTTGGAAGAGACAATGGGCATTTGATATCCCGGTAGGAAGGCAACTGAAACAATCTGTTACTACATTGGGTAGTCAGCGAGATGATAAGGTATGGGGTTACTTTAAGGCATTCCAAAAGGCTACAAAATCTAGGGAAAGGGTTCCAAAGTACATTGTTGAGAAATACTCAACCGAAATACACTTCATGGTTAAGAAAGATGAAACTTTGATGAAAGTTGTCAAGCCATGGATGATATGGATTGAAGAGATGGGTTATGAATTCGATGCACAGATTCTAGATGTTTATGCAAATTTATTAATTGATACATCTATTGATGAAGCGAAAAAAACCTTTGGTACTGCAAAGCAGAAGAAGTAAGAGGTTGAAACTAAGTTTAACTAGAAGAAGAGGGAGAAATAGCAGGGAAAGGCAACCAAATTTGTGGAACAAGTATCTTAGGATATCAAGGCATTAATTGATGCTATTCCAGAAAAAGGAAGGAAGAGCAAAGAGCTTGAAATTTTTATTGAGCCAATTGCATCAGACTCTGGATCTGAGGACAACACGCCCTTAGCATTCAAGAGGGTATTGAGGAAGAAAGGAGAGGAAACTAAGGAAGAAGCCAGGAAGCAACCAGTTAGGAAGGTTATAATCAAGGTACTAACACAAAAATGAGCTCCAAAGGAAACACCTTCTGCTCCATCCAGTACTGGAAGAAGAAAGAAGATGAATGGAATTGATCTGGCACTTGTCACTATTAATGTAACTATTATTCCACCCAAGACTTGTGCAGAATTAGTTGATGAAATTACTAAGGATGACATGTTGAAAAATGTACAGTTTTATTATAAGCATTTAGATAATGATGAACATAGAGAAGCTGAGGAAGTAGTTTTATTGTATTTGGATATATATAAGAAAGCCTTGTTAGAAATTGAAAATCAAATACCAGCACAGTTATATAACAACTTATATGCTAGAAAATTATTAGCTATGGTGGAGGACAGGCATATAAAGATTCAAGAGCTATTGGCTACTTGTGCATCCATTACTCTAGAGGAGTTGGACAGGACTCTTGAGGTCGCAGACAGGAAAATATTTCACAGCAAGCATAGAATAGTTAGTCTTATGTTAGGTAGGGTTAATGAGATAGTCACTAAGACACACAAGGCATTGGTTCAGTTCTTGTCTACAAACCCTGGTTTTTACACTTCACCGGAAGCTAAGACAAACACTACAGACATCTCGGTTGAAGGGAAAGGTAAAGGTATTGTGGGTACTTCACCCTCAATTAAAAAAAATATTAAGATATTGGATATAGGGCCCATGACAGAATCTAATGTACAAGACACAGAGGTGATACCGACAGATGTACATATATTGGAAGATATAGAGAGTGTAAAGGTTGCAAATGTACAGGTTACTAATGTTGAGGACAATAGTCCTCCAAAACAAAATGTAGAGGTTGAGGTCATAGTTCATAAGGAGGAACCGACAGTAACTGTTATTGCACCAAGTGGTGAAGCCATCAGTGCAAGAGAGGAATCCATAAAAGTTAACAAACCATCAGAGGAGAAGAAAGAGGAATTTGATAGGGAATCAATAGTGAGCGCATAATTGTTGTCAATTGACACCTCATAGGTAGAATAGTAAAGCTTAACTAAGATGACTTCTACTGAGCTCATGATGATGGCTACAAAGAAAATGATGAGGGGAGGATCAATGGAAAATGGAGTCATTGATCAGTCTATCCCAATTTTGCATAGACTTGTCCCAGAGTGCAAATTCAACAAAGGAGCAAGCCCATCCAGCAAGCTTAAAATAATCATAGAGAACATTTCTAAGGACTTTCAATCTTTACATCAGATATCAAACCAATAGGCATTGGAGAGATTTACACAGGCTAAGAGAGCTACATTTGATCAAATGATTGAGTCAGAGAAGAAGGAGATTGATGATAAGTTGAAGTTGATTGATAATGCTTTGAGGAGGTGAACTAATATTTATAGAGTATGTTGTAACATAGGATTACTTACAATATATTTTGATAAAAGGATTAAGGATACTCAAGAGGAGATTGTAGGTTTAGTCAATTCTTTTGATGGTTCACATTCTTCGACTACATCTATTGATGGTCAGATTTTGGTTTTGGAAGTTCAAGTTTCAGCTCTTGAGAGATATAAAGATAAAATTATAAGGAGAACCAGAGGTCTTAGAGGTTTGGTGAGTCCCCAGTTGGATTCATTAAGTGTACATAAGAAGGAGTGTATTGATATGGTTGGTAAGCCCACACTGACATAACTTAAGGATATAGAGTCATATGCTCATATGCTTAATGGGCTTGTATCTGTTTCCAGCACACTCAAATCTAGTTGGGATACCTATCTAGAGCTTTTGGAGAAAGCCTATCCGGAAATTTTCAAATATATTCAACTCCGGTAAGGTATTTTTGGGACATTCTTTGTACAGACTTTCATTCTTCGTCCCGGTTTTTGGTTTTTTTTTTTGGGCATTGATGTCAAAGGGGGGGGTATAGGTGAAAAATATATTCTTGACATCGGGAGATATGGAGGTATGGAGTATTTTGTTCAAATCATGATCATAATGAATATTCAACTCAGGGGAAGTAGTCTCAAGATGAAACCGACTGATGGAAACCATTATCATTTTTCACATGCATGTTGCCATCAATGCCAGAGGGCGAGATTATTGACAATTGACACTCATTTAATTGGTTTCAATATGTTGTCAATGATAGAAACATGGCAATGACTTTCATATTGTGGTTTGGTTGTTTACCTACAGACACTTCACCAGCACCAGCACCGGCAGGTATCTTCATCAGTAGGAGGAATTCTTTGGGTACCGACATAACAGGGAGACATGACTTCATCAAGTTACAGGTATTGGAGGCCAAAATCAATTTGGGAGATCCAATAATTGACAATTTATTTTGATATTTATGTATATATGTAATTGAGTCGACATGTATATTCACTTTGTAATTATCTATGTAAGCTGACATAAGGCATGAAGGATTGTAAGGGTATATAGGTAAGTTGAATAGATCATTTTGTGATATGATGATATGATGTGAGGAAATGTGAGATATGTGAGAGAGATCATGTATGTGAGGATATTTATGTAAAAGGGTATTTCGGTAAGGGTTTAGGGTTTCAGATCGAAACAGATGAATCTTTAACCGGAACTATATTCGGGCATATGAGATGCTACCATTTCAGCTCACTCATTTCTCTGGATTGTAGTCTGGATTCCTATTTAGTCAGTGAGACTCCTTTTGTGATTGAGCAGTGTACTCTAGGTTGTAAGCCTTCCTGCAAGTGCAGGCCCCTATATTTTGTAATATCTTTTCATATGGCTAGTGGATTTATATTGCGAGTCACAAATCCCACCGTGGTTTTTCCTCTTTGAGGTTTTCCACGTATAATTCTCTGTGTTATGGTATTCATTTATGTGATTGAATTATTGATTGCTTTACTTCTTTTAATCTTATATGTACCAGTTTATCAGTTGGTGAATGCATGTTTTAATAAGGTTAAAATTGATCATTCCAGTAGAACACTGATTCATCCCCCCCCCACTCTCAGTGTCCTTGGATTCCAACAAAGACTCTCAGATTCAATGTGTGAAGGAAGGTGGCACGATGCAGGAAAATTTATCCTTCTAGACCACCAAACCCATGGTGGCATTTTGGGGAAGGATCTTGAACGAATGCCTAACTCACGTCTTCAAAATCATAGAGCCAACCTTTCAAAATAAGGTGAAAAATGTCCTAGGAGATGAATACTTGAAGAGCCAATATAGATATCAAACCAACATCGATATTGCCTCCCTATTTTTGGCTTGGTGTCTTGAGTTTGAGACGAAGGATTATGTGTCCTGGCTCATGCACTCTTGTGTGAAGGATGATTGGTGTTGGGGGTTGGCAAGCCTAATTGGAATAAATCGTCAAGGGGAAGGTTTCGTGTGTCTGGGTGGAGATTGGCTACATGTCATAGAATTCATTCCTCCTCTTCAGCCCTTCCTATTGTGGAGTGAAAATGGCCACAAAGAGATTAGATGAGCCTCTACTCAAATTGGCCTATAAGGTATAAAGGATTTCCTCAAGTCTAGGGAAGCCCAAATGCTACGGGAGGAAGTGGAAAAGTGGATGTCGAGGGAAGTAAACCAGGAATAGGGGGAGGAAATCACAAATCCCAAAAGGAAGTGTAACAAGCCTATTGGATCCTTCAGCTCAAAACACCACTAACTACTATAGGAAGGTACCTCCTTGACCATACAGATCTACAGTGGGGATCTTGGTGAAATGGTGGGAGCAATGACAACTGAAGACCATGAGAAGTGAATTATGGAGTAGGAGTAGAGTTCCTAATATGATAAGTCATGTTTATTACTTGATACTATATGTTGTATTGGGATGTAGAGCCCATTTTTTAAGAATTAGTATGTAGACTATGGGCGTATAGGGCTAGAAGTTGTAGGTTTTTGAATGTCCAATGAAGTTTTGATTATCAAACTTGTTGTAGACTTTGTAAATATTTTTTGATAATTAATATAATGACACAATTAATGATAAAAAAATCACATTTATCAATAGTCTCTCACTTTATTTTTAGTAGATAGAATTTTTGGACTTTAATTGGAGTTGTGCAACTTTATCGGTACCCTTAGTGCACAACTAGTAAGGTATTTGTGTATAAATATTGGCCTTTTTTGAGGTGGTTGTAGTGCACAATTATTGGGGCATTTTTAAGCAAGTATCAAGTGACACTTTAAAATAACACTTTTTGACCCTTGTGTGCATAATGAATCTCATACTTGATATACTGTTTAGGATTTGTGGGTGCACGAAGTTAGCTATAACAGTTACTGATATGCTTCCCCTAGTTTGTGCTTTTGAGTTATTGCCTTGCAATAACTAGTCAATGAAGACAAAATTGGTTGGTTGTGTTTGCATGTTTTTGCAGATAAAGATTGACAATGTTTGAATTTGAGATTACCATTAAATATTTCAATTAAGGTTTGAATTTGTGGGTACCATTAAATATTTTTTAAAAGGTTTGACTACATATTTTTTGTTTGTGGATCATGGTTCTATTTTAGGATATGTCCATATTTTTAGAACATCTAAGGATTATAGATAATTTTCAACTAGGAGATTTTTATCACAATGTCATGTGTAGTTTTGGATTACTTTCAATGAGAGTTTTGGTAATGATGTGTATTGGCATTTGACTAAATTGGTAAATATTGGCATTTATACCAAGAAGCCTACCCTTGGAACTATATGTGTATTGGCATTTGACTAAATTGGTAAATATTGTTGTCGATATGCAACCGGTAGATGATTGATTGAAGTTGTGAGATTCATGTTTGATGGATAAGTTTTGTGTTCTCATTGATGGAAATAATGCTTTGTAGTCATCTAAGTCCTAGAAGCCAATTGGTAAGGTATAACCAGTACAAAAGACAGTTTGATAGAGAACCGACAATTAGGACTTTAACTGGTAAACAGAGGACAATGTTACATTCAAGCAACTAGTACAGGAGATTCTTGAAGAGTTGGGTGATGTGGTTTCAAAGAAGTGTTGGAGACTGGCATTTGGAGCTATGTTCATGACCGCATTGGTAGATTCAACTAGATGAGCAAGATTTCATGTATAGAGAAGATAAAGTGGAAGAACACTTAAGCGGTAGTGATATAACTCACTTAAATCGATAAAATGACATAGGTTTTTATTTCTTATGTCAGTGGCCAACATAAGTAAAGCATGCAATGCAAGTTTGTCTATATTCATAGAACCTAGGAAATTGTTCCAAGGTTGTAGCCGACTAAAAGTGATTGTTAATAAAAAGTGTAATGAAGTATGAAGTCGGTGTGTGTAAGTGTATGAGATCATTAGCAAATATTGTGAATGTGATTTTGTGATGATTAGGGGAGCTCTGTAATGAACTATTGTTGAAGTTCTGAGGATTTGAAGTGGATCTTACCAAAAATAGAAGGTTTTATATGAAGATCTTTTCACTATTATTTTCCTAACAGTTTGTGGCAACAAAATCCCCTAACCGGGTAGGTCCTAACATGCCTTAATTTGTAAATCCCATAACAGGGTACTCTATATCATAGTCTTAAATCCTCACATGAGGTTGATCCTAATAGGTCAAAGCTTCTAACTAGGCTTATCATTGAAACCCCTTAACCAGGTGGCTCTTAACCGAGTTTGCTCCTAAAAGGGCATAGTTGTAAGACCTTAACCGGTCAAGATTTCTATTTTGCAGATAGTGAATCTTGTGGGTACCAACTCCCCCCATGGTTTTTCCCTTTTGGGTTTTCCACATATAAATCTCTTGTGTTATGTGGAATTCTCTTTATAGGGTGATTGCATATGTGGTGATATTTCTTATATGTTTGATAAGTTTTAAGGTGTTAAAGTTGGTGATCAGATTCTTACTGTTTTTGCTTGCACTGATTCAACCCCCCTCTCAGTGCCTTATAAGTTTATCAATTAGTATTAGAGCCAAATTTCCTTAAGGCTTAATCTTTTGGAAGGTGTATACACATAAAAATGACTATGAGTGATTAAATAAATATTTTATATTTATTTAATGATTATTCTTCTATTAAATAGTTAATTTGAAAAGATTAATTTATTTAATTCATTTCATATTTTTCTATTAATTAATATTTTATTAATTAATTCATCTATCATATTCCTCTAATTAATTAAATATCTAATATTTAATTATCCTTTTAACCAAGTTAATTAAATATCTAATATTTAATTATCTTCTCCAAACAATTAAATATCTAATATTCTCCTATCCTATAGTCTCAAAATATTAAATAATTTCTGAATTATTTAATTTCTTTTCCAACTCACCTTCCATCTCCACTTCATCTTCCCTTTGCCAACTCATCAAACATGTGGCTAAGGAAATTAATATTTCTTAAATATTAATTCATCATTTATCTCCAACCTCCAAATTTAATGAGAATTGTGTACGTACACATATTTCATAACCTTCTCCTATATTCTCTCCAACATCCCTACATCTTAGGAAGGACTTGAGTCCACTTGTCCTATCATGCCTAAATCTTCTCCAACCATCCCTAGATTCTCTCAGTCAGCAACCCAGTCAAGGTGAGATGAGTGACACTTGTCTTCTTCTTCCCCCTTTCTCTCAACCTTCACCTTTGCTCACAACCATCCAAATCTGCAGATCTCATCATGACCGTTGATCTGAGCCACATCATCTCATCCTCTCAAAGTCTATAAAATCAAGAGCTTCAGTTGAGAGAGAGTTAATCTTCAAGAATCTTCAAGTTAGTTTTCAAGTGAATTTGCAAGCTAATTATTTATAGCCATGAGTTTTAATCTTGAAGAAAATAGCAATTATCATATAGCATAATCATGTAGTATTGCATATCATAGCATCAATTAACTACAAGTTATCAGTCCATTCTTCATATGCCATCTTGGAAGCTATCAGTGCATTGTCTGAGAGCACACCATCTACAACTAGGAAGAGTGGAGTTAGGACACAATGAGATATAAGTCATGAAGGTAATATTAGTATTTTATTTCATATGTATTTCATGTAGTTTCATTGGTTGAGTTTGGACTTCCTGTAGCATTTCCATTTATATTTTGTGAAACTAACTTGTTGCAGGTAGCATTTTGAGGATGAAATTCAAGTCGACACATTTTGGCGCCCACCGTGGGGCTCATGGACCTCGCATATACATTTAAAAAAAAACTCACAAAAATAAAATTAACACATTTGTAATGCAGATTCACGCATGTGTGAGTTCTGATAGCATCTTAGAATCAGCGCATTTGCATCACAGAATAATGCTTTTGCCCCCTAGGTTAGCACATTTGTTAAAGAAATCACACTTTGGTATCTACAGAGTAGCGCTTTTGCAGTCTAGGTTTGGGCTTTTGATCTACAGGTTAGCACTTTTGAGGAGAAAGATGTCGCATATGTTATATTAGCACTTTTGTTTCCAAACTAACAAAACAAATTCTTGCAGGTCCGAATGTCCAAGAAATTAGATTTTTCAAACTACTAACATGCATGTGCAGGATGGTGTTTAAGGTAAATTTTATGCATTTTCTCATCTAGTTAATTAAAGGCCTTATTTTGGGAAGTAATATATCATGTCTTGTTCATTTAGTCTAACTAAGGGGATAAATTGACATCATGCAACTTGCATTTTTAGTAACTTCTCTAAAATAGTTGCACATAGACTTTTAAAAAGGCTAAAATAAACACCATGCTTGTTGGAGCAACATCTCCAAATAGGACTTAGCCCACAATTGCTTTGAAAAGGTTAAAAAGAACACTTATATTCCATGTTTCGAAAGTGGTAGCTATATGCTCTCCCCTTAATTGGGTGACCAAAAAGCCAAACCCACTCTTTTATGCTTTCTTTACTTTCAAGCAATTAAATCTTTTAGAGGGCCTGCCTTCCCGAGCTACCTTGAGGGGGCCAGTGAGAAGGGAATGACCTAAAGTGGAAACAGGCTAATACTGAGTCCTTCCAATCTACTATAAATAAATCGTGTTTGTGACGAAAGTCCCAAACAACATGTGCTGATAAGTTCATACCGACACTATGTTTCCCCATAAACCCTATGGAGTGTAACCTATATAGGTTGGGAACCTTTTGTATTTACAGAGCTAAAGTGCCGCATGTATGGCCACATGACCGAAAGCCTTTACTAAAAACCACTTGTACTAGTTGCCAAAATCTTCTAGTTGTTGGCGCAGGAGGTCAGACCTCTGAAGCAGGTCACATACATGCGGTTCCTAGTAGAGATATAAAGTTTGCCATGGGGATTTTTCATGGAAACTGGTGCTTGGCTGCCTCGGAGAATTGAGTGCCGAGGGTGGAGCTAGTGGGGTCAAGCATCTAAATATCCACTTTGAATAGCGTAGCCTCGGGGGAAACCCCACGTGAGATTCAACAACTATTGTCTCAGCCTACCATAAGATTTGTACTTGTTTGTGCATTTTGTTTATTAAAAATTGTGTCTTCTATGTCTGTAACATGTTCCAAATGGTCAAAAATTGAACAAAAATTATCATCTAAGAGTGAGCAAAAATCCAACAAGTTGCAGAAAAAGTTTGACTGAAAGGGTAATACAAAATCTTTCCAACATTTGGAACACCAGATCAAAACCAAAGTGTCAAAACACCAATATCAAAATAATTCTCGAAGTAGGTTTGTCTCTAAACCATCACGTATTGTCAAACTAGCTCAAACAACTAGGTCACTAATCCCACAGGTTATTCCCAAGAAGTTCTATAAAACATCAACATTCAACAAGCTATTGATTCAAACATCTTAAGTGCAAAAAAACAACATCATTGTCAAGTCTCATCAGGATAATCAAATCCTCTATCACGAAGCTTGATCAATCTATACTAGGTTCCTAATCTTGGATATATCTTTCCTATTTTGAACTTAGGTTATATCAAAATCAAAATTGCACCAACATTGGAATCAAACAAACTTTTAAATTGTCAAATGCTTATATGACTTTTAAGTATCACCTTAAGAAAAGAAAACCCAGTTATAAAGCTACTGAGAAAAGGATAAGATTCTTGTATATCAATCGCAAGATCTTATTAAAACACAGGACATTCCTACACCGTTTTTGTCACTACTTACGTGGATGTGGTACAGAGTTTGACGGTGAAATTTTACAAAGACGTGCTTTTCAACAAAGAGATGCTTTATCCCAATGAACAAACAATAGCAGTAAAATCAACAAAGCATATCTTCCTAAACCAATAATCACCTATTGACTTTTTCCTTTGGAAGTTTCAACAACTTTGAAATAATCACATGCCAGTTTGGACTAGAGCCCAACATGAACAACTTAGAAAATAAAAACAAATGGAGGAAGAAGATAATCCTATATTCTAAACTTTTGGATTTACCGTTGTTGACCAAGAAGTAGTCAATAGCACCATTAGAGACCTCGAGCAAGATTTCAAATTTGATAGGCTAATGGAAAAATTGTTGGTAAAACAAAAGGAGAAATATCTCTTGATGTTAGCAAAATCTAGAGCTAAACAACCACAAGACTTTAACATAGAAAGCTTGAAACAAGATGTGGAGGCAAGTAACACCCAAAACACAGATGATCCAAATAATGAAGATGTGAACAAGGAAAGTAATGAATAAATAAGGAAAGAAAGGGATGACACAAGAAAAGAGTGTAGTGATGAAAGAACTCACGAAGAAACAAGAAGAAACTATGTGGATAATCCATTGTCAAACCTTACTCAATAAATGAAAACTCTACAACAATAGATACAAGACATGCAAAATAGAACAAGCTCCAAGAAGTATTCATTAGAAGATATATGCCCATATCCTTTCGATAAGAATTTGAATATGATACCATTTCTGCAACATTGCAAGAATCCTAAATATGACAAATACGATGGAAAATCTGATCCTCAAGATCACATTAGGAAGTTTTGTACTATGAGCATGGAATTTTCTCATGATAAAACTTACCTTATGCATCTTTTTCCTAGGAATTTAAATGGACAATCAATTGAGTGGTTTTCAAGATTACCATCCAGAATCAAATCTTTTGAAGAACTTGTGAATAGGTTTATTTCACAATACTCCTATAATATAAGAAATGAGATAATGATGTTGGATCTCTGCAATGTTAAACAAAAGAATGGTGAATCTTTTATGATCTTCTTACAATGATGGAAATGCAAGTTTAATAGGTATCCCCGAGATGTACCTGATCAAGAAAAAATGGACATATTCATTGATAATTGTTGGGATTATGCCTGAAATGCTCCTGACCATGTTTGGTTTGATCGAAGTAGCCTACACCGATGGAGTAGCAAAGTGTTACCTTCTTGGTTGTTGAACACTTTCTGATCGGTGTGACTCTGGCTGATGAACTTGACTTCTCGGTTTCGGTATCGGCTATCGGGAGAGGTTATTATTTGTTACACCGAAGTCCCAATGGGTTAGCTGTCTTCCGGCTGGAATGCTTCACATATCAGAATAGCACGTTTGAAGTCATCCCGATGACCTGACGAAGTCGACTTCAATCATCGGAGTAACTTCAGTTTTCGGGAAGACTTCATGAGAGTTGTGTCGATGACCTGATGGAGCTGTGTTATATGGTTCGGGTTGATATCGACTATCGAATGGATCGGTTTTGAGTTATACCAATACCCGATGGATTCACCTTAGGTCATCAAAGTGCTATCGGTTATTAGAAGAGCCTTCTAGATGTTATGCCGAAACTCGATGAAGTCACCTTAGGCAGTTGGGCTTGTCATCAGCTATCGAAGGTTCCGGTTTGAAGCTGTGCCGATACCTAATGAAGTCACCTTTACCGATCGGGTAGCACGGCTATCGGGTTGACGAACTGAAGGCTACGCTGAAGTCCCGATGAAGTCCACTCTTGGTTATCAGGTAGCAATGTTCGGATTCGCCTTTTTTTTGTGGTCATCGAGTTAACATCGCCTATCGGGTTAGCCATATTGAAGTCCTACCGATGTCCCGATGTAGTCACCTTTAGTGTCTGATGTGTCATCGAACATCGGGGAAGCTTGCTGGATGCTATACCGATACTCGATGAAGTCGCCTTCAGCGATCGGGTAGAATTGGCTATCGGGATTACTTGTTCGGCGCTATGCCGAAGTCCAATGGAGGCGTCTACTGCTAATTGATGATCAGAGTAACTTCTGAGTGATGGTTCTGATGAGTCGATGATTTCGTGCTCTTGGTATCGGCGATCGGGATAGTAGTTGTGTTCTTGTTCCGATGTCCCGATGAAGACTACTCTAGAGTCATCGGAGATCAGAATGACTTGTGAAGCGATATGCTGATGGTCCGATGGAGTCGATCTATTTTGGAACGCTTTAGTGGAGCTGTCTACTGTTGTATCGAGGGATCGAGATTACTTGTTCATTGTTTGGCTGAAGACCCGCTGGTTTTGTGTTGACATCCTCAGAGTGATCGAGGATCGGGGAGACAACAGGAAGGTTGTGTCGATGACCCAATGGAGTCACCTTTAGCGATTGGGTATCATCGGGCGATCGGCTCTAATGATTGAAAGCTATACTGATGGCCGACTGTGGATGTGAGATCGAATTGAGATCCAAAAAGGTGAACACTCGAACACTAAGGATGAGACTATCGGTGTAAATGAATACGAACCGACCTGACTTCTTCGTGCATGTGGGATAATGGACAAGTTGTGAATGCAGACTGACATAGACGGTTAGATTTCCTGACAGTTGGAGTGACTGATGGTTGTCTGAACTGCATCCGACAGATGTAATCAGAGTGGCCAGTGGAAACCGAAATGTAGGTGGATGATTGGTTAGGCCGTTGGACTCTAGAACGGTTATGCTCGATGGTTGATATATGTTGCCAGAAATGTAACCGATGTAGTGGCTGAGTGAATGAGTGAGAAGCTCAGAGTCGCACAGAGCAGAAGGCATGGAGTATCATTAAAGTATGATAGGAACTCTGAGATGTTTTGCCTTGCTCAATGTGTGATGGGTGTTTAAAGCCAGAGAGGTTGAGCATAATAGAGCGAGTAGCTAGGACGGAGGTTGACCTGTGTGGTTGAGCAGGATAGAGTTCAGAGAACAAAATCAGAAAAGAAGATCTGTTAACTTTATTGTAACCATGTTGTTTACTAAATAAAGGGATCTCCTTTTGGTGGTGGGTTTTTTACCCGTAAGGGTTTTCCCATGTATATCTGATGTCTTTCTCTGGTGTTATTATGTCTGGTTTATCCTAATCTTCTGTCTGTGTCTATCTTAATGTATTGCAAACTAAAATTAAAATACTTCCTTGCTTGCAAATCCGCTTAGAATTGACGTTAGGAGAGCGTTTTCCATGCACTTCTTTCCTTTCAAGTGGTATCAGAGCCAAATTGTGTTATCCTTGTCGAGTAGGGGTGTTTTGTGTCAATTCTATTTTCAGTGGGAGTCTGGCAGAGTATTTTTTTTGCAAATTGAGATGGCGAACTCTTCTAGGCGAGTGGAGATCGATAAATTCAATGGTGCAAGTTTTGAGTTATGGAAACTCAAGATGAAAGACTTGCTGGTTGATAAGGATCTCTGGGGTGCTGTGACTATAACCGCTAAGCCTTCAGGCATGAGGCAAGAAGACTGGGATCTTGCAGATAGAAAAGCTAGAGGATTAATCAGACTCTGTTTGGCGGACTCTATTTTGTTGAATGTCCATGAGGAGAAGACTGCTAATCTTCTATGGAAGAAGCTTGGAGACATTTATCAAGGAAAGTCTCACGTAAACAAGTTGTTCCTAAGGAAGAAGTTATATTCCCTGAAGATGGACGAGGGTACATCTATTGTAGATCATTTGAATGTTTTCAACATGATCATTGCTCAACTAACTTCTATAGGAGTCCTGATTGATGATGAGGATCGGTGTATGCTTCTGTTATGTTCTTTGCCTGACTCATGGGATCATCTGGTAGTGACTATTGGGAGTACAACAACCAAGCTCACAATGGAAGGTGTGGTTGCTTCATTTCTATTAGAATAAACGCGAAGGATATCTTCTGAGATGGTCAAGGATGCTCTCGTTGTTAGAGGCAAGAAAGAGAACAAGAAGTCAGAATCCAAGTCGGAGGAAAGCTCCAAGACTCCTGGAAAGAAGTCCAAAGTGAAGTGCTGGAATTGTGGGTAGACTGGTCACATCCGGAAGGAGTGCAGAGAGAAGAAGAAAAGTAAGGGTTCTTCTGATTCAGGGTCCTCTCAGAATGAGGATGTATATGCCTTCTGAGCTGCTTTGGTGAGTTAGACATTTGTCGATGTCTGGTTTAATCATGATGCTATGAAGATTAGGTACCGTGGGTCTTTGGCAATGATGCAGATTCATCATGTATTGGTGAATGTTCTTCATGTAATTGGAGCTGTTA
This sequence comes from Cryptomeria japonica, assembly GCF_030272615.1. Taxonomy (NCBI): domain Eukaryota; kingdom Viridiplantae; phylum Streptophyta; class Pinopsida; order Cupressales; family Cupressaceae; genus Cryptomeria; species Cryptomeria japonica. The sequence continues at coordinate 221,687,175 of NC_081405.1, forward strand.
ACATCTTGAAGATTCATAAGGGGTCTTTGGTAGAGATGTTGTAATCCTTAGTTAGGATGTTTTTATGTCAGGATATACTCTTGAGATGCATTTAGAGTTGTGACATAATGTGTGTATGTTCATATGGAGCATGTGATCTCTTTGGGTGAGATGTTTTAGATCATGGCTGTCATGTTTAAGTTCCTGATTCTGCAGTTGGAATTTTTGACAATGATCTTGGTTCTGTTTTTGTGTTTTGAGTACACTGATCATTTGTTTGGTACTTCATGATAATGTGGTTTTGCATTTGGAGATTGGCATGTGTTGATCAGTTACAAGTGCTCATGGATACATGGAAACAATAGATGGTGTTGTCTTTCTCTTATGACTAGAGATGTATGTGTTGGAATGTTTTAAGAGGTCCAATTGAGAGGCATTCATCTATGATAACACAGTTAGCATTTAGAAGTGAAGAAAGGGTATGATACAGGGTACTGTGAAGACTTGCTTGCAGGGTCTTTGTATACAGTTAGTATTGTGAATACTTTTTGGTACAAAGGTTTTATTTACTTCTATGTAATGTTGAAAGAAGAAGTTTTTTTTCAATTCTGACATTACCTATGCAGTGGGAGTTTCTTGGTGTGCACGTGATAGTGCACTTGAAGAATGAGACTGTAAGTAACAGGTTGTATATGTGGATGTTTTGAAATTCATCTTGGTATACCATGAAGGTATGTATAGCTGGATGTATTAGCACTTGCTGTGGGTGCTATTCTAGCTATGATTGTGACTAATGTTGGCACATTTGAGTAGCCTTGGGAATTGGCATGGTAGAAGGTGGGAGCATCTATGGATGAGATGATACTTCTTTGTGTGTGTCTCAATGGTACACAAAGTAAACTATATTTCCTGGTGGTTTGTGATCGAATGGTATATCAACATTGATGGACTTTAGAAGTCCATGGTTCTCAGTGAAATCTATAAATGTTCGGCATGGTAGACAGGTCCAGTGGATTCCTCGGCAAGTGGGAGATTGTTAGGATTATGCCTTGAATTCTCATGACCATGTTTCGTTTGATCGAAGTAGCCTACATCGATGGAGTAGTAGAGTGTTACCTTCTTGGTTGTTGAACACTTTCTGATCGGTGTGACTCTGGCCGATGAACTTGACTTCTCGATTTCGGTATCAGCTATCGGGAGAGGCTGTTATTTGTTACACTAAAGTCCCGATGGGTTAGCTATCTTCCAGCTAGAATGCTTCACATATCAGAATAATAGGTTTGAAGTCATCCTGATGACCCGACGAAGTCAACTTCAGTCATTGGAGTAACTTCAGTTTTCAGGAAGACTTCATGAGAGTTGTGTCGATGACCTGATGGAGTTGTGTTATGCGGCTCGGGTTGATATCAGCTATCGAATGGACCGGTTTGGAGTTATACCGATACCCGATGGATTCACCTTGGGTCATCAGAGTGCTATCGGTTATCGGAAGAGCCTTCTAGATGTTATGCCAAAATCCGATGAAGTCACCTTAGGCAGTCGGGCTTGTCATCGGCTATCGGAGGTTCCGGTTTGAAGTTGTGCTGATACCTGATGAAGTCGCCTTTAGCGATTGGGTAGCATCGACTATCGGGTTGATGAGCTGAAGGCTATGCCAAAGTCCCGATGAAGTCCACTCTTGGTTATTAGGTAGCAGTATTCGAATTAGCCTTTTTTTTTTTGTGGTCATCGGGTTAACATCACCTATCTGGTTAGCCATATTGAAGTCCTGTCGATGTCCCGATGTAGTCGCCTTTAGTGTTTGATGCGTCATTGGACATCAGGGAAGCCTGCTAGATGCTATACCGATACCTGATGAAGTCGCCTTTAGCGATCGGGTAGCATCGGCTATCCGGATTACTTATTCGGTGCTATGCCGAAGTCCGATGGAGGCATCTACTGCTGATTGACAATCGGAGTAACTTCTGAGTGATGGTTCCGATGAGCCGATGAGTTCGTGCTCTTGGTATCGGCGATCAAGATAGTAGTTGTGTACTTTTTTCGATGTCCCGATGGAGACTACTCTAGAGTCATCGAAGATCAGAATGACTTGTGAAGCAATATGCCGATGGTCCGATGGAGTCGATCTACTTTGGAGTGCTTTAGTGGAGCCGTCTACTGTTGTATCAGGGGATCGTGATTACTTGTTCATTGTTTGGCCAAAGACCCGATGGTTTTGTGTTGACATCCTCAGAGTGATCGGGGATCGGGGAGACAACAGGAAGGTTGTGTCGATGACCCGATGGAGTCACCTTTGGCGATTGGGTATCATCGGGCGATCAACTCTACCAGTTGAAAGCTATATCGATGGCCAACTGCGGATGTGAGATCGAACTGAGATCCAAAAAGGTGAACACTCAGACACTAAGGATGAGACTGTCGGTGTTTATGAATATGAACCGACCTAACTTCTTGGTGCATGTGGGATAATGGACAAGTTGTGAATGCAGACCAACGTAGACGGTTAGATTTCCTGACGGTTGGAGCAACTGATGGTTGTCTGAACCGCATCCGACAGATGTAATCAGAGTGGCCAGTGGAAATCGAAATGCAAGTGGATGATTGGTTAGGTCGTTGGACTCTAGAATGGTTATGCTCGATGGCTGATATATGTTGTCAGAAATGTAACTGATGTAGTGGCTGAGTGAATGAGTGAGAAGCTCAGAGTCGCACAGAGCAGAAGGCATGGAGTATCATTAAAGTATGATAGAACTTTGAGATGTTTTGCCTTGCTCAATGTGTGATGGGTGTTTAAAGCCAAAGAGGTTGAGCAGAATAGAGCGAGTAGCTAGGACGGAGGTTGATCTGTGTGGTTGAGCAAGACAGAGTTCAGAGAACAAAATCAGAAAAGAAGATCTGTTAACTTTATTGTAACCATGTTGTTTACTGAATAAAGGGATCTCCTTTTGGTGGTGGGTTTTTTACCTGTAAGGGTTTTCCCACGTATATCTGATGTCTTTCTCTGGTGTTATTATGTCTGGTTTATCCTAATCTTCTATCTGTGTCTATCTTAATGTATTGCAAACTGAAATTAAAATACTTCCTTGCTTGCAAATCCCCTTAGAATTGACATTAGGAGAGTGTTTTCCGTGCACTGCTTTCCTTTCAATAATCAATGAAATGAACTATTGACTAAGAATGCAATGTCCTTCCTCTTTTGCCAAAATGATTAAGAATGGTCTTAAAATAGAGAATGCAATGGTAAAGAAGGGAGAACTAAAACTTTACAATTATTCATACAACAACAACAACAACAATGACAAACCCAAGTTCTGTTCAAAGAATAGGAATGTCAGCAATGAAGGGAATGGCGATAATAGTACTACAAAACAACAACAACCAATTTTTAATCTATCAAGTCAAATCCCAAGCTATAACAATCCAAAAAACAATAAAGCCAAGTCCTTTTTCTCCAATCCTCAAAGGAAATTCACAAACATTGGAGAACCTTTAGAATCAGCTCTAAAACCTCTACTTGCCAACAAATTGATTATTTTACCAAGCAAGAAGTTATGAACCACCGGTCAAGCCAAATTGGTGGAATGGAAATCATTTTTGTAATTACCATCGGTATAAAGGACACCTAACAAATGATTGTCAAAGATTGAAACACCTTATCCAAGATCTAATCAATAATGGAACCATCATAGTGGATAGCCATATGACAAATGAATCACACCTGGCTTTCAAAACTCCACTTCTGAATTATGACAAAGGTGAATCATCCCAATTAAAAGATGACAAAGGAAAAACCAAAGTGAATTACACTTATACATATGATGATGTGGTAAATGTGATTATTGTTAAAGATAATCCATCTTCAGAGCCAATCAATGTTATTACAAGAAGCAAAGCAAAGGTTACCTTTCCAGTATAGCAAAAGACCCAACATCCAATTCACAACAATAGAATTTAGTAGAGAAATTACAAAGAATACCCACTCAAATATCAATTATGGAACTTCTCAAGGTTTCACCTATGCATAAAGAAATTTTGGAGAAAGCTTTAGTGGAAACAACAATGTCAAAAGATTTGGATGTAGATCAGTTCCAAAACATGGTAGGACACCTTATAGCTCCTCATTGCTTATCATTTTCTGAAAATGATGACGCATCCTTACAACATTCTCACAATGCTCCTTTACATGTTGAAGTCTCCATTAATAAAACTCGTGTTAAACGTGTACTCATAGATGGAGGAGCTGGCTTAAACATTTGTGCATTAAGTTTGATAAAAGCTTTGGGATATTCAGAAAATATAGTAGACTCAAAAAAAAAATAACCATCAAGGCTTATGATGAAGCAAAACGTTCTTCTAAAGGAACTGCTATGTTACCAATAAACATAGGACAAGTGGAAAGGGATACATTGTGCCAGGTTTTAGATTTGAACCTCTCTTACAACATTTTTCTAGGATGACCATGGATTCACAAGATGCAAGCAGTTCCTTCTACATATCATCAATGTGTGAAATTTCCTCATGAAGGAAAAGAGATCACTATAATTGTAGATTCTAGTCAATATTGCAATAATTTGAAGCCAACACAAGATACAAGAGTTCCACATAACAAAGAATCAATATATCCTACCAAATAAATTCAAGCAAAGTTATCGGTAACTTTTGAAGAAAAGCTCAAATTAAATGATGAAGGCATGGGAAAATATTCTTTGCATAATTTTTCACTTTCTCCTAAGTCATATGGAAAGCCTACAGATATTCAATCAAAGACATCAGAAAGATCAAAACATATGTTTAAAGGAACATTTGTTAGTGCTGGAACTCTTGAAGAGGAAAATGAAGACAAAGAAATTCTTGGTTGGTTGTACAAGGATGAAGATAAAACTATAGCAACATTAACAGAAGTCAATATTCCAATAAAACAATATGGCAAAGGATATAAAATCATGCAAAAAATGGGATATGAAGGAAAAGGACCAATTGGTAAGCAACATCAAGGTATTTCAGAACCTATTTGTCTGCACTCGCAATCCAAAGAAGATAAATCTGGGCTTGGATATCTAAAATCCAATCAAAGGCGACATAATCATCAACAACACAAATGGAAAAAGAAATCAGTTTCTAAAGAAGAAAATTGGCAAGAAAAGCTACATCAAGCGGCCGAAATAGTAACCAATAAACAAAAGAAGCAAGAAGAACATGAAAAGAAAGAAGAGGAGATTACCATCAAAGGTAAAGAAAAATCTTGTCAACAAGTTCTGAAAATACAAACAAATGCAAAATCTGAACAAGATATTCCAGAAGCAGTAAAAATAGAGATGGCAGAAATCAGAGAACTTTTTGCACCATGCAACATCCCAGTATGGTATAGTGGAGTAATCTTAGATCAGGATTCAGAGACAGATTCCAATGAGTATGAATGGAGTCCAGATGTCTTATCTACTATATCAAGTAAGAAGCACAATGAAGACCAAGCAGCTATCACGAAAGAAGACTTCTATATTGCTGTGTAAGGGAAAAAGTGACACTAAGCAAACATGCCCTAATCTCACTTTCAATCACACACTTGTGGAATATGAAAGAGCCTAGAGGTATCACACAATTGGCTACTTCTTTTTGTGGAAGAGAGAGCCATGGGCTACCTATTAGGATTTCTATTCCTTTGTTGCAAATGATAGATAAAATGATGCAAGTTCAACTACTAGCCCTAGAGTGCAAGTATGAACTAGTAACAAGATTGCAAGATTGAGATTAAGTGATGAAAAGCTGTAAACACAAGGATAAAAGGAGAATACAGATGTGTACCTGGGGTTAAAATTTGAGTGGAAATGTTCAGGACGGGGGCGCGGGCGCCACTGTCCTGATTTTGCACCTGAAACTGTTGTTTTGCAACCTGAAAAGCTGTCAAAAAAATGCTGAAACTGTTGTCTGACAGAAGGACCAAGGTGCCCAGCGCCCCTGTCCCAGGGACCAGGGCGCCCAACACCCCTGTCTTGGCAGGACCAGGGCACCCCATGCCCCTGTCCTGGTCTTTTGCTCTGCAATTTGGTGTGAAGTTCAGTCTCCGTCTGCTTCAGTCGAATCTGCAACTTGCGGCGTCGTCCGAATCCCGAAACCTGCACTTATATCTGAAAAGGTATGGTGGGCGGCTATATAGGGTTTTGCCTTAGTCAAACCCCCGCTTTGGTGATTTCCACCTCCATGAATAGCCAAGTTGTATTGTAAAAGTAATGTGTGTGCAGACCTTGTGTGTGTGCAAGATCCTAAAATGCAAGTAAGCAAACTAGAGCAACCTAGAAAGTAAACCCTAATTGCTTGTAAATGATAATGTAAATGCTCCAAAATCAAGATGCAAAGTGATCTAAAGCATGAATACAAATGATATAATGAGGCTTATGCAAAGACATGAAAACAACATGAAATCATACCCAACCCCAAGGGAGGGGTACAAGCCAATCTTCAGTCGATAATCCCCTATTGCTCTTCAATGTCTTCAAAGCCCTAAATGGATGAATGAAATTGATGAATGCTTGATGGATGGATATTGAATGTTGTTGAAGTCTTCAAAGATCTGCTCTTTCACTGCATAGAAGGTCCTTGAAACCAAAAATTCCCATCCTTTCAAATGAAGAAAGAGAGCTCTTATATATGAAACCCTAGGTCTTAATTTCAACTTTTGGCCGACCTAGAGATTGAATATCCCGCTAATTTCTTGGGGTTAAGCTTTATTTTATGATTGGATTGCGCTCCTAAAATTTTGAGAAAAATGTCCGGGACCATGTGCACTCCGGGCGCCATGGTCCCGACAACTTTTCACCAAATTTTCAGGGCCATCGAATATGATGATTTTAGAGAGAATCCCGAAGTTACAGGTGATTTCGAGATGTTTTGACCCCCGAAATCAAGCCCCCAAGTTCAAAATAGGACCTAATTAGGGTTTTTGATTAAATGATGTATTGGAAGAATAAAATGAAAGGGGCACACTTTAATGAAAAGGGCCCAACTTTATGATATGGGAGATGATAAAATAGAACCTTAGACCTAATTAATTTAATTAATTAAGTGTTAAAGGGGAAATGCAATGCAAAATGCAAAATGCGCCAAGGCGGGTGCTAAACTAGGTGTGAAATTGTACCACCCTAGCAAGTGCGTACAATTTACGACGCTACATTTAGCCCCCACTTTAGCGGTCATATGAGCACTACGTGCATATGCAAGCTAAAGTACAGAAAAGTAAACATTATTTGAAAAAGGATATATCCATAAGTCTGTCAAACAAAGCCCCCAGTGGTATCTGCAGTACACAGTTAGGAACTGCACCCTACAAAACACACGTTAGATCACAAAATCACCTAATGCTTACTAAGGAAGGTGATGAAAATTTGAGGGTAGCTATATGCCCCCCCCCTGTTTTGGCTTGCTAATTTTAGTGAGTTGAAACAGGGTATCATGTTTACCACTTCGAATTGTTAAAGAATATTGATGACAAATGCTCACAAGAAGATTTGATATGAGATCAAAAACTAATGGAGAATCATTTGGTAAGAAAGAGGACTAAATCTCAATTCCAACACAACAAAGAGTGTGAGGATTTGAGAGTTCTCTAACACAAGATGAAGGATGTAAATGGAAACAAAATGCAAAGAGAAGAAAAGAAAGGAAAAAAAAGCATGAATACACATTGGGGATCCATGAGAAGAATAGTGAGAGAGAAAACATGGACTTCTCGCCCCTAGATCTTGTCTAGGTGATCCATGGGAAAAAGGACATGGAAAACTAGCCCCTAGAGTCTGTCTAGGTGATCCATGTAAGGGAGGAGAGTGAGAAAGTCTAGCCTTATGCCACTAGTTCCACTCAACCTCGTGCATGTGTGTGTAAGTGAGGTTAGAAGCACCTCATAGGAGTCTATGCCCGAGTATGCTACAACCCGTATATGTATAGTACAAAAACGTGACATCTCGCTCTAAGAGTCTGTGCTCTGGTTCCGAGAATGACCCATTGCTCAAAAAGTGTAATGTTTATGTCATAAGAAAAGTAGAACAAGGATACCTACCTTCATCACAAAAGAAGATACCCCAAAAATGCAACAATGTCATAGATCCAAGCAAGAGAGTTTTGCACTCTTTAAGCAAGGATAAGATAGTTGAAAAGGGATATCTTGTAGTATGCGTAAAGGAGATCCTTAGAGGAGAAGAGATATTTGTACAAAAGACACCTATCCTCGAGAGGAATTGTCTTAGACAAATATAACATTTTCTAGAATAAGACAAAGAAGAGAATAAGAATGCAATACTTCCTTCTTTTGCGAGGTGAAAATGATTCTTAATGAAGGATGACGCTCTTTTTAACCCAATTGGGAGAGTGAATTCATTATGGATGTATTTGACCAAGTGCAAAAGAGGTTGTAGTTAAGGACTTACACCTCTTGTAAGAGAGAATCCTTGAACAAACAACAACAAATGCATACAAGGAATAACATCAAGTAATAAAGTTCACACCATCCACGAAATAGGAAAAAGTGGATCCTTAGAAAAAAATAAGGAAAGATCATTGCCTCCCAAGGATAAGGACAACGAGAAGGACTTACACAATCTTCCAGGGAGAGATTTAGACATAAGCAAATTGCAAGACATTAGTGTATGTAAAATGCTCCTCACAAGAAGTGGGTAGGATAAGAAAGAAAATACACATCTTCTCCCATATCTAGGAAAAGAGGATTCTAAAGAAAAGATGATCAATATTTCCACACTTTTACCCCATAGGAACAAGAGATAACATAGAAAATTAGGCTATTATGTTGCTTCAAAAATATGATTGCACTTGAAATTGTACCATCATGAATGACAATGAGCCCCCAGTAAATGAGCTACCAATGTCACATAATGATGAGCAACATAATAGCCATTAATGTTATTTAAAGACATGATAGATTGAATGAGGTATTTGAATATGACATGCTAAATGCTCAACTATAAGTGAGATCAAAAACATGTATAAAGTGATAAAAATTGAAGAAGAAAAGTTACGAGAAATCTTAGAAGAAAGATGAGTGTAATTTATTAGAGCCTTATCCCTGGAGGAAAGGACTTTATGATGAATAGGAGATAAAGATTCATAAGTGGATTTAGAAATTTGAGGGGAGTCATAAAGAGATTTGTTCATCGCCAAGATTTCCTTATGAGGGGAATGAGAGTTGATAGAAGTAGAAGATGATTTAGTTGAAGTGAGATCATCATCACTACTAAATATAGCATTCACACTGAGAGATGGTCTTTTAGATGCTTTGGTGGGCTTAGAAAGATTATATCAAAGTCCAAATGAATATTCATGCATGTTATGTTCTAAAGGAACTTTAATTCCTTGTTCATTTGCGCCACAACCATTTCCACTATAGCCACTCTTAGCCAAAATATGGAAACCACGACCATAACGATTAGCCATTTCCAAAAGAAAAGGTGGTTTTTCATAAGACAAAGAATCAAATTCTTCAGAATTAGAGGTGTGAGGAGAAGAAGTTTGAGAAGCGGTCACAAAATTATTGCTCATAGGTTTAGGTAAGACTGATTGATCTCTAGTTTCTTCCTTCTTTTTAACTTTAAGCTCTCTAGGAGGAACCCTATACTCACCTACAAAGGTGGGATTAAAATCAAGAGATCCCCAATCGTCTTCTGCGAGAACCTTCTCAGGATCAAAAGCCTTTTCATGTGTAGATTCAAGTTGAGAAGAATCTTCTTCAGGAACTTCAGACTCATCCAAAGAATTTTGATTATCAGAGGGTGATGATTCATCCATAGGTATCTTGTTTAACGAGTCATCACTAGAAGAGGAAGGCTTAGAAGAACTCCCTTTGGAAGTAGATGTTTGCAAACAAGCTTGAAAATTAGTATCACCTATCAAGGTATATGTCTTATTATTATAAATAAATTTAACTTGTCTATGCAATGTAGAGGGGACAGCTTGTGTCATGCCCAAAATTTAGGGCAAAAACGAAACAATTTTTTTTTAAAAAAACATACTAAATTAATTAACAAGTTCACTCTTGCGACAAGCGTTAAAGAAACTTTCATTATTAAACTCGAGCTAATTCCGAAACGAACTAAGCATCGATTAATCGTTAAGTTTTAATTGCGGAAAACCTACTAGTTAAATTCTATCTCCCAGAGATACTTAGACAATAGGTTTATTAAATTAATCAAACTAAAGGAAATAGGAGAGGTATTTTAATTTTATCTCCCGATATGACTATATAGTCCTTTCAAATTTTTTTTTTTAAATTTCTCTTTATAATTTATCCCAAATTAAAATCAGGATTATTTAAATATATACATATATTCATATTTGAATATGCATATATTTATATATTAAAATTTAATTACTATACCAATGCTCAAAAATTCATATATATATATATATATATATATATATATATATATATTCCCATATATATATATGGAAACACACACACACACACACACACACACACACACACACACACACATATATATATATATATATATTACTTAAATGGCAGATATTTTAATTCTAAATTTGAATACCATTATAATTTCCTAATTAAAAAACCATATTGTTGCCCAACCCTAATTAGGGTTCTAATTTCTTTTATAAATATTTTCTAAACTAAATAATATATTTATTCTTTTCTTTTTTTTTTAAATATAATATATAATAATATATAATAATATATATATATATATATATAATAATAATATATATATATATATATATATATTATATATACATTTTCATAACTTAAATAAGCATAGTTAAAAAGATGAAATTTATTTCAATATAAATTTATATATGGTTTTTTTTTTGAAAGAGAATTTTACATGCAAAATTGTAAACCAATATAATCAAGGGAAAAACATTAAGTTAAATCAAAAATATAAATATATATATATATATATATATATATATATATATATATATATATATATATATATATATATATATATATATATATATATATTTGAATACATCTATAAAATAAGCTTTTTTATCAATGCTAACTAAAATACAATTTAGAGTATTATTCAAAGATATATATATATATATATATATATATATATATATATATATATATATATATATATATATATATATATATATATATATATATATATATATATATATATATATATATATATATATATTTGAATACATCTATAAAATAAGCTTTTAAATCAATGCTAACTAAAATACAATTTAGAGTATTATTCAAAGATTCATTATACTTTTTTTGGAAATAAAGAAATTCATATTTTTTTTCTTTTTTTTCTTTTTTCCAATAAAATATTCAAATAAAACAACTTTTTTTCCATTTTAAAATACTTATAATCTTTCAGCATAATTAGACTTCTATTTTGCCTCAAGTAAAAATATAGGTAAAATCTAAATGAAAACAATTCTTTTATTTCTTTCCAAAATACATAAAGCTTTTGCATGCTACACAAACTAACTTTCCTTTTTTAAATAAGCCAGAAGTAGAAATAACAAGCTTTTCTTATTTACAACATCTCTAAGATAATCTTCCAATTTATAGAATGTATTCTCTGAATAGTCACAACAATAAAGCTTCAAGTCTACTTTCACAAAATACAACTTGTTTCTCTTTTCTATAAATGAGGCATATTTCCATAGCAACTTTAAACAAACTTCTGCAATTGAATTTAAGTATCTTCAATAACAATCTTCTGTATCTCTTTCATGGTTCCTATTCTCTTTCCACTGATTTTCCTGCATAAAAGAAGACACATATATGACCACGGAGTGCTCACCTCCCAGCCTAGGCTAACTGGTAGCCACCCCCGAGCTCGGAGAACCAATTCCTAGACGGGTAACAAACAGGCAAACACATAGAAAACAATGCATACAGATATTCCAAACACATTCCCAACCTGGCTTTCACAGCACCACACTTTGGTGATGAACATTTTCAAAGGGTGGTAGTGGACCAAATACCCTAAGGAGAACTGCAAGTATGAAATAAACAAGAAGCCACCTCATGGCACAATAATAATATCAATAATCTCAACCCCTTATTCCTTATGCCCCCCAAAGGCATTCTAGCCTTATATCCCTCCTTATGACCCCCATTGCACAAACAAGCCATGCAGCAAGGGTCACACAAAGATCCCTTGTGATCGCTCTCAAAAGAGAGTCTCTCACTCGAGGGCTGTCACTGCTACCACCCTCAAGATCCTCTTCTCTCCCAAGAGTAAGAGATCTTGAGAAAACTCCCAAAACACAACAATTCATAAAGCAAAAATACCAAAAGATTTTCTAACACAAACTTTCAAGAACACAGATTTCTTATACCAACAACTTCCAGACAAAAACAAGAAGAAGATATTAAAAATAATAATTGAAGCCAACCTTAATCTGCCCAAAGGTTATTATGATATTTGATGAAGAGCTGCCCAATCCACAATTCTCTTTTCTTCTACCCTTAATCAATTTTTTTCTATTCCATAACATTATTTTCTTTTCAAATTTTCTTCTGTCTCCAAAAATGGAGAGTGGGTGATTACCCTGCTATTCCCAAAAATCTTCCTTAAGAAGCTCACTCTCTGAGTTCTCACAGGATTCTAAAAAAAAAAACCAAAAAGAAGAAAGAAAGCAAAAATGCAAAAAGACTCTCAATCCAAAAGGAAAAATCTTGATTAGATTTAACTTCTAATTTTCAATTTTCGCTCAACTCAAAAAAACCAATTTTTAAAGCGTTAAAAAGATCATTATAAAGTAGAAACTTGCCTAAAATTTCCCCTAACCCCTAGGTATACCTTATGGGCATTAGGAAACCCTATTAAACTACCCCTAGGTGTTCATTTAACCCATTTTAAACCCTTCTGAAGTTTATTTTCGGGTCAAACATAAGTTGACCACTCCAAATATTATATTCCCAAAGTATTTATGACAACACATTATTTTATTTAAGATTAATTATAATTAAACACTTTCCCACCAAGAGACAAAATAAAACATATAAATTTAAATCCACACATGTGTCAAGTGACACCAATAAAACACCTTTACAAAAATAAAACATGAAATTGCCTCTCGTGGTTTTTACATATAAAATTTAATTAACACTAAACACTCATGCAGCATATACTGATACGAATAAAATACAACACAAACGGGGTGTGGTCTCTCCAAATAGACAACCCCTGGCTTACGAACATACATAAGTCTAGGTTTGATTCTCCGTAATTTCCATGGTCACATGGTAAATTTCCTGCGCATCTCAATTTACACATTAGTACTTCCAAATAATCTCATATAACATAAAACACATGAATAATAATGCACTACAAGCACTCTGCATACAATATACATTTATCAATCAATACATCCTTTATCCAAATAACTCCACATAACAATTATCATCATTCACATAATTTTGATCCATACATTAAAACATGCATTCCTATTTCTATCATCATAGTAAGTCCTGCAAATCCAATAATGATATACCTCCTCTCATATTTATCCTATTTTAGGATCATATAGAGTTCTTTATCATAAAGCATATAAATGAAGCATCAACATTCATCAATGTTATCAAATCAGGAAATCATATACGTTCTACATTCAGACATAGCTGACATACGTTAAATCAAGATTATCTAGTCATTGAATCTTTTAGGATTTCAAATTCATAATAAATCAAAATGCACACCACAAGGTGCAATAACTCTATAACTTGGTTCAATTACCTTTCTCACCAATCTATCTGTCTAACACAGTCCATTCTATCGAATTATAAAGCATTTATTAATAAGTCAAACATGGTCAACTAAGTAAATCAAAGCTTGGTTTGGGGAGGGCCTTACATCCTCCTCCCCTAGGGTTCGACTTACTCCTGGAAGTCGCATGAGTAGAATTTCAAAGTAGGGACATAACATTGCCCTCCATTTCCATAAGTTACTCAAACTATTACCCTGTCTACTAAAATGATGAAATACCAAAATCAACTTATTATTGTAATTAACTTACTATCTTCACAAGGTTAAATTCTTAGTATTTTTATTACATTTCCCTTTGATCTCAGGTAGGTGTTTTGCAAAGTTCTATCTTTCAACAATTTACATTATTTCGCCATCCAAATCATATCAATAACACACATCAACTCCCACAATCAAGGTTACACATTAGAATTTTCTAGGAGATCTACTAATTTAGGATTTGTTTTAAAAGCATGCTTATGCTACTATATTCACGTCCAAGCATGTTACTTAAGAAAACCGACATCACACTTAACCACCATGAAGCTACTTATTCTACATTCGAGGCACCTCATTAGGGTGTTAGCTTGCATACTGTGAATCCAAGGTCTCCCTAATAACAAGTTGTATGTTAGATTTCCCGACATAACATGGATAGGAGTAGGCAAAGTAATAGGTCCCACTATGATGGGTAAGGTGATAATACCTAATGAAGACTTAGCCACATTATCAAAGCCTCGAATGGGATGAGAGTCAGGCTCAATAAGGGATGTATCCACATTCATCTTATGCAATAGATTAATGCTACACACATTAAGGCCAGAACCATTATCTACCAGTGTTCGTCTTATACCAGTGTCATTTATGATAACCACAATCATCAAGGGATCATATTGATGTTGAATTTCACTAGTAGGCAACTCATCTTGAGTAAACACAATTTGAGCTTTAGGATTCATCACAGAGTTAACCAAAGACACTATATTACTAGATGTATTAGGTGGAGGAACATTCAAATCTTTCAAGGCATCTTGTAACATTCCATGATGAGCGGAAGAAGTTTGAATCAAATCCCAAAGGGATATCTTAGCAGGGGTAGCTTTAAGTTGTTCTATGAGATCATATTCCTTACTAAGCATTTGTGAAATACGAGGAGCTTGAGGAAGAATAGGTTGGGGATTAGGAAGAGACACTGGAGTAACAGGAGGAAGATTAGGCTGCCTATTATTTCTAGTATTATAGGTATGAGCAACCGCATTATAACTCTCTCTAGTCAGTTGCTTAGCATACTCATAAGGGCTCTTAGTAGAATAACCTCCTTGCACAGTAATAATAGGTTTCTTAGGAGTGCAAAAAGAATCATTAGCATAACCACCTTGAACCACTAAGATAGGCTTATTTAAAGGTTGAGAATTTTGAGAAGGACAAGCACCTTGGACAGTGAAGAGAGGTTTGTTAGGTGTTTCATTCACATGTATCAAATTGATTGAGGATGGTTTAGAGGAATGAACAAAAGTGTTGGAAGAATTATTGATAGTCTTCTCTTGCACTAAAATCTCATCACGGATTAAATCAATTTTAGGAGAGAGACAAGGGGTAGGCATTGATGTTCTAGTAGGCAGAGTAATACTAGGAAAGGTCATATCATCCTCTATCATCAAAGGATCTACATGGGGAATAAACTCTCTAGGAGAAGGATCAACATTACTCTCTAAAGTCTCACTCTTGAGAGGGAGATCTTTGAAAGAGATGTTAACCATCTTGCCTTGAACTAGGGTTTCCTTATGAGTAGAACCAAGTTGAGGAGAGGGAGATGCTTTATTTTTAGAGGGAGAATGATTGAGATTCAAGGAAGGTGAGAAACTGTCAAGGGAGTTTTCAATCTTGATTTCATCCCCTTTGGCTAGGGTTCTCTCATGGGGAAGAGAATAATATACACCTTCTTCTAATGGTTCATCCCAAATAGTGAATTTGTTGAAAGGAATGTTTGAAGTATTGTCAATTTCGGGAGAGGAGATAACATTGTTTATTAATTCCTCATTCTTAGGAGGGAGAGCATCAATAGATGTGTTAAACTCATCCACTTTCCTCAAAATATGTTCAATATGATCTTTAGGGGAGAGAGAATTCAGGAAATTGCTTATTATTTCATCTTCTTTCTCTAAGGGATGCTTATGGGTAAGACAAACTTTAGGAGAAGGGTAAGCATTTATCATTAATTCATCATCTCTAGTTGGAATTTTGTTGGAAAAGGAAATGCCATCACTGCGGAATGTAGGGATAATGTCATCTTCTTGCACAAAAGGATCCTCATGAAGGGAGTGTTTTTTAGGAGGAACATGAACATATTTCTCCAAAGATTCATGCTTAGGAAGGAGATCTTTGAAAGAAGTGTTCATAACCTCTTGTTGCAGTAACATGCCCCCATTGGAAGGACCAACTTTAGGAGAAAATAAGTCAATGTCCATCAATACCTTTTCACTTAGAGAGGTATCATGTAGGGAAGGTGAAGTAACATTAAGAAAGGTGTTTATGATATCATTCTCTTCCTCTAGGATAGCTAAATAGGAATGGCACATTTTAGGAGAATTGTCAAGATCACTCTTAAAGTCTTCACCCTTAGAGCATGGAGAGTCTCAAAGGGATCGGTAGCAACTCTTTTAGGCACTAAAATGTTGTTATAGATGGGGGGAGGTTCTTTAGGAGAAGGAAAAATTGAAACAAGGGAAGCTAACCCATTATCACATCTATGAAATGAATGCATCATGACAACAATTTTCCTCTTTCAAATGATAACACATGCAAAATAGAAGGAAATGTTTAATTTTAACCAATGAAAGCACTTAGAATGTAGATTTAGAAAATGAAATTTATGATTCAAATGAGTTCCTAAATCAGATTTGAAATTATTGATCCCAATTAAGCTATCCACAAGTTCAACTTTGAATTGAAAAATTAGCAAAAATTTCCTCTTGAATTTTTTGAATCTTGCAAGAAATTAATACTTGTAAATACAAATTTGAATTTGAAATAGCATAAACACTCAAATTTGAAAACATAAATCAGAATTAGAGAAGATTGGAGTTCACGTCGGGTTCACCAAAATGTGTAAGGGAAAAAGTGACACTAAGCAAACATGCCCTAATCTCACTTTCAATCACACACTTGTGGAATACGAAAGAGCCTAGAGGTATCACACAATTGGCTACTTCTTTTTGTGGAAGAGAGAGCCATGGGCTACCTATTAGGATTTCTATTCCTTTGTTGCAAATGATAGATAAAATGATGCAAGTTCAACTACTAGCCCTAGAGTGCAAGTATGAACTAGTAACAAGATTGCAAGATTGAGATTAAGTGATGAAAAGCTGTAAACACAAGGATAAAAGGAGAATACAGATGTGTACCTGGGGTTAAAATCTGAGTGGAAATGTTTGGGACGGGGGTGCGGGTGCCACTGTCCTAATTTTGCACCTGAAACTGTTGTTTTGCAACCTGAAAAGCTGTCAGAAAAATGTTGAAACTGCTGTCTGACAGAAGGACCAGGGCGCCCAGCGCCCTGTCCTAGGGACCAGGGTGCCCAGCGCCCCTGTCCTGGTAGGACCAGGGTGCCCCACGCCCCTATCCTAGTCTTTTGCTCTGCAATTTGGTGTGAAGTTCAGTCTCCGTCTGCTTCAGTCGAATCTACAACTTGCGGCGTCGTCCGAATCCTGAAACCTGCACTTATATCTGAAAAGGTATGGTGGGCAGCTATATAGGGTTTTGCCTTAGTCAAACCCCCGCTTTGGTGATTTCCACCTCCATGAATAGCCAAGTTGTATTGTAAAAGTAATGTGTGTGCAGACCTTGTGTGTGTGCAAGATCCTAAAATGCAAGTAAGCAAACTAGAGCAACCTAGAAAGTAAACCCTAATTGCTTGTAAATGATAATGTAAATGCTCCAAAATCAAGATGCAAAGTGATCTAAAGCATGAATACAAATGATATAATGAGGCTTATGCAAAGACATGAAAACAACATGAAATCATACCCAACCCCAAGGGAGGGGTACAAGCCAATCTTCAGTCGATAATCCCCTATTGCTCTTCAATGTCTTCAAAGCCCTAAATGGATGAATGAAATTGATGAATTCTTGATGGATGGATATTGAATGTTGTTGAAGTCTTCAAAGATCTGCTCTTTCGCTGCATAGAAGGTCCTTGAAACCAAAAATTCCCATCCTTTCAAATGAAGAAAGAGAGCTCTTATATATGAAACCCTAGGTCTTAATTTCAACTTTTGGCCGACCTAGAGATTGAATATCCCGCTAATTTCTTGGGGTTAAGCTTTATTTTATGATTGGATTGTGCTCCTAAAATTTCGAGAAAAATGTCCGAGACCATGTGCACTCCGAGCGCCATGGTCCCGACAACTTTTCACCAAATTTTCAGGGCCATCGGATATGATGATTTTAGAGAGAATCCTGAAGTTACAGGTGATTTCGAGATGTTTTGACCCCCGAAATCAAGCCCCCAAGTTCAAAATAGGACCTAATTAGGGTTTTTGATTAAATGATGTATTGGAAGAATAAAATGAAAGGGGCACACTTTAATGAAAAGGGCCCAACTTTATGATATGGGAGATGATAAAATAGAACCTTAGACCTAATTAATTTAATTAATTAAGTGCTAAAGGGGAAATACAATGCAAAATGAAAAATGCGCCAAGTCGGGTGCTAAACTAGGTGTGAAATTGTACCACCCTAGCAAGTGCGTACAATTTACGACGCTACAATTGCAAAACAAAAGATGGAGTTAGAAAGAAGGCAAGAAAAACTCAGAATTTGGAGAAAAGAGGTATATGCAAAAAGAAAAGGGAATTACAAAGACAAAGAAGTAATGCCACAAGAAGTACGAACAAGGATAGATCAAGCATCTAGAAATACAAGATTTTCATTAAAAGAGGAACAAGATGTATCCAGATATGACAGAACCATAGAAGAATTAAGAGATAGTCAAGTTGTATTGACTATTAGTCCAGAAGAAGTTGACTTTGAAAGGAGACAAAATCTAGCAAAAGAATCCTCTTTATCATATACATAAGTATGTCAACTCCAAAATGCAAATGAGGTCAATCAAGAAGGAATTTGCAGTATTAAAGATGTGTGTGTTGATATAATCCATTCATTTAAGGGACAAACGTCAGTTGAAGAACCACTTGAGTGTGAACTACAAAATGCTAATATTGATTTTGTTAGGACTAATTCGGAGACGCTTGAGAAAGATAATTCTCAAAAACATTTAATCTATGACAATATCTATTCTATGCCAAGTTATGCTCATTATGTCATGAATGTTGAAACACCTAATGATGACAGTGATTACGATTTACCCCTTCTTCATCCTGAACTAATTGATTGGGATAATTTAGACAACCCCGAACTGAATGTCTTTTCCAATGATCATGACTTAGCTGTGTACCTTAACATTGTTGAACCCATCCATCCTAATATATCTTTCATTGTAGAATTAAGTGATGTTTCTCGTAGTCAAGAGAATGCCAAACTTTCCAGTTGCAAAAGTGAAATAAAACAAGGAAAGAGACCTATTGTTGAAAACCATTTCATGGCAACACTAGATCAATCAAAAGGGAAAACAAAGGACGTATCTGATGGTGAAAACCTCTTTGAGGTGCCAAAAGATGGAAATTTTGACATTCTTCCTACATATTTTCAAGAGAGATCTGCTATCCTGATAGAACCAATAGAAGCAGTAAACATTGGTACATCAAAGGATTCTAAAATACTTCATTATGCTGCCTCATTGTTAGAAAAAGAGAGAAAAGAATACATGGACTTCTTTAAGCAAAGACAAATAAATTTTGTTTGGTCTTATGCAGATATACCAGGACTTAATCCAGATCTTATCATCCATCATCTTAATGTGGATTTAAATGCAGAACCAGTTAAGAAGAAGCTAAGAAAGATGCATCCGCACATTGCTCTTCTTGGAAAAACCGAGCTGAAGAAACTATTAGAAGTGGGTTTTATAAGACCTATTGCATATCCAGAATGGGTTTCGAGTATTGTACCAGTATCAAAACCAGATAAAAGCATAAGAGTCTGTACAGATTTCAGAGATCTGAATAAAGCATGTCCAAAAGATGATTTCCCGTTACCAAACATTGATATCATAGTGGACTTATCAGCAGGGCACAAGATGTTTTCATTAATGGATGGCTTCTCAGAATACAATCAAATAAGAATCGCACCTGAAGATCAAGAAAAGATAGCTTTCACCTATGCATGGGGAACATATTGCTGGAATGTTATGCCATTTGGGCTTAAGAATGCAAGAGCGACTTACCAAAGGGCTATGATGACAATTTTCCATGATATGATGTATACATTTATGGAAGATTATGTCGATGACAAGACAAGAACATTTGAACATTTTAAGCAAGATTTTTGACAGGCTGGAAAGATATCAATTGAGATTAAATCCAAAGAAATGTGCATTTGGGGTAACCTCTGGAAAGCTCCTTGGGTACATTATATCAGTTCATGGAATTGGAGTAGATCCTGAAAAAGTCAAAGCTATCATGGAGATGGAGTCACCTAGGAACATAAGTCAATTGCAATCTTTACAAGGAAGATTGCAATCAGTCAGGAGATTTGTTTCGCAGTTAGCAGATAGATGCCTTCCATTTACCCATCTTCTACATAAAAATGTTCCATTCAAATGGGATCTAAAATGTGAAGAATCTTTCTTGCAAAGAAAATGATATCTTATGAGTCCTCCAGTACTGATATCACCAACCAAAGGGAAACCATTGTTACTCTATGTCTCAACAACAAATGTATCATTAGGTGCTCTCCTAGCTCAACATGATGATGAAGGAAAAGAAAGAGCAGTTTATTATATTAGTAGAACGCTTGTTGGCTATGACTTAAATTATTCTTCAATAGAAAAGACATGTCTAGCAGTTGTATTTGCAACTCAGAAGCTGTGACATTATATGTTGATTCATTCTGTGAAACTAATAGCAAAGATAGATCCTCTCAAATATTTATTGAGCAAGTCAACGCTGACAGGGAGATTAGCCAAATGGGTTATGATACTGAGTGAATTTGATATAGAGTATGTTGATCGGAAAGCTATCAAGGGACAAGTCATCGTTGATCAACTGGCTGATGCACCTTTACAAAATGACATGCCTTTGCACATTGAATTTCCTGATGCAGATATCTTAACAGTAAGTACAAACTTTTGGGAATTGTACTTTGATGGTTCTTATACACAATATGGATCAGGCACAGGAATCTTTTTCATCACACCTCAAGGACACACAATTCCCAAATCATATAGACTGCGGTTTCCATGTACTAATAATACTGCAAAGTGTGAAGCATTGGCTACTGGGCTTAAAATGGCCATTGAATGGAATGTCAAGGAACTGCATGTGTATGGTGATTCACAACTTATCATCAACCAAATAAATGATGAATATCAAACAAAGGATGATAAGCTTATGCCATACAAACAGCTGGTAGAGAAGTTTAAAGAACACTTTAAAGAAATATCATTCACCCAGATTCCAAGAAATGAGAATAAAGCAGGGGATGCAATGGCTACAATAGCATCTCTCTTGCAAAATAAGGAGAATCAACAACATTACAAATTTCTCATGGAAGATGTCTTAACCCCTACCATTCAATCCCAGCATACCTATCGAATTTGCCATATATCAGGAACCAGTCAATCCTTATACGGTCAAACTTATCAGTATTTAAAAGACAATATCCTTCCTCTTAACTTATCTTGTAATCAGAGAAGGAATTTTATCCATTAGTCCTCTCGCTATACTATTATTGTTGATATCCTATATAGGTGTGGTCTAGATGGTACTTTGTTGAGATGTCTTGAACAAGAAGAATCTAAGAAAGTTCTTAACGATATTCATGCAAGTATTTGTGGCATACACTCAAGTGGTTTAACATTGGCTAAGAAACTTCTTCGTATGGGTTACTTTTGGCCTACTATGGAGAGAGATTCATTCACATATGCTAGAAAATGCAAACAATGTCAGATTCATGGGAATCTCATTCATGCACCAACACAAGAGTTCTATCCTATGACAGGATCATGGCCATTTTCATAATGGGGCCTTGATTTGGTAGGAAAGATCAATCCCTCATCTTCTAATGGACATAAGTTTATTATGATTGCTACTGACTATTTTACTAAGTGGATTGAAGCAGTGCCTTTAACAATAGTGACAGGAAAACAAATATCATCATTTATTTTAAATTATATAATCTGTCATTGTGGTGTTCCTATGACCATTATTACTGATAATGGAAGACCATTCAAAAATCAAGATGTGAAGGAGCTATGTGAACAATTTCATATCCAACATAGGTTTTCTACTCCATATTATCCACAAGGAAATGGTCAAGCTGAGGCATCAAATAAAACTATCTTGAAAATCTTGAAGAAAATAGTCAATGAAGCTGGAAAAGACTAGCACATTCAGCTAAATCCTACTCTTTGGGCATACCTAACTAGCATCCGCACTCCAACAGGGGCAACTCCATATTGTTTGGTCTATGGATCAGAAGTCATATTACCTATAGAAGTAGAGATACCTTCTCTACGAGTATTCTTGCAAGGTCTTATACCAGAAGAAGAACAACAAGTCTCTCGACTCCAGGAACTAGAACTGATTCAGGAATGTCACCAAAATGCAACAGATCATTTGAAAGTATATCAACAAAGAATGACAAGAAGCTATAACTACAGATTCAAGCCACACATTTTTTAGATTGGAGATATAGTTCTAAGGGAGAATCCAAGAAATCAACAAGATCAAGAAAAGAAGGGAAAATTTGAACCAAACTGGCTAGGACCTTTTGTCATAGTAGCAGCATATGGATCAGGAGCATACAAGTTATCTACCCTTGAAGGTGATTGGTTTGATGAACCTATCAATTTTGTCCATCTCAAGAAATTCTATGCTTGAGATATAAAGTCCTGAAAAAATAAACAAAAAGCATATAAAGTCCTGAAAAAATCAACAAAAAGCATATAAAGTCCTGAAAAAATCAACAAAAAAGCATATAAAGTCCTAAAAAAATAAATACCCCCCCCTCAAAAAAAAAAATGAAAAAAAATGCAATAAATTTAGATGGTAAAAACCTGGTAAACAGGGGCTTTCTAAAAAGTGAGTTCCTCCATCTATGAGATCGCTTTACGCACCTATCCACTCCATCATATCTAATTTATCGCTTCCTAGCTTATCCATTCCATCTTTCCTCTTTTGCGTCCATTACTCTAAACCATTTAGCAAAAAAATATGTAGCTTACCAACAATTATCAATCTTTGACATACTCGTCGTAGTCATTGTCTTAGATTTTATCAATATCAATCATATATGCATTTGTATCCTGCCATGGTTTGGATCTTGATCAATTCATACATTCATAATAAATTTTTGTTTCCACTGGGGACAAAATCCTAATTCCTTTTGCTAAGATGATCTTTTGAAACTTTGAAAATCCCAAAACATTCGAAAAACTTAGAAAAAAAAAACCAAAAACATCTAGGATTTTGAAACAGATAACGAGCAACAAAGCAACGAAAATCAAGGCATTTCATCAACAACTGAATCGTAAAACTCAAAAACCAAGAATCAACCAGCAAGTAATAAAGTATTATCAAAGATTGTTCATCAAGATGATTATATCAGTTAATGACCATAAGATCATGTGAATGACATACAAGGTTTAGTGTTTATATTTTGATTTTACTGCTAATCATGTACTCTATGCAACTCAAGGATGTCCATGACTAGAGAAGCTATGATGAGGCATGATTATTTTCTTTGACTACTGTCTATGGTTGATCTCTTACTAAAGTATGTACTTGTCTCAGGATATGATCGACAAAAGATCAAGGAGGACGTTCCAAGTCATGCATGAAAGGGGATAATCCTTGTCTGTTCTGTAAGGAATACTCAGGTCAACTTGATCCATTATATCAAGTTTCTTGTATTAACTTGCTATATCAAAATCCATGTAAGGAATACTCAGGTCATCTTGAATCATTATGTCAAGTTTCTTGTATTTTCTTACAACATTTTAAAGCTCAATGAGGATATCAAAGCACTGTTACAAATATATCATATGAAGAATGGCAGTACAATTTTTAGTTAGCTCATTATTCATTTGCATTATAAGCATTCATTTGTCAGTTGCATTATAAGCATATCATTTCATTAACAGATCAACGTTCATTAATAAAGATTGAGTATACTTGGACAAACAAAAACAATTTGCATTTTAATCATTATAGGTGCATTCATTTTTGGAATCATTTTGATCATTATCCATCTCATTTAAGTTGTACATATAAATCATTGCATTAATTTGCATTCAATTAAGTGCATTTTATTAAACATGTAGTGTATCATCATTATTATTTGCATTATCATTCCATTAACGATCATTTAGTTGCATCTTTTCCCTTAGATTTATAAGCATTACATATAAACTCATAAACATTCCATGTAGATCATTTGCAGTTACATCAGCATAAATAAAAAACAAATCAATCATTCATTAACATTTCCATATAGATCATTGCATTTGCATCATTTACATATCATTTAAGTTAGTAATCATTTTCATTTGCATCGAAGATCATCAAAATCAAAAAACAAACAAAAGCATTTATCATTGCATCATCATATAAAGCATCATCATCAAAAAGAGAAACATGCATAAAAATCATCATCCATCTAATCACTGCAAGCATATAATCAAAGTATATAGATCATCATCAAATAAAGTAATATAATAAAGATCATCATCATATAGAATCTGTGTCTGCATATAGATCATCATAAAAACAATAAAAGTCCATGTATACAATGATATCAAATAAACAATACAAGTGCCTCCAAATCAAGTCACGACTGTCCTGTACCACTACCACCTGACTCTGTCCATCTCTATGGTTGTGGGCGAGAAGATCCTCCAGATGCCTATCTCCCATGATCACCACTCCTCTAAGGAGTTCCCATGACCCCACCACTGCTAGTATCCATCAACACGGTGGTATGGTAACTACCTGCTCTCTGGCTCTCCGCAACTACCTCCTTGTATCATTGTGGCCAGTGGGAAGTCTCCTTCCCAGCCCGAACTAATGCTCTAATAGTGTCAACCGAGAGAGTACTTGATCCAACCTGTTGAATATGATCAAGAAGGCCCTGAGTATCCCATTGTCTCCTAACAACTCTATCCCTCTCAGCCATAATATTCTACACCTGTGCTTGAAGCTGATCAATATGTGCTCTAAGACTATCAATGGTCTCCTACTCTAGCATATCATGCTTTGGTGCATCCTGCTCTGGAAAATCTTGTTGTGGTGCATGAACCCCAATCCCCTCCTCACCACCTCCCTATCCAACTGCTAGAATCTTCGTCCAAGTAGCTCTCACAATCCATCGTCTAATAAGGGGAACATGATCCTCAGGATCCTCATCATCTCCACCATGAGTTGCAATGACCCTAGGGTCCTGAATTTGTCCAAAATCAATGCCTCTCCCGCAACCCCCATCCAGTCCAGTCATCGTGCCTCCTCCATTCAATGGAAACCCTCTCGGTGATTTCATCCCTGCCCTGCCATACTCCCTCCCAATCCATCCAACATCCCTCCCACCCATAGGATGTGGTCTCCCAATCCTGCCAACCAGTCCAAACGGTCCTCCACGGACTCTTAATTGACCTCCCCTTCGTCTAGGTCTCCCACCACCACCTCCATCCCCACCCTCATCTCCATCTCCCCCAGCCTCCTAAGAAGCTCTAAGCTCTCATCTTTGTCTAGATCTCCTCACCCCTGGATCATCCGAATCATCATCCTCATCTCCTGAGCTAGGAGGAGGATCTGTTGGATCAGTAATACGAGGAAATGGATGAGCTAATATGTACCAAGCATAATCGACACTAACCCCAAGATCAAGAATGTGTAATCTCATATCATAAGCCACTCTTGGAGTAGAAAGGAACTCTGCATGAGTAATCTCAAATGACAAGGAAGGTCCCCAATCTCATGTATCTCTGTACTGCCAAGCATATATCATTACACCAGTAGGCATAGGCTGGATCATACCAAATTGTCTAAGAATGCGACTAATCAACTGTCGCCCAACAATGTAAGGAGTCCAACCAATGAGATATCTACTCTGCATGATAAATGGTAATGTTCGTGCATCATCCATCCATGGCTCACAATCAACATATGGTCTCCAAGTAATGCTATCCAATGAATCAGGCACCCAACGCCAATACTCCATCTTACCCAACTTATGCTGAGTAAGGATACCTACATAAAAATATACATATGGTTGTCTCTCTCCATGAACTCTGTGATGGATAGGCCGAGTCACAACAATGTGCTCCTAGCACCAGATCTGCAATAAAGTGCATCCTGTAGACAAACTAGCACTCTCATCATACACCACCTAATGAAGATCATGATATAAATGTGCTAGCATACAAACGCCCCAAGCATATTGAGTACGATGCTGCATCATACTTAGGAATATCTCATCCCATCTAACAGCAAAACCTCGTGATCGCCTATCAGAACAAATAAATCCTCCAATCAAACCAGCAAGAATAACATGAAGAGTCTCATAATACATCACCATATCCTCCCATCGAATCTCTCCTCTAGCAATGCTATCATCAGAAAAAATGGCTCTGTAAGCTTCTGTCCCAACACGATCCTGAGAATCATACTACACTAACTCACCAGTCATTGGGATGTGCAGAATCCTATAGACATCCTCAAGCGTCACACTAATCTCACTCGTAGGCAAGTGGAAAGTGTTATGCTCACTGTGCCATCTCTTGGCTCACGCCATCAACAATCCTCTATTATGAGTAATCTCAGGCATATACAACATATGACATAAACCACAGGCATCTATATGTCTAACCTCTTCCTGTGTCATCTCTGGCACTAAATGACGTACTGTCGGTAATTTCTCCCGACACTAGAGAACATCAAGTTTCTCCTATTTATCAAGAGAATTCAATCAATCATTTATCTATCTATCAAATCAAACTGAAACAACCTACGCTATCTATCTATCACATCAAATTGAAGCAACTTAAGCTATCAAATCATTTTAAAACCTATCAATCATGGTTTTCTATCAATCACAGAGTTCAATCAAAACTCTGCTAAGCTCTTGCATCAGAAATTAAATCAGTTTCTTAGAGATAATCAATCATTCAAGCAAGCAATCAATCAATCAATCAATCAATCAATCAATCAATTAATCAATCAATCAAGCAATCAATCAATCAAGTCCCTATTAATCATACATGTGCATTAAACACGTTAAATCTAATCATCAAAGTGATTTTAACTTTTGCACTTATCAAAAAAATCAATTTTGAGCATTTGTGCTATACTATTGAGCAAAAGCGCTAAACTAATGCATTTGCATTATCCTATTGAGCAAAAGCGCTAAACCTAATTGCATATGCGCTAAAACAAAATACAAAAGCGCTAACCTAAATGCTAAAAAAATAAAATAAATAAAATAAAAATTCAAAAAATACGCCTAAAAACATGAAAACTTGCACGACAAGTTGAAAACAAAGCTCGGGATAAGATACATACCGGATACCCATACTCGAGAGGTCGCTGATATCATCGAACACGCTCAAATTGATGGTTCTCCATAGGAATCACCATTTCGCCACCTCACCAAGAATATTTTCTTCACAAGCTGACAAGGATAACAATGAAATTAAAATTAGCCTTGGTTAATTTTATATTTATTATTTGAAGAGTAATTAATGCTATTCAATGGGGCAATTTAATTTGTTTTTTACAAATGAATTTGATTGACTGAATTTTTATCAATTATCATGAGATCAATCGTTCAAACCAAAGTTTTCAACAATTTCATGATTAATGTCCTGGGGGGCACACAATCAGGATTTTCAATCTCCATCAGGAAAATTATCGAGACTTGATTTAATCTTTGAAACAATGTTATCTCAACATCATTTCAAAGAGGGGCAAAATGTATACACATAAAAATGGCTATGAGTGATTAAATATATTTATTTAATGATTATTCTTCTATTAAATAGTTAATTTGAAAAGATTAATTTATTTAATTCATTTCATATTTTTCTATTAATTAATATTTCATTAATTAATGCATCTATCCTATTCCTCTAATTAATTAAATATCTAATATTTAATTATCCTTTTAACCAAGTTAATTAAATATCTAATATTTAATTATCTTCTCCAAACAATTAAATATCTAATATTTAATAGTTATTCTCCTATCCTATAGTCTCAAAATATTAAATAATTTCTGAATTATTTAATTTCTTTTCCAACTCATCTTTCATCTCCACTTCATCTTCCCTTTGCCAACTCATCAAACATGTGGCTAAGGAAATTAATATTTCTTAAATATTAATTCATCATTTATCTCCAACCTCCAAATTTAATGAGAATTGTGTACGTACACATATTTCATAACCTTCTCCTATATTCTCTCCAACATCCCTACATCTTAGTAAGGACTTGAGTCCACTTGTCCTATCATGCCTAAATCTTCTCCAACCATCCCTAGATTCTCTCAGTCAGCAACCCAGTCAAGGTGAGATGAGTGACACTTGTCTTCTCCTTCCCCCTTTCTCTCAACCTTCACCTTTGCTCACAGCCATCCAAATCTGCAGATCTCATCATGACCGTTGATTTGAGCCACATCATCTCATCCTCTCAAAGTCTATAAAATCAAGAGCTTCAGTTGAGAGAGAGTTAATCTTCAAGAATCTTCAAGTTAGTTTTCAAGTGAATTTACAAGCTAATCATTTGTATCCGTGAGTTTTAATCTTGAAGAAAATAGAAATTATCATATAGCATAATCATTTTAGCATAATCATGTAGTATTGCATATCATAGCATCAGTTAACTACAAGTTATCAGTCCATTCTTCATATGCCATCTTGGAAGCTATCAGTGCATTGTCTGAGAGCACACCATCTACAAGCAGGAACAGTGGAGTTAGGAAACAATGAGACATAAGTCATGAAGGTAATATTAGTATTTTATTTCATATGTATTTCATGTAGTTTCATTGGTTGAGTTTGGATTTCCTATAGCATTTCCATTTGTATTTTGTGAAACTAACTTGTTGCAGGTAGCATTTTGAGGATGAAATTCAAGTCGACACAGAAGGTATCCCTAAGAAAGACATGAGGGAAGGATTAAGCTATAGAGAGATGGCTAAAAAAGACTTGCAGAAACTGATGAAGCCCTAGAAACATTGAGAGGCAAGTATAAAGCTTCACAAGCTAGGAGGAAAGAACTAACTGAACAATTGTTGGAGGTTTCTGAAAGCAACTCTTCTGATGAGTCTAACATAGATTTATTGGTTGATGAGGTTGAGAAAATAAATGAAGAGAAGGATAACTTGAGAAGAGAGTTAGAAGCCCAAACCATTTGAATGAGTCAAGAACTTGAAGAAAGGAGGATTGCAGAAGACAAGATCAAAGAAAAAGAACATGAGATTTTTAAGTTGAATTAGGAAGTTGACACCCTTTATGCTCATTGGCATGAGGAGAAAGAAGAAAAAGAAGAAATAAAGGTAGATCTTGATATGGCAATGTCTCTTAAAGAGAGTCTTATGAAGTAGAATGAAGATTTTACAAAACAACTTGTTGAAGCTAATGATAAGCTTGCAAAGTTTAACAAAAGTTCTACCATGCTTGATGAAAAGATCCAAGCTCAGAGGATGAGAGGTGATACAACTGGATTAGGTTATACAACATTTAAGAAAGGTGAGTCTTCTGGTATAAAGGACAATATGCATGAAGGTAAACTTGCACCTAAGCTTCAGAAATCCACCGGTAAGAAACCTTATAAACCTATATGTTTCAATTGTTATAAATTAGGACATACTACTAATGTTTGTAGAATCAAATCTAATGTTGATACTGGTTACACACCTAATACTTATCAAAGAGATGTACCTAGGAGATTGGAAGGTTAATGTTACACATGCAACTTGTATGGGCATAGATCTATTGAATATAGGTATGGAGAAAATAATCCAACACCTCACATGAATCAAAGATCTAGTGGTGATTGGAGAAGAAATTTTAATGACCAGAAAAACCCTACTTTGTTGAGACTCTATGCTAACCGATCTAGTTCCTATGATATGGAGAAAAGAATGAATGTGGTTTGTACAATCTATAATAACTTTGGGCATGTGGCTATGAAATACAAAAGAAGGACTGGTAGAGGTAATTCATGACCTTGGAGAGCATCTGGTATGGCTTGTTATCATTGTCATCAACCAGGACACATTGTTAAGTTTTGCAGAGCAAAAATGAACCAACTGGTAAATCAATCTGCTGACCAGAAAGGGAAGAAGACAGTTGATGTTGAGGAAACCAGAGCTGAGATGAATAGAATCTGGAAGAAGAAGAGCGATGATAAACCATCTGAGGAGTCTAATTCTTCACCTAGTGTGGAGAACCCTTCACTAGTAAACTGAGTTATTTATACAACTTGGGGAGAGCATATTGTCAGATCTTAAGAAGAACCCCTGGATGAAGTACAGTAAGTTAGATCTGTATATTTTGATGCATTTAGATGTTATGAAGATTTTTTGGATCTTAACTGATATGTATGATGTATCTTTGGCAACCGGTAATATGTGTTACTTTGTTAAGTGATATTTTAGGGTTTTACCAGTAATAACATTTAATGTGATAGATAATGGGAAAATAAAAGGAGATTTTGAATGTTATTTGTCACATTACATTCTTATGAGCATTTTGAGAGCAAATAGAGCAGAGTAGAGCTTGTGGTGGCAGAATCTAATCTGTTAGTTCAGAGATTTAAGGAGATTGAATGTGATTTGCGATTGGTGATCGGTTGAGATAACTTAGTCAGTGTTTGGAACCCTAAGTGTGATATTGATAAAAGGTATTTATCCAGAAATCTTGCTATCTGCTTGTTTTTGAATCATTAAAGATGGACTCTCCACATCTAATTGATGTTATCGATAGGCCATGACCTGAATTTAAAAGACATCCATATAAATTTGAAGTAATTGATCCCATGAGAGTATGATCTAGAGTTCCCTATGGTGTATTACATGTTGAAGATGCTAGGTCATTTGATCATTGCAAATTGGAAGATATGGGTATGACGGCTATTTATTATATATTTAGAGCATTGTGTGATGAGAATGGAAGATTGAAGGAACAGTTCAAGAAAGTTACTGATAAAGGGTTTTCATCATGCATTGAATACCATTGATGATTTTAATGATGAACTTGTGAGATTTTTACTTGTCAGGATACATGATCAATTCATATGGATCAACCAACCACATAAGATTTCTAAAGAATCCATTCACACAATTACCGGATTTTATACCACCGGTGAGGTCCTCTTACTCAGATCCGTACCAAAAAATAATGTAGAAAAGTGAATAGGATCAAAGTGGGATGACAGAGCAATGACTATTAACAACATTAATGATTCGACTGTGAAATATGCTTCAATGGTGATTGGATACCGAATATACTATTCAAGCAGGATGAATAGTGTACCATCAACTGTTATTCATACCACTTATCGGATGATCAAAGAGGATGTTGAATATGACTTGTTGGAGGCATTAAGAAGTCAACTTATGCTAAACCTGGAAGCCATCAAGAAGGACAAGAGGTTAAGGTTCAAATTTGGTCAATTAATTATTGGTCTATTCTTTTATTTTCAAAATTGTTTCCCTGGTATTGGTGATATTCATTGGATTGAAGGTACACCTACATTTTAATGCAAATGAATAATAATATAAGGATGCTTGGTAATGATTTTGATAAAATTACTTGGGGATATTTCAAATATTTTCAGAAGAAAATGCATGCAAGGGAGAGGATACCAGCATAAGTTGTTAATCGATATGAGAACTCAATTTGCTTTATGGTGGACACAGATACTTGTATGATGGAAGTTGTAGAGCTCCGGACTACATGGGTTATGCCCATGGGGTATGAAGTAGACAAAGACCTTTTGATTGCATATGCAGATCATTTGCTTGGATAACCAGTTGACACAACTGCAGAAAGATTTGGTACTTACAAGGAGAAATCCCTTCAAGTGCATTCTGAACTTGAGAAACCGGTTATTGTGAAGAAAGTTAAAAAGGTAGTGGAAGCCTTTGTTGAGCAAGAAGGATTCACAAAGGAGCAAATTGTTGAAGCAAGAGAAAAGAATGTTTCTCAATAGGTTGGATCATCAAGTGCACCCACTGGTACCTCCACCAAAGTACAGACTAGAGCTAGAAAGGAGAAAGTTGCAGAAAAAGGTAAACAAGCAACTGTTAACAAAGAGAAATCAGTAGAGAAACCAACAAAGATTCAATTCAGGAGAAAAGGAAAGGTTGTTGATCCACCTACTCTGCTGGTATCTAGAAAAAGGAAGAAGAAATAGGAAAAGAAACAAAAATTTGTTGATGATGAAGTAATAAAATCTGAGGAAGAAAAGAAAGCCCTAAGGGCTAGTGTCAAAAAGCCTAATGTTACTGGTAAGTCAACTGGGAAATCTTCAAAGAAACCGGTAACAAAACTGTCACCTCTTGAAAATTTAATATTAAACATTAAAGAGTATGGTTTATTGAAAGGTATAAAGAAAATTTATGATATTTTTAATGAAGATGAACAAAGGCAGTTAGAGGATGTAGTTATTTACATGATGAACAAATATAATAAGGCTCTTATTGAGCTGCAAGGGCAGATTCCTATTTCTTTATACAATAAGATTGATGTTAGATGATAGGCTGCTCTAAGACAAGATAGAGAGTTTGTTGAATATGTACTTAAGAATATTCAATTGGAGGCTACCAAGGAGGAACTAGATGATGTTCTATTAAAAACAAGATCTTCCTTCAGATTAAAGAAAAGATTGAGCAGAATGCTTTTTGGACAGACCTAATCAGTCGAGAAAGAGACTAAAATTTTAATAAGGAAATCATTAGGGTTGATTCCTATTGGAGAGGAAAGTAATGAAGAAGATGAACCGGTGAATATTAAGGGTGAAGACTTTCCAGAAGGTGTTAAACCTACTGACTTTGAGCGTAATGAAATAGTAATGGGAGGACAACTGGTAAATGATCAACCGGTTAATGTACAAACTGAGATAGTGGTCATCCCTGATGATGACATTGGTGATAATGTTGATAATACTGCTGATAATATAGATGTATTTGATGTTGATGTTCATATGTTTGAACAACATGAGGAGAAACAAGAACATGAAGAAAAGAATGATGAAGAAGAAAATAAGGATGAGGAACCACTAGTAGATAATCAAATTGCTTATACACAACCACCATAGGTAAAGACCAGTGAGGAAATCAAGGAGAAAGATAATGATAAGAAGAAGGAAAGGAAAAAAAAGAGGAAGAAGAAGAGAAAACATAGGAGAAGGAGAAGAGGAGAATGAAACAAAGGATAGAGAACCTAAAGTGACACCCTTGTCCCTTGATTCCAAAAAGAAGATTGTTGATGAAGAAGAAGATGATGCATTAAGCATCCAAGGACCCCTGGACATGGATAAACCGAGTTCTATTGAATTGATGCAAATTGCAACAGCCACTCAATCTTGGGCATAGAAGAAAAGGATGAGAGAACAACAAAAGGAGACAAAGACAATAAGGAATGCAGTTGAAATTTTGTCAAGTCTTCTACCATAGACTAATATAGACAGTCTTGTTACTCCAATTGATAAGCTTGGTCAATTGGTAGTTGATGTCAAAGAGAAAAATAAAACATTTGAGGATGCAACTTATATCAGTGTGGAGAAATATTACAATAAAAAGAGGACTAATAAATTGATGACTGAACTTGATAAAGGGAAAGTTTCTCTTACTGTCAATAAGGACTATTTGAAGGAAGCACTTGAAACTAGAGGTAAAATCCTCACAACTCTTTCCAATTTTTCATCATTTTGTGCTGATTTGAAGAAGAAGAAGAGGAAGGAAGCTAAGAAAGAACTTGAATTTATTAGTGAGTCATCTAGGCCCCTTAACGACTTTGAAATCCATTATGGCTGATCTATTGTTGAACTTCAACATAAGCTAAAAACTTATGAGCATGAAAAGGTAAAGAGAGTCAAATCACTGTAGGATTTATAAACACAAGTGATACCCAAGGTGGAGATCTTGCAGAGAGCTTACAAGGAAGCCGAGGCTATCCTTGCTACACCAAAGATGAGTACCATTGATGCAATGGAGGAGCTGGATGGATAGACAAAGACTCATGTGGAGATTACTATAACCATTTTGGAGACATGGCATAATGATCTTAAACAATTGAAGTCTCATTTTAGTGATGCTTTTTTCTAGAATTGCATTGTAAAGACATTATATATATATATATATATATATATATATATATATATATATATATATATATATATATATATATATATATATATATATATATATATATATATATATATATATATATATATATATGCTTTGCAATTTTGATGCAAATTTTGATGTAACATGTATTTATTTTTCATGAATTTACTTCTTTATTTGAAATTGTTGTCAAAGGGGAAGTAATAGTTGAAGAGTCAGTCAAATTTTTGTATTTAAGAATATAGGGAGTATGAGTTTCTACCCATTTAAAATTTATGTAATTGCATGCAATTGCTAAGGGGGGGTATATGTAGATTCAATTTTTGTTTTGCACACTTAGTTGACAATTTTTGTAAGTGTTGCCATCAATGCCAAAGAGGGAGAATATTGGCATTTGACTAAACCGGTAAACATTGTTGTTGATATGCAACTGGTAGATGATTGATTGAAGTGATTGAGATTCATGTTTGATGACTAATTTTTGTGTTGTAATTGATGGCAACAATGTTTTGTATTCATCTAAGTCTTAGAATCCAATCGATAAGGTATAATCGGTACAAAAGACAATTTGATAGAGAAATGACAATTAGGACTTTAACCGGTAAACAAAGGACAGTGTTGCATTCAAGTAATCTGTACAAGCGATTATTGAAGAGTTGGGTGATGTGGTTTCAAAGCAATGTTGGAGATAGGTATTTGGAGCTATGTTCATGACCGCATTGGTAGATTCAACTAGATGAGCAAGATTTCATGTACAGAGAAGATAAAGTAGAAGAACACTTAGCCGGTAGTGATATAACTCACTTAAATCGATAAAACGACACATGTTTTTATTTCTTATGTTGGTGGCCAACATAAGTAAAGCGTGCAATGCAAGTTTGTCTAGATTCATTGAACCTAGGAAATTGTTCCAAGGTTGTAGCCAACTAAAAGTGATTGTTTATAAAAAGTGTAATGAGGTATGAAGTCGGTGTGTGTAAGTGTATGAGATCATTAGCGAATATTGTGAATGTGATTGTCTAGTGATTAGGGAAGCTCTGTAATGAACTATTGTTGAATTTTTCAAGATTTGAAGCGGATCTTACCAGACACAAAAGGTGTTATATGAAGATATTTTCACTGTTGTTTTCCTAACAGTTTACAATTGCAAAATCCCCTAACCAGGTAGATCCTAACTGGCCTTAATATGTAAATCCCCTAACAGGGTAGTTCTATATTAGAGTCTTAAACCCTCACATGAGGTTGATCCTAATAGGTCAAAGCTTCTAACTGGGCTTATCATTGAAATCCCTTAACCGAGTGACTCTTTATCGAGTCTTCTCCTAACAAGGCATAGTTGTAAGACCTTAACCGATAAAGATTTCTATTCTATAGATAGTGAATCTTGTGGGTACCAACTCCCACTGTGGTTTTTCCCTTTTGGGTTTTCTACATATAAATCTCTTGTGTTATGTGGAAATTTCCTTTATTGGGTGATTGCATATGTGGTGACATTTCTTATATGTTTGATAATTTTTAAGTTGTTAAAGTTGGTGATCAGATTCTTACATTTTTTGCTTGCACCGACTCCCCCCCCCCTCTCAGTGCCTTATAATTTTATCAATGTGAATTTACCATGGACTTGAAGAGATTGTACTTTTGAGGCAAAACAATTGTGAGGCCCTACCCCGACTCACTCTAGCATTTCAGTGATTTTTACGATGAGACTATTATGGATGCTTTATTTTTATGCATTATGGACTTAAAACTTATATGATTCCATGATTTGGATAACATTTCTATATGTTGATGCTTCATATTATGCTTTATGATATAGAACTCTATATGATTCTAGAATAGGATGAATTTGAGATGATATATGTCATTATTGGATTTGCAGGACTTTACTATGATGATAGAAATATGATTCATGTTTTATGTGTGGATCAAAATTATGAAAATTATAATAATTTCTTATGTGGATTTATTTGGGTATAAGATGTATTGATTTGTTTAAGTGTATATTGTATGCAGAGTGTTTGATGTGTATTCTTATTCGTGTGTTTTATATTATATGAGGTTATTTAGAATTACTAATGTGTAATTGAGATGCGTAGGAAAATTATCCATGTGACCATGGAAATATTATGGAGAACCAAACCTAGACCTATGTACGTTTGTAAAACCGGGGTTTGTCTATTTGGAGAGACAACACCTCGTTTGTATCATATTTTATTCGTGAAAGTAAATGCTGCATGTGTGTTAGAATTAATTAATTTATTTGTGTAAATCCAACAAGAGACAAAATTTCATGTGTAATTTTGTAAAAGCATTTTTATTGTGTCACTTGACACATGTGATCGATTTATGTTTTGGTTTTTAAATTGTTTCTTGGAGGGAGTTGTTTAACCATAGCTTTTTCAATTAATTTAATGTGGTTCTATAATTTTCTAGGGTAAAGAATCTTTGGGGTGGTCAACTTAGGTTTGACCCAAAAATTAACTTCAGAGGGGTTTAAAAGGGGTTAAATGGACACCTAGGGGTAGTTTAAAAATATTTCCTAAAACCCATAAGGTATACCTAAGGGTTATGAGTAATTTTAGGCATGTGACAACTCTCATGTGACCATTTAGACACCCTAAAAAGTGGGTTTCTGAAGTTGAGCGAAAATTGAAATTAGAAGGATCATCTAAGTTGTTAACCTTCCTCTTTGAATGTGAGATCCCTTTCCCATTTTACCCTACCTTTCCTTTTCAGTTTTAGAAACCTGTGAGAACTCTCACAAAGGGCTTCTTTAGCAAGAATTAGAAAATTGGTGGGTAATCACCCACTCTCCATTTTTTTGGAGACAAGGAATTTTGAAAGAAAAAGATAGATTTGAATTAGGTATTTGGGGCTAAGTGTAGAGAAGCAAGGGATTGTGGATTTGGGCTGCTCATCCTCAACTAATTCTAGTATACCTTTGGGAAGTTGAAGGTTGGTTAAATTTCTCTTTGTATTGTTTTTATATTGCATGTTATGTTGAAAAGAATTGCTTGTGTGAAAAGACTAGTTTCTTGTATGTTTTCCTTGGAAAATTATTCGTGTTGTATGTTGTACTTATTGTATGTATTTTATGTGTTTTGGGAGTAACCAAGGCCTCCTACTCCTGGGAGAGAGGATGGTCTTGTGGGTGGTAGGAGTTTGATAGCCCTCGAGTGAGAGGCTCTCATTATGAGAGTGATCATAAGGGATATTTATGTGACCCTTGCTGCATGGCTTGTTTATGCATTTGGGGGTCATAAGGAGGGAAATAAGGCATGAATGCCTTGGGGGGCATAAGGTTGTTGGGTTGTTATACTTATGATTTATCATTGTATGCCATGAGGTGGCCTTGAGTTTTACCATACTTGCAGTCTCCTCAGGGTATTTGGTCCACTACCACCCGTGTATAGTCATCACATTGTGTGGTGTCGTGTAGCCTTGGGATGGGAATATGTTTGTGATTGTTTTCCCTTGTTTATTGTGTTTGCATGTGTGTAACCCATCTAGGACTTGGTTCTCCAAGCTTGGGGGTGGCTACTAGTTAGCCTAGGCTGGGAGGTGAGCACTTCATGGTCATAGCCTATGATTTATTTGCAGGTTGTTGGAAGAAAGGAATAAGACAAGTAGAAGTGGTTGGAGTTATTTGTTGCAGAAAAATAATTGTAAATGTAATTATTATTCTTTGAAAGTCCTCATTTATTAGAAATGAGATACCTATTTGTAAAGTGACATTGGTGTCTTTTAAATGCACTTTAAAGAAATGTAATATTTTATTATGTTATATTGCAGAAATGAATTGAATATTTCTGGATTTTGTTTCTTAAAGTTTTGAAATAAATATTTGTTGAGTATATAATAATTTGAAAAGCAAGAAATTTATTTTATTCTTTATGCATTTAAAATAAAAGAAAACAGGAAAGGAATAAATTTAGATTTGCATGCATATAGAAGGCTGAAAATAAAACAATTAGATCTGTAAATGGAAGGGCAATTTTAGTTTATCTAAGTCTGTCATTTTGTTTATTGGAGAAAATAAAATAAAATTTTATTATAGCCATTTCTAAAGTTTTATTTTAATAATTTCTAGATTTATATAGTTGCTGTTTCACTTATTTAATTCTATCAAATTCTAATTATTTGTAGAAAAAAAATCTAAGGATTAAATAAACTATCTCTGTTTTTTTTTAGCAGCAAGGCATTTAAAATAAAAGAAAATATATACATTGACTTAAATCTGAAGACTTCAACTAATCTATTAAAAATGTTTCAAAATAACATATCATCATATATTTGAATAGAAAAGTTGCCCTAGATTCAATATGCAGCTAAAATAAATAAATATATGTGTGTGTGTGTGTGTGTGTGTGTGTGTGTTTAATTGTAGTCATTTTTTTAAAACATGTATATATATATATATATATATATATATATATATATATATATATATATATATAATAATATATATATATATGTATACATATATATATATATGTATACATATATATATATGTATACATATATATATATATATGTATACATATATATATATATATATATATATATATATATATATACACATATATATATATACATATATATTTATATGTATACATATATATATATATGTATACATATATATATATATATTATTATATTATTATATTTTTATTCATTTTTAAAATATACTTATTTATATAATACACACACACACACACACATATTATACTTTAAATAAACAAAAAAAAAAAATGATTTTCAAATAAAATG
The DNA here is from genome assembly GCF_030272615.1 of Cryptomeria japonica. Lineage (NCBI taxonomy): Eukaryota > Viridiplantae > Streptophyta > Pinopsida > Cupressales > Cupressaceae > Cryptomeria > Cryptomeria japonica. The sequence continues at coordinate 221,726,129 of NC_081405.1, forward strand.
AACCTTTTGGGGGGGGGGGATTCGAAGGGCCGAACCATTGTGCGGACACACAGTGGCACCCGCAGCCTCCACTGTGTGGATGCACAGTGGACAGCCCCCACGGCCGCCACTATGTGGACACATAGTGGAGCCCGCGGCTGCCACTATGTGGACACACAGTGGCATCTGTGGCCACCACTATGTGGACACACAGTGGGCGGCACCCGGTGCCACCGCCGCTGTGTGTTCACATAGTGGCGGCCGGGGAAACCCCGCGCCACCACTTCCTCCCTTTCTCCAAGCATGGCCGCCGCTTCCCATGGAAACCTCCGCCCTGCAAACAAAAAAAAGAGAAATAAAACCCTAGCCCGGGTACGGTTAGGGTAGAATAAAATAAAGAAGTGATTAAAAATAAATAAAAGGGCTTTGTTATATTAATAAAATTAGGGTTTTCATGGTTATTTTGTATAATGTGAGAACATATACATAGTGTTTAAATTATGGAAGATTAGGGCAAATTGGAGATAAAATATTTTCTTAGGTGATTGTAATTAATATGTTTTAATAAACATATGAGTATAATTTAAAAAAAGATGTTTTAAATTAAAATACTTATGAAGTTTAATCTTTTAGGAAATTTAATTCTATTGTAAATTTTTTGACTATAGGGAATATTTTAGCCCACCTAGATATAGGTTTATGAGATTAAAACTTTATAGGGCATATGTCATTATGAATTTAATTGACCCTTTAGTCGATTTAATTTAAGCACATTTTAATTATTGATTAAAATGAATTTTAGACATTATAAACTAAGTGCTAGGACTAATTTAACTAGTTCCTAAAAGTAATTGATGATTATTGGAGTTTAATAATATCTTCATCAATTACTTTAGAGAGTATTGATTAATTTAAGTTATTGATTAAAATTGAGGAAATAATAAAATAATTCTTTTAGTATTCCACATTTGATTTAAATTATTGTCACTTACTTGAGCTAGTGTTAGAGTTAACTCACGCATAGTTAAGACAAAACTTGCTAGTGCATTTCATATTAGTAAATTAATGTTATTAAGTTGTGATTTACAAAAAAAAAAAAATTATCCCGTTCGTGCCCAAAAGTTTGGGCATGACAACAATCTCATGCCCCACTCTTATTTCACTCTACAATGAATGACTTGATAGGTATTTCTCACCTAGTTTTCAAATACATTGTTTCTTTGTCTTTTATATTCTAATGTATATTGAGTCTTGAGCTATGGATATTAATTTTAAGGATTTTTTTTCGGAGTATTACATGGTTAAATGGTTTATGCTATCTCCTTATATTTGTTTCTTCAGTTGTGGTGTCAATGTTTTGAGGACAATATGTTTTGAAGAGTGAACCAAGGGAAAACGTACACAAGGTTAGTAGGTTAGTTTAAACTCAAATAACTTGAAAAAACAAATAAAAGCATAAACTAAACTCCTTATACCTTAAAAGAGAGGGTTCTCTCTTGTTCCTCTAATTTGGACTCTTGTTGAAGCCAATAATGTGCCCCTCCTTGACTTGTTTAGATTGGACCAATTTTGGGATGTGGGTTGCTCTCCAATATTGCACAACAAAGGATGGATGTGGGTTATGGATAAATGCAAAAAGGATGGTAAGGATGGATCATGGATACAAAAGAATTATGGATGCAAATTTGGGTATAATGATGATGCTTGGAATTTGGATTCACAAGGAAAATTAGCGACATGAGATTACTTGATTGGAGATGGAGAATGAAGGGGAGGAGACCCCAATTTATAAATTTGAGAGAGGGTGTATGGATGGTAAAGATTGACGATGAATCAAGGGTAGAGATTAAAGGAGAGGGAGCACATGGATTTAGAGGACAGTGACAAGTGTGGAGACCAAGAAATTTTCCATAAAAGCAATTCTTTTCTCCACACTCCACAATGTACATGGGGAGGATATCCCCAACTACATTGGGGGAATAAAAAGGAATTAAAAATTTCTTGGGGAATGGATGAGGAATTAAAAATTCCTAAATAATGAAATGCATGGTGAAAGGGAATGAGAAAAATAATTTAAAATTCCTTGGGAAGGTGAGAGACATGAGAGTGTGAGATTTTGAAATCCTTGAAATGACCCAATTGGGTGCATTTAAGGTGGAAGGTGAGGAGGGGACAAGTTTATTGAACCATTTATGGCTATGTGTTGATTTTATGGCTAATCATGGCGATTAGGCACTAGAAAATGATTAGAATAGATGATTAGGTGGGTTAATGGGAGATTAGGCGACAAGTGGGATTTGTAGGAGTATTTCACAAGAGCTGAGGAAATGAGTGGGGGAATTTAAAATTGAAGAATAATGTTAAGCATGATTATGAGGGATCCTAGAAGAATTAATTATGGTAATGGAGGATTTAGAAAAGTGATTTATAGGAATCACTTGATTTAGCTAATTAATTTACATTAATTAACTAAGGGGATTTTAGAAGAAATAAATAATTAGATAACCTTAGAAGAATAAGAAATAATTGATTTATTTAAATAAATTAATTGTCTGGCCTATAGTGATAGGATTAAATTTAATTAATACTGAGAAGAATTAAGGCTAGCATAATTAAATAAATTAATTATGTAGAAAGGATAAAATTAATTAAATATTTAATTTAATTAATTTTGGACGTCTACATTTTGCCCCTCTTTTACGCAACGACAAAATTGCTGGTGGGTAAAGACAGAAGAAGAGAATGCCCCAACGTGAAGACGTGGGTGGTATATGCCCCCTTGAGAATGTTTTGGCAATTTTTGAAAACAAATAAGAAAATTCTTGGAAAAAGAAGGAAATGGCGGGAGTGGGAAGAAAATGAGAGGAAAAGAAAAGGAAATATTGAAGGAAGAGGAGAAATCAATGAATGGGGAGAAGGACAAGGAAACGGGGCCACTAGGGACCCTATATAAGCCACATGGGACCCAAGGAGGGGTCATTGTCACATACACCTATTGGAGAATAGAGAGCACAGAGCCCTTGGAGAGAGAGATGGAACACATTCCCATTCATGAGAACTACGTGGAGAGGGTCCGACGAAACAAGACACCAGTACACTATGGCCCATTGGTACGTAACCTAGACCCACTCAGTGATTTGGTAGATTAGGGTGAATTTTAGGGCTAGAAAGAGGATTTAATATGGTAGTGTGGCAGAGGCATTGATTGTCATTTCAGTGCCACTGCCCCAAGTTAGTGTGTGTGTGTTAGATAGCTCAAATAACCAGAGGACAACTGAGAGGGGGGGTGAATCAGTTGTCAATAAGTTAAATGAATATAAACACTTAAAACCTATTACCGGAATACATGAACCAAATACCAGAATAACAGATAAAGTAGTTAGGCATAGACAAAAATCAAAGAGCATTTACCAACAATCCACAACATATAAAACCAAGATTTGTACGTGGAAAACCTAGTAAAGGGAAAAACCACGGTGGGAAGCCTACCCATAGTTAGATAATACTTCTATAGTAAGTATGTGCTTACAAAGAGAGGGGCTTGCACATGCAGGAAGGCCAACAACCTAAAGCATATTGATCATCACAAAGGGAGTCTCACTAACTACAAAAGAAATCCAAACTACAATTTGGAAAGAAGAGTAAACTACAAAGATAGCATCTCCTATGCCTGAGTACAGTTCTGTTTAAGCTAAATACCAGAGGTCTTAAACCTCTTATACAAACCCAATTCGATCACCTATGATCAACCAAAACCTTTGCATATGATTACAACCTTGTTCACACACAGATAATCACATAACCATCTGTTACCATCCCATGATCTACAAAGAGATCTTATATCATATATACCAACCCAGGACCTAAACAATTAGGTCATCCACCTAAAAGATAATACAATAAATTAATTTCATAAACCCACAAATTAATGATAATCCAAGTTGGCCATAGATTGAAACAACATAATACAATCCATAAATCCAATCGGTAACGCATTGGGGTCAACTACCAACACGTTACATAAACTGAACCATAACCTAGATAGCACCAGACCCAAAATAGGTCACCATAAGCCAAATCCAACACCATCGATCAATTGGAACATGAACAAGATAACCAATAGCATCTCGTGAACCATCTAGAAGCCACACCCACACCACTTATCAAGTGCATCAAAAGATCTTCAATAAAGCACTACCAATAGAACCCTTACTGGTAACCAAAAGGCTTACTAGAATAGGAGATAGCTACCAAATCATCAAATCTCAAACCAACAGACCGTGAAATGCATCAGGAACCCATGATTGACCAATCCAAACCAATTCCACAAAATAGACCATACCGGAGATGATCTCCAGATCAATATCATAAACCAACCGCTCTACCGGAAGTTGGTAAACAACAAAACAACTAGTGTTGACATCAATGACAAACATCAATGCAACACATAATCAATTCCTCCAAATTGCCAACAGTGCGCATGTGCACAACACGAGCGAACATGAGGTTAGGATATATATAGGGTGATTGGGGCAGGCACATGTGGCTAGCACGTGCGCTCGTGTTGGTTATCAAAAGTAGGGAGTCAATAGGGTAAAAGGGTGGAGGTCTACAGATTAGTGCCTCCGACTGTGGCATAATGCATGTGCCACATTTTTAGCGCATGGGATTGAATAGATCAACGCGTGCACTTGGTGAGTAAAGGGGAAGAAAAATGATAGGGGGAATGGGGATTGAGAGGATCAACAGGGCACATAGATGCCCTGGGAGTGGGTTATAGGCTAGAATTGGCTATAATAAGAGAGGGTTAGGATAGAATATGAGGGATAATGAAGTGAATTAACTGGGTGTAGGAGGATCTAGGACCACTCCCATCACGTGAGCATTGGCTGACCACCATGAGGCTATACAGGTAGTTGAGAGTATATGAGTGAGAGATATTGAGCGTGGTTGGCTTGGGTTTCATCGACTGATGGTCGACGAATAGGGCTCATACAACCATGATGACTACATTAGTGGAGAGATGGGACAATAGGACATGTACCTTTCACCTACCTATAGGAGAGGCCTCTTTCACTTGATGTTTGGAGGATCTTGAAGATCCCTATTCATGGCATTATTCCTGAGAATCGGTTAGACATAGCAGATTACTACCTTCACTAGCTATGTGACTATGACAACTTTCCTATGGATGGGACACAGTTGCATGTGGGGAAGGCAATGCAGATCAAGCACATTCCACACCTAGTGCTTGTTATTTGTGGACTGATCAATGGACGAGTGATGTGGGATCTTAGTGGTCATGGATAGAGCAAGTGTGTGTACTACATGGTACACGATTATATGGAGTATGCATGAGGAGTGGCTATGTTAGGGAAATTGTACCACGACATGCATTTGGTTTTGTATCAAGAGTATCAGAGTCTGACTCACTTGCATGTATGGGAATGGGAGCACATTATAGTGACACAGCTAGTGGGGGTATAGGACAGGCGGCGATTGTTCCCATATGTGGACCGGTATAGGGGGATGCTCCATTACACCAAGCTTGGAGCAATATGGTTTTGGAGGAAAGTCTTCAATGAGATGATGTTCTTCACATGGAGGCCATATTTAGGTTGTGAGAGGTGGAGAGAAGATTGGCAACTGCATTGGGTAGAGTCAGAGACGTGGCTATTTTGTAGATCCGTGCATGTTATTGATCACTATGTGCCTCTTTGAGTGGCTCAACGGTTTGGGCATATTGAGGACATAGTAGAGCCTGAGCAATTATATCTGAGGATCACTTGAGAGATTAGGACATGGGGGAAAGCTATTAACCCTTTGGAGGTTCGAGTGAGTTGGGAGGGTGTAGACACTAGGGTGTGGGATGAGTAGAGAGAAGTAGGACATGACAAGGGCATGACTGATGCGTACAAGGGTTGGTGGGAGGCTCACTTACTAGTGCAACTCATTATTCCCAGAGTTCTGGAGGAGGATGAGGTATGTCCATCGATCGATGAGGTCATAGGATGAGAGGGGGATGATGTCACAAATAGAGGAGGGGTAGGAGGACGAGAGGGCAGTCAATAGAAGAGAAGGGGAGGGGTGGGGAGAGGACATGGTTGAGGGAGGCAGTTGGTTCTACTACAGGTTTAGCCACCAATTGCACAGATTGGGATAGTTGGAGGAGAGGGAGAGGGAGGGGATGGTGGTGGTGAACTATTGGAAATCTTGAACATATAGGTATAGAGTGAGGGAGCACCAATATAGGTATAGGTTTAGGGGTAGCAGAGGATAGGGTGTCAAGGGATGAGTACAACAAGGTTGTACGGGAGGGGGATGGTGCTTAGGTGAGGGCTAGGAGTCTGGAGGTTGAGTTACAAGGATTGGATGCTTCTAGGGAGAGATATAGGAGGGTGAAGGAGGATATAGAGGTGGAGAGTAAGGGTGGACAATTTATAGACATAGGTGACATGGTTGAGGAGGGAGGCAAATGACCTAGTGGAGAGCTTGGAGGCAGCTCGAGCAAAGGTGGTAGCTCTAAGGGGGGAGAGGGATGAGATAGACCGACTCTTAGATGAGGCCATGAATGGGGGATCCATCAGGTAGTCGAGGATGAATCTAGAGAGGATGGATGGAGAGATGGGTGCTCTCTACACCCGGCTAGGTAGAGCAGAGACAAATGCAGGGAGGTTGCGGGAAGAGCGAGATGGAACCCGTCGATAATTAGAGCCCACAAGATTCTCAAATGTGTTCAGTGAGTATACCAAGTATAGGGGCGGGATGGAGATATTAACTAGGGAGGCAGCCTACTATAGAGGCTTGAACCATGGAGTGATGTTGATAGACCAGAGAGTTGCATCGTACATTGAGGGTGTGCGATCTCACATGAATCAGAGTCAACACCAGACCCAAAGCCAACAGATAGGAGGATCAGTGGCTATGAGGCCACCTAGAGGGGATGCGGGAACATCAAGAGGTACAACTCGGAGAGGAGATGGTGATGAGGAGACAGGGAGTGTGGGCTAGCCTTGGTGTATGTGACACTATATTTTGACCCTTCACGGATTTGTATCATTATACTATCATTGACACATTCACTAATTGTTTTGATATATATGAGATATGATTTTAGGCGGCATATATGCATGTATGGACTTTATTATGTATTTTGATGGACTTTGATTACTATTTTATTTATGATTGATAGATGATGATGTTATGATTATTGATTTGATATGATGCATGTGATGGATATTATTTGACTTACCTGTGATGCAGGATGGATGCCTATATGTATATATGTGACATTGTTGACGTGTTTGTGGATGATGCATATTTTATCTATGATGGTGCTAACATGTTTATGGATGTAGGATGCATGTAGATGATATGTTTATATAATATACATATTTTGGATTTTTATGTGATGATATCCCCGAGGAGATGCCCTTTGGGACCAAATTGATAATCTGTAATGAAAAAAATCCCAATCCAAAATGTCTAATCATCTCGTTGGAAGTATAAATTACCAAAGGAAGTGGTGAATTAATATGGAATAACAATATTTTTTGCATTTAATTTGACACATTGATCAAATATTTGTTTAGACCAGGGATTTGACAGTGGATGTGTTTTGGTATTGTCGACATAATGAATTTTTTTATCTTTTCGGCTGTTAAATTTCTTGTCATTTTCGTTGTAGATAGATAATGCCTTTGTATATCGATTGTGGAGATTAATGAAATGTTCAAATATGAATGATAACTAAATGCATCGGGTAATGTAATGAAAAACCACTAAAATATAATAAATCAAACCCTATGGCCATCTAATGACTTCCATGACCATTTGCATAAAAAAAATTAATGAATGAGATTCTGATGCATGATGTGTTGAGTAAGTTATCAAAATGTGATTATTTTCAAATGTTTTAAATTAAATGGTGTGATAATTAATGATTGCAATTCTATATGAGATACTAATTTTTGAGTGGCCTTTAATTAACCTTACATTATTATGAACATGCATGACAAATACATTTCAATAGATAGTCAGGATTGTATCTACCAGTTTGCATGTTTGCAATGAATAATGCTACTAAATGAACAAAATGATTATGATGATAATAAAGTGATAATGCAAAAAATGGTTATGAAACTAATGACTATGCAACTTAAATTGACAATGTAATTAATGTTAGAGGATAATGAATAATGAAGTAATTTTTTTGGAATGTGCCAGCTATAGTACAACAACATAGGATTAGAAGAAATTAAGAAAGTGAATAAATTGAGGTCTCCAAAATGCATAGTGATAGGATAAAATGTGAATGATGGGATGGAGGGATTTGTTGTGCAAAATATGGAGAGCAAACCTAGTTTTGATATTGCCAAGGATAGTCTACACCATTGATTATAGAAACCATGATGTTATGAAAAATCCAAGGCATGGAATGATCTCAAACAAACATGAATCTTTGGTATGCAACCATGTAAACATCATATAGATGTAAGTACAAGGTTGCAGGTTCATACAAGAAAGACCTTCAAACACACCATAACACAAAAAGCATGCCCCAATATGCCCCAACTCATAACATACCAAGATATAGATTGATCCTAGCTATCATGAGTAGGATTATTCATAGGAAAAAGTGATGCAAATTAAAGCAAATAGACCAAATCATGCAAGTAAAATGCACAAGGCCAATTGACATCTCTTGCCAAGAGTAGGACTTAGGATTTGTGGATATACTGCCAGCTAGGGGAAGGATGCATCCTAATGGGTAGGAGTGACTGATGGATCTGAATAGGAAATAGAGAAGATGACATGGACACATGAATGCAGATGTGGTACTTTACTGTGAAGACTTGATGGGGTGCATATGGATGGATGTTTAGATAATGTGCAAGTCAAGAAGAAGCACAAGCTTGGGACTTGAGATTAAGATCAATGTGATGGGTGAAAGCTTAGTATGATGGGATGGAAGCTCAGTTTGATGGGATGGAAGATCATTTTGGTGGGATGGAAGCTTAGTTTGATGGGATGGAAGCTCAATTTGGTGGGATGATCCTGATTCAAGCTTCAGGCAAAGACTCATCATCATATATCGAGGGGGGGGGGAGGCAAATGGATAAATGACCTGTTGAGGATAGTTTGGTGGGAAGAGCAGGTAGGGCTATTGTAGAGGATACTAGAATGAATCATGACATTTGTGGAGGTGGTCAGGAGCACCTTGTTCCTTTTCCTTTTCTTGTAGAGGTGGGGTGGATGGTAGGGTCATCGGATTGATTTTCTTGATAGAATGAAGGAGACAACTGATAGCGGTCAGGAGGACAAATGCTATGAGAGAAGTTTTATGCAGTGGCATGGATTAAATAATGAAGGAGGGAACTGGCTATAGGTGAGCAGGTGGAATGTGGAGGAGTACGAAAGGTCATGCAATGACTCATGTCACGTTAAAGAATATTTACACAACGAATCTAACTACTTAATTCATGTCAATTAATTTTGTACACTTTAATTGATTGTCTCCATGTATATTAATTCACCACCTTATATTTAGCACATAGGGCGACATCCTACACAAATGTTCCTATCCTTGGGTGTTGGGCAGAGAAGTGCAAAAGACGTTAGAATATTAGATTTAAGGAATGTAGATATCGGGTGGGTGGGGAAGATAGAGTCTGACTTGATAGACGATGGATCCAAATTATTTACCTTAATGCTTGTAAACAAGTTTTCACCAAGTCACTTGCCCATAGTGCCACGAAGTGGTTTTCACTTATGGACGAATTGATTTTTCTTTGCTTTTTTGTTTTTTTCATTTTTTTGTATTTTTACCATTTTTTTGGTTTTTTTATTTTTTTGCATACATTTAGATAACTGATGACCTTTTGAGGAGTAGGCATAAAATCTCTTTAGGTGCATGATGTTCATATGCTCATCCAATGGATAACCTTTGGGAGTAGCCAACTGATATGCGTCGAATCCATACTTTGTTATGATCACATAAGGTCCAAGCCATTTAAGCTCAAACTTGCCTTTCTTTTCTCTTTCCTAAAGATTTCTTTGATTTTCCATAAGGATGAGATCAACAACTTCAAATTCCCAGGTTCTGACTTTCTTGTTGTAGCTCAAGTGTAGGCAATTTTGATACACCAGAAGATGGTTCAAGGCCTTGAAATGGCTTTTATCCAACATTTCTAGCTCTTGCAATCTAGCAACTCTATATTCCTCATCAAGGAGGATATGCTACACGGATACCCTTAGGAAGGGGACCTTTATCTCAAGAGGGAGGAAGACTTCAGAGCCAAAGACAAGGGAATCTAGAGTGGCACCTATGGGTGTGCGGATGGAAGTATGGTAGGCCCATAGAGAAGGATGGAGTTGGAGATCCCAATCACAACCAACTTCATTGACTATCTTTTTAAGGATTTTGATTAAGGTTTAATTAGAAGCCTCGTCTTGACTTCTACCTTGCGGGTAATATAGGGTGGAGAAGCGGTGTTGGATATCAAACTTCTGGCAGAGCTCTTTAACATCCCGATTCTTGAAAGGTTTGTTGTTATCTGTGATAATAACTTTTGGGATTCCATATCAGTAGATTAAGTAATTCAAAATGAATTTAGAGATCTGCTTCCCAGTGGTGAAGGTAAGAGGGATGGCCTCCACCCACTTGGTGAAGTATTTAGTGATGGTGATGATGAATTTAAGACTGTTGGAGGATGCAGGGTGGATTTTGCTAATGAGATCGATCCCCCACTATGAAAAGGGCCAAGGTGTGATAAAAGGCTACAAATCCTGTGATGAAGCATGAATCTTGTCACCATGCTTCTGACAAGGGATACATTTCTTTACATAATTATATGCATCTTCTTCCATTGTAGGTTAGTAGTATCCCATTCAACTTTTTAGCCAAAGTGAGACCACTCGAGTGTGCCCCATAGATACCCTCATGCACTTCACGTAGTGCCCATTCAACCTCTTGTTTGTCTAGACACCTTAGGAGGGAACCATCAAAATGCCTTCTAAATAGGGTGTCTCCAAGGATGGTGTAATGAGCACAATGGTGAATGAAGGTTTGTTCTTTGTTTTTAGTGAGGTGGGGATGGATGATGTTGTCTCTTAGGTAGGTGAAGGTCTCTTGATACCAAGGGGATTCGAAACTAATGAGTACACATACCATTTCGAACTCAAGTAGATCGTATGTCGATATGAGAAGTTTCTCGACCAAAAACTCACATTTTTTAGTATGTGTCAACATCTGAAGGAGAGAAACAATAGTAGCCATTGCATCTGCAACTCTATTGTTTGTGCATGAAATCTGATCAAATTTGATTGATGTAAAATGTTGCTTGAGATCCTCAACCATACACTATAGTAAGGAAGAAGCTTTTCATCCTTTGTTTGATACTCATTGTTAACTTGCTTAATGACAAGCTGGGAATCACCATAAACATGTAATTCCAATATCATCCATTGGATGGCCAAACAAAGTCTAGTGATCAGTGCCTCATATTCTTCTATGTTATTGGTGCATACAAAGTCTATCTTGTATGATTTAGGGATGCAATCTCCTTGAGGTGTAACCAACAATATGCCTACCCCTGATCTGTTCTATGTGAAAGAATAATTAAAGCATAAATTCCATGTGAAAGATGTAGTGACAATCATTATGGATTCATCTGGGAATTTCATGAGGATAGGGTGATCACCTTGAAGCAGAGTGTCTACCAGTTGATTTGCTATCACTTGTCCTTTGATTTCTTTTCTATCTACATACTTAATGTCAAACTCGCTTAGTAAGATGACCCATTTAGTAGTTCTCCCTTTGAGAGAAGCCTTTGATAAGAGATACTTGAGAGGATCAATCTTAGAAATCAATTTTGTTTTGTTGTTAATCATGTAGTGCTAGAGTTTCTGTGTGCTGAAGACAAGTTCTAATCATGCCCTTTCAATAGGAGTATAATTGATCTCGTAGCCTACTAATGTGTGTCTGATATAGTATATGGCATGCTTTTTTCCCTGATCATCTTTTTGTACCAATAATGCCCCCAGTGCCACTGTGGTTGCTAATATATACAAACAGAGTGGTTGTCCTGGAATAGGAGACATAAGGACATGAGGTGATGCTAGATATTCCTTGAGTTTCTCAAAAGCCTTCTAGCACAAACAATCCCATCTGAACTTGGTATCTTTGTGAAGTAAGTGTACAAATGGGTTACATTTATCTATGAGCTATGAAATGAAGTGTCTAATGGATTGGAGCTTCCCTTAAAGGCTACATAGTTGTCTGAGAGTCTTTGGGGGAGGCATTTCCATAATAGCTTTCACCTTTGCAAGATCAACTTCTATGCCTCTGCAGGAAATGATGAAACCTAGTAGTTTCCCATATGTAACACAAAAGAAACACATCTTAGGGTTTAGACATAACTTATACTTTTCCAATCTCTCAAAGATCTGCCTTAGGATAGGGATATGCTCATCTCTTGCCTTAGATTTTCCTAAGAGACCGTCAACATAATCTTTCATGATTTTATGCAAGAGGTCATGAAAGATTCTTGTCATTTCTTGTTGATATTTTGCTCGGGCATTCTTGAGACCAAAAGGCATGACCTGATAATAAAAGGTTCCCCATGGCATTATAATGTTGTTTTGTGTTGGTCCTCTTCTTGTATTCTTATATGATTGTATCCAAAAAATCCATCCATAATTGACAACATTTCATGTCCTATTGTGAGATCTATGATCATGTCTATGTTGGGAAGCAAAAAATCATCCTTAGGGCATGCTTTATTCAAGTCTCAAAAATCTATGCAATTTGGATGCCCCCAGTAGCTTTGTTGACAGGGACAATATTGGACACCCACTCAGGATAATCTATTGGTTTTACGAATCCAACATCTTTTGAAGTTCTCCCTTTATAAGGAGTGAAATATGTGGATGCATTTTACATAATTTTTTCTTTATAAGTTTGGAATCTAGACAAACAATAAGATTGTGGACTACTAAGTCTAGATCAAGGCCTAGCATATCAGCATAGGACCAGGCAAAATTAATCTTTGTTCTGGTGAGAAAATTGATGAAGTTTTGTTTTTCTTGATCCGATAGAGACTTAGCAATGAGTACATTCTTTGGAATATCTTCAGTGCCCACATTGATAGTTTTTTTTCTTCTATAAGTAGGTTTGACCTTTCTTGTTGTGGGGGAACCACGGTAGGGAGGTCAAGTCCCTCATCCTCAAGTTATTGATCCAGGTTTTCACTTGAGGATATGCCCTTTAATTTTACTTTTTCCTCATCCATAAGTGCCCCAGGGAGGTTTTCACCCAATGAATCATTATTTTTCTTCTTATTGTCTTTTTTGTGACTAAGGGCATTGACCTAGCTACCAAAGTATCTGTTCTCATGCAGTTGAATCCCATGAACTCTTTTGCAGTCTTCCAAGTTGTGCATAGTTAGGAGAGTCATGAGAGCATTGTCGTCGTCACATACATCCAATGCAGGTTTTTCTCGTTGGTCCCAATCTATAAGCTCTGGGTGGACAAGTTGTAGCTCATATGGAGTGGAAGGGATTACAGGGGTGATGGTGTTGATATGGGTGTTAAAGAAGATGTCATCTTGGTATTCAAAAGGCATTTCATAATATTCTTCTTTGTCAGAGTCTTTGACATCAAAAGAGGGATTTGAAGGGGCACCGACAATAGTGATCTTAGGTACTAGAGTATAACCCAAACCCCTATTATACTTGTATGAGATGGGATTTATTAGTGCTTTGATTCCTTTCTCTTCCATCCCTAGGCCATGTCCTTTATAACCCATCTTATCCACTATAGCTGATGCTTTTGGATACATTTTCTTGGAATTTTTTGTTGGTTCTTCATCCTCTTCATGATACAACCAAGAGGAAACATCTATCTCTAGGCTTTCTTCATCAAGTGGGCCCCACTACTTGAAGATGGTGTCTTTGCATTACAAAGTGGATTTCTTATCTTTTTTAATTTCTTTGGCCTTGCTGAATGACTTGGGAGATAACGGGAATTTTCCCACATGTAGGACATCCTGAAGTTTGTATTCTCCACAGTCACTATCTACGATCTTGACCTTAGGTTTTTCTTGAGATGAAGTCGAGGCAAGTTTAGATGTATCAGATGGAGGAGGTGGAGCGGGTCTGTTAAGTAGGTAGTGGTATGAATGCTTCCCCTCTAGAAGTTTGCAATATGAAAAAGGTTGGGGATCACACTTGATAGTGATCTCTCTACTATTGAAGGGGAATTTAAGGCATTGGTGATATGTGGAGGGGACGGCTTGAAGGGAATGAATCCATGGATGACCAAGGAGAATGTTATATGGGATGTCAAGATCTAAGACTTGGCAAGGGGTGTCAACTGTAACAGGGCCTACTTGAAGAGGTAAAGTTATCATACCTTTGGAAACCCTTCCTGCATCATCATAGGCCTTGATTGTGATTCATCCTGATGGTTCAAATAGGTCCTCAGGATGTTCTAATTGCTTCATTAACTTGTATGTATAGAGATTGAGTCTAGATCCACTGTCTATTAAGATGCATTTAACCTTGTATTTCTGGATAAGAGATTCAATAGGAAATGACTTATTATGATCATCATCAGATGGAGCATCATTAGAGGTGAAAACAAGGTTGTGTTGAGTAGCAAGGTTTCCAATGAGGGCTTGGAATTGAGCAACATTAATATCATCAGGGACACGTGATTCAAAAAGGGCTTGTTCCAAAATCTCCTCGTGAATGGGGAGGTCTTGAGGAGCTCTAGGATGGAAATATGTAGGATTCTTTTTGAGGTGTTATAGAAGGTCACATCGGTGGGTGGATGAAGTGGGGGGAGGATTAGGTGGGGGAGGAGCTCCTTAGATAGTTACTCTTTCATAGGAAATGGTCACATTGTAGTCATTCTGAGAATAGGACATGGAAGGCGTGGCACCTTGAATGACTATTTTGGCAGGGTTGGACCTACTTGCTAGTTGTGGAGGAGGAGGACCACCTTGGATAGTGACCCTAGGTACATTTTGTGAAGGGGGAGGTTACCTCCTTAAATAGTGATGATGTTGATGTTGGCACTTTTGATGTTTATGTTGTGATTGTCATTGATGGACACACACTTGTATTGAGATCCTCTTTATATGTATGAGCTCATGCTCAACCAGTATTTGTTCCAACCGATATGTTGTACTCTAGTCTTTAGACTAGTAGTGATTTTGCAGAATGTGTTTTCCTGGTCTGAAGCGGCATGTCGACCCCAAGCGGTTTGGAGATCACAAGCGGTACGAGGAAGCAAAGTGGCACAACACATTCTTACCAGTCTTCATTTTTGTCAAACAGGCAACCGACATTTTTGTCAAACTGGCAACTGGCATTTTGTATGAACCGGTAACACTCTGTGATGAGTTACCAACTGGCATTTTGTGATGAGTTACCAATCCATCGATTTTTTGATGGTGCCGACACATTGACGATGATTCTTGTGTCGTGTTACTGAGTATGTCTAGATTCACTGAACCTAGGAAAATGTAATGTAATCCTATTGGACTGACATGAAATCAGATTCCTTTAAAAGGACATCATGTCTAGGGTTTTTGTTGTTGAAGAAGTTGCGAATAGGGTTTATGTTGAGCTAGGGTTTAAGGTAGAAGTGAAGAGCGATCTTATCTGAGAAGATTGAGTTGTAACTGAGAGAGATAGAGAAGACTGAAGTAATGCTGGAATGCATTAGCTGTGAGCAATACTGGATCTAACCAAGCAGTTTATGCTAGTAGATAGATCAAACACTTGTTGATTACTCACATCTTTGACAAGTTTGTAGCCCTTAATCGGGTAGGCCTCAAAGCCTTTGTAAAATCCTCTAACAAGGTGGTTCACACATGTGAATCTAAAATCCTCTAACAAGGTAGTCTTTAATCGGACTTATCTCCTAACAGAGATTGAGATTCTTAACAGGATCTGTTATGGTGAAGAACATTGTAAGACCTTAACCGGTCTGGTTTCTATTCTGCAGATAGTGACTTGTGAGTTCCATCTCACCGTGGTTTTTCCTAGTTGGGTTTCCACATCAAATATCTTGTGTTATGGTTGCATTGCTTTTGTGGGTGAATGGTTTATTCGCATTTTGGTTTGTATGTGTGATAACCAGATTGATTGTCAGACTGCTTTACCGGTTTATCTCTAGACTGTGTAAGTGTTTTAGTGCAAAGATTTTTGGCATACTAATTCACCCCCCCTCTTAGTATTCATCAGTTGACATGGTTATCTACAAGCTCTATACGACCCACCAAGGAGTCAAAGCCAGATATATGATTAGTATAATCATAGTTGACAACATTAGATGATGAGGCCTTTCCTTTATCATGCTTCAGGAAGGTTTCTTGGTACATCTTGATTTTATCATTATTATTACCGAGTTTTGTTGTTGCTACCTCAATATCACCCTTATCAATGAGATCTTGGATATAGTTCTTCAGTTTCATACACTTTCATGTATCATGCCCATTGATGTGGTGATAGTCCCAATACTCATTCTCATTATACCACATGGGTTTGGGATGATTATGTTGGCATTATAATAGACAAAGGGAGATTGTTGGCATTTCAATAAGGATATTGAGAAGATTTATGGTGATTATGGATATAACTAATTAAGTATGTTTACTATCTTAATATTATTATTTTGTCATTCATGTCAAGAAATTGATTTTCGGATTCAGTATGATGTTGCCATATCTTAAGAAGAATGATTTGATGAGTATAAAGAAGTCGGTAAAAGACACAAAAAGAATGTGATGAATAAGGGGAGAAATAAGTTATTCAATGGGCAACTATTACCAAGTTAGACAATGATGAGATCATGATGTTTAGATTGTTTTGGTATCCTACATATGTTGTTGTTTGTAAGGTCAATACTATACTATGTTACCGAGAAAAGAACCTAGTCGGTAAACCCTAAGGAACCTAGTTGGTAAACCCTAAGGTTATCGCGATCGTTTAATGAAGGTGGAATGTCTACTGAGTGAAGTTTAGTATTCACCGAGTTGTAACCGAGTAATAACAGAAGCATTGAATGAATAAAAGCATTATTTAATGAAGGAAGCTAATGAGCTGGTTATGATTAAATGATTGGTATTTCGTGCATCAAGTTTATTAAAGAATCTATGGAAAAGGAAAATTGGCAAGAAGATCTACAACTCAAATTAAATTGCAATACCCTAGCACAAGTTCCAAGAAATATATGCAAGTTCCAAGGCGGGGTAAAACATTTTCAGATCGAAGGATACATTGAACCTAGTCAAGTTTGAAGATCTGATGGCTATGATTGATCATGGGAAATGTGATCAAGGAGATTAAGCGGTTGGCAAATTGTTTATAAATAAGGAACTATTGATAAACAATGTATGCGGGCAAGTGTATGCACAAGGGATGCTACACAACATTTACCGAGCACTGAAGCTTGAAGACTTATTTTGATAACAGAGTATAGAGCCCAGCAGGAGGACAAGATAAGTCCTATGATTAGATTGTATTGAGAAAATAATAATCTGCTTTAGCATTTTAGATGTGAAGTTGCAGATAGATTTTTATTACTGTTATTTTGTAAAGTGACAGAAAATCTCTTAACCGAGTGGACTTAACAGTCTTATTTGTAAATCCTCTAACAAGGTGACATTCTAATTGAGTGTTTAAAATCCTTTGACAAGGTCACTTCTAACAAGGTGAAGATCCTAACAGATCTAAGGGAAATCCCTTAATTGGGTCACATCTAGCAATGTGTTTGTAATCTTTAACAGGATTTGCTTTTAACCGAGCATACTCTAGAAGAGTATATTTCTTAGTGGGTTTGAAATCCCACAGTGGTTTTTCCCTATTTGGGTTTCCAAATTAAATCTCGTGTTATATGTTTTGTGATCTTATCTATTTATGAGTTTGCATGCTTTATAGTTTTTCTGATAAGGTTACCGAGGTTGAATCTGTTGTTTTTATGGAAGTTTAAGTTTGTATGATTCACCCCCCTCTCATCTTGTTAGCTTGGCATCTGTACTAAACATTTAGTATTAGAACTATCAATTGGTATCAGAGCTTTGGACTCCAGAAGGAAAAGTTTAAAGGTACTTGAGGCAAAGATCCAAATATGTATAAAAGGGATGCACCGAAGCTGAACAAGTCAAGTTTCTCTACATGGTAGAAAAGGATGAAGTTGCAACTATCAGGAGTTGGAGAATATGTTGTATATTATCTGGAGAATGATTTCATTACACCGAGCACCTATCCATTGACAATGGAAGAGATAAAGGCAAAGCAAGAACACATCCAAGCAATGATTGAAATAACATCTGCATTGACCGACTCAGAGTTTAATGATCTAGAAGGCTGCAATGATGCCAAAGAAATGTGGGATAAGCTCATATCTGTGTATGGTGGTGATGAACATGTTCAAAGAGCAAAAGTGGATAGTCTAAGAGGACAACTTGAATCTATGAGGATGAATGAAGTTGAGAACATAACTCAGTATAGTACAAGGCTAAAAGAGATTGTCAATCAAATCAAGGGAGCAGGTGGAACTATTGAAGAAAAGGATATAACAAGTAAGTTGTTAAGAACCCTTCTACCAGCTTATGCAATCCGAGTCTTTGCAATCAATGAATTGAGGTCTGTACCCAATATGCCAGTTTATTTAGATGCTACTATCGGTAAGCTACATGCATTTGAGTTAAGTAATTTTGATAACAGTGGGTCATCGGTAAATAAAGTTGAATATGCTTTCAGTTCTTTTCATCTTGATGAATCTGATGATTACAATGATAGAATGAGTAAGTACACTGAAGGAGATCACAGTGGAGCAAGTGAGAGATTTTGCAAGAACATGGAAAAAGTACACAAGTTGTATGAGGAAATAAGGAAACAAGAAGAGTTTGAAGCACTATTAGCCAGAAGCTTATCAAGAGGAAAAGGTAAGTATAAAGGAAAACTACCTTTAAAATGTTTCAATTGTGATAAGATAGGACATATGGCCTCAAACTATCTTGACAGAGAATATAGTGAAAAGAGAGATTACTGAGATGACAGACAGAAAGATAATCATTACAGAGGACACCAAGATTTCAGAAAAAGAGATAAAAAGACATGCCTAATAGCTGATGAGGAATCTAATGATGATAAATCAGATGAAACTGATACAGAGGAAGTTGTTTATGTGGCTATCAAAGATGGATCAGATGAAGAAAGGTATGAAGAAAAAGCCCTACTATCTCAAATAAGTAAAAATGATTCTTGGATCATAGATAGTGGATGCTCACATCACATGACAGGTGATAAACACAAGTTTGTTATATTAGAAGATTATGATGGAGGCTATGTAAGATTTGGTAATGATGCACCATGTCCAGTAAGAGGTAAAGGATCTATAACACTTCTTGACAATGCAAAATGCAAAGATGTTTATTGGGTTGAAGGTCTGAAATACAATTTGTTGAGTGTAGCACAGCTAAACAACACAGGTTACCGAATAGAATTTCAGAAAGGAATTGTCAAAGTTCATGACAAGAATGGAAAGTTAGCTGCTACCAGGACACAAACGAAAGGTAACACATTTCACCTTGACTCAACTTAGAATAAGTGTTTATATGAAAAGATAGATGATACCTCGTTATGGCATAAAAGGTTTTGTCATGTAAATTTTGATAATCTGATCAAAATAAGTAAGAAGCACCGAGTAAGAGGTCTACCAAGTCTTGAGAAACCTGAGAATGCTATGTGTCGAGGATGCCAGATGGGTAAGATGACAAGATCAAGCTTTACAAGTAAGTCCTACACTTCTAAGGGAATTTTAGATCTCGTGCAAGCTAATCTTTGTGGTCCTATGAAAGTTTGGAGTTATTATGGTGATAAATATTTCATATTATTTGTGGATGATTACTCAAGGATGATGTCAGTAATGTTTTTTAAAGAAAAATCAAAAGCTTTTCAAATGTTTAAATGGTACAAGGCAAGAGTTGAAAATGAAATAGGAAGACAACTGAAATGTCTTAGATCTGACAGAGGAGGAGAGTTCACCTCTAATGAGTTCAACTTGTTCTACAATGATCATGGTATTAAAAGACAAGTCTCTGCACCGAGAACTCCACAACAAAATGAAATTGCTGAGAGAAGCAATAGATCTATTGTGGATTGTGCCAGAACCCTGATGATTGAAAAGAAAGTTTCACAAACATTTTGGAGAGAAGCAATAAGCACAACAGTATACACCCTGAACCGAGTACAACTGAAGAAAGGAACTTTGAAGACACCTTATGAAATCTAGTATGACAAGAAACCTAATGTAAGTTATTGTAAAATCTTTGGAAGTAGATGCTATGTTCACAAAGATGATAGAAATGGAAATTTTGATCAAAAAAGTGAAGAAGGAACATTTCTAGGTTATTCTTCTAGAAGCAAAGCATTTAAATATCTGATCAAATCATCTAACAAAATAGTAGAAAGTGCAAATGTGAAAATTGATGAATTTGCAGAAAGAAATGATGGAGGAAATTCCAAGGAACCAGAAGATTATGATGAATTTGTCTATGTTCAACTGAGGAGACTGTTGAAGGAAATGAATAAAATATCTAGTTACCGAGTGATGAAGAAGATCATACAGAGCCTACTGAGCCTATATTAGCCAAGTATGTCAGATTATAGGAGATAAAGATGATCCAGTGATGACAAGGAAAAAACTAAGACAGAACACATGTCTGATATCCGAATTTGAACCGAGGATAGTGAAAGAGGCATTTAACAATGAAGATTGGATAAATGCTATGATAGAAGAGATTGATCAAATCAAGAAGAATGACACATGGACACTAGTCCCAAGACTGAAGGACAAAAATGTAATCGGTACAAAGTGGATTTTCAGAAACAAGCTGAATGAAAAAGGTGAGGTCATTAGAAATAAAGCAAGACTAGTTTGCAAAGGTTATGCTCAAGAAGAAGGTATTGATTATGGTGAGACTTTTGCACCCGTGGCAAGACTTGAAGGAGTAAGAACATTGTTGGCATATGCTGCTTACAAGAATTTCAAGGTATATCAAATGGATGTCAAATCTACATTTCTGAATGGTATATTAGAAGAAGAAGTTTTCATTGAACAACCTGAAGGATTTGTTGAAGGAGAAAATAATGATCAGGTATGTAAATTGAACAAAGCTTTATATGGTTTGAAACAAGCACCTAGAGCATGGTATGAGAGATTGCACTCCTATTTGATCAAGATTGGTTTTATAAGAACTAGTGAAAACAATAACATGTACATGAAGAATGAAGAAAATGGAATATTGATCTCAGCCATATTTGTTGATGATATTATCTTTTGTTGAAATGACTCTCTATGCAAGAACTTTGGAAATGAAATGAGCAAAGAATTTGAGATGTCACTAATCGGTGAGATAAAGTATTTTATAGGTTTACAGATACTGCAAATAAAAAATGAGATTTTCATTACTCAATCCAAGTACATAAAGGAAATCTTGAAGAAATTTGGAATGGAGGATTCAAAACTAGTAAGTACTCCTATGGTTACCAACTGTAAATTATCAAAGAATGATGAATCTGCATCTGTTGATGAGACACTTTACCGATCTATGATTGGAAAGCTGCAATATGTTGTTCACAGCAGACCAGATATAGCACATGCAGTAGGTATAGTTGCAAGATTTTCTGCAGAACCCAAGGAAACACACATGACAGCAATCAAGAGAATTTTTAGATACTTGAAAGGCACTGAAGATTATGGCTTAGTATATCAGAAAGGATATGATTTTGATTTACAAGTTTATACTGATGCTGATTGGGCAGGCAACATTGATGACAGAAAAAGCACAAGTGGAGGAGCTTTCTTTTTAGGAGAAAGACTAGTAAGTTGGCTTAGCAAGAAACAAGGATACGTTTCACAGTCAACAACAGAAGCTGAATATATTGCTACAACATTAAACTGCACTAATATAACATGGATCAAACAACTGTTGGAAGGCATAAATGAGCAAGTTACCGAGCCAGAAACTATATTCTGTGACAATACTAGTGCCATTAACATTTCAAAGAATCCTATTATGCACTCTAAGACAAAGCACATCTCTATCAAATATCATTATCTTAGAGAAGAAGTTCAAGAGAAGAAAGTGGTATTGGAGTATATTAGCACAAAGGAACAAATTGTAGATATCTTCACCAAGCCACTGCCAAGGGACACTTTTGAGTATCTCAGAAGTCAGTTAGGGGTCATACCCCTATCTTCCATTCACTGACCGAGTTTGGTGAAAGCATTAATTCGATGACTCTACAGAATATCTTTTAGGAGTTGATGTTGATTTACACACTTTAGGAGATTTTCTAAAGGTGTGCGGAAAACAATAACAAGGAACATGAATTGAAGTCAAAATGCTTTGACCGAGACTGAATTGACACATATCAGTAAGGAATTCACTTCTCAGAGGAAGAAATTATGTTTGAGTTCTTTATATTTTGGTATTGTTGTCAAAGGGGGAGAAGACTGAAGAAAGGAGGAGAAGACTAATGTATGGGGGAGAAGACTGATGATAGGAGGAGAGCATTTCAGCAATCTGAGCAATCTGAGCAATCAATCACAAATCCGAATCCGAACCATTACGTCAAATCAATTGGTTTTGCTATCAATGCCAAAGCGGGAGATTGTTGGCATTATAACAGAAAAAGGGAGATTGTTGGCATTTCAATAAGGATATTGAGAAGATTGATGGTGATTATGGATATAACTAATTAAGGATGTTTACTGTCTTAATATTATTATTTTGTCATTGATGTCAAGAAATTGATTTTCTGATTCAGTATGATGCTGCCATATCTTAAGAAGAATGATTTGATGGGTATAAAGAAGTCGGTAAAAGACATAGAAAGAATGTGATGAATAAGGGGAGAAATAAGCTATTCAATGGGCAACTATTACTGAGTAAGACAATGATGAGATCATGATGTTTAGATTGTTTTGGTATCCTACATATGTTGTTGTTTGTAAGGTTAATACTATACTGTGTTACCAAGCAAAGAACCTAGTTGGTATACCCTAAAGTTATCGCTATCGGTTAATGAAGGCGGAATGTCTACCGAGTGAAGTTTAGTATTCACCAACTTGTAACCGAGTAATAACAAAAAGCATTGAATGAATAAAAGCAGTATTTAATGAAGGAAGCTGATGAGTTGGTTATGATTAAATGATTAGTATGTTATGCATCAAGTTTATTAAAGAATCTATGGAAAAGGAAAATCGGCAATAAGATCTACAACTCAGATTAAACCGCAATACCCTAGCACAAGTTCCAAGAAATATATGCAAGTTCCAAGGCGGGGTAAAACATTTTCAGATCGAAGGATACATTGAACCTAGTCAAGTTTGAAGATCTAATGGCTATGATTGATCATGGGAAATGTGATCAAGGATATTAAGCGGTTGGCAAATTGTTTATAAATAAGGAACTGTTGATAAACAATGTATGCGGGCAAGTGTATGCACAAGGGATGCTACACAGTATTTACCGAGCACTGAAGCTTGAAGACCTATTTTGATAACAGAGTATAGAGCCCAGTAGAAGGACAAGATAAGTCCTATGATTAGATTGTAGGTCCCGGGGACAACTGAGAGGGGGGGGGAGGGGGTGATTCAGTTGTCCAATAAATTCAAACCAAAATCTTATTAACCAACTTAATTCTTAGTACTGGTAAAACAGTTAAGTATGTTGGTAAATAGTGTTAACAGAAAATTGCTTATACCGGTAAGAATTAATGCATGAAACATAAACATAAAGTCATCCACAACACTTGACACAAATATTTGTACGTGGAAACCCTTTAAGGGGAAAAACCACGGTGGGAAACCTTACCCACAATCAGATGATACTACAACAGATAGTAAGTGTACAAAGAGGGGTCTGCACATGCAGAAAGGCCAACAGCCTAGAGCTCACTGCTCAATCACAGATGGGAGTCACACTGACTACAGTTGGATGGTTAAATCCAATGAGAATGTACTACACAAAATAGCATCTTCATATGCTGGATTCAGTACCAGTGTAATGCTGATATGCTTATACAAAAACCTAGCTTCACCTTCAAATGATGTCTTCCTGTATATCTCTGCTTGATCTCGCATATATCCTTCCTTAAATCTTTTTCGCATTCCACACTTGATCTTACAAATAAGATCTTACACTTATACCATACCCAAAGACCAATTTTACTAGGTCGGCTCTACAAGATATTACAATACAAATAATACAATATCCGATGCAATAACCGATTGAACATGTCGACTTAATGCATTTACAACAATAATAAATCATCTCCATAGTGTGACATGTCGATCTGGAAAAGATAAACCTGCCGGTGTAACCCTAGATAACCTGGACCTATTTGCCGGTAAAAGCAAATATGCAAATAAGAATATACCAATGATTATTACTTCAAAGTATAGTGTCCACATGATGTCTTCAACATTACCAAGTAACTTCCATGTCAATGCAGGTACCGGTGATCATTATATCCTATCGGTTAACCATATACCGGTAACTATTTGCACAGTTTACTGTTTGTCGGTGAATGTTGCTGGATCTCTAAAGTAGGTGAATTTAGCAGGTGTTGACATCAATGACAAAACCATACCAAAATACCAACAATCTCCCCCTTTGGCATTGATGGCAACACAAGATAGAAAAACCATCAAAGTGCCAAAACATAAATGCGAAGTACAAAAATTAACAATCTCCATTTCTCCTCCTGGGAGTAATATGTTTTCATACTAATCTCTCATACAAATCTCTCCTCAATGTTTTATCTCTCCCTAATGTTTTTCCATATATCTCTCCCCCTTTGACATCAAATGCCAAATTCACAAAAAGTCAAGTTCATACAAAATACCAACCAATTCAATATACCAACTACTCCCCCTGAGAAGTAGCTTCCTAATTAAATACCGGAATAGAAGTTTTGTCTATTTAATTCTGTCGGTTGATGACAAACATCAACTGTCTAAGTCTCTACCGGTGGAGGTAAGACTTTGAGCTGATCTCTGAGATACTCAAAAGTTTCCTTAGGGAAAGGTTTTGTAAAAATATCTGCAAGCTGTTCTTTGGTATTCACATAAACCAGTTTTATCTCCTTTTCTTCAACTTTTTCCCTTAGAAAGTTCAATTTGATAGAAACATGTTTTGTTTTAGTATGTAATACTGGATTTTTAGATATATCAATTGCTGCAGTGTTATCACAATATATAGTAATAGGTTCTTTGCATTTTACCTTTATGTCTTTCAACATTTTCTTAAGCCAAAGTACCTGTGTACAGTTTGTTGCTGCTGCAACATATTCTAATTCTGTTGTTGATAAAGATGTACAACTCTGTTTCTTACTTAACCAAGAAACTAATCTCTTTCCAAGAAAGAATGCTCCTCTAGTGGTGCTTTTTCTATCATCCACATCTCCTGCCCAATTTGCATCTGTGTATGCATATAAATCAAAATTTTCATCTTTAGGATACCATAATCCAAGATTTGTTGTGCCTTGTAGGTACCGAAAAATCCTTTTTACTGTTGATTCATGATTTTCCCTAGGATTACTCTGAAATCTAGAAACTATACATACTGCATTCATAATATCAGGTATGGTTTGTGTCAAATACAATAAACCTCCTATCATAGATTTGTATCTAGTTGGATTGACAGGTGTAGATTCATCCCTTTGAGATAATTTGTCATTTGTAGTCATAGGTGTGCTTACTGGTTTAGATTTTTCCATCCCAAATTTCTTAAGTAGTTCTTTCAAGTACTTAGATTGACTCAAAAATATGCCTTTATCAGTTTGTAAAATCTGCAATCCTAAAAAGAATTTTATTTCTCCAATCATAGACATTTCAAATTCATGCTGCATTTTAAGA
Organism: Cryptomeria japonica; assembly: GCF_030272615.1. Classification (NCBI taxonomy): domain Eukaryota; kingdom Viridiplantae; phylum Streptophyta; class Pinopsida; order Cupressales; family Cupressaceae; genus Cryptomeria; species Cryptomeria japonica. The sequence goes on from NC_081405.1 coordinate 221,752,050, forward strand.
GAAAATTCTTTGCATAATCCATCTTCTCCTCCAAAGATTATATCATCAACAAATACTTCCATATCAAGATGTCATCATTTGTTATTTTGTAATATAAATTGCTATCTGCATTTCCTTTAGTAAAACCAATTTTTAAAAGATACTTATCCAATCTTGCATACCAGGCTCTTGAAGCTTGTTTTAATCCATACATAGCTTTTCCTAATTTGCAAACCATATCATTGTCATCTATCAAAGAAAATCCATCAGGTTGTTCAATATAGACTTCCTCTTCAAGATCTCCATTCAAAAATGCACATTTAATATCCATTTGATAAACTTTGTAATCCTTGTGAGCTGCAAAAGCCAAAAATAATCTAACTACCTCAATTCTGGCTATCGGTGCAAAGGTTTCATTGTAATCAACTCCTTCTTTTTGAGAATATCCCTTACACACTAGTCTTGCTTTATTCCTGACAACCTTACCATCTTCATTGAGTTTGTTTCTAAATACCCATTTGGTCCCAATTACATTTTTATTTTCACGCCGAGGAACTAATGTCCAAGTATTATTTTTCTCAATTTGTCCTAATTCTTCTTCCATAGCTTTAATCCAAAATTTATCTTCACATGCCTCATTGATAGATAATGGTTCAATTTGAGAAATAAGACATACCTCTTCATTTGCCAATCTTCCTCTTGTCATGACTCCTTTAAATTTGCTTCCAATTATCTGATCTTCAGAATGATTTAGTCTTACATACCGGGGTGTCTTAGTCGGTTGTTGTTCTTCAATTACTGTGGAATCCTCTGATGATACCAGAGTAACTGGATCATCATTCTGTACCGGTGGATTTACTGTTGGTTCATTTGTCATAATTTCTATTACCGGTTCAGAGTCTATATACCTTGAGGTTCCTCTGAATTGTTCATCAATCTTTACATTTGTACTCTCAACAATTTTTTGTAATCTTTTATTAAAACATCTATAAGCTTTACTCTTAGATGAATAACCAAGAAATATTCCATCATCACTTCTAGGATCAAACTTGCCAATATACTCATCTCTTCTAATATAACATTTACTTCCAAAAATTCTGAAATACTTAAGAGTAGGAGTAATTCTGGCTACCGGTGCAAAGGTTTCATTATAGTCAATTCCTTCTTTTTGAGAATATCCCTTACACACTAGTCTTGCTTTATTTCTGATAACCTTACCATCTTCATTAAGTTTTTTTCTAAATACCCATTTGGTTCCAATTACATTTTTATCTTTAGGTCGGGGAACTAATGTCCAAGTATTGTTTTTCTCAATTTGTTCTAATTCTTCTTCCATAGCTTTAGTCCAATACTTATCTTCACATGCCTCATTAATTGATGATGGTTCAATTTGAGAAATAAGACATACCTCTTCATTTGCCAATCTTCCTCTTGTCATAACTCCTTTAAGTTTGTTTCCAATTATCTGATCTTCAGAATGATTCAATCTTACATACCCGGGTGTCTTAGTTTGTTGTTGTTCTTCAATTACTATGGAATCCTCTGATGATACCAGGGTAACTGGATCTTCATTCTGTACCAGTGGATTCAGTGTAGGTTCATTTATTAAAATTTTTGTTGCTGGTTCAGAGTCTATGTACCTTGAAGTTCCTCTGAATTGTTCATCAATTTTTACATTTGTACTCTCAACAATTTTCTGCAATCTCTTGTTAAAACATCTATATGCCTTACTCTTAGATGAATAACCAAGAAATATTCCTTCATCACTTCTACGATCAAATTTTCCAATATACTCATCTCTTCTAATATAACATTTACTTCCAAAAATTCTGAAATACTTAAGAGTGGGAGTAATACCAAACCATAGTTCATGAGGGGTCTTACCAGTTTCACCTTTGATGTGAACTTTGTTAAATGTGTAGACCACTGTGCTTACTGCTTCTCTCCAATATACATGTGGTAGATTTGCTTTTGATAACATACTTCTGGCTGTATCCAAGATAGTTCTATTTTTCCTTTCAACAACTCCATTTTGTTGTGGTGTCTGAGGTGCTGATAGTTGTCTTTTAATTCCATTCACTTCATAGAATGCATTAAACTCCTTAGATGTGAATTCTCCTCCTTGATCTGATCTTAGGCATTTTATTTTCTTACCGGTTTCATTTTCAACCATTGCTTTGAATAGTTTGAACTTTCCAAGTGCTTTTGATTTTTCTCTAAGAAAAGTAACCCAACACATTCTAGAATAGTCATCAATGATTAGCATAAAATATCTATCACCTTGTAGGCTTTTGGTTCTAGCTGGACCACATAAATCAGTGTGAATTAAATCAAGAGAATTATTTGATTTTTCTAGAATACTTTTGAAACTAGCTCTAGCTTGTTTTCCAAATTGACACTCCTTACAAATTGTGTTCTGAGGTTTGACTATCTTAGGTAAATCTCTAACTGCCTTAGTAGTACTGATCTTTACCATGCAATCAAAGTTTACATGATAGAGTCTCTTATGTCATAACCAACTTTCATCTATATGTGCAATTAAGCATGCCTTTTCACTATTATTCAAATGAAAGATATTACCCCTAGTCTGGTTACCGGTTACAATTTCTAAACCAGTTCTATTCATGATTTTGCATTTTCCATTTTTAAATTGTAACTAAAATCCCTTCTCAACTAATTGACCAACACTTAAGAGATTATGCTTTAATCCTTCAACATAGTAGACATTATCAGTGTTATGCTTACCATCAAGAGATATTGAACCCTTACCTCTGATTTGACAAGCTTTGTCATCTCCAAATCTTACTAAACCGCCATTGCATTCTTGAAAGTTCAAGAATTTTCCTTTGTCACCTGTCATATGATGTGAGCATCCTGAGTCAATGATCCATTCATCCTTTACTTCAACTTTAGCTGCTAGGGCTTTTTCTACTAGTTGCACTGCAGGTGCCGGTTGATCTTCTGTTATAAAAACAAAAACCCATCCATTGTCTGTCGGATCTTCATCAGAATCATCAGTCACTCCTTCATCAGCTACATAACAAGATTTGTCTTTATTTTTCTTGAATCTATATCTCTGATATTCAGGGTTAGGCTTGTATGTCCTTCTAGCTTCTTCTCTTAGTCTAGCATGTCTATCAAGGCATCTTGAAGCCATATGACCAATCTTATTGCAGTTAAAACATTTAAAAGGTGCTTTACCTTCATACTTACTTCCAACTGGACCTTTAGGCATCATCCTTGCAAATAGTGCTTCAAGTTCTTCAAGTTCTCTTGCATAAAGGGCTTTCCAATCAGATTTGTTAGATGATGATGCAGATGATGTTGATCTTTGAAGGCTAGATCTTTCTTTATAGTAGCAACAGGACCAAATTCCTCAATTTCAAAGGCTGAAAGTTTTCCAATCAATGTATCCCTAGTTACTGATGTATTAGGCATTGTTCTTAATTCATTTATAGCAGTAACCCTCATTTTGTATGCCGGTGGCAATCCTCTTAAAAATTTTGAAACAATTTCATCCTCACTTAAGGTTCCTCCACAACATTTAATACCCAAAACAATTTCATTTACTCTTTCCATAAAAGCAGAAATTCTTTCATCTTCTTCCATTTTCAGATGTTCATACCTGACTTAGAAGCTTTCAAATTTTGCAATTTTGACTGTGGAATCTCCTTCATTCAGTGTTTCCAAATGATCCCAAATAGCTTTAGCAGTAGACCTATCTGATAGTATGCTCAAAAGTGCTTCTCTTGCTTTGCAGTCATTTTCTTCATCTTTTGTCAGGTTAGGTGGACTGGGCTGGCTAGGTATAGCAGTAGTATAACCATTCTTTGTAACTTCCCAGATGTTCTTTCCAATGCAATTCAGATGTGTCTCCATTCTGATCTTCCATATCCCATAGTTGGTTCCATCAAGTTTAGGACTATCCTTCCTGAAATAATTAGTAGACATTGGATCTCCTCAAGTTGTTGAACTTCTGCAAAAGAGGACTTAGCTCGGATACCAATTGTTAGGTCCCGGGGACAACTGAGAGGGGGGGGGGTGAATCGGTTGTCTAAAACTTTAAACCAAAAACCACTTAATCAATTACTGCTTTAATACCGGTGAGACAGTTTGTTATACCGGTGAACAGATTTAACAGATAAATGTAATATTGGTAAAGATTAATGCATGAAATCAAAACATAAAATCATCCACAACATGTGACACCAATATTTGTACGTGGAAACCCTGTAAGGGGAAAAACCACGGTGGGAAACCTTATCCACAATCAGATGATACTGCTGCAGATAGTAAGTGTACATAAATGGGGTTTGCACATGCAGAAAGGCCAAGCACCTAGAGCTCACTGCTCAAACACAAATAGAAATCACACTGACTACAGCTGGATGGTTAAATCCAATAAGAATGTACTGCTTAAAATAACATCTTTATATGTTGAATTCAGTACCGGTGTAATGCTAATATGTCTTCACAAAAACCTAGCTTCATCTTCAAATGATGTCTTCGTGTATAGCTCTGCTTAATCTCACATATCCTTCACAATAGACCTTCTTCGCATTCCACACTTGATCTTACAAATAAGATCTTACATTTATACCATACCCTAAGACCAATTTTAGTAGGTTGGCTCTACAAGATATTACAATAAAATCATTTTACAAACAATATAATATCCGATGCAATAACCGATTAAACATGTCGGCTTAATGCATTTACATCAATAATAAATCATCTCCATAGCGTGCCATGTTGATCTGAAAAAGATAAACCTGCCGGTGTAACCCTAAATAACCTGGACCTATTTGTCGGTAAAAGCAAATATGCAAGTATGAATATACCAATAATTAATTCTTCAAAACAAAGTGTCCACACGATTTCTTTGACATTACCAAGTGTCTTCCATATCATTCCAAGTGCCGGTGAACATTATATCCTGCCGGTGAACCATATACCAATAACTGTGCAATAGTTACTTGCTTGCCGAAGAATGTTGCTGGATCTCCAAAGTGCTAGTTTTCAATAGGTATTGACATCAATGACAAAACCATACCAACAGGGAGTTATGACTAGAAGAAGATTGGAAAATCAAGAGGTATGTTTTATTTCTCAGGTTGAAAGGACATATGTTATTAAACCTTGTAAAGATAAACATTGGTTAAAAGCTATGGAAGATGAATTAGATCAGATAGAGAAGAATGAAACTTGGACTTTAGTTCCCCGACCTAAAAATAAGAATGTTATTGGAACTAAATGGGGTTTCAAATAAACTGAATGATGATGGTCAAGTTATAAGAAACAAGGATAGACTAGTTTGTAAAGCATACTCTCAAAAGGAAGGAATTGATTATGGTGAGACCATTTCACCTGTAGCTAGAATTGAAGTTATTGGGACTATTTCTTGCCTATGCAGCATATAAGAACTATAAGGTTTACCAAATGGATGTTAAATGTGCATTTTTGAATGGTGAACTTGAAGAAGAGGTATACATTGAGCAGTCTGATGGTTTTTCACTAACAAATGATAAGGATATGGTTTGTAGGCTAAAGAAAGTATTATATGGATTGAAACAAGCTCCCAAAGCTTGGTTTTACTAAAGGCAGTGCTGATAGTAATTTATATTACAAAATTACTGATGATGATATTATGATTATTGAAGTATTTGTTGATGATATCATTTTTGGAGGAGAAGATAAATTGTGCATGGAATTTGCTAACAACATGAAGAATGAATTTGAGATGTTCATGATTGGTGAAATGAAATTTTTCTTAGGTTTGTAGATTACTCAAACTGACAAAGGTATCTTTATCTATCAAACAAAGTATCTAAGGGAATTATTGAAGAAGTTTGGTATGGATAATTCCAAACCGGTAAGTACCCCTATGGTGACAAGTGAGAAATTATCTATCAAAGATACATCTGCACCAGTAAATCCAACAAGGTATAAGTATATGATTGGTGGCTTGTTATATCTAACTTAGACTACACCAGATATTTTGAATGTTGTGAGTATTGTTTCAAGATATCAAAGTAATCCTAAAGAAAATCATGAATGTGCAGTAAAGAGGATATTTCGGTATCAACAAGACACAACTGAATATGGCTTATGGTATTCTAGAGATGATAACTTTACTTTTTGTGCATATATAGATTCAGATTGGGCAGGAGATACTGATGACGTGAAGAGCACTTTTGTTGGAGTTTTCTTTCTTGGAAAGAAATTGGTTTCATGAATTAGCAAAAAATAGTCATGCATTTCTTTATCTACTACTGAATCTGAATATGTTGTAGCAGCAACTAATTGTACACAAGTCTTGTGGATGAAGCAAATGTTGAAGGATATCAGGGTAAAATGTAGTGAACTGGTAGTTATCTACTGTGATAACTCTACAGCTATTGACATGTCTAAGAATCGGATATTTCACTCTAAAACTAAGCACATATCAATAAAGTATAACTTTTTGAAGGACAAGTTAGAAGAAATGGAAGTCAAATTGGTTTATGTGAATACTAAAAAACATATTACAAATATATTCACTAAACCATTGTCTAAAGAATCATTTGAGTATTTGAGAGACAGGTTGGGAGTTTCTGCCCCTCCAGAAGAGACTTGATTGATGCAGTTTGGAATCAATCTGATATGCATTATTAGAGATACTATTCATTCTGGTACTCATAAAGTGGTGCTACTACTCAGGGGGAGTAGTCAACTTTGTGATTCACAGAATTTTGATATCTATGTCATATCTCTAGCATTGATGTCAAAGGGGGAGAGATATTGATGTGAAAACTTAAGAGCTATATAGATATTATTCAAAGGGGGAGTTTGTTGGTTGTCTTCCATTGGGGGAGACTTGTTTGGCATTTCTTGGTACTTAGATGTTTTTCATGTCTAGTATTGCCATCAATACCAAAGGGGGAGATTGTTGGCATTTTGGAGGAATTGATTATGTGTTGCATTGATGTTTTGTCATTAATGTCAACACTAGCTATTATGGTTGGCTACCGGCACTATTTGTTACCAGCAACTAAGTTTTGGTTATTGGCAGATAGGTTTTGGTTACTAGCAGAAGATCTAGTGTTACTGGCAGAAGAGACTATCTGTTGGATACACTATCTATTGGACACTTCTGACATGTTTGAATCAATGGAATGTATTTGGTCACATGTGGTACATTCTTCTGGAGCATGTCTTGGTCAGATGGTATTGACTTGGTAATCGGATGCTATCATACACTCTAGTAAACCCTTACTAGCATAGTTTAAGGTTCTACCAATAGAACTTTTATTGAGAATTATTGACAGGATGCATAAGTGGTGTTGGTGTGGTTTTCAGAATGCTGAAGGTGTTATTTGATCGTGCTTCAACCAGTTGGAGGCATCTCTTTGGCATGGTGGACCCATAATAGGTCTGGTGCCTATCTAGGTTATGGACTTATATCATGTTAATGTGTTCTCTACACATTACCGAGATGATTTATGGAGTGGTTAATGTTGTTTTTGTCTAAAAATGATATGGCATATCATTTTAATATGGATATATGTAATGATCCTATTGTAATATCTCTTAGGTGGCTGACCTAATTGGTTTAGGCCTTAGGGTTGGTATAAATTGATGTAATATCTCATTGTAGATAAATGGTATGGAATGTAATGCACAAATATTATAATATCATTCAGGCATAGGATTAGATCGATCACTGAGGATCGAATGTGGTTTAAGGAAGAGGTCAAAGGCTTCTGGTGTTGAGCTTAATCGGGACTGTAATCAGGCATGGTAGATGCTATCTCTGGCAATTCATTCTACTAGATTATTGTCCAAATATCTTGAGGTGGTTTTAACCTCTCTGTAGTCAGTGAGACTTTTGTAATGAGTAGTGCGCTCTAGGAAGTGTGCCTTCCTGCATGTGCAGGCCCCTCATTGTGTCACATACTTTCTGTAGAAGTATCATCTGATTGTGGGTAGGCTTCCATCCATAGTTTTTCCCTTTAACAGGTTTTCCACGTACAAATCATGGTGTTATGTGGTATGGTTGCATTGTGTTGATTATGTGTTTCATTATTGAGTTGCATTGCTTACTATTATCTATTTCTACCGACATTTATTTCTGCTTTACTGGTATTTAATAGTTATGTGCTATGGTTAAAGGTTGTATAGTGGATTAATTGTTATAATTTGTTAACAATTGATTCACCCCCCCCCCCTTCTTAGTTGTTCACCAGTTATCCTAACACTATTTTGGGGGTTAGTAAACCAGTAGATGAACCCGGCGATGGAATTTGTCATGATCCAATCCATACTAACATAGTTGTTCAAGCAAAGGTGGGTATCAACATGGATAACATGTGGAGATGAAGTGGCAAGCTCGCAGAGGTCGGTGAAGTGTCATGTACAAATAGGTGTTTCTACAGGTGTGCATTTAATATGGAGCCATTGATTTATTGATCAGATCAGAAGAGTGCAGCTCGAGGAAGAGTGGACGATAGAGAAGATCAGTGAGTTGGTGGCACATGAATCAAAGCAAGAAAATCAGAGTGTGAGAAGACCTCAAGAAGGAAACAATAGAGATATTAATGGCATTTTGACAGATACAGGGTCATGATTGCTATGTTTAGAAAACATGTATTGGAATGAAAGCTAAATGGTGGTGATGTGGAGATAGTTGTCTTAAGGATCAAATCAGATAAGATCTGATTGGATTTGGTTTTCCTCTGGGTTGAAGAAGAAACCCTAACCTCCTGCATTTGAATTAGCTTTTGGCACGAAATCCAGGTTATAAATATGCAAGCCAAAGATATTGTGAAGTGTTATTGAAGGAGAGAGTAATGCCTCTGGATGAGAATGTATCGCTGCATGTAAAGATAAATCAGTGAAGTGCTCACCAAGGAGAAAGAGAAGAGACTGAGTGTCAGGGAGAACCTAGTTGAAGTGTTCAACCAGTAGCAGTGAGAAAATTGGTAGTGACACACCGGCAGAGAAGAAGTGAAGGAAACTACAAAGAAGGCAGGCAATAGAGATGACAGAGTGTAGTACCGATGGAGAGAAGTAGAGCAACGCGGAGAAGAGGCAACCAAAAGAGAGAACCAACAAAGAGAGAACTGGTAGTGAACTGGATAAGAGATCCAATATAGAGACTTGAAGAAGTGTTATAAAATATATTTGTAACATGGCTATTACTTTTGTAAATGAATATGTTTTGTATTCACTGAGTTGAAGCTCAGTGCAGGGGTTGGTGCTCCTTGGGTTGGTGCCTGTTCACATTGTTTTTGGTTAAAGTCAATGGATGAACTTTTTGATCGAAATGCCTCTTTTCTTTCTTTAGCTTTCTAGCTATGCTCATCATGCAGTCCAAGTGTCATCTCGACGTTGCCCCAACGGCCCACTTTTTACGTTCCGAAGTCTCAAAGAGTGCAGAGGTGACAGTTGGATCGGTTCTGGTGACTTGGCTTTGCTTTTGGGCCCTGCCTCATGGTCTGAAAAAATGGAGACACCCAGCCTCTTTGCGATGTTGGTATTTTTTTGGTTGGGAGGCTCTTTTGTAGGGTTTCCTCTATTCTTCCATGTGTCCTTTAGTGTGTGTTCCTATAGAGTGCCACGACATGGTTTTTTTGTTCAGGCAGGCAGGGAGATCATCGTGGCTAGGTGAGATTAACAACTTTGGAGGCCATTTCGCTAGGTGTGTTCCTCTGGAGCGCCACGACGTATCTTTTCTATTTCAGGGGTGGTTATTCTCGGTTGGCAGATGTTTGGGTTGTTAGCAGAGCCATGGGCTATATTTGTGCTGGTGTTTTCCCTGTTATGGGGGTTCAGAACTTTCAAAAGAAACAATTAAGTTTTCCTAGTTAGTATTTTGGCCTTTTAGCTGTTACTATTTTCTGAAGAAAGTTAATCATATTGTGTCTGCGGCCTTTGTGATGCCTCTTTTCAGCATGCTCTAATGGTTTTATGTGCTTTTTATACTGATTCTGATAACTTTGGAAATATATATCTCAGATTTTGCTGATTAAACTATGACTTGCACTTGTTATCTGGTAGATGCATGATTGATATTTCTTTATGTTGCAAAGGAATTTTGATTGTATCTTAGTTGTGGTTTTGTTCGGACATGTAGATTGTCGAATGGGCTTTAAAACCACATGTCTTTGGGTTTTATATGTTGATAATATTTTTAGAAAAATGCTCTAGCGTATCGCCTCGGTAGTTTAGATCTTGTTGTTTTGAGTTTTCCTTCTTCCCCTTTTCTCAAAACCATAAGGAAAAGTTGGTTTCTCAAACTCAAAGGTCATTCAGTGAGTCTTGCGCAATTGGTCCCCCATCACTGAATTTCCCATAAGGTTGTTTGCTTCCAGAGTAAAATTTAAAGTCAACAGTTCTTTTTCTGGCATGCCCGGTGGGACCTGAAGTTTTTTTTTTTTCTCTTTGAGCCAGTTTATGGGTCACAGGCCTGTTACCAGGAGTCAAACATCCTCGAATCCCAGCCTACTCTTACCACCCCTGGTGACCATTCATTCGGCCATATCTTCATCCTCACAGAATTTGCCCATTTTCTGTGCAGTCTCCCTCGTAGAAATGGCACATATTCCCCCTAGGAATTTTGTGACCTAGGATAACGAGAGCCCTCTCATTCCTCCAACCCCACCCATGGTCCCGAGACCCATCCCTATAGTCACACTGAAATTCATGCCCAAGTTCACTGGAGAATGTCATAAAACCCCTGGGGAATATTTACAAGATGTAGCCACTATCTACACTGTCCGTGGCATTATTGAACAAACTGTAGCCTTGAGATTGCTCATAGCTTCTTTCAAGGGAAGAGCTTTGGATTATTTCAGATCTTTGGGTCCTAATACTATAGAAGACTGGGATCAGTTGGGTGACCCTTTTTTCTAGTGATTCTCTGGCAAGGCTGACAGTTCATCCTTTATGCATCAATTGATCACAATAAAGAGAGCCCCTTAGGAAGCACTAACTGATTTCAACCTAAGATTTCAGAGGACCTGGCAGAGGATACCTCTATCTGCTCGCCCTCCTACAGATATGGTATTTGTACTCTACTTGAAAGCTTTCAGTTCTGATATATCAGTGATGATTCAATCCCTAGGAGACAATACTCTCTCGTAAGCATTCGACATAGCAATCCAAGCAGAAAATAATTTGATTGGTGTCGGAAAGCTCACCCCCCACCCCACCATGCCAGTCTTTCCTGAGATATCCCCTCAAATTTTTGAAGAAGTCTCTCCTAGTACATCTACCCCATAGTCTATCTACTTATATCCCGTTCCCCCACCATCATCCTTGGTCGCCGAAGTTAGTGATATGAAGAACTTATTGTGCTCCTTCTCCAATGAGATTGTCAATCTAAAGAGAGCCCAAGTTTCACCCGCTAGACCCCCTTTCCAGTAGAACTTCCAAGGGAACCGACCTCCATACCAACATAACCAGCATGCCAATCACCGTACTGACAACCTGCTCAGTCAAATGGCAAAATAGTCTCGGTCCTTAATCCATTGTAAACTGTCTATCCAAACACTGGTAAGGAGCTGATAGTAGGTCAAAATAACCTTGTAGATGATACCAATTCTCGTTGCTTCCCATGCAACAATGCTCGTGCTCCAAGGAATTGCTCGAGAGGAAATTTACAACAGAAAGTTGTCGAGCAAAGGAGTCTAGGCATGGCACCAGATGAGTTTGTTTACACATCTCTGAGTATGGATAATGTGTCTCTTGTTGCTCAAATGCAGGGCATGTCATTGCAACAAGAGGCAGAGATCATCCCAAATCATGCACTTTTTTCTTGGATGGAGGACGAGGGTGCAGTGTTCACCAACGGTGTATCCACTTCAAGGGAGGGAGCCCCCTTCGTGCAGTTAGATTATAATCTTCACTCCAAGAGGCATTTCACTGAGGAAAATATGAGCACTTTAGGATGAGCTCCCATAGATACAACTCCTGAACAATCGGCGATTAGCCCCGTTTATCCAAGGAAATATTTCATCCCCTATAAGTCGAAGGAGCCGAAGGTGCCCACACCCACAATAGTAGACATTGTGGAGCAGCTGAAGAAAGATCTGGCCCATGTTTCCCTTTGGGATCTCTTGAGTATCCTTGAGCAAAAGAATCAGATGAAGGAATCCCTGTCTGAAGGCGGGAGAGATGCAAGTGAGGGCACCACCAAAGCTCCACGGACCAATGAAAAGGGTTTCCAACCCACTGCCGACAAGTCATGCACCCTAGCCGTATTGACCAATGAGGTTTCACCTCCCAAGTCTGAACTAGAAGGTAAGCCCAAGCCGAACACATTTTATCTTCCCCTTATAGTCGGGGATAAACTCTTGCATAATTCTATGATAGATTCTAGAGCTAGCACCACTTTCATGCCTAAACAAATCGCTAAAGTTTTGAATATCAAGTATGAACCTTTAAATAGGGGGGTTATGTAGCTTGATGGGAACAAGGTCCAGACCATAGGTCTCATCAGAAGTCTCCCTCTGACTTTCTTTGCATGTCCCAGTGTTATGGTATCCCAAGAAGTATTGGTCATTGACATCCCGCTTGTTTTCGAGGTCTGCCTTTCCCGAGACTTCACTGTGAAAATAAGAGGTTACCTATCTTTAGATTGGTCCCACCTCATCCTCTACACTCAGTGTGGTGCCAAGCTTAAAATACTCTCGGAACCCCTCCATGCCAAAAATGTAGCAGACCAGGCCATGATTAATTTAGAGCCCACTCACACATCTATTTCAAATGCGGAAAGGAAAGTTGTAGAACTCCTGGAAGACAAAGAAGTAACAGGTGATATCTCACCCGAACGAGAGGTTTTCCTAAATGAATTCATAAACTTTGATCCCTACTCCAACTACCATTCCACTGACCTAGGTACCTATTGCATCTTTGACGAAAACTAGGTCATCCCGAAGCTTACTAAAGAGTCATTTTTTGAAGAGCGGTTATCTTTAGCATTATGGACCCTGCATTTCGATGGTGCAAAATGCAAGATAGGTTCTGGCATCAGAATCTGCCTCACCCCACCCTTAGGTGAGAAAATCTTGAAGTCTTTCTGTTTAAAATTTGCATGTTCTAACAATGAAGTGGGGTATGAGGGATTGATCCAAGGTGTGAGCTTGGTGGAAAGAATGGGTATTAAAAAGTTGAGGGTCTTGGGTGACTCCAAGTTGGTGGTCCATCAAGTTCGAGGGGTGTCCAGTGCCAAACATGTCCGCATGAAATCCTACTATGCCAGAACGTGGGATTTAATCAAAATCTTTGATGCTTTCAATATTGTGAGCATCCCCCATAAATTAAACGTTGTTGCTGACCGGATGGCCATGATCGGATCATAGTTTGATCCTGCCATGGATTTGCTCACTGGCTCCCAAGCAGTCTGTGTAGTAATCCAACTGGCTATCCCCGATAATGATACCACTGGTAGGTTTTTGAGAGCAATGAGCAGATTGCATTATTCCTCCAAATCTTAGGAGAATTTGCAGATCAGCTGCAACCTAAGGTGAAAGAGGCTTACGAAGATCAGATCATCCAGCTAAAATCCAATAAGCTTCCTAATGGTCTAATCACTCTGGAGAATTTGTTCAACCATGACAATGCCAAAAATGATAAATGGAAGCTTACAACCAGCAAAGGAGATTATACCGAGATGTCGGTAGGAAATGGGAGAGTACTCAAAGTAGGAAAAGGTGTTTCTCCTAATGACCAAAAGAGATTGGCCCAATACTGTGATGAATACATGCATGTCTTGGCTTGGTCTTATGATGATTTAAGAGGTTTATGAACCCATCATCATTTAGTATACCATTGAGCTCGCTAACGGAGCTAAGCTAGTTCGGCAGAAGCAAAGGCCAATCAACCCAAAGATCAAGTCCCTCATGGCTCAAGAGTTAAGGATGTTGATTGAATCTAGGATCATTTACCCTATAAAACATAGCACATGGGTATCCAATCTGGTGCTTGTAAGGAAAAAGAACGGAGATATCTGACTCTATGTAGATTTCTGAGATCTGAATCAAGCATCTCTCAAAGACCACTACCCCTTTCCACCAATGGAGCAAATATTGAGCACGGTGGTGGGGTCAAAGATGTTCTCAATGCTTGACAACTTCTTAGGATACAACCAAGTCCTAGTAAAACCAGAAGATCAACATAAGACAACATTCACCACCAAATGGGGGACGTTCGCATACCAAAAGATAAAAAGATGCCTTTCGGGTTGTCAAACGTCGGAGAAACTTTTCAAAGAGCTATGGATCTGGCCTTCAAAGAACTCATAATAAGATTATTTTTATATACTTGGATGACCTGACAGTGTTTTCCAAACACCAAGAGGATCATTTTGATCATCTCGAACTAGTTTTCCAAAAATCCCTCAAATTTGGGATTTCCCTAAACCCAAAGAAATGCATTTTTCAGTGTCCCTCAAGGAAAGTTGCTCAGACATATAGTGTCCAAAGAAGGTGTTTACATCGACCTAGACAGAGTCGAGGCCATAAAAGACCTCCCCCTCTCGGTAAATAAAAAGGGAGTCTAGTCTTTTCTAGGAAATGGCAATTTTGTTAGTCGTTTTATTTCTGATTTCATCGAAATCATAAGGCCCATCACCCTAATGCTTAAGAAGGATACACACTTCAAATGGACTCCCAAGGCCAAAAGAACTTTTGATGGAAACAAAGACGCTATCTGTTTAGCCCTCGTTTTGTCTAACCCAGATATGTCTAAGGATTTCATAATGTATGTTTTTTCTGGTCAATATAGTATTGCCATGGTCTTGACCCAGAAAGATGCTGAAAAAGCGAGTGAACATCCTATAGCTTTCCATTCAAAGACCCTCAAGGAATATGAAGCCAAATATAACTTTGTTGAAAAATAGGCCTTGGCTATAGTAAAGGGACTCAAGAAATTCAGGCATTTCATTGCCTGCAATAAAACCACAGTGTACGTAGCTCATCCTGCAGTCTGAGAATACATCATGGAGGGGGATATCACTGAAAAGAGGGCCAACTAGATCACCAAGATCCTAGAGTACGATGTTCACATCAAGCTGACCAAGATTGTTCACGGCAAGGGCATATGTGAGTACATAGTTCAGGGGTACGAACCCCGCGAAGATGAAAAAGCAATAGAAGAGGTTGTTATGCTTTCGCTCGATTTTCCAAAAACATGTTGGATGGAGGCCAGGAAGCAATTCATGAAGACCGGGGTTTTTCCCAAGGATCTCCCTCCCAAAAAGAGAAGGTTCTATAAACTCCAAAACAATGGTTTTCTCTTGATAGACAGAGTACTCTTCAAAAGGAATTTTGATGGAATCCTACTCCGCTGTGTAGATTGAAGCCAAGCAGATAAAATCCTACATGAATTCCACTACGTCTCCTCGGGAGGCCATTTCTTTGCACCTACAACTACTATCAAAATTACCCAAGCCAGATACTTTTGGCCTTCTATGTTCAAGGACATGCACAATTTAGTAAGAGAATGCAAGGAGTGCCAGTATTATACTGCTAGAGGCAAAAAAGAAGCAATGCCCCATAGGCTTGTGGTAGTAGAAGAGTCTTTCGCCCAATGGGGTCTCAATTTCATCAGAATGATCAATCCCCCCAGTTCAGTCAGACACAAGTGGATCCTGACTGCCATCGACTATTTTACTAGATGGTCTGAAGTCGTCCCTTTGAGGAACTCATCAAAAAGAGAAGTGATGGCTTTCCTAGAAGACCTAGCATGTCGATATGATTCTTCAAAAACCATCATATCGGATAATGCACGCGCCTTCACCAGCTCGCAAATTACCCAATTCACCCTTGACAAAGGTATCTATCTTAAAACCTCTTCTAATTACTATCCTCAAGGGAATAGACTTGTCGAGTCCACTAACAAGAACTTGATCAGGCTTATTAAAAGGATAGGTTCCAAATATAAGAGGGAGTGGAACCATCATTTGAGAAGTGCATTATGGGAAAACTGCATAACACCCAAACAAATCCTAAAAGCCTTCCCATATAAGTTGGTATATGGAAAAGATGCACTTTTCTCCACATCTTTAGAGATCCCAACCTTGCAGCTACTTAAGTCTATGGAGGTGGAGGAGAACGGCCTCATGGCCATAAGATTAGTGGAGATTATGGAGCTAGAAGAGGAAAGAGAGATAGCCTTCGCAGCTCTCCAAGATAGGAAGGAAACCATCAAAAGGTGGTTCAACAGTAAAAAGAGCTCTACTCCAGTTTTCAGTCATGGGGACCTCCCGTTGAAGTACAATGAAAGGGCAGCGAAGCCCGACCAGCATGCCAAGTTGATTTCTTGTGGAAAGGGCCTTTCCGCATTCTAAACTGCAAGGGTTTTAACACATTCGAACTCAAACACATGAATGGAGACCCCCTCTAGATTCTGGTTAATGGTTTCCACCTAAAGTCATTTCACTAAGCTTTCTCCTTTTGTTTAGTGTACATATTGTATATATTATGAATAGTTCTTTTGAGTACCTTATTTATTTCATTTATTTCCCAAGCTAATTCCAGCAAAGTAAAAGAAATTACGAGCGAAAAGATATATTAAGCATTTTTGTATTTCCGTTACATTTATAGAGTAGGGTCCTAACCCCTCCTTTTTACAAAATGATAAGGCAAAAGTCAACAACGACGGATCATGGTTGGTTCATTGGTCTTTCACATCCTCATCTTCATCCATCATGAAGTCTGAATCTTCACTATCATTAGGAGTGTTCCCTCCCTCCGACCACTCACGGTTGGAATCACTTCTAGGCTCCCCAGGAACGAAGACAACCAGTTTCAGTTGTTTATGCGGTCTCAGAATTCAAGAGAAGATATAGTCCCCAAAATTAGTATACCATTCAGTATTTTCAGGGATGGGGACTATCATATGAACACGCAGAAGGAATTTTGCAGCAAGTTCGACACAAAACCGATGAGAAGACAATGTCATTGTCTTCAGCCCACTGACAAGTGGATGCCAAGCCACCTCCTCATTGTGAGTGATAAACCTTTCCAAGTCAGATCATAGCAGGAGCCCTTGGAAAAGGACATGATATGCAACCACATTCTCAAGTCCATCCAAGTAGTCTTGGGAAAAGAGAGCCCTGGTTAGCTACAAAGCTACTAGCCCAACCTAACCACAATCTAATAGTGAAGCTATGAAGCATGAGTAGATGTATATGTTCACCTGGTATCGATCCGCATTATCCATGAAATCCTCTCTGAGCATCCACTTGATAGCAGCAATTATCAGAGGATTTTTATGCCACATCATCAGCCGCAATCTCTGATCAAAAATATTCCCAAGGAAAGTGACCTGCGCTTTGTTGCTGACAAGCCTAATTGGAGTATCCATGGTTGTAAAAACTTCATCGTTGAAGCTTACACTGTTCAAAAGGAATGTCTAAAAAGACATACTTATAGCAAAATTGCAGCTTGAGATGATGAATGCTTGAGGGGCCAACCTTCCCAAACTCCAATGCTCCTATCATTCTTCCATTAATTCTCACAAGTGAATGAGCCTGATTTCAAAGTTGGCAATGTCCTGCCAGGTACCTCGAAGGATTCTATGTAAGAGAATGCCATGCGTATGTATAGGTACATCACATTTAAAACTCAACCTCTGTGAGACTATCTCAACTTGCACAAGCTTCACTACCTGCTGATTCTCTCGATTAAAGAAAAGATCTGTCCAGACATGCCTTTTCCCTCAAGCAGATTCAAGAAACGATGGGTTAACTAAATGTTTTCTTGGGAAGTGGGAATGGTGGCGTTCATCCTTGTCTGAAGTTTATTGCAGCTGCAAAATGAGCTGGCATGCATGTAGGCGGGTGCTTGCCATTAAGCATTCACTTTTGCGAAAATCTAGGCACACATTGCATTTAAAGAGTGAAGTTACTCCCTCTTCTTCATTTCATCATCTTTTTGTAACCTAAGTGTTTCTCTCTCTCATATTTTTGAAAGGTTTGTCAGAAGGAAAGCCACAACCTGTAATGGAGTTCAAAGCAACACCCTTAGGCTCTACCCACGGGAGTTTCTGGGTGGATGTTTTCGGAGAGCTCTCGTATTCCTCGCACGCCATTCCTCCCAAAGTGGAATACCCAAGAACAAAGGCCAAGGCGAATATGGTCACTTGAAATACATCCACTATGTTGGATTCCTTAGAAAACATTTTTGAGCTAGAGGTCCGCAAGCAGCACAAGAACCTCAGAGAGGCCGCATGCAACAAAATGCTTCATCATAGAGTGGAACCATAGTCTATGGCAATCTGTTTCTGGGGTAGTGGTGCACCCCAATTCATGGTTCTCATGGTCCCATATTGCCCTGAACTCATAGCGGTTTGCATCGATGCTTTCGATCCCACCACGCTCTCTATCAACGACTCCCTCTTGAAGGTGGTAATATCTCTAGAAGTTGTTAGAGATATGATGTGCTACCCTATTTTCGAAGAGACAGAGGTTTTCTCAGAAAGTTCAATGGAGGAATTTTGGGGTACCAGGAGAGATGCATTAACCTTTTGCCAAAGCACACTTAGTCGAAGTTTTTCTTCTGGGCTTCCGAAGTTCCCGCTATCATACAATGATCTAAAACATGATGACCTCAAGGATATCTCTTCTACCCTCGCTTGGCTATGCGATTATGATAATGACCGGGACATTACAACCGCAATAATGGGTTTTTTTTAAGTGCAGGAAGCAGAGAGAGCCCTTTCACTTTGACTTCTCCATCACCATAGCAGGGGCAACGGTGAAAAAATTATCAGAATTTCAAGAGTTGCGACACTTCAAGTTTTCCTCAGTCTTAGTCCATTTGCTCATGCATCATAATGAGGCCTTATTCAGCCAGCGCATGTGGTTGGCGACTTGTGATGAGTCAGGAAATAGGATGTCGATGTCGGCTTGGATGCCCCTGCTGCTAGCTTCTTTTGATGTGTATCAGTTTCCTAACCTCTTCTTGACTCCAGTGCTCAAAGATTTTAGTTTAATCCCTGATGAACCGTTAGCTTGTTTCTCCCAAGTCCAGATGAACTGGATGTAGAACAAGCACCCTCCCTGTGATTGGTTCATAGGCTGCAATTTTTTTATTTGTTCGAGTGTATGGTTTCTCCAAGAAGCCTTGTCTTCTACCTGTATATGTTACCGAGAGGAACCTTGCTCTAGAGATTGTGTGACAATTGGTAAGAATTGAGAGGACTATAGGATTAGGAAAGCATGATACCTCCATTACTGAAGACCACAAAGCCATTTGTCTGATCACTCTGGTACAAAAAAACATTGCGGAAGAGGTCCTGACATCTAAGCTAGCCCATCTCAGGCTGGTAATGATCGATGACTCCTGGAGCTACGACCCTAACGGTTACCTTAGTAAAAGAAAGAATGTAGTAAAGCATGAGTCGTGGAGCTCATGGGAGGGGTGCACAAACCCTTAAGTTGATGACCCAGGTTTGTATGTGGGTCTTGATGATTTCTCGATCCTTAAGTGCCCCCATGGTTGAGTTTCTATTCATTCTTGCAGAGGTACAACCCCACAAAGCCTATTACTCAGACGATGTTAGAAAGTATGAAAGCGGAAGCCTGGCCCAAGAAAAAGAGGGAATACTTTTGGATTTATTCTTACAAGAAGTAAGACAGCCTAGAGCTAATATTGGAAATTCCCCTTATGATGACTGCTTCGAGCGAGAATGGTGTCAGCTAGATAAATCAAATGAAGAGACGAGTGACAATTCCCCATGTGGGAACTCATCCCCTGAGGTGGCCCCGCGTCAGGAGGTAGAGATTATAAATATCACAGAGTAAGATCCAGAGCCTCAAATCCTCCTCCCTCTAACTAGTTCCGCCTATAGGCCCCATTCCCAGGCTGGTAAAAGATAGGCCGAGAAGCAGTCACATGAATCCCCTCCGAGGAAAAGGCAGCATCCGAGTTCAGTAAGGAGGAGTCCACCTTCTCAAGCTCCAGGAGTGCCCCCAGATCTGCAGCAGTCGGTGACATCCACGGCTCAGGTACGTCCCTCTTTATCTATGTCTCCTACTGAAGTTGTTTCCTCTGTTGTCCCTCAAGCCACAATGCAGACCTAGGTACCTATTGCCCTTACATTAGCACCCGTCAGGATGCCAGTTGAGCCCCAAGATATATTCTTGCAGGCTTCCATCCCTTCTCAGCCCCTAATTCCCCCGCAGAAGTCTGAAGCAACCTCCATGTCACATAGGCTTGGTTTTGGAGAGTCCACTCCCCCCCAAATTATGGGGTCTAATGGACTTTAAAGCACTAAGAGGGGGGGTAAATCAGTGACACCATATTAAACACTACTTCAAACACTAACTGGTAGATGAACTTAACAAAGTTTTTAAACACAATGCATACAATCCAAAATGATATAACAGCATCCACCATAACACAAGTGTTTATACATTGAAAACCTAAATAGGTAAAAACCACGGTGAGATGGAACTCACAAGTTAACTATCTGTAATAATAGATAACTGACCGGTTAAGGTCTACAAAGTGCTATGCTAGGAGCGAATCTTGTTAGAGATCCCAAAGCTTGATTAGAAGCTTATACCCTATTAAGAGTAGTACCCTGTTAGGAGTAACCTCGATGGAGGATTTAAGAATCCAAACTAATGGATCACCTTGTTAGAGGATTTATACATTGAAGCTTTTTAGAGCTTACCCGGTTAAAGGATTTGATTATGTTGTAATGGTTAGAAAACAACAACAATGGTTTGATCTGTTTTGAGTAGCACAATACTTGCTTGATCAGATCCTTCTAAGTACATTCAACACTAATTTTCAACATACTCTTCATCTTAACACTTATCTCTCTTCATGCATACCATCAGTTACATAAAATCTCTTCTTCTTTTTTGAAATGATTCACTAAGATGTCTTTAAATAGATATTCAAATCTTATGTTAGCCTAAGGAAATCATTACACAATTTCCTATGTGTAGTGTATCTACACAAGTGATCATAACTCATCACAAAAATTACCACCAAGTAGTCGGTGATGGTAACTCATCACAAAAATCAACAAATATCGGTTGGAACAATCAATACCGGTTTGAATAAAACATATGAACCGTTGTCCTTGAGTCTTTCCTTAATCTCCATCTTTATCTTCATCTTGATGCCAACTTAGTATAACCATAGGTTGTCTCTTATGCACATACCGACTGACACAAAGTATCGATTAGAGATAAACCTCTAACATACTAGTTGACAGTGTAAACAATTGAAGTTACACTGGTAGTCAATATAATCATATGTGTGTGTGTGAGTGTTTCATCAATGACAATAAACGATGAATACATTACAATCATCATCAAGCCAACAGGGGTCAGCATCCATGATTCCTTTTCCATCTTGAGCCTCTCCTTTCATCCCATTTTTTTCCCCATCGACCCTTGCACAACCTATTTAGACTACTTTCAGCGGGCCTATTTCCCAGTTTCCCTTTGCAGTCCCCCCGGGAGCCACTTTTGCCAGCCAGGCTATTGATAACCCAGATGATTTCCAGTAGCAAGTCGCCTATTCCATGACTTCTCACATCGGTAAGATAGGCAAGTGAAAAGAAAAGGAAGGTGCCCGTCTAGCCCATCCACACCTACAAACGCATTTCAATGAGGAGAAAGATTTTCTTTTCTTTGCAAACCTTTTCCCCAAAGTTGACAAGCCAGAGTCCCAAATGAGACCAAATGACTACAACTTGCATTCTATTGGCGTCAGCCTTCAAAATGCTATGGCATCTAACAAGGTGGAGATGATGGAAGAAACTTCGAAGGTCATGTCTTCAGATTTCATCAGGAAGACCTATCGCCTGGAAAATATACAAGCAGAGAATGAACATCTCTAAGAATCCCTAACCCAGTAGAGGAAGGAAGAAAAGGCACGAAGCTCATAAATTAATCACTTGCGGGGTTTGTTGACGCAAGCCAATTCAGAGAAGGGAAAGCTACAGTCAGCCCTTAATAGCATGAGCACCTAGTTGAAAGGCCAGGAAGTGACAAGGAGTGCATCCTTAAAAGAATTGTAGGAGAAAGACCTAGAGATTCAGTAGCTAAGGGAAGCTTCGAGAGATGCCACCCAAATGCAAGTTCAGTTGCGTGAAGAAGTCCTTCTAAAGGAAGAATATGCCCAATAGCTAAGTGATGCACAGATTATGCTTTCAGAGGAGAAAGCGAGGTTTGAAGCAAAGCTCCGGAGCAGGGAGGATAGTCTAGAATCATTCGAAAGAAAATTCCTAGACATAGAAGTTTTGTTGCAGCAAGAATAGGATCGCACAATGCAGCTCCAACAAGTAGTGCAAAATGGAAATGCCAAGATCCTCACTCTAGAAAGCCAGGTGATCATCAAGAAAAATAGGTGCAAAGAGTTGCAACATGAAGTAGCCTTCAAGAGCGAAGAGATTTCGCAGTTGCTAAATATTCCTCCCCCTGCCTAGGTTTCTCAAGATTTTTCATCAATTCTAATCGAATTGTATGTTTCCCATTGGGAAAGTATTAAGCAATATAGCCCCTCACTGTAGCTCGTGCTGAGATTCATCTAGGAAGTGCAATCCCTCTACACCGAGGCAGGAGCCCTTGTCAACAACTCTATGGTCATCCTCAGTCCTAAGATTCCCATGGCTTGGGACCTAATCCAAATGTTATACGCAGCCCAAGATGAAGAATTGAGAGAAAAGGGGATAGCAAACCATCGTTAACTAATCAAGAAGATGAATATTTTCATCAATCATGACAGGGTGATCATGCATGTAGAAGCAGCACTTGAACCCTTGCAAATCTCCATCCCAGATATCAAGCAGGGTATAGAGAGGTTTGTCTCATTAGGCCTCCCTTCTCCATTCCCTCCGGATGGTTCTGTTCTAGGGGTTGAACAAGTATTAAGTCAGGTCGAGAATTTGTAGCAGGATAGATCCTTCATCCAATGCCTAATTAATCCCATCTCTGCGGAGGAGGTTGAACGTCTCCTATACCTCTTAGCTCAGCTCTACTCATTCTACTCATTCTTGAAGTTGGTCCATGATGAGCCAGTCAACCTGTTGTTTGACGAAATTATCTACCTGGATCAGCATTATCAGAATCTAGAATCGCGGGTGTTGCCCCCTGAAGAAGATTGGACCCCCTTGCAGCAATTCTATGATCTGCTCCACCCCATTCTAGCATAAAGTCTGGTCTCCAAACCAGCAATTTTGGGTTCTCGTATTCCGCAGGCAGAATCCCCCTTTTAGTCGCCAAGAAATGTTCACATTGTTTTCGGTTAAAGTCAATGGATGAACTTTTTGTTCAGAATGCCTCTTTTCTTTCTTTAGCTTTCCAGCCATGCTCGACATGCAGTCCAAGTGTCATCTCGGTGTTTCCCTGACAGCTCACATTTTACATTTTGAAGTCTCAAAGAGTGCGGAGGTGACAGTTGGATCGGTTCTGGTGACTTGGCTTTTCTTTTGGGCCCTGCCTTGTGGTTTCAAAAAATGGAGACACCTAGCCTTTCCGTGTTGTTGGTAGTTTTTTGGTTGGGAGGCTCTTTTATAGGGTTTCCTCTGTTCTTTTGTGTCTCCTTCAGTGTGTGTTCCTGCGGACTACCAAGACATGGTTTTTCTATTCAGGCGAGTAGGGAGATCGTCCTGGCTAGGTGAGATTAACAACTTCGGAGGTCGTTTTCCTAGGTGTGTTCCTGCGGAGTGCCACGTCGTATCTTTTCTATTTCAGGGGTGGTTATGCTTGGTTGACGGATGTTTGGGCTATTAGCAGAGCTATGGGCTCTATCTATGCTGGTGTTTTCCCTATTATGGGGGTTCAGAACTTTCAAAAGAAACAATCAAGTTTGCCTAGTTAGAATTTTGGCCTTTTAGCTATTACTGTTTTCTGAAGAAGGTTAGTCAAATTGTGCCTGCGGCCTTTGTGATGCCTCTTTTCAGCATGCTCTGATGGTTTTATGTGCTTTTTATTGTGATTTTGATAACTTTGGAAATATATATCTAAGATTCTGTCGATTAAACTATGTTTTGCACTTTTTATTTGGTAGATGCATGATTGATATTTCTTTATGTTACAAATAAATTTTGATTGTATCTTAGTTGTGGTTCTGTCTGGACATGTAGATTGTTGAGTGGGATTTAAAACCACGTCTTTGGGTTTTATATGTTGATAACATTTTTAGAAAAATGCTCTGGTGTATCACCTCAGTAGTTTAGATCTTTTTGTTTTGAGTTTTTCCTTCTTCCCCTTTTCTCAAAACCATAAGAGTCGGCTTCTCAAACCCAGAGGTCATTCAGTGAGTCTCACGCAATTGGTCCCCCGTCACTGAATTTACCATAAGGTTGTTTGCTTCTAGAGTAAATTTAGAGTCAACAGTGCCCTAAATATTGTAATCAGAGATTGTTGTGAGGCTGGATTGGAGCAGTAGTCTCCAGCAACATTTCTCACCAAGGTTTTTCCCATCTTGGGTTTTCCTCGTATATGTTGGTGTTATGTGATGTCCCTCTTGTGTGAATGAATTTGTGTTTAGTCTCCTCACTAACCGGTCAGTTTGCATTCAGTTAGATTTGTTAACTGATATACTCACATAAGATTGTTAAAGGGAAAAGATTGAGGACCACTGATTCACCCCCCCACTTTCAGTGGTGCATTGTGTCTAACATCTATTTCAAAATTGCAATTCAAATTCATCTTTTCATTCTGAAAATTAAGTGGTTAAATAGTAAAACCCTAGTTTTTAAGAATCTCCTATTTTAACCTTTGACTACTAATTTGACCTATCTGGACATCTCCAAATCGATTGTTTTTTGGATTCTACAATAAAATCATTATAATCCCAGAAAAGTTTAGAAAAAGTTGGTCTGACTAGGTACACTTTGCACCTGGTCCCTAGATTTTTTCCCAAAATTTTAGGAGTCAGAATTGATTGTATTTTTCTGCTTAAATCTAGGAAATTGGTTGATTTTATCAATTTTTAAACATCATAAGGTCAAAAGCAAATTCAAAATTGTATGTTCGATTTTCTTACAATTTACAAAAAAAAACTAGATTTGAAATTGGATTTGTGTAAAACTTGGATCTTAATTCAATTTTCAGATTTATCATTGTTGTCAGACTTGTCTTCTTGCCTAGAATTCAAATTTTCAATCTCCCTCCTTCTCCCAATTTTCAAATTTTCAAAATTCAGTGGTTAGGTCCTAAAACCCTAATTTTCAAATTTAATTAGATTTTATGTAAATTTCAATCAATTTCAACCAATTTCAGTCTTCTACATATTATTTAAAGTGGCCCTATTCATTAGGCTTGACCTTTTTCAAAATTACAATTCAATTTCTTATCTTTTTCAAAACCCTAATAGGGTCCTATTTCGACATTCAAACATTAATTTTACCTATCTAGAGATTGTAAAATCAATCAATTTTTTTGGGTTAGCTCTCAAATCATCGTAGCTTTGATCCTTGAAATTTTTTGAAAAAGTTGGGAGGACCAGATACACTTCCAACCTGGTCCCTGGCTTTTTTCCTAAAATTTCGGGAGACTGTTATGACTGCATTTAATTGCTTAAATCCAAAAAATTGGCCAATTTTTTTGAATTAAGCCTTGAAATTTTTTGAAAAAGTTGGAAGGACCAGATGCACTTTCAACCTAGTCCCTAGACTTTTTCCCCAAAATTTTGGGAGATTGTTATTACTGTATTTAATTGCTTAAATCCAAAAAATTGGGTGATTTTGTTGAATTTTGATCCCTCTAACATCAAAAACAATATCCACTTTCAACATTTCAATTTTCAAGATATAGTTTAAAATTAAGTGGTTAATTAAGAACATCCCTAATTTTAAATTTCAAAATTTCAATTCCACAACTTTCAATCTTTAAATTAAGAGGTTTTTCAATAGGCCCTAATTTTAATCTCTTTAGGATAATTTTAAAATTAAGAGGTTGTTTTTTTTACATAATCCTAATTTTAAATTTCAATTTCCTAGGAGGTTGCATTATTATTCTTTCAATCAATTTGTTCATTTAATTGAATAAATTTTTTTCCTAGAATTTTGAATTATTCAATTATTTTGCAAGTCTCAAGTTGCAAATTTTAAATTTCAAATTTGACAATTTCACAATTCAAATTTCAAATTTGCAATTTAAATTCCATTTCCCCTCCTTTATTCAATTTTCTATGCATGTATGGGGTGAAAATTATTATGGTTAAATGACATAGGAGTTTCTTGTTTGATCATAAGTGCATATGGAGTTCTTATCTTATTTTGCTAATTCAATTTCAAGTTACATTAAAGATGTTCATGATGTTCCCTTTCATGCATATGATGGTAATTTAGTTCTCCCTTTCATTCATACCTATGATTTACCCTCTCCCAAAATTGATCTCATTAATGAGGGCACATTGGTGCAAAAAGGGAATATGGACACTTCTTTCAAAGATCTCTCTCCTAAAGATGAATCTTTGGAGAACTGTGTTCCTTCTTCTCCTAAAAAGTACCTCCCTCATAAGGATTATTTGGTGCGAGAGGATGATATTATGGCTACTTATCGTAGTGATACCATACCTTCTTTTCATGATCTTCCCTCTAAAGATGAAGCATTAATTACATATGATAGTCATTTTCCTAATGAGTGTCTTGAACATAAAGATACCTTAGAGCAAGAGGATGATATTATTTTTCAGCATAATTCTCTCTCTCCCAAAAATCAAGGGCCTAACAAAAATCAAATCAATTCCATTCATGTTCCTAGGAAACCAAAAAAAAATCTTGATTATCATGTTGTGCCTTACACATATACTAATGAGGTAGTTGATGAGAACATAAGTGAAGCATCATATGCTTTCTTAGTTCCTACAATCCTCTCTTTAATTCACTCAAATACACCATCTCCTACCAAAGAATTTCCTAAAGAAGAACTCTTAGAGGATGATTGGGGGTCCTTAGATTTCACTCCTACCTTTTCTAGAAAGTCTAAGATGGCTGAATTTCATATTCCAATTTTTTCTCTTAACACAAATCTTGAAATTGATTGGGCCTCTTTAAAATTCGATCCAATTCCCCCTAAAAGTGAACCCACTTTTGAACATACACATGGATGCAATGGAAAATTTTTTGAATGTGAGTTACAAAGTCACGAGAAATCACACTTTCCTTTGTCTTGTAAATCCACACCTTCTCATTCTAATTTTGAGTTACAACAAGAACATGTATTGACCAATCTTCTAAATTCCAATTTAATATCTCCTCTTTGTCCTAAATGAAGAAGAAAACATAAACAACATTCTCAAAAAAAATCTTTTTGTTAATATCATCAAACCCATGGCCATTCTACTAATGAGTGTCAAGCTTTGAAAGTGAAAATACAACATTACATTGATTCAGGCATGTTAAGAATAACATCTGACAATGAATGGCATATTCATCATGATTATTTAAAATAACATTCAAGTTCCTATTATGTTGCTCCTCACTATGTGACATAGTTAGCCTATGTATTGGGGGCACCTTAGCATTCGTGGTGGTACAATTTCAGGTGCAATCATACTTAGTGTGCAATGTAATAGTCTATTTAGTCTTTCCTCTATGCTTGGGGGGCAAGAATATTCATTTTCCTCTTTCTAAGGTTTCACTATTTTCTTTATGGAGTACATTATTCATAAAATGTATGTCCTTTCTTGCATGGAGTTCTCCTTCATGTGAGCGCATGTGATGTAAAGGGTATGGTGGTAATGGGCAAATTTCTTGGTTTCTTCTTTAGGGGTCAACACTTGGCACCATCCAATGGTCCAACATCTCCAAACTTCCAAAGGTTATCAAGCCTTCCCTTGATCCTTCCCAAGGATCAATCTTCTCAGGACAACTTAGTTTCTCTAGGAGACTCCTACTCATAAATACTCAACCCCTAAACCAAGACACCTCACAACCCCCAAGCCCTTTGCCAACATGAGATTTTTCTCAAATGGTGGAATATAACTTATTTGAGTGTTTGTACATGTTTTATATGGTATTTTCATTGATCATGACCCCTTTGATAGGTGTTTACAAGTCCTTTGTGTCTTTTGCCCTTTTGGACCTAGGAAATAGGGCTACAAACAATTAGCCCTCCGTTTGGACTTTTCCCACTTTTCCTATCAAACTACCTAAACAACCCCCTAAAAAAAATTTATATTTGAGTACCCTTTTGGTAATTCTAAAATATTTCAAACTTTTGCACCTGGGTTTTGAGTGAAAGTTTTCAAACCCTATTGGGCCTACTTTTGGTCTAACTAGCCAGTATAGGGGTTTAGGCCTCAAAACCTTCACCAGTCAGACGGAGAGGAAGTCAAAGAACTTGGAGAGGGTATACACATTCTTAAGGGTCCTTCCCATTCACACTTTTACTACCATTGTGTCCTATATCCCAAGGATTCATTCAATCCTTCATTGCACAAACTTGCCACATGGAAGATGTCAAGTCTAGGGCATCACTCCAAAACTACAAGGCAAGATCTTTTTCTCCCCAAACCAAGAAAAACAAATAATTTACATGTAAATCCAACAATACTTAGGGTTTTAGATCTTTCCCATTGAGGAATGTTGAATAGGGACTCCTTTTGCATCCAAACCTTGGTTTTGAGGGTTTTACCAGGCAATGAGGAAGAAAAATCAACTACTCCTCAACCAAAAAACTTCAAGACCTCAAACCAATTTCAAATGAGAGGTGATTCACTACTACACCCAATTCAAGACATTAGATCTTCTAGAAGTTTATACAAATTAGTACCAAGGCCAAGAATCCAAGAAAAAACAATAAAAATGACAATTTCAGATTGGTAAGCAGCAGAAATTTCATTCAAAGTCTCAATGTAACCTTTGGAAATTTTTCCTTGAGATTTAATAAGTCTAAGGAAACCTTCTAACCACTTCCCAACATACAAAATGTAACCAACTAGCCATTGGGCAGCCACAACTCAAAAAGTTACAAAAATTGCTCATGACAACATAGCAACTTTTGACATGTTATGACATCACACACTTGCCTTCATATTGAAGGTTACAAATTGGACACACAACACCTCTAGGACCCCTAGACACCAAAAACATAAATAAAATTCCCATTCAAGGCTTGTGACCAAGTATACAACTTTGAAGCCTTAGGGCTTATTACAAGCATTGGTAGCATTGGACTTACCATATCCATCTAGGACCTATACAAGAAACCTTCAAGGCAACACATAATGTTTCATTCAAACATATGTTCTATCACACCTTTGAGTGCCCCTGCACCATACTCCCCTAGACAATAAAACTCAATTCCCTTGAGTTGCCAACTAGGTGATTGAGGTGCCATGCTTGATGATGTCACTTTCAAACATCCAAGTAGCTTCAGATTCGGGAAGGTCCTTCCATTTCACCAAGTAGTCCTTGTAGACCCCTCTTCTAGTTTGTTTGACCACTTTAGAATCAAGGATATTCTCCAACTCCAATGGATTTCTTGGTGGCAAATCCTTCACCCAGTCTACATCCTCTTCCACAAGAGATGAACTAGGTGTTGCATCAGGTAAAGGACCCTTGAAGGCTGTCAAATCACATATATTAAAAATGGGAGAAATCCCCAAATATGGTGGAAGTTCAACCTCATAAGCATTATTGCCAAATTTATGAACTACCTGGAGAGGTCTTATCTTCTTCATGAGCAACTTAGAGGGTTGGCCCTTGGGCAACCTTTCCTTCCTTAAGTAGGCCATTACCAAATCTCCTACCTAAAACTGGGCATCCCTCCTCTTAACATCTTCCCTAAGTTTGTATTTTTCTGCACTTTTGTGAAGTGGAGTCCTGACTTGATCATGGATCTCCTTCTTAGTGATGGCAAAGTCCTCTCCCTGATCACTCCTTCTTTCCATACCCCCAAGGTCTATAAGTTTAAATATCCCTCTAGGATGTAAGCCATACACAACTTCAAATGGACTTTTCCCTCCTATTAATTGAATCATTATATGCATATTCTACTTGGCCAATCATCAAATCCCAACTTTGTCCATGTTGCTTGGTAAGACATCTAAGAAGATTGCCAAGAGATCTATTAACCACCTCAATTTAGCCATTAGTCTAAGGATGGTATGCTGAAGAAAATGATAGATTGGTACCCAATTTCTTCGAGAGAGTCCTCCAAAAATGACCCACAAACTTGGAGTCTCTATCAGTGACAATATTGAGAGGTAGACCATGTATCCTTACAACTTCTTTGAATAAGAGACCTATAATATGAAATGCATCATTTGTTCATTTACATGGCATAAAATGAGCCATCTTGTTGAACCTATCAATAATGACAAAGACATTATCAAAACCCCTAGAATTTTTGGGCAAACCAAGTACAAAACCCATACTAGGGCTTTCTCAAGGCCTAGTAGGAACCGGTAAAGGTTGATACAACCTAGCATTAGTAGAAACTCCTTTTTCCCTTTGACGAATGGGGAAATGCTCCACAAATTTCCTTACCTCTGCTTGCATCTTAGGCCAAAAGTAAAACCTTGATACTTGCTCCAAAGTTTTATCCAAACCAAAATGACCACTAAGGCTCTCATTATGCTTTTCCCTAGTGATATTCTCCCTCATAGAGCATTAAGGAATACATAGTTGATGCCCCTTAAAGATAAATCCATCCTCCAGCATGAAATCGGGGAACTCAACATGAAAGGAATCATAAAACTTAGTACAAACATCATAAGCATCCTTAAAATATTTGTCCTTCTTATACATGAGTTTAAGAGAATCAACACCAACACTTTGACACTCAATTTCTTGGATAGTGAGTACTCTCCTACTCAAGGCATCTGCAACCTTATTAGACACACCTTTATGCTTGATAGTAAAAGTGTAAGGTTGGATTTGTTCAACCCACTTGATATGCCTCTAGCTCAACTTCTCCTGCCCATTAAGGAAACTCAATGCATGGTTATCAGTGTACACAATGAACTCTTTTGGAAGAAGGTAATTATGCCAATTTTTAAGTGCTTGTACCATACCATAGAGCTCCAAATCATAGGTTGAGTACCTTTTCTTAGCCTCATTCAACTTCTCTGAAAAGAATCCCACCAGGTTCCCTTCTTGACTAAGAATTGCACTTATTGCATGTTTTCTTGCATCACATTCAACTGTAAAAAGTGACTAAAATTAGGAAGCCTCGAGGTAGGAAGTTCTACAATATTCCTCTTCAAAATATCAAAGCTTTGGGCTGCTCAATCTATCCATTCAAACTTGCATTTGATTCCTCCTTTTATAGTGTTAAGGATGGGAGCACAAATATGACTAAAACCCTTGATGAATTTCCTATAAAAAGAAGTCAATCCATGAAAGATCCTAACATCCCCTAATATCCTAGGTGTAGGCCAATTGATAATAGCCTCAACCTTTGAAGGGTCCATTTTTAAAAATTCCTTAGAAACCACAAAGCCTAGATACACCAACTCAGTTTTCATGAATTCACACTTCTCAAGATTGATTACCAGTTTCACCTCATGAAGCCTCCTCAAAACCTGATCCAAATGCTTCAAATGCTCCTACTTGGACCTACTAAACACCAAGATGTCATCAACATAAACAATAACAAATTTTCCAATGAAGTCAAACAATAATTCATTCATGAGGCGCATAAAGGTACTAGGTGCATTTGTGAGCCCAAAAGGGCATCACCAACTACTCATATAAACCCTCATTTGTCTTAAAGGTAGTCTTCCACTCATCACCAAGTTTGATTTTGATCTGATCGTAACTTGATTTCAAATCAATCTTTGAAAATTAGAAAGATCCTCCAAGATAGTCCATTAAGTCTTCAATCCTAGGCATAGGAAACGGGTGCCTAATTGTGATCTTGTTAATGGCTCTAGAATCAGTGCACATTATCCAAGTTCAATCTTTTTTTGGTGCAAACATAGTAGGTACAACACATGGTCTTAAACTCTATCTAATCAACCCCTTTTCCAATAGTTCTTGCACTTGTCATGATATCTCATTTTTTTTGGGAGTCATCTTCTAGGCAGCTTTGTTGGGTAAGGTTACACCAGAGATCAAATCAATTTGATGACTGATTTCTCTTATTGGAGGCAAGTTATCAGGTATGTCTTTGGATACAACTCCTTCATATCTATCCAACATGGCTTGTACTTCACTAGGAACCTCTCTCTTTGCACCATTTTCTTGTTGAGGTTTATCCTTTGGGTATAAGACTAAGACATAGCCTTGGATCTCCTCTTGCTTAAGGGAATCTGAAAACTATTTCCCACTAATCATCATGACACTTGGACTAACAATCTTCTCTTCCCCTTGATCGGGTAAGGGTTCCATCCTAAATTTCTTCCCATTCTTAGAAATGACATACACATTCTTTTCCCCATCATGTTGGGCTTTAGCATCATACTGCTAAGGGAAGCCTAACAATAAGTGACAAGCATCCATAGGAAGGATATCACACAAGATCCTATCCTTATAGTCTCCTAGTTCAAAATCCACCCAAGTTTGTTCATCTACCACTACATGTTGTCTCTTGTTAAGCCAAGAGACCCTATAAGGACTCACATGTGGAAACCTTTTCAATTTTAACTTCTCTACCATTTCCAAAGCAACAATATTCTCAATGGATCCAAAATCTACAATCACCTTGTAAACCTTACCATGAGACTTACAAGTGGTTTTGAAGAGTGACTTTCTTTGTGGTGGCTCTTTGCATTGGGTTACCTTCAACAACATCCTCCTTAGCATGAGGCTTTCTCCATCCAAGGTGGGACTTGCATTTCTCATGGGTGAATTGATACTTTGTCCATCATCCTCTTGCACCAATTGAGTCCTTCTTTCTAGTCCATGTGAGCTAGAAGCTTTCTCCGAGCATCTACTCATGGTGTGACCCACTTGGTTGCAATTATAACATTTACCGATGAAAACACTAGGACCTTTTCCTTGACTACCTTGCCTACCCCTACCAAAAGGTCTTCTTCCTCCTCTAAAGCCTCCATTCTTATTGTTGAACTCTCCACTAGGCTCTTGTTGGTTAGTGTCACCAATTTTGAAAGGAGTATTTCTTCCTCCATAGCCACCTCTACCTCTAAAATTACTACCTCCCCTTCCTCTATTGTTTTGCTCTCCTCTTCTCCTTATCTTATCTTCCACTCTCAAGTCCAATTGGAAGCATTTGTGCATAGTGTCTGGAGCCATGATGTTGATCTCATCGTAGATGTTTTGCCTTAACCCATTTAGGTATCTAGCCAGCTTCTCTGCCTCTTCTTCATGCTTCTTGGACCTAAGACTTAGTTTGTGAAATTCTTTAGTATATGCATTCACATCTAACTCCCTCTGTTTGATATTTTGTAGCTTCTTGTACATCTAAACCTCATAGTCTATTGGTAGGAATTGATCTTTGATTTTTCTCATCCTCTCCCAAGAGGATATCTTCTTCTTCCTTATGTTCATCCTTTCTTCCTGCAACACTTTCCACCACAACAAGGCAGATCCCTTGAGTCTAGACTTTTCCAAACTCACTCTTTTCTTCTCTGGAACCTCTTTGTACTCAAAGTCATTATTGAGTGCTTCTATCCATTCAACCACTTCTTCCCCATTCAAGCTACCACTATAAATAGGTAAGCTTTCTACAATGTCCCTATTTACTAATTTCAAAGCATCCAAGAACATCTTTTGATCAGGTGCCATATTTTGAGGGATGGCCTCTTGCTCTTCATTCTCCTCCTTTGATTCGCCATCACAAGCTTTGTCCTTTCCCTTGGTCTGTCCGGTCTCTTTGAGTTTCTCTTCAAGAAACTCCTCTACCATCTTCTTGATGGCCTCTAGATTCATTTCCTTAGGAGGCATTGTATCAGCCTCTCCTCCAAATTCTGAGTCTGACATACACTATTCCACCTTTGGTATAGCTCTAATACCACTATGATGCAAAGGGTATGGTGGTAATGGAAAAATTTATTGGTTTCTTCTTTAGGGGTCAACACTTGGTTCCATCCAATGGTCCAACATCTACAACCTTATCAAGCCTTCCCTTAATCCTTCCCAAGGATCAATCTTCTTAGGACAACTTAGTTTCTCTAGGAGACTCATACTCCTAAATATTCAACCCCTAAACCAAGACACCTCGCAACCCCTGGTGGATTCTAACTTATGTGAGTGTCTCTACATGTTTTATATGGTATTTTCATTGATCTTGACTCTTTTGATATGTGTTTACAAGTCCTTTGTGTCGTTTTCCCTTTTGGACCTAGGAAATAGGGCTACAAGCAATTAGCCCTCCGTTTGGACTTTTCCCACTTTTCCTATCAAACTACTTGAATAACCCACTAAAAAAATTTGATATTCGAGTACCCTTTTGGGCATTCTAAAAATATTTCAAACTTCTACACCTAGGTTTTGAGTGCAAGTTTTCAAACACTATTGGGCCTACTTTTGGTCTAACTAGCTGGTATAGGGGTTAAGGCCCCAAAACCTTCACCAGTTAGATGGAGAGGAAGTTAGGGCACTTGGAGAGGGTCTGCACATTCCTAAGGGTCCTTCCCATGCACATTTTTACCACCATTGTGTCCTATGTCCCAAGGATTCATTCAATCCTTCACTACACAGACTTGCCACATGGAAGATGTCAAGTCTAGGGCATCACTCCAAAACTACAAGGCAATATATTTTGCTCCTCAAAACAAGAAAAACAACTAATATACATGGAAATACAGCATTCCTTGGGGTTTCAGACCTTTCCCATTGAGGAATGTTGAATAGGAACTCCTTTTGCATCCAAACCCTGGTTTTGAGGGTTTTACTAGGCAGCGAGGAAGAAAAATCAACTACTCCTCAAACATAGAACTTCAAGACCTCAAACCAATTTCAAATGAGATTTGATTCAATTCTACACCAAATTCAAGACATTATATCTTCCATAAGTCCGTACAAATCTGTACCAAGGCCCAAAATCCGAGAAAAAACAGTAAAAATGACAGTTTGAGATTGGTAGGAAGCATAAATTTCATTCAAAGTCTCAATGTAACCTTTGGGAATCATTCCTCAAGCTTAAAAAAGTCTAAGGAAACCTTCTAACCACTTCCCAATGTACAAAATGTAATCAACTACCCATTGGGTAACCACAACTCAAAAAGTTGCAAAAAATGCTCATGACAACATAGCAACTTTTGACATGTTATGACATCACACACTTGCCTTCATATTGAAGGTTAAAAATTGGACACACAACACCTCTAGGACCCCTAGACAGCAAAAACATAAATAAAATACCCATTCAAGGTTTGTGACCAAGTATACAACTTTGGAGCCTTAGGGCTTATTACAAGCATTGGTAGCACTGGACCTACCATATCCATCTAGGACCTATACAAGAAACCTTCAAGGCAACACACCATGTTTCATTCAATCATATGTTCTAGCACACCTTTGAGTGCCCCTACACGAGCATGTCTAGTCTGTGAGTGTGATCTTTTCCTTGCTTGAAACGATACGTCTATTATGAACAGTCTCTCCTTAGAGAACTTTTGGGAACCTTGTTCTTCTTCTTTCTCTTTCTTTTCAAATTACCTCTTCTATTGTGTTATTCATAAATTTATGTCCTTTCTTGAATGGAGTTATCCTTCATGCGAGCGCATGTCTGTTCCTTGGTTATGATGTATTCATTGCTGGAAATGGTACATCTCTTATGAGTACTCTCTCTCTAGAAGTTGTGTAATTCTTCTCATTTTTCTACTTGGGGGGTGGGGGGGGGTATCTCTCTCTCTCTCTCTCTCTCTCTCTCTCTCTCTCTCTCTCTCTCTCTCTCTCTCTCTCTCTCTCTCTAAGGATCCACTCTTTCCTATGTTGTGGATGGTGTGATTTTTATTACATCGTGTCATTTCTTGTGTGGAATTGTTGTTGTTCACTCAAGGGTTCTCTCTTATACAAGAGGTGTAAGTCCTTGACTACAATCTCTTTCACACTTGGTAATGTACACCTATAATAAATTCACCCATCCCCATTAGGATAAAGGTGAGTCATCCTTCATCAATAATCCTTTTTACCTAGCAATAGGAGGAAGGATTGAATTCTTGTTCTCTTTTGCGCTTCATTCTAGAAGATGTTATATTTGTCTAAGACAACTCCTCTTGGAGAGATGTATTTTCAAAAAAGATCTCTTCTCCTCCAAGGATCTCCTTTACACTTAAAACAAGATATCTCTTTTCAACTATCTTATCCTTTCTTGAAGAGT
Organism: Cryptomeria japonica; assembly: GCF_030272615.1. NCBI lineage: Eukaryota > Viridiplantae > Streptophyta > Pinopsida > Cupressales > Cupressaceae > Cryptomeria > Cryptomeria japonica. Next base: position 221,788,219 of record NC_081405.1, read on the forward strand.
ATTCCCCCTATTGCATAGATCTATGGCATTGTTTCATAATGGATAACTTCTTTGTGTTGAAGGTAGGTATCCTTGTTCTACTTTCCTTAAGATATCAACATTAAACTATGTTGACATCTTAAGGGGGGGCCACCCACACTACTCCTTTTGTATTATATTTCACTCACACATTGTATCCCTTATACAGTGGGTCATTCTCGGAACCAGAGCACAACCTCTTAGAGTGAGATGTCGTCACTTTTCTTTTATACAGTGGGTCATTCTTAGAAATAGACCACAACCTCTTAGAGTGAGATGTCATCACTTTTCTTTTATATAGTGGATCATTCTTGGAACCAGAGCATGACCTCTTAGAGTGAGATGTCGTCACTTTTCTTTTATACAATGGGATATTCTTGGAACCATAGGGCAGCCTCTTAGAGCAAGATGTCGCCACTTTTCTCTTATACAATGGGATATTCTCGAAACCAGAGGGCACCCTCTTAGAGTGAGATGTCACCACTTTTCTATAGTGGTTCATTCTCGGAACCAGAGGGAAGCCTCTTAGAGAAAGATGTCGCCATATAGGTTGTATCATACTTGGGCATAGACTCCTATCAGGTGCTTTGAACCTCACTTGCACACACATGCACAAGGTTGAGTGGAACTAACGATGTTATCACTCTTCTCCGTTACATGGATCACCTAGATAGAATCTAGGTGCTAGTTTTCCATGTCCTTTTTTCTACATGGATCACCTAATTCTTGGGGCAAGATTTCCATGGTTCCTTTTGTTCTCCTTTCTTCTCATGGATCACCAAAGTGTATATTCATGTCCTCTCTCTCCTTCCTCTCATGAGATCATAGTTTTACTATTTATGGTTCATGGATGATGTCAACTTTGCTCTTTTATGTGATTATTGGTGTTTATGTGATAGCATTTGTCTTTGTGTTTTAATTAGTTATTTGAGACATTTGAGTATCAAGGTCTCTTTGGCTAGTTGATTTGTGGTCTCATGTTTTATTTTATCATGAGTTGTTTTATGCTTTGTCTTGTTTTGTTTGTCTTAATCTTTTTGTTCTGTGTGCTCTTGCATATGTTTGAGTGAGTTAAGATCCTAAGATTGGGGGCTTTGTTCCTCAACATTAGTGATGTCTTATACTCCTTGGGGTATTGCTTGTCATTTCTCATCTTCATCTCTTTCTTCCACTTTACCGAAAGTATTGGCATAAGACATACTCCTGCTAGAGTGGGGGATAAATGTAGCATCATAAAATTGCAACCCTTGCAATTTTGACTGCATTTTAGGCCTACACCTTTGCGATTGCATTTCCCTGCTCAATTGGGACCCCTCTTTGCATCATCCTTCTAAATATCCTCCTGTTTCAGCCTTCATATCACTTTATGACCCTGTCAAGGCCCCAAAATAGGGCAGGACAGGGGCATGGCACCCCTTTCCCCCTTGGATGGGGATGTGGTGCCCTTATACTCCCTCTTAGGGTGGCCCTAAGATCGGTCCATCTGACCCTTGGACCTAATTTGCTTCTTAGGGACTTAAATTCTCCGATGTCAGCCTTCAGTGAGATGAACATTAATCCTCCAAGGAAAGTATAAAAAGGGATTTAGTCCTCTCATTTAAATAAGCAAAAATATACAAGGATAAGAAAGCATAAGAGGAAATTCGAAAGGAGGCCTTCATTATCATCATCAAGCGTTCAATTGTTCAAGTCTTCAAATATGTCCTTCTTCATGTGTCTTCTTCACTCATCCATTGGAGAAACATTTCAATATTTATTTGCAAGCATGTGTGTGTTAGGGTTTTGTCATGTTACATGCCATTTCATGCAACACTTGTGATTACATTCAAGAAGCAAAGCAATTATCGTCAACAAATTGCAAATCTACAAGGTATACATTTCCATTATTTACATTTAAGCATTTGCAATTACTTTCTTTCAAGGTTGATTCCTTAACTGGGGTTTGACTAAGGCAAACCCCTATCCATAACCCTTTTTTCCTTTATTTTTGTGTGTAGGTTGTAGGTGTACAACTATAATTGCAGGTTTGCGATTCATTTGCAGAGACGAAAAAACCCTTCCGATTCACAAATTTTTCGGAGGACCAAGTAAACTTTCAACCTAGTCCCGATGAATTTTCTCCAAATTTGTAGGGAAAATCTGTAACAGTCTAAATATCTCATATCCAAAGTTACAGCGTGATCCCAAATCGGTAGCTCCTTATTTCACCCATTTTATCTTCATTTTCGGCATAGTCAACAAGTCAACTCTTCTACTTACAAAAGGGTAAATTGCATTGCACCCTTGCAATTCACTTAGTATTCGAATCCTTATTCACTCTATGGTTTGGATCTAGTGAATTCAACCCCTCTTTTGAATGTAAAGTATCTCCCAAGTGAAGATCATCCTAGTGATTTCCTTTCTCTCTCCTAGGTGGGGAATCACTAGGGTTCAATTTTCCACTTTACAGTAATTAGTTGATTCTCTAGAACTAGAATTGGAAATGGCCATTTTTGTTTCTTTGTAAACTATTGATTCTCATGAATTAGAATTGAAAATATCATCATCATCATATATATATATATATATATATATATATAGATATATATATATATATATATATATATATATATATATATATATATATATATATATACATACACACACACACACATACATGTGCATGTATATATGCACATACACATGCATAAATTTCAATTCACATTCTAATTCCAATTCGAATTCTAATTTTAATTCCAAATCTAATTCTAATTCTAATTCATGTTGGTGAGAAAGGTGGCCATGTGTTTGGATGCCACATAGCCACCCTATTAGCTTAAAAAGGTTTTAGAGGCAAGTTGACAGGGTGGGGCCTCCGACATTTCGACCAGCACACAATTTTAGGGTTTATTTGACACATTGGATGAATCAGTTCGCAACATGTGTCGAATGTGTTTGATTTAAAAAAAATGTTTCTTGTTTGTCCAATCAACTATTGAGGTGGACGACAAAAAAAAGAAGCTCTAAGGTCTCTTTCTTTGAGAATTATATGTATTTTTGTATGTACATGTACATATACATGTGTGTGCATTCTTCCTTGCAGTGGCATATGCGTGTCTATGTGTGTATACTCTTCCTTGTAGTGTGTGTTTATGTATACATATACATATATATGTACATGTATTTATATTTGTGTGTGTGTGTGTGTGTGTGTATTTACATATATGTGTACTTGTGAACATATATACATCTACTTATTGTCATAGTATAAAATGGTTTGTGCAGGTCGGGAGCCTTTACATGCATACGTTATCTTCAAAGGTCCACAAGAACCCACAAAATTATTTATCTAATGTTGTCCACCATAATATTGTCTTAGCTTGCATCCTACCAATGTTGTTGGTTGTGTTGTGTACAAGTGCATCCTATCTCATTTCAAATTAGCTTGGACAACAATTATCAAATTTTACAAATGTTGTTGTTTGTGTTGTGTACATGTGCATACTATCTCATGTCTTCATCTTCGTGTTCAATGTTGTGTATAAGTAATCATTGTGGTAGCTTAGTGATATTTACATATTTTAGATTTGAACTAGTATTCAATTATTTTGCATTATGTTGAATTATGTTTTGCATCCTTACACCATACAAAACCTTTTATAGTAATTGTAGACACATAAAAATGACTTCTAAATTAAAGAAATATTTAACGTGTACTTAATTAAAATTTATTTAATTCATTAAAAGTCTTCTATTAATTAAATTAATATTCAATTAATTCACCCCTTCCTCTATTGATTAAATAAATTATTCAATTTATTTGATTAAATTCATAGCCAAATTCTAGCATTTAATTAAATAAATCTTTCCCAATTAATTAAATTTACATTTAATTAAAACCCATTTTGCATTTAAATAAATCAATATTTATTTAAATCAACCAATACAAGTTGCAACCCACTTTTTGAAATAAATTAAATCCTAAAATCCTCCCACTTGCATTCTCCTACAAAATCCACTTGCATGCCTAAACCCCTTCTAGATTATTCTAATCACTTCCATATTAGCCTTATCCTCCTACTAATCATTTGTACATTCCTTAAGAAAAGGGTCACTTCTCAAAAGCCTCCAAAGTCTTCATAAACCATTAAAGGCTTTATGTATTCAACAAGTTATCTAAAGTCTTCAATAGCCATTAATGGTTAACTCAAACTCAACCCTTGGTTAGAGACTTTCTCTCCAACTTAACCATCCTTTAACCCATGGGTCTCTTCAAGCATTCATTGCTTTGACCATGGTTATCCCTTTAACCCTTGCACTATAAGAGTTTATCCTTCAAGTAAAATCATTCACTGGGGAAGGGCATCTGGAGATCCTAGACAAAATCTTTCAGCAACTAGAACAATTCAATGTGTGGTTAAATATGAAGAAATGTATATTCAGAGTAACATCTAGCAAGCTCCTGAGATACATTGTATCAGCTAAAGGCATTGAGTTCGATCCAGCAAAGGTCCAAGCAATCGTGGAGATTTCACCTCCCAAAAATATCAGTCAACTAAGATCTGTACAAGGAAGGTTACAATCCATCATAAGATTCATTGCACAATTGGATAACAAGTTCCTACTTTTCACCCATCTACTACACAAAAATATTCCTTTTAGATGGGAGGAAATAAGTGAAGAATCCTTCGACCAGTTAAATTAGTATCTCATGAATCCACCCATATTGGTGCCACCAATAGCCAAAAAACTACTTCTACTCTATAAATTGAAGCTACCGAGGTATCTTTAGGAGATTTGCTAGCGCAAGAGGATTCCACAGGAAAAGAAAGGGTCATCTAATACATCAATGAAACATTGAATGGTTATGAACTCAACTACACATTCATTGAAAAGGATTGTCTAGCTATAGTGTTTGCATCCCAAAAGTTGAGACATTATATGTTAGTTCACATAGTCAAGATGATAGCAAAGATAGATCCCTTAAAATATCTACTCAGCAAGGCCACTTTAATAGACCAACTCACAAAATGGGTAATGATTTTGAGTGAGCTTGACATTCATTACATGCATAGAAGAACCATCAAGGGCCAAGCAATAGCAAATCAATTGGTTGAAGTACCATTGCTAGTCGATCATCCACTACATATTGAATTTCCAGATACAAATGTTCTAGCAATTACAACACAATCATGGGTACTATACTTTGATGGGTCTTACACCCAACATGGATCAGGTGCTAGAATCCTATTTGTCACTCCTCAAGGACACACAATCCCAAGATCCTATAGGTTGATATTCCCTTGCACAAATAATATCATAGATTATGAAGCACTGGTCACTAGCATCAAGGTGGTAATAGAGTGGAACATCACATAGTTATTAGTCTACAAAGACTCTCAATTGGTCATCAATCAGGTAAATGGTGACTATCAAACAAAGGATGACAAGTTGATGTCGTATAAGAAAATGATGAATGACTTTAAGAAATATTTTGTTGAGATCAAGTTTGAGCAATTTCCAAGACTCGACAATAAAGCTGCAGATTCCATGACAACCATCACCTCTCTTCTACAAATTCGAGAAAAGTAAAGTCGTTATGAGTTCTTCATGGAATAATTATTTACTCTTACCTATGATAATCTCGATACCCAAGTCATATGCCACCTAATTGGTTATGAATCTCTAATAAATGGGAAGATCTATACCTACCTGAAAGACAATACCCTCCCACCTAATCTATCCCAGATCAAAAATGAAATTTCATCCATCAAAAAACCCGTTATACCCTAACAAATGATGCGATTTACCAATGGGGTCTTTATGGTACTCTCCTTAGATGTCTAGAAAGTGACAAATTTTAAACCGCCTTACAAGAAGTTCACGAGGGTATTTGTGGTACACATTCAAGTGGTCATACTCTAGCCAAGAAGCTTCTAAGATTGGGATACTATTGACTATAGATGGAAAAATAATCCTATTAGTTTGTTAAGAAGTGTTAGAAATGCCAGATCCATGTGAATCTTATACATGCACCAACACAGGAGTTGCAACTATTCATAATATCATAGTCATTCTGTCAATGGGGACTCGAACTCATGGATAAGATGCATCCCTCATCCTCAAATGGACATCTTCATAATCATATCCACTACATATTTCACAAAATGGATCAAAGTTGTTCCATTAACTACAATCATCGACAAACAAATATCCTCCTTTATCTTGAAATACATTATATATCGATATGACATTCCTAGTTCCATTATCACTGGTAATCGTAGATCCTTCAAGATGTTAGGATAATCGGTGAACAACTGAGAGGGGGGGTGAATCAGTTGTTAACAGATTATGACTTTTAATCCACAATACAACCTTAAACAAATCAAGTACCGGTAGATGCCGCTAGGAATAGATACTGGTAAACAATATAACCCAACAATTAAACAAATAATCAATGCAAAGCAACCACACCACATAAAACCATGATTTGTATGTGGAAAACCCAGAAAGGGAAATAACACGGTGGGAAGCCTACCCACAGTTAGATGATACTTCTGCAGAAAGTATGTGATACAATGAGGGGCTTGCACACGCAGGAAGGCACACTACCTAGAGTGTACTGCTCATTACGAAAGAGTCTCGCTGACTATAGAGGTTAAAACCACCTCAAGATAAATGGACAACAATCCAATAAAGTGAACTGCCAGAGATAGCATCTACCATGCCTGATTATAGTCCTGGTTAAGCTAAATATTGGAGGACTAAATCCTCTTCTGAATCCAATTTGATCACCAATGATCGACCAACTCCTCTGCCTAAATGATATTACAATATTCGCACATTACATTCCTTAACCATGACCTTTCATAACCATGATACACTACAAAAGAGTTTCTACCTCTTATTTTTACAAACCCTAAGGCCTAAACCAATTATGTCGGCCACCTAAAAGATATTACAATAAGATCATTACATAATTTCATATTACAATGATATGCCATGTTGGCTTAAGATCAAAACAATGATAACAAATCCATAAATCATCTTGAAACATCCTGATAATGTGTAGAGTACATGTTAGCATGATACCGGTCCATAACCTAGATAGGTACCAGACCTATTTTAGGTCCACCATGCCAAAGAAATGTCTTCAAGCAATTGAAGCATGATCAAAGAACGTCTTCAGCATCCTAAAATCCATCTAGAGGTCACACCAACACCACTTATGCATCCTGTCATGATTCCTCAATGAAAGCTCTGTCGGTAAAGCCTTAAACCAGTGTTGATAAGGGTTTACCAGAGTGTATGATAACATCCTATTACCAAACCAATACCAACTGACCAAAACATGCTCATGGAGCATATAGCACATGAAATCAACACATTCCACTGATCCAAACATGTCGGAAGTGTCCAACAAATAATCTCTTCTATTGGTAACCAAAACCTATATGTCAGTAACCAACCATATCAGCTAGTGTTGACATCAATGACAAAACATCAATGCAACACATAATCAATTCATCCAATAATGCCAACAATCTCCCCCTTTGGCATTGATGGCAACACTAGATGTGAAAAATGTCTAAGTACCAAGAAGTACCAAACAAGTCTCCCCCTGTGGAGGAGAACCAACAATTTGTGTGAATGATATCTTTGTAAGGTTTTGAGAAAAACTCTCCCCCTAATGTATACAACTCCTTTTTCTTTATTTTCACATCAATATCTCTCTCCCTTTGGCATAAATGCCAGAAATATGACAAAAATATCAAAGCAATAATGTAAACCTCTGAAACTCCAAGCTGAATACTCCCCCTGAGTAGTACCACCACTCATCAGTGTCAGAAATAATATCTCTGATAATGCATGTTGGACTAGTGACAAAACTGCATCAATCAAGTCTCTGTCGGAGGGGTAGAAACCCCTAACCTATCTCTCAAATACTCAAATGATTCCTTAGACAATGGTTTAGTGAATATATCTACAATTTGTTCTTTAGTATTCACATAAACCAATTTGACTTCTTTTTCTTCTACCTTGTCCTTCAGAAAGTTGTACTTTATTGAAATATGCTTAGTCTTAGAGTGAAATACAAGATTTTTAGACATGTCAATAGCTGCAGAGTTATCACAATAGATAACTACTGGTTCACTACAATTTATCCTGATATCCTTCAACATTTGCTTCATCCACAAGACTTGAGTGCAATTAGTTGTTGTTGCAACATACTCAGCTTCAACAGTAGATAAAGAAATGCATGACTATTTTTTGTTGATCCATGAAATTGGTTTCTTTCCAAGAAAGAAAGCTCTGCTAGAAGTGCTCTTCATGTCATCAGTATCTCCTGCCCAATCTAAGTCACTATATGCACATAAAGTGAAATCATCATTTTTAGAATACCATAAGCCATATTTTGTTGTTCCTTACAAATACCAGAATATTCTCTTTACTGCAAATTCATGATTTTCTTTAGGATTACTTTGATATCTTGAAACAATACTTACTACATTCATAATATCAATTCTAGTTTGAGTTAGATATAACAAACCACCAATCATAAACTTATACCTTGTCGGATTTACCGGTGTAGAAGTATCCTTGATAGACAATTTCTCACTTGTCACCATAGGAGTACTTACCGGTTTGGAATTATCCATACCAAACTTCTTCAACAATTCCCTCAGATACTTAGTTTGATAGATAAAAATGCCTTTGTCAGTTTGAGTAATCTGCAAACCTAAGAAAAATTTCATCTCACCAATCATGGACATTTTGAATTCATTCTTCATGTTGTTAGCAAATTCCATGCACAATTTATCTTCTCCTCCAAAAATGATATCATCAAAAAATACTTCAATAATTATAATATCATTATCAGTGATCTTATAATATAAATTACTATCAGTACTTCCTTTAGTAAAACCAAGCTTCAAAAGATATTTATACAACCTTGCATACCAAGCTCTAGGAGCCTGTTTTAAACCATATAAATCTTTCTTCAATCTGTAAACCATATCTTTATCATATGTCAGTAAAAATCCATTAGGTTGCTCAATGTATACTTCTTCCTCAAGCTCACCATTCAGAAATGCACATTTAACATCCATTTGATAAACATTATAGTTCTTATAAGTTGCATAGGCAATAAATAGTCTAACAACTTCAATTCTAGCTACAGGTGCAAATATTTCACCATAATCAATTCCTTCCATTTGAGAATATCCTTTACAAACCCATCTATCCTTGTTTCTTACAACTTGACCATCCTCATTCATTTTGTTCCTACAAACCCATTTAGTTCCAATAACATTTTTATTTATAGGTCGGGAAACTAAAGACCAAGTTTCATTCTTCTCTATCTAATCTAATTCATCTTCCATAGCCTTTAACCAATGTTTATCCTTACAAGCTTCAATAATAGTTATCGGTTTGATTTGAGAAATAAGACATACCTCTTCATTTGACAATTTTCTTCTAGTCATAACTCCCTTGTTCTTATCTCCAATAATTTGATCTTCAGAATGATTTAATCTTACATACCTTGGTGTCTTCTGAACTGCAAGTTCACTTCTTTGATCATCAATCACAGTTGAATTTTTTGATTGTACCGATGCAATTGTCTTAGCTTTTTGTACCAGTTGAGGCATTTCCAATTCAGTTATGATCATTTCCACTGTCGGTTCCCTATCGTATGATATAGAATGATTTTTGTACTGCTCAATCCACTTTCACATTAGCACTCTCAACAATTTTCTGCAATCTTTTGTTATAACATCTATATGCTTTGCTCTAAATTGAATAACCAGGAAATATCCCTTCATCACATCTAGGATCAGAATTTCTAATTGAATCATCTCTTTTGATATAGCATTTACTTCCAAAAATTTTGAAATATTTAACATTAGGTGTATATCCAAACCATAGTTCATAAGGGTTCTTACCAGTTTCACCTTTGATGTGAACTCGGTTGAATGTGTAGACTATTGTACTTACTTTTTCTCTCCAGTAGGTATGGGGCAATTTGGCTTCCATCATCATAGATCTTGTTGCATACAAAATTGTTCTATTCTTTCTTTCCACTACTCCATTTTGTTGAGGAGTCCTAGGTGCAGATAGTTGTCTCCTGATTCCATTTGTCTCACAATAACTGTTAAATTCATGAGAAGTGAACTCACCTCCTTGATATGATCTTAGACATTTGATTTTCAATCCAGTTTCAGTTTCAACCTTTGCTTTAAAGATCTTGAATTTCTCAAAATCCTTAGACTTCTCCCTTAGAAAAGTCACCCACATCATTCTAGAATAGTCATCAATAATCAACATGAAATACCTATCACCTTGAAAGCTTCTAGTCCTTGTTGGACCACATAAGTCAGTGTGAATCAAATCAAGTACATCATTAGATTTATCATGTATTCTCTTAAAAGAGCTTCTAATTTTCTTACCCAACTGACATTCTTTACATACCAGATTATGAGGCTTCATAATCTTATGTATATCTCTAACTACCTTAGTTGAACTGATCTTAATAATACAATCAAAATTAACATGACACAACCTCTTATGCCATAACCAACTCTCATCAATATGAGAAATTAATCATGTCTTATTGCCCATGTTCAAGTGGAAGATATTACTTCCTATCTGAATACCGGTTGCAATCTCCAAACTAGTCTTGTTAATGATTTTGCACTTTCTATCTTTAAACTTAAGTTGAAAACCCTTATCAACCAGTTGACCAACACTCAAAAGATTATGCTTCAAACCTTCTACATAATAGACATTATTAGTATTATGCTTTCCATCCAAATAAATAATACATCTACCTTTGATCATACATGCCTTGTCATCTCCAAATCTAACTTGACCACCATTGTATTCTTGCAGGGACAAACATTTCCCTTTATCTCCAGTCATATGATGTGAGCATCCACTATCAATTACCCATTCATCCTTATCTTCAACTTTTGCTGCCAGGGCCTTTTCTTCATTCTTGATATCCAGTTTCAGTTTATCTTCCTTCAAAGCATAGAACACCCATTCTTTTCCATTGCCAGATCCACTAGCAGAGTCTTCTATCAGTTCATCCCCAGAGTCATCAGTTACTCCTTCCTCATTAGCTATGTAGCATTGTTTATTTTTCTTGAATCTATATTTGTTCTGGTTAGGCTTAAAAGATTTCTTAACTCTTTCCTCAAACCTTGCATTCCTTTTAGGACATCTAGATGCAAAATGACCAATCTTATTACATGCAAAACATTTAAAAGGTGCTTTTCCTTCATACTTACTTCTAGTCGGTCCTTTAGGTACTCTTCTAGCAAATAAGGCTTCAAGTTGCTCAAGTTCTTCATCTTCTTTTCTCATGTCTTCCAATTTATTTGCATATAGGACTTTCCTATCACTTTTGCCGGTAGATGTTGATGATGATGCAATAAAAGCAGGTTCAGAGTTTACAGCTCCAGAAGATCCAAATTCTTCAAGCTCAAAAGCAAATAATTTCCCAATCAGAATGTCTTTGTTAACTGAAGTGTTTTCCATTGTTCTCAACTCATTAATTGCAGTTGCTTTCATCTTGTAAGCTAGTGGAAGGGCTCTCAAGACTTTGGAAACTATTTCATCCTCACTTAAAAATCCTCCACAACATTGAATTCCCATAACAATCTCATTTACTCTTTCCATAAATACAATAATTCTCTCATTATCTTCCATTTTCAAGTTTTCATATCTTACCCGGTAACCATCAAGTTTAACAATTTTGATAGTAGGGTGAACTTCATTCAGAGTTTGCAATTTATCCCACATGACCTTTGTCGATGATTTATCAGTCAATCCCATGATTTGCTAATCAGTAAGTGCACACAAGAGGGCTTCTCTAGCTTTGCAATCATTTTCAATATTCTTATCCAAGTCTGCAGGAGCAGGGTTGCCAGATGTCAGATCATAAGGTGTGTATCCTTTCTCAGTGATCTCCCAAATATACTTGCCAAGACATCTAAGATGAGTCTCCACTCATATTTTCCATATCCCATAATTTGTTCCAAGATGAGTCTCCATTCAGATTTTCCATATCCCATAATTTGTTCCATCAAGCTTAGGGATTTCTCTTCTGAAAATAGTTGTTGGTGGATTAGAAGTGTTAGTTGCAATAGGATCTACCTCAAGCGGTTAAACTTCTGCAAAAGAGGACCAAATTTTTGATACCAATTTCTAGGATAACTAGTGAACAACTGAGAGGGGGGGGTGAATCAATTGTTAACAGATTATGACTTTTAGTCCACAATACAACCTTAAACAGACCAAGTACCAGTAGATGCCGGTAGGAATAGATACCGGTAAACAATATAACTCAACAATTAAACATATAATCAATGCAAAGCAACCATACCACATAACACCATGATTTATACATGGAAAACCCAGAAAGGGAAAAACCACGATGGGAAGCCTACACTTATGTAGAAAGTATGATACAATGAGGGGCCTGCACATGCAGGAAGTCACACTGCCTAGAGTGTACTGCTCATTACAAAAGAGTCTCACTGACTACATAGGTTAAAACCACCTCAAGATAAATGGACAACAATCCAACTGCCAGAGATAGCATCTACCATGCTTGATTACAATCTCGGTTAAGCTCAATATCGGAGGACTAAATCCTCTTCTGAATCCAATTCGATCACCAATGATCGACCAACTCCTCTGCCTAAATGATATTACAATATTTGCACATTACATTCCTTGACCATGACCTTTCATAACCATGATACACTACAAAAGAGTTTCTACCTCTTATTTATACAAACCCTAAGGCCTAAACCAATTATGTCGGCCACCTAAAAGATATTACAGTAAGATCATTACATAATTCCTTATTACAATAATATGCCATGTTGGCTTAAGATCAAAACAATGATAAAAAATCCATAAATCATCTCAAAATATCCCGGTAACGTGTAGAGTACACGTTAGCATGATACCGGTCCATAACCTAGATAGGTACCAGACCTATTCTGGGTCCACCATGCCAAAGAAATGTATTCAAGCAATTGAAGCATGATCAAAGAACATCTTCAGCATCCTGAAATCCATCTAGAGGTCGCACCAACACCACATATGTATCCTGTCACGATTCCTCAATGAAAGCTCTGTCGGTAAAGCCTTAAACCAATGTCGGTAAGGGTTTACCAGAGTGTATGATGGCATCCTATTACCAAACCAATACCAACTTACCAAAACATACTCATGGAGCATATAGTACATGAAATCAACACATTCCACTGATCCAAACATACCAGAAGTGTCCAACAGATAATCTCTTCTATCTGTAACCAAAACTTGTCTGTCGGTAACAAACCATATCAGCTAGTGTTGACATCAATGACAAAATATCAATGCAACACATAATCAATTCATCCAATAATTCCAACACAAGACTCAAGATGTGAAAGAATTATGAAAACAATTCCATATCCAACATCACTTCTCCACACCATACTATTCTCAAGGGAATGGCCAAGCAGAAGCTTCAAATAAAACCATTATGAAAATCCTAGAGAACACTATGAACAATGTGGGCTGTGATTGGCATGTCCAATTAAACCATGCCTTATGGGTATACCAAACTAGCATTTGTATCCCAACAGGAGCCACACCATATGCAGTTGTATATGGATCAGAATCTATCTTACCCATTGAGATTGAAATACTGTCACTCAGAGTATCATTAAAAGGACTCGTCCCAGATGAGGAATACATGGTAAACAAACTACAAGAACTGGAATTGCTAGATGAATTTCATCAGCAAGATTTTGATCATCTAAAAGCATATCAATAATGGATTTATAGAAGCTATAACCATGGGGTAAAGCTGCAAATGTTTCAGGTTGGTGACTTGGTACTGAAAGAAAATCCTCACAATCAACAGGATCGGGAAAAGAATGGAAAATTTAAACCAAACTCGCTAGGTCCATTTATCATCATCTTAGCATATGGTTCTAGGGAATATCAGTTGTCTACATCAAAAGGTGACCTATTTGATGAACCTATCAACACTATTCATCTCAAAAGGTTCTATACTTGAGTCACCTGATGCGCGAAAAAAAATCAAAAAGTACAATAAAAGCAAGTAGTGAAAACCTGGCAACGGGCGTTACTTGTGATAGATCATCTCTTCTATCTATTAGCATCATAATACCCACTATCTATATCCATCTAAAATAAGGCCTTGTACATACTCACACATGGTAATAACATCTCACCATGGCTTGGTGATCCTTGTATGTATCCATAAAGAAAGGTCTTGTCAAAACTGGGGGCATAATCCTACACTCATTAGGGGCAATCTATTTTAGGCTTCAACAAAGAAGACAACCAACAATAGGGAAAAACATATCAAAAAAAGAATCACAACACACCTCAACGTCAAACATAGAATGCAAATTTCAACACCAATCACTAGACTCAACAAAAAAAATAGTAAAACATAACCCAATGGATGATCTATTGCGAATCATGTTTTGATTACTTTAGCATATGGTTTGACTATTTGTATCATGATTTTTGGTTGTCAGATGTCCTGAGCAACTCAAGGATGTCTTGAACTAGAGAAGCACGAAAGGGATCTGCTATTTTCTTTATCTGCTATCTATGAGTGGATCATTTGTGCTATGCAAATTTGTCTCAAGACATGATTGGAAACATATCTTTGAAGACATTTCAGATGTGAATGTACAGATGGTAAACTCTTGTCTATTTTATGCAAACAACAATAGGTCATCTTGGTTCAATTATACCTTGATGCTTGTGTCATTTTGCAATATCAAAATCCATGTCATTGATGTTTGTACTAACTTCCAACATTTTAAAGCTCAATGATGATAAAAAAAAGGGGGTACAAATAATTGACAGAATGACAACATTGTATAATTCAGTTTGCATGGTTACAATAGATTGCATACATATAAATTGCATTTTATTACAGACATGTTAGTCGCATTCATATTTAGTTGTATTTAGTTATCATTATCATCATTTCATCTTAAAACACAATCATTCTCATTATAATTCATTAATCATTATCCTCATTTCATTTAGTTGCATCATTACATTAATTGCATACATTTAACTATCATCATTTACATCATTATCATATCATTTTGATTGCATTTCAAAAAACTAGTGTGCATCCATCCATACATAAACATTAACATCATCATACATCAAATCATCACATCCATCACATTGTAAATAAATCATTTATGAAAATTATCATCATCACATATAAGCATAGGCATCAAATAGACGCATCATCATAATACATGCACATCACAACAAAATTATATAGCTCATCATAAAATAATTCTTCATCATAAAAATCATCATATGAATATAAACAAAAATCATGACATCCATACATATGCATCATCATATAGTATCACATCATCACATACAAGTACCACATGTAGATCCAAGGAAAAATTGTTGCTACATCTCATATCAATCTCTAAAATAAATGTCAAGCATACAAATGATATCACGTCTATATGAGATACATCAAAAAGAATGATACACATCACAAATGTCTATACAACATCAACATAAATAAAATTAGGCATGACTACCTCCAGATGTTGATGGTCTCACTGCACTTGTACCACCACCAGATGATCCTGCCCCAAGATCTCCACTAGGTGGATCCCGTCGTAGCGGTCCTATCATACCCCTACTCTCAATCTGGGAGTCTCTGTCTAGACCTCGTAGAGGCCACAACTACGTAACTCGGTGCTCTCTGATCTCAAGAGACCAAATCCTCATATAATCACCTGCAACACTCGACCATTTGGTTAAGTATTGCATCTCTCTCAAGGTGTCTCTAAGTGGGGCTCCTATTATTTCTCTATCTAAACTATCAACCAATGCCTCTGCTCATCCATGTCGCTCTGTGGTAGTATCCCTCTCAGTCTACAGCTGTGTGATCTGTCTCTATTGCTATGCAATTTGTCTCTACTATTGTGCAAATTTGTGCCTGCAACTACTAAACTGAGACCTATAATGCTTTTTGATGGAGCGGTACACGAATACGTAACTGTCTCTATGGATGTCTTGTGGCTTGCAAAATCTGCACTTGGGAAGTACATGTTTCCTCTGTCCCTCTAACCCATGGAGGGAGCATCCCTAATTTCCTTCACTATAATGCCCTTCTCTCTATATCTTATCCGGACTTGATGGCCCCTACTCCACCTAATCCACCATCATTCCTACCCTCCTCATCATCATCCTTTGTGCCTGCAACCTCCTCTAACTTGTGGCCTATAGAAAATTTGGTACTGGCTTAATTGGATCAGACAATCATGGCATTGCGTGAGCTATCTAGTACCATGAGTACTCGACTGCCATACCTACATCAATAACCCCTGTGACATAGTCCCAGGTCTGTGCACCCAAACTCGTATACTTTGCACAGGTCATGTCACTGGATATGGTGGGTCCCCTCTCTAACACATGTTTTTGTGACATGCATACAAATAGGCTCCCTATGGTACCCCTATTGTTTGCCATACTGTCTATAGACCCGATTGTGTAAAACCTCTCAATAATGAAAGACGTCCGATCAATCAAGTACCTTGAGGAAAAAACATATGGCATCTCTTGTGCATCCTTGGCCCATGTCTCACAGTCAAGATATGACCTCCAGATGACCATATCCAAATAATCTAATGCTCGACATCAATACTCCAATTGGCCTATTGGTCTATCTCTATTTGCTAGCAGTCGAGTGATTGCTATGTGTTCCAAGGCCCACACATGTTGTAATGTCACCCCTATAGATAAACATGTGTATCCTCGATACACCACCTAATGCGGCTCCCAGTATAGATGTGCCAACATGCATGATCCCCAAGCAAATATCCTACCCTCGGTCACCATGTCCTCTAGCACCAACCCCCATCCCACTTCTAGTCCCTTCGACATGCGGTTGGGACATAGAAAACCTCCAATGAAACCCACTAGTACTGATGACAGCGACACATATCTATTAGCTATCTCCTGTCAAGAGATCTCATATCCACATATGTTCTTGTCTTAGAATACTCATCGCAATGCCTTGGTCCCACCCTCCTTCATGTGCTTATATGGTAGAAGATCTCCCACCACAAAGATCTGAAGATTTTTATAGACCTCCTCGGGCGCCACTGTCATCTCTTTAATCACTAGGTGAAAGGTGTTGGTGTCGCTATGCCACCACTCTGCCAACACTATCAGTAACCCTCGATTAATCATAAATTGGGGTATGTCCAACAAAGATGATAATCCATACCTCTCAATTTAATATCCCCATCAACCTATGACAGTTGAGGAATCAGTCTCCACGTCTTCGGGAATTGCTCCCAAGATTGAAGGACACCTAACTTCTCCTGTATATCAAAACATATTGTCAAATCAAGCCTATCAAAATCAAATCACAACAGATCATGAAATCAAATCAAGCCAATCAAATCAATGAATCAATCAACTCATTGGAAATAAAATCCATCTCATTGAATGTTAATCGAACCAATCAAAATCAAAACTTCACCATATTGACATCCAAATCAATTAGATCCAAAAGAACCATATCGAAATAACAAGACCCATATCAAAATCAACTTGAACCATATCATCAAATCAAGCCTATCAAAATCAAATCACATCAAATCATGAAATCAAATCAAACCAATCAACTCAATCAAACAAACAAATCAAGACAATCAAAATCACTTGACCCATATCAAAATTGACATAAAAAATCACATCAATTTGAATCATATCGAAAATCACTCAATCAATCAAACCATATCAGAAATCTATCTGTCAGCTTATCACAATCAGAAGGACCCATATCGACACTAATCAATCAAAAACAACCCATATTGACGTTAATCCATATCCTTCCATCTTTCAGTCTAAATGTGCTAAGGCAGTATGCAAATGCGCTAAATCACAACAAAACACTAAAATATCCCATGAATGTGCTAGCCTATCAATTTAAAGCACTAAATTCTTAAATGTGTTAAAATGCACTTCAAATGTGCTAAAATGCACTTCAAATGTGCTATTTTGCTAATCCAAAGTGCTATTTCACTTGATGCACTAAAATATCTTGCCAATGTACTGATCTATCCATTGAATGTACTAAATTGCATCTATGCGCTAAACTATAATACAAATGCACTAATCCTATTCCTTGTATGCACTAAAGTTGTGCCCTAGACAATCTATGTGCTAAAACCTAACCCTAATGTGCTAAAACAACAAAATTCGTACCACAAACATGCAAAAAATCTATCAAAAATATCACAAAAGGCGCGGTTTTCAAGTACTTATCGGTGATCCATACTTGGCGGGTCGTTGGTACTGCTTAACACACTCAAATCGATGGATCTGGTATGGATTCAACATGTTCTCCAGGAGACTCCATTCTCCAATCACAAGAGGACAAATGGTCAAATGAGCCTTCTTTTTCACTTTTTACCTTTTAAAAGGGGTAAAAAGAGGGTTATTAAGTGGGAGTATTTTTCACTTCTTCAATTTAATTAATCCAGCAGCCTAAATCATTTTTTTTGGGAGATGAATCAATCTACACATTTTGAACAATTTGAACATCATCAAAATTTTGCGAAAATAAAAATCGAAAAATCAAAAATTTCAAAAAATTGTCAAAAAATTCTCAAAAATCGAAAAATCCCTGATTCATCTCTCGAGGGGGCATCATCGCATTATCATCTATCAAATCAATATTTGGGGCAAACCAAAAATTATTAGGGGCAAATAAATTTTTTTTTAGCATCATTAGGTGATTTTTCTTTGAATCAACATGTGGTCACATATCATTTCAAAGAGGGGCAAAATGTAGACACATAAAAATAACTTCTAAATTAAATAAATATTTAATATTTATTTAATTCACTAACAATTCTTCTATTAATTAAATTAATATTTAATTAATTCACCCTTTCTCTATTGATTAAATAAATTATTCAATTTATTTGATTAAACTCATAGCCAAATTCTAGCATTTAATTAAATAAATCATTTTATTTAATTAAATTTACATTCCCCCTTTGCATTTAAATAAATCAATCCAATGCAAGTTGCAACCCACTTTTTGAAATAAATTAATTTTATTTCAATTAAATCCTAAAAATCCTCCCACTTGCATTCCCTACAAAATCCACTTGCATGCCTAAACCCCTTCTAGAATCTTCTAATCACTTCATTTTAGCCTAATCCTCCTACTAATCATTTCCACATTCCTTAAGAAAAAGGTCACTTCTCAAAAGCCTCCAAAGTCTTCATAAACCATTAAAGGCTTTATGTCTTCAACAAGTTAACCTCTAAAGTCTTCAATAGCCATTAATGGTTAACTCAAGGTCAACCCTTGGTTATATAGTTTCTCTCTAACTTAACCATCCTTTAACCCATGGGTCTCTTCAAGCATTCATTGCTTTGGCTGTGGTTATCCCTTTAACCCTTGCACAAGAGTTTATCCTTTGGATAAAATAATTATTCATTAACTTAACCCTAACCATACCTCCTAGGGTAACCACCATGTCTTCTCAAGAATTTAATGCCTCTTCTCTTTCCTCTCAAACCATCTCCTATTGACAATTGTCACCATTTCATTGGTGAAAATTGTAAACATGGATTGAGGATCATTCAATCCTAGCCCTTGTTAAAATTATTCAATTTTAACCATCCAATTGCTCTTTTTTTTCTATAAATAGACCTCATTTCCCTCATTATCAATCATCCAAATTTTCATGCATCTAGAATATAGTCCATTTCATCAAGTCTTAAACTTTTTGCCTCTTCATTGCAACTCATCATCTTAATCATTTAGAAGCATTTTATCATGTTAGTATATGCTTGTTTAATTTCATTATCATAGATAATCCTCAACTTAGTAAGTTTATCATACTCATATAGATTTTAGTTGCACATTGCATATAGATCATTTCCATCACATATCACTCATTCTTGGAGTTGTCATTCCAAAGGTTAGTTGCTCAATGATCTGAGAGAAATCATTGACTTGAGGAATCCTATGAGATAGAGAACAATGAGAGTCTTTTGAAGGATTAGCTTGTTTAAACTAGTTTACTAGGTTAGTCTTTATATCTAATGTTTCATTGGTATGTTAGTTTCTTGTCTCTTTGATTGATTGACTGACACCACTATTCTAGAATACAGTAATGAATTATGTTGCATTTTACCAATTCAGACTAAATTGTAGATATGCAACATAATTTAATACTATAAAAGCTTTCGCAAAGTTTAGTGTCTCTCTTATAGTCCTCATTATAGGGGGTGTATGTAATCATTCATAGTTTGTGAAACACGTGTGTGTGTGTGTGTGTGTATATATATATATATATATATATATAGTGTTTATGTATACATATACACACATATGCATCCTCATGGTTTACTTATTTTATTTAGATCCTTATGGTTTATTTAGTTTATGTTGTTGGCAGTGTTGTGTACAAGTGATCACTATGGTAGCTTAGTGATATTTACATATTAAATATCATTTTGTTTTGATATCATTCTCATTCAGATTTACATTTTACATATTTCACAACATTTTGTTTCATAGTGTGGTAGCTTAGTGATATTTACATTTGTCATAGCATTCTCATTCAGATTCACTATTGTATATGCTTCTAAGTAATGATGTCCAACATCGCAAATAGATGTCTAATTTGAATTATGAAATCTTGTCCAACATCTCAAATAGAATGCCAATAGTTTAAGACATTATATAGACATGGATATGCAAATGCCTAGGGGAGATGTGTCAATATGTGCACGGGGTCCTAAACATGCCAACAAGATTTATTTCAGTTACACTTATAGAAATTCAGACAACATTGCCAACTAAATTTGTTCCTTATAGAAAATCACATTCCACCCTGATATTCGGTCTTAGCAATGAGGGATGTTGTTATTTGAAACCCTTTTGTTGTTGAATTATGCTACACTCCACCATTCAAAGTGAATGGGTGAGCTTTACAACACAAATCAACACCAAAAGGCCTTCAAATGGTTGTGTGTTCTCGTTGCGCTACTGATTCATAGTGGATGTGAATTGCCCAAGAATGAGAGCATATCCATCTTTGAGGTGGAAGGGAGAGTGGTAGCCATCCTCAAGGTTGAAGGGAGAGTGGTAACCAAAGGGATCATGCTCAAAGATGTTGGGTGAACATGTTATGGTTTGTATTGTGTTGAAGACTTGAGAAGAAGCGAGAAAAAAATGAAGGAAAGTTGACATCAATGGCGTCAAGGATGGAGCAATCAATGAGTTTGATTGAAAAAGCCGATCTATGCGGTGGCAGTAAGGAGAAGCGATGCAGAGTTAATGCAACTGCAAGGAAGAGTCTAGGGTAACACAAATTCATTTGTGGTTTGCAGTGTTATGAATTAGCACTTGCAAGGAATGCCATTTAAAGGAAGAGTGTAGGGTGATGGTGGTCACTAAATGCGGACAAGTTGGATAGAAAGGTTGCCATGTGATGGAATGCCAAGCAGCCACCATTTCAACATTGTAGTATTGATAACACATAATTGCATCATTGCAATATTGAAAACACATAATTGCATTATCAAACTATCGATGACACATATTTACAGTATTGTGGTATTGATAACACATAATGGAGTTCACATTTCCTAGTATAAATAAAAAAACCAACAAAAATCAAGATGGATCCATTGTCCATTGTCCACAGTATAATCAAACACCAAAACAAAAGTTATGAAATTGTCCATTGTTGATTCAATTATGGATCCATCCCAACCTCAACTAAACCAAATAGGAAAATCTAAGTAGTGGGTAATGCAAGTTGGATCCTTGAGGATGCAATGGGAACCATGTTCTCAGCCCCGAATGTTGGTTGTGGAGTGTTAGTCACTTGACTTGGAGTTGGACTACCATATCCATTGCTAGTTACTTAACTTGGAGTTGTGCTACATATATGCACTTCTCACAATTGGTGGTAGGATGCCTACAACAAAACTCATAGGAGTATATAATTCAATGGATGTTGAGCCAGTTGGACAATTCAATGCATGTGTAGAGTTAGGAGAGTTTATGTTAATCATATCCCACATTATGCCATGGTTTTCAAGCAAGGGAGTGGATGTCACAGTTAACCACCTTTTCCTTGCTAAATTGACTCTCAGGAATAATGTATGAGACAATCCTACATCCTTTTCTAGCCAACACCCTCATAGCCCCATTTTTACTTGCTTGGACATTTGTTTCATCACAATTCCATATGTGAGCATGATTGTATGGATTTGCAGAATATGCTTTGGATAGTGTCTCATAGAAAGCAAAGACTATTGCAGGTCTAAGGTTCAGTGCCCAGTCTTTGTCAAACCCTTCAGCTGTCCACAATGTGAGTTTCGGATGTTGGGCCTTAAAACCAGACCACCAAGACTTCTTAGGAAGTTCATTCTTGAAAGGGTTAGGTCTTGTTTCACAAATTTGAGCGACCTCTACCTTCAATTTGACAATCTATAGTCCATGACCAACTATTGTCATCTCTTTGCACCAACAATCAAATCCTCTTCATGATTGGTGAGGATTATCGGGGAACCTTTTTTTAGAGGTGATAATGAGATCACCTAACCATTTTGAGAGTGTGGCTATTGGGATGCGCCATTTTTTTGATGTTGCCCCTACTGACATGTCGTTTTCCTCAACATCTTTTAGTGTTCCTTTCATGTCACCTGCAGACCACTGCTTCTATTGCAATGTAACTTTTGGTGGCCTCTGAGTTGTAATAGCCTCCACTCCTGGTGTTATAGATTGTGGATTAGTCACAATTGGATATGTGTTTTCAATGTCTTGGGGGAATGTGACTCCTCTTTTATGACTAGGCAACCTTGTTGATACTCTTTTCTTTTGAGCAGGCTTCATCATCCGATCTTTCTTCCTCATTTGCAGGCAGTACGTAGAATCAATATGGTAGAATATGGGTAACTATGAAATGGCACAATGTACACTGATGGTTGATAACCAATATTAACTACTATGAATTTGATAATTATGAATAACTGCTATGCATTTTAAAATTCAAAGACAACAACTTGTGTCTAATGATAATGAAGCTTGACCAGAAGAAGTATGGTTCCCATATTGTTTTTTTTCGTATTGCCAATGATGCATGGACATGTAAATTGTGAAGGATGTGAGACAGTAAGGGATAAAGGAAGTAAATAAACCATGAAGATGTAAAACAATAAGGGTTTATAAAACTATAAAGGAAATGAACATGAAGAAAACAATAGAAGATTGAAGGATCGTATTGGAATGGACGTCAAAACATGAAAACAATAATGGTTTAGAAAACTAAAAAATAACCCTAACATCAAGGAAACGATATGAAGTACATTTCATTGTCACAGTAAGGGTTTAAGGGACTAAATAAATTGTGAGTAAGAAAGTAAGATCATGAAGATGTAAATTGTGAAGGATGTGAAACAGAAAGGGATGAAGAAAGTAAATAAACCATGGGGATGTAAAATAGTAAGGGTTTATAAAATTGTAAAGGAAATGAGTATGAAGGAAACAATAGAACATCGAAGGATCATTTGGAAATGGACATCAAAACATGAAAATGGTAATGGTTTAGAAAACTAAAAATAACCCTAACACCAAGGAAACGATATAAAGTACATTTAATTGAAATGGTAAGGGTTTAAGGGACTAAATATACTGTGAGTAAATAAGTAAGAACATGAAGATGTTGTAGACGTATAAAAATGACCATATTCCTAAATGAATATTTTATGTTCATTTCTCTATTTGATTAAATTCAATTTAATTAAATTACCTGTATTCCTCTATTTAATTAAGTAAATTACTCAATTAAATTCACTATACCCATTTAATGAATAAATCATTTTATTCAATTAAATCCCCCCTATCCACTTTTAATTAAATTCAAATTTAATTAAATAGTTATCCTAAATTGAATAAATCTAATTTATTTAATTTCCCCAAATTGAAACCAAATTGAATTAAATTAACTTTATTTCAATTAAATCTTATTATCCCTCCATCCACTTGCATTTTCCTACATCTCCCACTTGCTTCCTAAACCCCTTCCTAATTTCTTCTAGACCCTTCTAATCAATTCTAAATTAACCTAACCCATCTTCTAAACTTTGTCACATCCCTAAACAAAGGGAAGTCACTTCTCAAATCCTTAAAGTCTTTGATAACCATTAAAGGCTTCAAGTCTTCAACCACTTAATTTTCCAAAGTCTCCCAAACCATTAATGGTTAATTCAACCTTCTTACATGGTTAGAGACTTTTTGCCTAACTTAACCTTCATCCAACCCAAGGGTCTCATCAAGCCTTTAATGCTTTGACCATGATTATTTCTTAATCATTTGCACAAGAGTTTATCCTTGGATTAACTCTTAATCCAATGGGTAATCCTAACTTAGGCTTGACTCTTACCCTCTAGATAACCATGAGGTCTTCTCAGGCATTTAATGTCTCCAACTCCTTTTCTCAACCAGTCATATGTTGACAATTGTCACTATTTCATTGGTGCCAATTGCAAACATGGATTCCCAAATTTCAAACTCAACCGTTGATTAAACCTTTCAATCCTGGCCATCCATTGCCCTATTTTTGCTATAAATAGAGCTCTCATTCCTCCATTTTTGGAGATCATCCAAGTTTGTAGTATCATACTTATGCTTAAATACATTCAAGCTTTCATACCATTTTTATGCTCATCATTTTAGCCTCTCTTTAACTAGGAATTAGTCTAAATATGCATGTTTAGAATACTTTCTTTATCATTTAGCTCAATCATAGACTAATATATCATGTTAGGATAGTATTCATACTAACCTTGTCATCTTATAGTTAGTTTATTGCATTTCTAGAATCATGCATAGCTTAGGATGCATCTCATATTAAAACCAACCAAAAAGCATCCCTCGTTCTTGCATTTGCCATCCCTAAACCATTTTGCTCAGTGATCTGAGAGCAAAAACATTGGTTTGAGGGACCGTGTAAGATAGAGAACCATGGGACCAACCTTGGGAAGCTGAGTGATACTTCATTACTCCATAGCTTGCACCAAGAAGTCTTGTGAGTGTGTGAGCAAGGCTCCATAAAGCTCCATTTTCCACATATTGAGTTCTATCGACCCGTTTTTCTCACATTTTTGGCGCCCACCATGGGGCCCGACCCCATATATCTAATCAGTTTTAAAATATATCCACTTTTGCAGGCATGCGGGAAAAATGAATTAGCGCGTTAAGTTAACTGTTTGGCGCATCCGGTTAACAGCCTAGCGCATTCGGTTTACTGTTCAGCGCGTGGAGTCCATCATCTAGTGCGTGGAGTCCATATATTAGCGCATAGAATTACTATTTTTCCTGTAGGTCTCAATGCAGGAGAAAGACAAAGTAGCGCTTTCAGCACACAGAGTAGCGCATCTCGAAAATAGTGTAGCGCGTTGAAACCTTCTTTTAGCGCATTGTTGTTATATTGTAGCGTGTACAGTTTGTTCTGTAGCGCATCACAGACAGAAAAAAAACTAATTTATAACAGAAAGTAAAATTTAGACTTGTGGAAGTCCACAGAATTTGCCTTTTTGCTAACAAATTGACTGGTTTTCTGCAGGTTACTGACAGTTGACTGCAGGTTTTGAATCCATTTTATTTAGGCTAGAGTTAAAGTAGTTTAAATTTTTACTAACTTTTCTAAGTTAGGCAAAAGTTCAAATTTATTTCTTTTCTTGTTTAAATAAAATTGAACTTACTTTTATTTTGGGCAAATAAAACGAACAACAAATCAAAATCTTTTCTTGCTTTCCTAGGAGAAAATTTCTCAATTTAGGCTCTAAAAAGAAAAACACAAAATTTTCTTTTTTGCAAAAATAGAGCTTAAAAAGAACCTCACCATCCTTTAGTGCATAAAAAGATCCACTTTTATTTTGCAAAGGAAAGATCCTCACCTCGAAAGTTTTGTTACAATTAAAGAGGGAAGTGATTCCCCTTTTGTTTATCGATGTTTATTTGTTGACCAAAACGAATCTTTTGCTTTGTTGACTCGGTTACTTCTTTAGATTAAATAATCATTGCTTTGAAGAAGTAAAAGTAACACCATGCTTTTTCTTGGAGCAACATCTCCCAGTAGAGATTAGAAAATCACTGAATTGAAGGTTTAAAAAGAATTTGTGATTGCCTTGAATCGAAAGAGGAAGGTATATGCTCTCCCCTTAACTAGGTGATCCAAAAAATCAGACCTCTCTTAAAAAGCTTTCTTTCCTTCAAAAGCATTTTACATCCTTTAGCAATCCTGCCTTCCCGAGGAGTTGAAATTAACTCTTAAAGCCTTTTATGGCTGGTGTGAAGGGAACGACCTAAGTGGGGAACAACTTTGATGCCAAGTATTCCAACCCACTATAATCAAAAGTGAAAAGTGACAAAAGTCCTTTTCAACGGTTGCGCACAATGATTAGCCTTCCCCTAGTATCCTTGAGATACGTAAAGCCTTTGTTCTAAAGGTTGGGAAGCCTCCTGAGAAAGTTTATCACTGACGGCCGAATGGGAAGCCTGATTATGAACCATAGAAATAGAAGCTTTGAACCGAGTCAGTAACCAGACATTTATAACATCATAGTGCAAGGGTGGGGAAGAATCCACCCCCAAGATTACTCACCATATATCTCCCAAGATAACTACTCAACTGTGAAGTGATTCACTTTGAGTTAATTTCTGGCAAAAGGCAAAAAAACGGGCGCCCTCTAGGGGGTGACACGACTGTTTGAGCTGACGGAGTATCAAGACTAGTGGGCTATGATGTTATTTATGACCTTTGAATAAAGAGTCTTTCTGAAGTGTATTATTCATGTCCAAACCTGTTAAAACATTGGGGATTTGAACACATCCTCGCAGAACATACACTTTTTGTTAGATTAGGCAAAATGGTTGTACTTTTTGTGCCGTGCTTGCATTTACTACTTCAAAAAATCATCCATCAAATCTGAAAAATTCACAACAAAAATCCAAAATTTACAAAAAAACCAACCAAAGGAAAAAACAGGGCAGTTTAGCGCGTAAGAGCAACTTATTAGCGAGTGAGGTACTTTTGTTAGCGCATCCAACCATCAAGTTAGCGCGTCTGCTCCAAACAGTAGTGTTTTATCCCAAAATCAAACCAGTGTTGAAACATTTAGCGCATCAGAGAAACAGTCTAGCGTGTGGAAGCATCAGCTTAGCGCGTGGAAACCAAACATTACTGCATCAGGTTCAAAAGTTAGCGCGTTATAGGCTCAGGGTAGCGCATGACTTTTTAAACAGATAGAAAACAATTTTTTTTAACAGTCAAAACTTTAGCGCGTGTCTGGGGGCAGCCTAGCGCGTGTGGTCATTATTTTAGCGCGTGGAGTAATTTCGGTAGTGCATTTCGTCCCTGTTTTAGTGTGTGGCCAAAAACATATAGACAGAGGACAAAACAGTGAAGAATTTTAAAATTTTTTGAAAACATTTTCAAAAGCCTCTCATTATCAACAACATTTTTTATCAAAGCGGAGTAGCGAAAACAAACCGTTAAAACTATTTCTTAAGCTAAATTTGTGTCAAAACAAACATTGTAAAAATCCTAAACTGATCGCATGATAAAACATATCTATCTTATCATAATCCGGAAACCTCATCATCAGTATCAACAAAATCCTTTACCATCTTACGGATTTCATTTCAAAAACACTTGTTTAAAAATTTCAAGTTGTCAAATCCAGTCTCCAATATCGGGAGGTTTTTATCCATATCATTTGACATGCTTTGTCGTGAAGGGGCATCTAAACCTTCACTTTGAGAGAGTAAAATTTGAAATTTTCCAAACAAGATCAACTGAATCCAAACAAATCAAAGGAAACCATTGATCACTCATGCATGACTAATCCCCATATTTTGAGAAGAAAGAACCTCTATCGTAACATCACGTTGAAGAAACACCAACCTAGTTTTTCCAAATTTATCAAAAGAAACAAGTTTTTATACATCAATCGTCAACTCTCCAAATCTCATCGGGTATTCCTTCATCACGTCAAACGTTATATCCAAAACAAATCCAATGAATTTGACAAAGAGCCCTTAAAAACAAGAGCCTACTGTCAAAAATATGCTTTTAATCAAATGATAAACCGCGGAGGAAAAATCAATCCGACATTCTTGCCCGACGAGTGTATCACTTACAACACACCCCGATTTGAACCACCCACCCCCGAGCAACACATCGAAGAGGATTTTGTCCCCTTTGTCACAGAAAGTTTTTACTAAAATGTTTGTTACTCGCTCTCAAAGAAACCAACAAAGCTAGACACACGTAGAGTCTAGTATGAATCGAAGGTTGTCAAATCCTTTTGAAGTTAGACACTTAGAAGAGACTGAAATTTCTGAAGCGCTTCTTCAGGAATGTTAGGAAAACCCTTCATTCCAAAAACTTGTAGAAAGGCTTATGGAAAATGACAAAGAAAAGTATCTGCTCATGCTCACAAGTAAAGGCATTAAACTTCCCAAAGATTTAGACACAAACATCTTTAGAACCAGATCTCGACAATATGCATATCAAGAACAACAAAGAGAAGAAGAAACTCGTAACCTTGAACAACACATACCTGAGCAACACAATCCAGAATGACGCATACCAGAAATGCGTATACCCGAGCTAGAAACTCCATAGCAAAATATACCATTTAACACACCTTTTCAGCTGAGAACTAATACAAGGGAAGAACTCTTCCCTCGATAAGACAATATACCTTTGGCTGCCCTTACTCAACAAATGCAAATGTTACAAAGACAAATACATGACATGCAACAAGGGACAACAGTGCGGTACTCTTTAAACGAAATCTGTCCTTATCCATTTGACAAAAGATTGAACATGGTGCCTTTTCCTCCAAACTCAGATGTTCCCAAATTTGATAAATATGATGGGAAAAGTGATCTCCGAGATCATGTTCAAGAATTTTGCACAATGAGTCTTGAATTTGCTCATGATGACACCTATCTGATGAGGCTATTCCCAAGAAGCCTGGGAGGGCAAACAATGGAATGGTTATCCAAAATTACACCACCTGTCAGATCATTTGATGAATTGGTTAACAAATTCATAACCCAATATTCCTATAACATCCAACACGCCATAACCATGCTAGATGTCTGCAACACCAAACAAAAGAATAATGAAACATTTATGATATTCCTTCAATCCTGGCGACGTATGGTATCACGATATCCTCGAGATATTCCCAAAAAGGAAAAAATGGAAATCTTCATCAACAACTTGAATGGTGAAA
Source organism: Cryptomeria japonica (assembly GCF_030272615.1). Classification (NCBI taxonomy): domain Eukaryota; kingdom Viridiplantae; phylum Streptophyta; class Pinopsida; order Cupressales; family Cupressaceae; genus Cryptomeria; species Cryptomeria japonica. Next base: position 221,817,601 of record NC_081405.1, read on the forward strand.
TGAGTTACAGACTCAAACTCCAATGCATACCGTCTTTCGCTAAATTGATTGAAAATGGCATTCAAGTAGAGGAAGCGTGTGTCAAAAAGGGAACACTCAAATTCTTCAAGGAAGGAACAAACTCATCAAACTACAATAACCAGAACAACAGCAACTTGGACAAGTCTCGATTCTAGACTTGAAACAAAAATGAAGGAAACAATGAAACGCATGATCCGAAATCTAAGAAACCAGTGCTCGCATTATCCGAAAATTCTCAGGCTACGAAAAATCCTAAAAGTGCTAATCCAAATGCTAACACATATGCACCAAACACTGATCAAGGACAACTCAACACAAACAACACCAATGATACTCAAAGCAAAAACATGAATCCAGGACCTAACAACAATTCCCGCGACAACACGAACAATTTCCAAAAGCGTGTTTTCACACCACTGGGACAATCACTAGAATCAGCATTCATAGAACTTTTGGCAAACAAGATTCTTTCTTTGCCTCCAATCAGCAACTATGAACCCCAAATCAAACCACCTTGGTGGAATGATTCACACTATTGTGATTACCATCGTAACAAGGGTCATCGGACGAACGATTGCATGAGATTGAAACACATTGTGCAAGATATGATTGATTGAGGTGACTTAACGTTTGATGGTCTCAAAACAAATGGTGATCATGGAGCCTTTAAAAATCCTCTTCCAAATTATAACAAAGAAGGAGCTTCAACCTCGAACGATACATGCGGAACTCGTATCAACCATATCTACAACAACACCATAAATCACATATCAGCTAAAGACCATTAAGTAAATGTCATCACCATCCGAGATCAGCGTGATCATGAATCTGTCAATGTAACAACCCGAACTCAGAAATATGTCTTAAAGGGACATACGTCACCTGCAACTACTACACCAAAAATCCAATATGACTTGGTTAGCCAACTACGCAAAACTCCAGCTCAGATATCTATACTAGAATTACTGAAACTATCACCGAAGAACAAAGACATATTGGAACAAGCGCTATTGGAAACCAATGTACCTTAAAATCTGGATACAGACAAATTTCAAGCCATGGTCGCCCATATGACAAGACCTCATAAACTCACCTTCTCAGAGCATGACAATGCTTCCTTGAGCCATCCGCATAACACTCCTCTCCATATCGAAGTCATTGTTTGCAAACACCAAGTAAAAAGAGTCTTAATAGATGGAGGAGCCGGACTTAATATATGTACTTTAAAGCTTATCTGTGCATTAGGCTTTTCAGAAGAGTCTATTGATCCCTGCGAAAAGATTACCATAAAGGCATATGATGATGAGGAAAGGTCCTCTAAAGGAACTATGATGTTACCCATTCAAGTAGGACCAGTGCAAAAAGATACTATGTGTCAGGTCTTAGACATAGATCTCACCTACAATATTTTGTTAGGGCGACCTTAGATACATGAAATGCAAGCAGTACCTTCTACGTATCACCAGTGTGTCAAATTTCCTTATGATGGACAAGAAATCTCCATATTTGTTGATCACAATCCATTTCAACATTGCAACGCAATGGGAGCAGCCCAAGACAGTTAGGTTCCTCATAATAGAGAAAAACAACGATCTTTAACATCAAATCTACAAACAGCAAAGCCCAACTCCTTATTTGGAGATTTCAAGCAGAAAATGCAAATCAAAGACCAAGGCATGGGAGAATACTCTTTGGAGCCCTTATGTTTGGCCAAATTACCAACATCACCTAGATCTCATGGATTGCCTACTACATCAATGCATCTGGTAACTCAGCCCATCACCAAATTTGATGGTACCTTCATCCAATTGGGCACTCTAGCACATGAATCAGAAGACAAGGATATTCTTAGCTGGTTATACAAAGATGAGGAAGAAGGTAACAGAGCAGCTGCTCTAGACATTGTTCTACCAACACACCTATATGGAAAAGGATACTTGATTATGCAGCAAATGGGATATGATGGTAAAGGACCTATTGGGAAACGCAAAGAAGGAGTCACTGAACCCATAGATCTTCCTTCACAGCCCAGTAGAGACAAAATAGGATTGGGTTGTGAGCTCACTTTCCTATTAAGAAAGCCACCCCGCCTAACTGCAAAACCTCAATGGAAAGTAAAGAAGAAGTACAAAGAAGAATCCTGGCAGGAAGCACTCTTTGAATCAGCAGAAATAATCTGCAAGGCACGGGAACGTCAAGATCAGAAGTTACATTAGGAAAAAATTCTAAGCCACAAGAAGGCCATATCTGCAGCAGTAGCTCATGTTCAAAATCCACTATTTCAAGAACCAATAAAATCATCTCTGGATACCTTTATTTCTCCCCAAGGAGGCACGGTCTATGAACAAATATAGAAAGTAGAAGCCGGATCTGATACAGAATCAACAAAAACTATCAAAATGGTATCCATCATCAAAGATTTGTTTTCACCATATAACATACTAGTTTATAGCACTGATAGAATATGGGATGAGGCCTTTGAAACTGATTCCAATGAATATGAATGGGGTACCTACTCCAATGCTACTACAGATATCCCTAATGATACTGATTCCATATCCTTTTCTCAAGAAGAACCTAATGCAGAAGATAGACCTCTTGAATTTGGACCATAAAATATCTATGACGCCAAGGAAAGTGAACAGAAACACTATGAACAAGTCTATACGGAAGATAATACCATCGAGGACCTCGACGAAATCCTGGACTTCTTTAAAACCAAGAACAATCACGATGAAAACTCTGTCCTGACACTTACAGTAGCAGAACTTGATCCACCTAATGATTCCTTACCGCTTGTCTTTCCTGACCTCATCGACTGGGATGAACCTGAAATCCATGATATACCAATTTTCCTAGATGATGAATCTATTATCCATTACCTATGTACCATAAATCCGGAAACAAGCTCTACCGGTGAACAAAGTAACGATGTCTGCCAATCAAGGAGTGCCAAGTCTCTCAGTCGCAAAAATAAATCACAAGAAAGATCTAATGCTGAAAACCAGTCAATTGCAGCTCTAGATCACAAAAAAGTAAAAATAAAGGACGCATTTGAGGGTGAAAACCTTTTTAAGGCACCTAGTGATGGGAGACTTGACACTCTTCCTAAGCACTTTCATGAGCGATCACCCATATTGATTGAGCCCACTCAATCAATCAACATTGGTACCACAGAAGCAGTCATAAACATACACCTTGCAGAATCTATGACAGAGGAGGAAAGATCAGCATTCATCATTTTCTTTAAAGAACAACAAATTAACTTTGCTTGGTCATATGCCGATATGCCCGGAGTCGATCCACACTTGATCATGCATCACTTGTCCATCTCTTCACGAGTTAAACTAGTCAAGCAAAAGCTACGAAAGATGAATCCACAGGTAGCACTCATGGTCAAAACTGAACTAAAGAAACTATTAGATGTTCGATTCATCCGACCCATTGACTATGCAGAATGGATTTCCAACATCGTTCCAGTATCAAAACTAGATGGTAGTATCAGAATATGCACTGACTTCAGAGACGTCAACAAAGCTTGTCCAAAAGATGACTTTCCTCTGCCCAATATCGACATAATTGTAGATCTCACAACAGGCCATGCAATGCTCTCACTAATGGATGGTTTCTCAGGCTATAATCAAATCAAAATAGCCCCAGAAGATCAAGATAAAACCGCGTTCACTTGTCCTTGGGGAACATACTGTTGGAATGTTATGCCTTTTGGCTTTAAGAATGCAGGGGCCACTTATCAAAGAGAAATGATAACAATCTTTCATGACATGATGCATACCTTCATGGAAGACTATGTGGATGATTTACTAGCTAAATCCTTCACCAGAGCAGAACATCTAAGCATCCTAACAAAGATCTTTGATCGATTGGAGAAATTCCAAGTCAGGCTCAACCCTAAGAAGTGTGTCTTCGGGGTTACATCAGGCAAGTTACTAGGCTACATAGTCTCAGCTAAAGGTATCGAAGTAGATCCAGCAAAGGTACAAGCCATTATGGACATGCCACCACCAAAGAATATCAGTCAACTCAGATCTCTACAAGGACGACTTCAATCAATCAGGCAGTTCATCGCTCAGCTAGCAAATAAAAGTCTACCATTTAACCATTTACTACACAAAAATGTACCATTCAGATGGGAGACCAAGTGTGCAGAATCTTTTTACCAAATCAAATAGTACTTATTGAATCCACCAGTTCTAGTACCACCAATCGTAGGAAAGCCACTTATTCTATATATCTCAACAACAAATAGATCGTTGGGAGCATTATTGGCACAAGAAGATCAACAAGGAAAAGAACAAGCCATATACTATATCAGTAGGACATTGAATGGCTATGAACTCAACTATACATTCATTGAAAAGGCTTGCCTAATAGTGGTCTTCGCATCTTAGAAGTTCCGACATTATATGCTAGCACACACCATTAAGCTAGTCGCAAAAATTGATCCTCTCAAATATCTACTCAGCAAGGCAGCTCTTACAGGCCGATTGGCTAAATGGGTCATGATTCTCAGTGAATTTGATATCCAATACACAGAAAGACGAGCCATCAAAGGACAAGCAATTGCAGATCAGCTGGCTGAAGCACTGCTACCAGGAAAACAAACCATGGAGATTGAATTTCCAGACAGGGACGTTCTTGCTCTTTCTACCAAACAATGGACCCTATACTTTGACGGATCCTACACACAACATGGTTCAGGTGCTGGTATTCTATTCATCACTCCTGAAGGACACACTATACCAAGATCATATAGGCTTATGTTTCCATGCACAAATAATGTGGTTGAATATGAGGCATTGGTTATAGGCATCAAAATGGCCGTAGAATGGAAAATCACAGAGTTAAAGGTCTATGGAGACTCACAACTAGTCGTCTATCAAATCAACAACGACTATCAGACAAAAGATGACAAGCTACTACCCTACAAGCGAATGGTGGATGACTTCAAACAGTATTTTGTGCACATCACCTTCGAGCAAATACCAAGGTTGAACAACAAAGTAGCCGATGCAATGGCTACAATCGCTTCATTACTACAAATTCCATAGCAACAGAGTCGTTACGAGTTTTTGGTAGAGCAAATGTTCTCCCCAGCCTATGACCACTTTGAATCCCATGTTATCTATGCCTTGACTGGTTCAGATTCACCGTTATATGGACCAATATACGACTACCTCAAGAACAATATCTTACCAATTGACCAATCCCATAACCAAAAACGTAACTTTATCCAGCAAGCTGCCCGTTATACCCTTACCACTGATACCTTGTATCGTCAAGGTCTAGATGGTACTCTTCTTCGTTGCCTTGATCGTAATGATTCTGATTCCGCTTTACACGAACTTCACGAAGATATTTGTGGCACACATTCAAGTGGTACTACTCTTGCTAAAAAACTTCTAAGAATGGGATACTACTGGCCTACAATGGAGAAAGACTCATATCACTTTGCCAAGAAATGTCCTAAATGCCAGATCCATGGTAATCTGATACATGCACCAACATAGGAACTGCAGCCATTTACAACATCCTGGCCCTTTTGTCAGTGGGGACTAGACTTAGTCGGCAAAATTCATCCTTCATCTTCAAATGGACACAAGTTCATTATAACAGCAACAAAATACTTTACCAAATGGATAGAAGCAGTTCCCATGACCACAGTGACTGGGAAACAAATTGCCTCTTTTATCCTAAATTATCTGATCTGTAGATATGGTATTCCAAGTTCAATCATCACAGATAATGGACGACCTTTTAAAAACCAAGATGTACAAGAACAATGTGAAAAATTCAAAATCCAACATCGGTTCTCTACACCATACTACCCACGGGGAAATGGTCAAGCAGAAGCATCTAACAAAACAATACTAAAAATCCTAAAGAAAATAGTGAATGATGCAGACAAAGATTGACACGTCCAACTCAATCCAGCACTTTGGGCATACGGAACCAGCATCCGTACACCTACAGGAGCAACACCATACTCATTGGTATATGGATCAAAAGCCATTTTACCCCTGGAAGTAGAAATCCCATCTCTCAGAGTCTCTTTGAAAGGTTTAATCTCAGATGAAGAGTATCGAGTTAACCGACTGCAAGAACTCGAACTATTAGATGAAAGACATCAGCATGCTTACACTCATCTCAAAGCATATCAACAACGCATGTGCAGGAGCTACAATCACAAGGTCATCCCTCGCCACTTCAAAGTAGGTGACCTAGTCCTCAAAGAAAATCCAAGAAATCAGCAAGATCGAGAAAAGAAAAGGAGGTTTGAACCTAACTGGTTGGGTCCCTATGTCATCATATCAGTCTATGGATCGGGTCCCTATGTCATCATATCAGTCTATGGATCGGGTGCCTATCAGCTAACAACTTCAGAAGGAGATGTGATCGACGAACCAACTAGCAACATCCATCTAAAGAAGTACTACACTTAAATAGCCTAGTGCACGGAAAAGGCCAAAACAAGCAAAAAAATCAAAAATAAAAACAAAAATTAAAAAAAACAAAACAAACAAACAAACAAACAAAACAAACAAAACAAGACAAAAACAAAACAAAAACAAAACAAAACAAAATAAAGTACAATAAAAACAAATGGTGAAAACCTGGTAAACAGGCGCTCTTGTGAAAGAACGGCTCCTCTATCTATTTCTATACCATTTTATCCTTAAAAACACTATCGGCCATCGCCCGACACTTTGCACATATCCATTCAGGACATACTTAGCGTAGTCACTATCCTGGTTTATCCATATATGTCCTTTTACCACATTCCACTATGGCTTGGAAATCACTGTACATATTCATATCAAGAGGCACACTCAACTAGGGGCAATAAATCGTCAAAAAAAAACAAAAAAACTTGCAAACATTCAAGACATCAAAACTATTTACAAAACTCAGAAGCATGACATCCAACAACCAAAACTACGCTTCATCGCAAAACAAAACAAAACAATCATCACAGAAATACCAAGGATGGATGATTTTCTGAAGTACTGAATGTTGCATTATCGCATAAAAATCTTGACTATTTTTGCATTTTGAACTTTTTAATTATTGGATTCTCTTCCTTTTCTCACTAAATGCTTCAAAGCTAGAGATCATGGGGAGCTTCCAATATTTTCTTAGTCTTCTGTTTGGGAGGCGATCACTTGTACTGTGTGAATACTTGCCTCAAGACGTGATACATCGAATATCACTGAAGGTCTGATTCCACTTCACGCATACAAATGATTTAATCTTGTCTGTTTATGCAATCCGCACTCAGGTTGTCCTGGTTCAATCATACCTTGACGCTTGTGCTATCTTGTAAAATCCAAACATCATGTAAATTTTTCTCAAGTCATCATGGTTTAATTATACCATTATGCTTATATAAATTTTTAACATATCCTCAACAAATCAATGCTCAATGATGATACCTACAAAGAAAGCAAACAACATATGGTTGTATCGGGATGACAAATGCAGAATGAGGATGCTCCAAAAACATAGTTGCATATCATTTTACAATTAGTTGCATATCATTTTACACTTAGTTACATATCATTATCATACATCTCAAAAGATACATTTCATAGCATATCAAATCATACATCTCATTTTCAAGATACATCTCACAAACATATTAAAAAGCATACATCCTGCATCATACATTATATCATACATTTAAGCATTGCATCATCATCACATAAAGAAAAGAACACATAAGCACATCCATCCATATAAACACACCACATGATCAACGATAATGATGTCGTATATATATATCTCCAAACATGATCAAAATGTACAAAATCTATCATCTCGCTGTCCAGTACAAATAATACAATGATCAAAAGTACAACAGAGACCACGTCTCTCAGGTATGGCTATCCCCTGACGGAGATGGTCTGGCTCCAGATGTCCCCACCCCTGGATCTCCAGGGGGATCTTGTCTCGATGGCCCTGTCACACCTCGGCTCTCAGACCACGACCCAATATCTCGAGATCGACTGGATCTCGACTGTGTGAAGCTTTGTACTCGACGACCCCTGGGTACCGCAACCTCATAATGCCGCCGGTAGTACTCCGCCTCCTGAGCTCTCAAAGATAGCTCTCTCAGGGTGTCTCTCATCGGACCACCCGCCGCTGCTCTCTGCACGCTGGCTGCAAGCTCCTCCGCTCGCCCCCTCCGCTCTATCTTTGTGTCCCGCTCAGTGGTCAACTATGCAATCTTCCGTTGATATGTTAAAACTTGTGCCTGCAGCTGCTGTACAGTCACCTGCAGGGTCCGAATCTGTGCATCCTCAACATGAGTAGGGACCCGAACCCGTAGCGGTACCTGTGCCGGGGCATCCCCTCTAACTTTGCCTATCCTCGGTGTTGGAGGTGGGAGCACATCCGTCCTCCTCCTTTGCGCTGGTCGAATCACCTCATCAGTACCCCCCACTACAGCTAGAACCTCCCCCACCCTCCCCTCTCCTCCGACTCCAATAGCCAATCCACCTCTCCCCCTGTCTATCACCGCCTGTCTGACTGCTCTCTCCACACCTCTATCTCCTCTCCTCCCTCTATCTCCCCTCCTCCCTCTAACTCCTCTCCCTCGTCCTCCTCCTCCACCATCTCCATCATCCTCATCATCTCCCTCTCCCTCCTCATCATCATCATCAAGTGTTGGCCGCATCTCCTCGAGATCCGATATCCTGGCCACTGCCTGCACTCCAAACAATCTCGCAAACTCATCGGTCATGCCCGCATCCAAAATCTCTGGGGCATAATCCCATATCTGGCCCGCCAAACTAACAAACTCCTCCACCACCACCGCGCTATCAATGGTCGGGCCCCAATTGGATACGTCCTACCTCTGCCGTGCATATAAACAGGCCCCCTGAGGTATACCCTACTGTCGACCAAACTATCGCAAAACTCTAGTCACCACAAACCTCTCAATAACAAATGGAGTTCTCCCAATCAGGTATCTCGTCATAAACACGTAGGGCATCTCTAGCCCGTCCTCCGCCCACACCTCACACCTTGTATACGGTTGCCATGTGACCGTATCGATGTCATCCAACACTCTCCTCCAATGCTCTAGTTTGCCCAGCTTTCGCTGGACAACTAGACCCCTGTATCCATAAGCATAGGCACGTCCAACGAGCCTATCTTTGTCTGCTAATGGCCTCGCGGCCTGAATGTGCTCCTAGCACCATACCTGTAAGAGTGTCACAGCTGACAAACTGCCGTAACCTAGGTATACCACCTCGTGTAGGTCCCTGTACAGATGGGCTAGCATAGCCAATCCCCATGCAAATTTGCGGCCCTGTGTAACCATGTCCTCTAACACCAACCCCCATCCCACAGAGAATCCCTTTGACCTACGATCAGGACAAAGGAATCCACCGATAAACCCTGCTAGTACTGATAGAAGCAGTGCATAATCCAGGTCTAAGAACTCCTGCCATGGGATCTTATATCCGCAGACTGTCTCATTGTGAAAAATGCGGCGAAGTGCCTCTGTGCCACCCTCCTCTAACTGCTCATATGGTAGTAGTGCACCTACTACTGGTATGCGCAAAATCCTATAACAGTCCTCTGGTGTGACTGTCATCTCACCCATCGCAAAGTGAAAAGTGTTCGTGTCGCTGTGCCACCTCTCTGCGAGTGCTGTAAGTAGCCCCCAATTCACAGTGAACCGAGGCATATCCAATAGGGATGTCAACCCGCATCTCTCAATGATATCTAGGTCGGCCTGTGTCAACCGCAGTATCAATGTCCAAGGCCTCGGAAATTGCTCCTGCGACTGAACCATGCCCAATCACTCTTGTCAACCAACAAAACAAGTCCAATATCAGTTTTCACATCAAAACAAAGATATCAAAATCAACCTCACATCAACAACATGAAACAATTTGCTTATCTACATCAAGTTCAAAATCCTATCATTTCATATCAGCTTGTAAAACAACTCAAGTTATCAAAAACCATATCAAAACTTGTAACACAACTCAAGTCTCCAAATCACATAAACTTGTAAAACAACTCAAGTTTCCCACCCATATCAGCTTGTAAAACAACTCAAGTTTCCAACCCATATCAGCTTGTAACACAAATCAGGCTTCACACATTGAACTTGAAACAAAGTGCAAAAACAAATCATGCTTTGATCAAACCAACACATTAATATCTATGCATAACTTGAAATATCGCAAATCAAAACAAGTTATCTCAACAATCATATTGGACAAATCCATAAAAATCATGACAGCAAGACACAACAATTTCACACTTTCCTCCATCGCATAAAATTTTTCTTGATGCGCTAAAACAGATTCTCTCTGCGCCCCATGCGCTAGGCTATTTTTCCCACGCGCTACTCTATTTACCCTATGCGCTAGATTTCCTCTATGCGCTAGTCTTTTGCCCCCATGCGCCATCCAACCTGCCCTATGCGCTAAAACCTATCTATGCGCTAACCTATACCTCGTTGACGCTACCTGTTTGACACTATGCGCTAGGTCTACCCTACGTGCTAAAACCCCTTACCCATGCGGACCCCTGCGACCCCTATGCGCTAGGTCTACCCTACGCGCTACCCTGTTGACCTAAAGCGCTACCCTACGTTTGGCATGCGCTATTTTCACTCTATGCGCTAACCTAGACTTTCTATGCGCTACGCTATTTTATTTCGGACGCAGCCCTAAAATTCAGCTTCATGCGCTACTTAAATTTTCATATGCGCTAAATTGCGACTTTGACACGCTAAAACGCTAAAACCGAATTTCAAAAATAAAAAAATGACCAAAAACAACAAAATAAAAAATCAAAAAGGGGTCAAAAGTGTTGACTTATTGGTGGTCCATATGCGGTAGGTCTTTGGTACCTCCGAACGCGCTCAAAACGATGCCTAGAATACGGAATAGGCATTTTAACTTCTCTCCAAATTCTCCTTCTCCAAAGTCAACAATGCACAAATGAATCAAATCAAAGCACCTTTCCCCTTTTATAGGAGGAAAATGAACTTAGGGTTAGGGTACCGGGCATGTCATTTGCTCGTAGTCTCCCTTATACCCTAAAATCTGTAAATTATCGAGAGATGAATCAATTTCAACATTTCACATAGACAAAATCATACACATTAAACACGAATCACCAAATAAAATAAATTTTTTTAAAATATTGATTCATCTCCCGAGGGGGCATCACGCATCAAATCAAATCTGGGGCACGTCTTGCAAATCATAAGAGCGATACAAATATTTCATTTGATCATAAATCACGATAACACATCATTTTCTTTGAAATAACATGTGCACACACGTCACTTCAAAGAGGGGCAAAATGTAGACGTATAAAAATGACCATATTCCTAAATGAATATTTTATGTTCATTTCTCTATTTGATTAAATTCAATTTAATTAAATTACCCGTATTCCTCTATTTAATTAAGTAAATTACTCAATTAAATTCACTATACCCATTTAATGAATAAATCATTTTATTCAATTAAATCCCCCCTATCCACTTTTAATTAAATTCAAATTTAATTAAATAGTTATCCTAAATTGAATAAATCTAATTTATTTAATTTCCCCAAATTGAAACCAAATTGAATTAAATTAACTTTATTTCAATTAAATCTTATTATCCCTCCATCCACTTGCATTTTCCTACATCTCCCACTTGCTTCCTAAACCCCTTCCTAATTTCTTCTAGACCCTTCTAATCAATTCTAAATTAACCTAACCCATCTTCTAAACTTTGTCACATCCCTAAACAAAGGGAAGTCACTTCTCAAATCCTTAAAGTCTTTGATAACCATTAAAGGCTTCAAGTCTTCAACCACTTAATTTTCCAAAGTCTCCCAAACCATTAATGGTTAATTCAACCCTCTTACATGGTTAGAGACTTTTTGCCTAACTTAACCTTCATCCAACCCAAGGGTCTCATCAAGCCTTTAATGCTTTGACCATGATTATTTCTTAATCATTTGCACAAGAGTTTATCCTTGGATTAACTCTTAATCCAATGGGTAATCCTAACTTAGGCTTGACTCTTACCCTCTAGATAACCATGAGGTCTTCTCAGGCATTTAATGTCTCCAACCCCTTTTCTCAACCAGTCTTATGTTGACAATTGTCACCATTTCATTGGTACCAATTGCAAACATGGATTCCCAAATTTCAAACTCAACCGTTGATTAAACCTTTCAATCCTGGCCATCCATTGCCCTATTTTTGCTATAAATAGAGCTCTCATTCCTCCATTTTTGGAGATCATCCAAGTTTGTAGTATCATACTTATGCTTAAATACATTCAAACTTTCATACCATTTTTATGCTCATCATTTTAGCCTCTCTTTAACTAGGAATTAGTCTAAATATGCATGTTTAGAATACTTTCTTTATCATTTAGCTCAATCATAGACTAATATATCATGTTAGGATAGTATTCATACAAACCTTGTCATCTTATAGTTAGTTTATTGCATTTCTAGAATCATGCATAGCTTAGGATGCATCTCATATTAAAACCAACCAAAAAGCATCCCTCGTTCTTGCATTTGCCATCCCTAAACCATTTTGCTCAGTGATCTGAGAGCAAAAACATTGGTTTGAGGGATCGTGTAAGATAGAGAACCATGGGACCAACGTTGGGAAGCTGAGTGATACTTCATTACTCCATAGCTTGCACCAAGAAGTCCTATGAGTGTGTGAGCAAGGCTCCATAGAGCTCCGTTTTCCACATATTGAGTTCTATCGACCCGCTTTTCCCGCATACAGATGTAAATTGTGAAGGATGTGAAACAAAAAGGGATGAAGGAAGTAAATAAAGCACGAGGATATAAAACAGTAAGGGTTTTTTAAATTGTATAGGAAATGAACATGAAGGAAACAATAGAACATCAAATGAACATAGTGGATTGGACATCAAAACTTGAAAACACTAGGGGTTTAGAAAATTGAAAATAAAATGAACATGAAGGAAACAATAGAAAGGCCATTTCCTTGAAATAGTGAGGGTTTAAGGGGCTAAATAAACCATGACTAATTAAGAAAATGAAGACTGTAATTTGTTAAGGACATGAAACAGTAAGTAATGGACGAAGGGAACTAATAAACCATGAGGATGTAAAACAACAAGGGTTTAATAAACCAAATATGAAATGAAGTAGTAAGGGCGTATGGGAACTAAATAAATCACGACGATGTAAAATAGTGAGGGTTTAAGGGATATCAACTTGAAAGAAATAACAAATAGAACAATTCATGAAGACTGTAAAATAGTAAGAAGGGTTTACCAAAGTAAGACTATAAAACTGGTGGACAGACTTTAAGAAAGTAAACAGGGCAATATTGGAACATCAAGGAAACAGTACCAAGAACATTTCCTTAAGGAAAGAAAAGAAATAACATTTCCTTCAGAACATAAAGGAGAAAGAAAGGGTTTAACAATAAGATTAGTTATAAATTGGAACAAGATAAATACATGGATGCTTGTTGTGTCTTCTTCCAATTATTCGATGCCTTTTGTGTCTTCTTTGTGACTCAAATGATTTGATTTCATGGCTTTTTGTATGATTTAAACATATTACTTGTTGGTGTGGCCTCTTTAATGTCTGTACTCTTGCCATTTTGAATTTTGAATGTTCATTGAATTTGCAGTGTCAATTTGATTTCGCCATTTTATTTTGAGTTGATTGGTTTTTAATGGAAAATGGTGGCCTTATACATTTTTTGTTGTGGATGCAGGTGGGAGAGGTGGTGAAGTGACTAGTAGATGTGCGTTAAGACAACCAATTGATGTGCTATAGAGATGGAAATATGGGACAAAGGACCCAAAAATGAGTGGACTTGGTCATGTAATCGTAGGCATACATGGTCTTAGTTGTAGGGTGTAGTTACCTATGGTGGGCATGCTTTGTGTCGATAGTCTTTCACATGGTAGTCTACTTTTCATACTTTGGTTTATAAGTAGGGTGTCGCGCCTCAGATGACAATAAATGGTCTACTTAATCTTGGTTTATGTGGTCATGTATAAGTTCTGCATAGAGCCCATTGATGTGCACGATAAAGCTGTCAGTGATATGAATAGTTGGTGATTGATTTAGTCGTACTTGTTTGATCGCTTTGTTTTGTACTTAATGTTTTCTATTAATACATATTAATGTTTGAACCCTTTTATCAAAGTCTTTATCATGGTTGACCTCTCCCCCTTCTATTCTATGACAGTTCAGACAGGTGAAAGAAGAAGTTAGTTGGAAATTAAATATTAACCAAAATGTGTACAAATGAAATTTGATTTATAATTGGATTTAAAATAATTGATTTTTAGATTAAAAAAAGGGACATATACTAAATGATTAGGGGCACCCCATAGACCCCTAACCACCCCAATACCATCACATATTTAGGACCCCGCACACCTATTGGCTCCTCTTCCCAACCTTATTATTTACCATTTATTTTTTTTCATTTTTATGAGGCAAGAACATGCAATGAACTTTACCTTTATAGGGGAAGAGCACCACTAGTTGAGTATGTACCAATTGTTGAGAGTGTTGTTGATACTTTTTGCTCCAACAATAGTACAAATAAAATCTATTTTTTGAAACATAAAATATCAATTTTTGTGTGTTTATGTATCAATAGTTGTGACTTTAAAGTTGTTAATGTTAGAAAATGTACCAATAGCTGAGAAAAGTAACCAATCATGTGATGCCACATAAGCTACACAAGTATTGGGGCCTTTTTTCATGCCTATTGGTCTCCTTCTTTTGGGCTGTTTTGAACACTTAGACAAAAAGCATGCTAATGTGGCATAATGTGGCACCATACTTGATGGTGTAACACTGAAACCGTAGTTATAATCAAGGGATTTGCTCAATAAGCTGTTGTAAAAAATTGAGAATGATTTGAAATTTCCACGTAAGATTTTGAGAGTGTGAAGTTCGAGTGCAAAATCCTCTCCCCTAGTTGTCGTATTGTTGGCAGGTCTGAATACGTTTACTTCACCTAGCGGGTTTTTTAACATATCCACTTCCCTTTTCTCCGCACTGGCTTATAATTTCCATTCTCGATTTGTTTCTTCACCACAGCATCAATTTTCTGTTAATGGCGTCCACTTTGTCATCAGCTCGAAGAAGGCAGGAACGCGATCCATTTTTGGTACTTGAACCTCCTAAGAATATGGTAAAATCGTCCTTGTCTGCAAAACAGTTTGATGTATTCATCAACCATCGAGGCCCAGACGTCAAAACAACTCTGGCTATGCAGCTTTACAATTCTCTAAAGGAAGATGGGATCCAGGCGTATCTAGGTAGTGAAGAGACTGAACTGGGAGATTCACTTTCTCCAACCATAAAGAATGCCATAATCTCCGCCGAAGTGCAAATAGCCATTTTATCACCGAGATATGCAGAGTCTCCTTGGTGCTTGGCTGAGCTAGCTTTAATGTTCCAAACCAAGCGTAGAATTATTCCCCTGTTTTACCATATTCAGCTTTCAGATTTAAGCCGCATCGAAAACAGAGTTGCAGAAGCATTTTCCAATCACGAAGAGAAGGGCAGATATCCTGATCGTGACATTCAACAGTGGAAAGAATGCCTCCAGAACGTTGCAGGGATCAAGGGCTACGAACTCAACGGACAGAATGAGTATGATATCTTAATGTGCTTTCCATCTGTATCATTTTCTATATTTTGTTGATATTTTCCCTAATAACTAGTTCAAATGGTAAAAAAAAATCGTTTGTATTTAGTATATTAGGGTTTATACTTAACCCTAGAAAAAATGTGCAGAAGATAAGACTAAATAATATCTGAAGTTCTTACAACTGCATTTTTTAATTAAATTTCTGTGTTGGCTTTTCTTATTTTCAGTGATCCGAATAAGGTGTGCAAGGACATCGTGTCTGCCGTGAAGAAGGAATTGCAAAGGAGAGAAATTCCTTTCCAAGTTGCAAAATATGAGGTGGGACTTGAAGATCTTGGGGAAGACTTCGACAGCCATTGGCAGATAAATGGGCAGATGATAGATACAATTATTGGCATCTATGGAATCGAAGGGTCTGGCAAGACCACTCTCGTCAAGTATTTGTTCAAAAGGAATCTTTCAGAATTCAGCGGATCAACTAGTCTGTTTGATGTGCGGAAGAAACATGCCAAAGGTGAGTTGACTTCTTTGCAAAGTAAGCTTCTCAACGAACTGTTTGGAACTAAAATTGATCATAAATTTTGTAGTATAGAAGAAGGAACCGCCCATATCAAGCATGACCTTCAAAGGAGCCAGGAATCAAGGTTCCTTATAGTTATAGACGATGTTGATGACAAGATGCAGTTAGATGCCCTATTACCCATAGATGCCCTCAATCCCAGTAGTTTAGTGATTGTCACAACCCGTGACGAGAGTCTTCTTAGACAGGCCGGAATCAGAGTCCGTTATAAGATGAAAGAAATGAATGCAGAGCATAGCAGACAACTCTTCTGCTGGCATGCGTTTCATAGACCATCTTGTAAACGTGGATTTGAGAATTTGGTAGATAGCTTTGTCGAAGCGTGTCAAGGTTTACCTCTTGCTCTGCAAGTAGAGGGTGGGCGTGTTTATGGCAGTGACAAGGGTTATTGGAGGTTAGAGTTATATAGTTTTAAGGCAAGACTACAGACATAAAACAAACGCTTAAAATAAGCTATGATGTTCTGGAAGAGGATAAAAACCAGATCTTTATGGATATATCATGCATTTCATATGGCAGGAAGTGACCACGGCCATAAGTATATGGAAAGCTTTAGGGTGGAGATCCGTACGTGCACTGCAGACCCTCAAAGACAAGTGCCTTGTGAAGTTACTGAAACAGGAGGATGAAGAGTAGGTTATGGAGTACGATGGTTTTTCTGGCTATCAAGAGAGGAAGGCATTTTTAATTAAAGGTGTCCAGAAATGCCCCAGAAAGAAAACCCTTGACATTCAAGACTTTTATGGGCACGAGAAGGATTATTGGGAATATCTTGGAGATATTGAAAGGATCTTTCCTGCTTACAATAGCTTTGCTGACCATGATGGCGAGAAAGAACAATATGATGGTGATAATGATGATTGTAACGATGATTAGTACTTGCTGTAAGGCATTGCAATGAGCATTGCTTAATTAGTTATTAATAATATCTTTGAAAACAAATTAGAAGAGTATATTTTTCCCTTGAAGAGAAGAGTTTTTTTTCCGTTGAAGAGAGATTTTATTCTTTAAAGTAAACATGTAAGATTTATAACTATAAATATTTTCAAAATTATTTTTCATGAATGTGATTGGTTAGGTAAAGCTATTTCTTCACACTTTTTTTTGGGATTTTTTCATTATAATTGGATGTCACAAATGGGATTATGTAGCAGCTGTTTATTTGTCCACAATAAATATTTCTTTAACGTTATTCATGAGCACTTCCTTTACACGACAAATGCGACAATCTGACTTGCAATACGAACAAAACAGAAAAAACCCCACAAAAACAATGACCTAATTAAATTCTTTTAATTTTATGGAACGATTTTTTAGAATATGGTAGAGCGAACAATCAAACCATGGCTGCAAATAAATTAACATGGAATAATATTGATATTCAAAAATGATTGTCATTACATTGCTTTTCAAATGGCTTTTTTAAAGCTTTGTTAAATGTAAACCTTATTTCCTAACAACACCTTCTTAAGGTTTACATTATTAAAAAAACATTTTATCAGTATTAACCTAAACTTCTCAGTCTAGGCAAATGGTTGGATTATCCAACTCTGCATTGACATTTGCCCAGACAGCCCAAACTTCTCTGTCTGGGCAAATGTCTTGATTATCCAGCTTTTCATCAATATCAACTTAAACGTTTCTGTCTAGGGGTATATCCTAGTTATCCAACAATATTTGTGAATTGGGACAAACTCCATTATCCACAAGCATACCACTCCTGTGAATTGAGACAAAATCTATCATCCACAGTAACACGTCTACAAAACTATGAACCAAATCAAATTCAATGATCCATAGGTACCACTCACCATGTCTGCAGATTGAGACAAACTCAATTATCTGCAAACCACAACAACTGCTCTGTTTCGTGACAAACTCGATTTTTTGCAAACAAAAACAACTGCTATGCTCCCCCTTGCTTCACGAAGGGGCTCAAACAAGATAAAAATAGTGTTGCTTCTCAAGCCATATATCATCTTTGAGTGAGAAGCTTACTTGAGATGATAGATATCCTCCTACCTCCATATCCTCCAACCTCCAATAAGATCGTCTAAACTTTATCCATAAAAAATTGCATGTCAATCTTTGATAATATTGAAAGTGGCCATGATAAAATTGAGTATCGAGAGATGTCAAATTTAACAAAAAAAAAAAAGGAAATACTCTTTTGCATCAAATGACTTTTGAAGATTTATGAATCCAAACCATACATCAATAACTACTTTTCAGCCGTCAAGCAAGCTATCACTTTTTAAATCAACGCCCAAATAATGCACTTCTACCCGCAATGATAATAGAGAGCTTTAACTGCATAACCGCAAACTTCTTGACAAGTATTAAATCTTCTGCTCTTTCAAATTAGAAAATTAAGTTACAAATACAAGAGCTTGCATTAATCCTTCTCCTGAATCAGTGATTAAAAAAGAAACTTACCAATTCTGATGGCATAGGGTTCAATATTGTAGGCCGTTTTTGCCAGATATTGATAACGGTTTCCTCTAGTAATACAATCCTCAATTGCTATCTACAAATGCGTAGTAAGCAATCCGCCAAATGAAATCTGATAATAGTTCCAAAAGATAATAAATGAAACTATTTACTATTTAATTCTTTCGAATTATCATCCAATCTCCTCTTTCTATGTTGGGCCCTGATTTATGTTGCAAATCACCTACACCTTTCTCTGCAATAAAATGAAATGCCAATGCTCTGATTTGATTTAATGCCTTCTTAATCTGCTTTCTTCTCCTTCTCGTGCCAAATCTTCACTAGAAATTTCAATGCCATGCCTCCACAACTATCCACATCTTCTCATGCTGGTCTGCATATAGATCTCCATTGCCAATCAATCCTACATTCGCTTCATAGGCACACATGGGTTATAAATGCTTTGATACCAATGTTAGAAAATGGTAGAGCGAACAATCAAACCATGGCTGCAAACAAATTAACATGAAATAATAGAGATTGATATTCCAAAAAGATTGTCATTACAGTGCTTCTCAAATGGCTTTATAAAGGCTTATTTTCCTATGCAGAACTATCTTACGGGAATGAACTTCCCAACTAACCTAACTACAAACTAATGGATGATGGATCACAGAATTCGATCCGAAATGTTGATGCAAAAATCTAAACACAATCAAATCCGGAAACAGTTGATTGAGATCTCATGGATTGTGGAAACCTTATTTCTATTACAAACTAATTTATTAAATGTGAACCTTGTTTCCTAACATGATTTTACACCTTGACTGCAAGTAAATTATAACGACATTCCATTTCCACTGAAGCTCTAAAACAACATCAAGTGCCTGTTTGTGTTGTTATGAACAAACTCGCGGTGTTATAGAGTTCATTGCTGCTTCATTTTCAGTGATACCAAAATAGGAGGTGCTTGTATCTGTGATAATTTTATTGTTTGCTTTCTGCTGTACATTTGCATTACAAATTTCCTTACTCTTTTGTAATCACAACAGTGTTTTTGTTACCTGTTCTGATTGCCTCTTTTCACTACGTAATGTGCTTAGATTCTGTTATCATTGTAGAATACAATTCAAATTATGTGCCACATTGCATTCCTATTTGCATAGTTGTATGATTTTGGAGTACATGCCGGTAACTCAAAAGTGACAAAACAGATTTCATGATATTTCTTTTCTTTTGTTTTTATAAATTTAGTTCTAGGTTTTGCCTTAATGCTTATGAAATTGATGAGGATGATTGTCTGATAATACTGTTGTTTGGGAATAACTTTGTGGTTTGATTTGAATTTGCTGAAGGTACCAGAAATGGAAATGCAATGCTGGCCTGATTTAGGTTTTCCTTTGCTTGTCTGTTCGAGAAAAAATTAAAACAAAGTTTTATTTGGCAAAAAAAATAAACTAATAGCAAGTTGAAAATATATTGACGATGACAAGGAAGAGAGAGAGGAGCTTGAAAAAATACTTAGTGTGTTTTATGTCAGTGTGTGTGCAAGACATCATGGTATACCTTGCCTGCATTGCAGATTGCTGCATGTGATCCGTCTCCTATTCTTGTCTGATAACACAAATAGATGTGACTCAAGGCTGTTGGGCTTCTGCAAGTCACGACTTTGCCACACCTTCGTCTTGTCAGAACCACTTCGACTGTAGCTATGACCAAGGTATTGAGACTCAGACTACACATGGATTTGGATTTTGACTTGATCAAAGCTAAGCAAAACTTGACTGATGAAATTGATGACAACTCTATCAAAATACCCAAAAATTATTCAAACCACTAAAAATGAGTCCTCCGTGCTATAAATACCGTAAATGAACTTTTGGATGGTAAATTGAGAGAGGGAGTGGTAGTTTCGTAGCTTTAAATTTTTCTCATCTTTTAATTTTGACTGTTTGGACTTTAGTGACATATCTGTTGATTTGAGTCAGCTGAGCTGGCCAGGGGTCATCAGCTCAGAAATCTAAGTTTTTGTCAGATTCCGAAAGTCTTGTAACTATGGTTGTAATGCTTATGAATGGTGAGTTCTTCCTATATTGTTTTGCAAAAATTTCTGAGAATTATTCTGGATCATATGTCAAGGTTAGGATTTTTTTAATGTTGTTGGATATTTAAGTGCTTGTTATCAAGTTTTTTTTATGGATAACTGAGGGTTTCTCAGGGCTCCCCACTCTGCGGATGCTAGACAACATATATATGGCCATCTTGGCTTTAAGTACTAAGGCCATAAGGCATGCTGCTGTTTGCCAAGGCATAATTCTAATCTACTGATACATCCACTCCTTAAACTGAACTAGGGGTCCTAAGTTAAACATACCATGCATTACAAAATGGCTAGAAAATAGCACAGTCAGCAAAAAAGAGTGTGCATCCAACACAAAATCACAACCCCTGAGCATGGAAGGTCCCAAGCTCTGGTCAGTCTTCAGCTGTAAGCGTTATAGATTGCACAGGAGTGTGTATGTACTATGGATGCTCCTTGGCCTTCCTGAGCTTTTACTGTTTTCATCATGTGGGCAAAAATCAGATCATGGGCCATATTGTCTGGTACCTTCTGTTTACTATTATTGTAATCTACACAGTCTCTTGTGTCATCAAGAGCATTGTTGGAACGCGTTTGCCGTTATGCCAAAAGATTGACCTGCTAACTCTTGATACAAACGCCAGAGCTAAACGGATCCACAGGATGCTGAAAACCCATGAACCTTCAGAATGGCCACCAGTGAATTTGGATTTGTTAAACCTGCTGCATGGGATATGTTGTTCATGCCTTCTCTCATTGTTCTACCTGGGGCCCTCTTGACTGGTTTCTCCGTTGCCTCAATTCGACTCCCATTTCCATCGCCTGCCTACAGCTGATTCTCTTGTTTTTTGCAAGGGAATGAATCTGGCTCCCCCTTGACTCCTCACTGCTTGGCTCCACAAGCCATTTTTGTTTTTGCTGCCAGGGGAGATTGGTTAGATTGCCCGTTTAATCTATTGCCTCTGCTATGGTCTTCACTTCCATTTACGCTCTATCACCTCTTGATTGCATGCTGCTGCCAGAATTGTTCCTTGGAAATCGGAACAGGACTAGAATAATCACCTTTCAGTTTCAAAACAGTCTTCCAGATGTCTACAATTCACCATGGAGACAAAGCTTTCAATTCTGCTGCCAGAGATCAGGAGGGGAGATCACCAATGGATCCTTTTCTGAAACCTTCCTTGAGAAATTTTTAAGTCATCCATTTAGCCAAGTTTTCATCAGCAACATGTTTCTGTATATGATGAATGTAATGCTTGGGGAATATCTGAGCTCACCCTGCATCTTGTGGATGGCTCCAGCAACATTTTTCGAGGCACTGATTCAATTGCAGTTAAAATTTCCTGAAAATTAATGTTATAAATATTTTTCAGACTAATTAGCTTCCCTCTTAATACACACTGTCACATTGATCATCAGCAATAGCCATTACTACTAAGATAGACTAAGCAGAAAGCAGAATTGAGATCGAAATTACAGATGTAAGGCAATGTAGATGATCCTCCATTATCTAATAGCGCTTGTTATGTATCTGTTATATGAGCAGTCTTATAAATCAAATTCCCAAGGTAGTCATAGTTGTAATGATGGAAAAATTTGGTCTGTCAGTCTATGTTATATCAAATCTTTGCCAAGCAGCAGACTTAGTCTGGGCCAAGATTCGGGTACATTGCCTACAAATCTAAGCTCCTCCTGATCACTTAGTCTTTTGGAACCAATGGGGAAAGATATATCTTTGAACTGATTATTAAGACGCCAAAATCCCAAAATAATGCCATTTAAGTGCTTATTGAAATGTTCATTAGAGTCCCAATTATAAGCTGCATGTCTCCTTCTGACATTAGATTATCAATCCCACATCTTTTTGACACCTGATGACCTTCGACTGCTGTCTCAATTCTGCTTCATTTTAAAACCTGGAGCCAATTTGATTGAAGCCACTTCAATGAGAGAATTGGATCCAGCACAATTCCTGACAAGAGATCCTGCCTGCAGTGTCTCTTCTGCATTGCAGCATTACAATTTGCATCTAATTCATTTCTGGTAGGATTAGGAAATAGTGGGGAAAAACAACAAAAAAAATGAGCAGCATCACCCCTTAGGTTTTCAACGTTAGTTGTCAATTTTGAAAAAAAAGAAAAAGAAAAAAAGATTCTTATTTTTGTTAAAAACAATCCAAACTTTTTGAATCTTCAAACCCACTTTCAAAAAGCATCAGCATTTGCCACGTGCAACAAAGCTGGTTGAAAAGAGAGACAGAACACTGAAAATGTGAATAAAAAATGAATCTCCCAAATCTCATCTGAAAAAGGCTTCGACTGTTTCAAAATTGAAGTCAGTATCCTTTGTTTCAGAGATGGAGGCAGCATTGGATAGAGATAATTGCATGGTTCGGCCCGGGTTAAATTGGTTAGGTTGAGTATGATTGAAATGGCTTGGTCTGTACTATTTCATTCAGAGCTCTAGTTTCTGCCATACCATTAACCATTTGAAGCAAGCTTTCTTGGGTTTAATGTTAGTGGATCAAACCACCTTAAAATTTGTTATACCAAATGGCAGGACAGTCATACACATGCCATATCTAAGTATCTTATTTAAACTGCAACTGAAAGCAGGAGAATAATCTATTGTTTGGTAGTGTTTTAAAGGACGGTTTTCACATTTCTGTGTCACATTCCATGGGGAGACTGCTTGCAGAAGTCTTGAAACTTTTGAAGAAAAGAGTAAATGACAGGTGTCCTGTTGTTCTTATCAGACACTTTGAACTTGATCTGAAGAATTATTTGAATTTCTCAAATTCAATTAATCATTTGATCATTTCCCTGATCATTTTAACGCCTTCAAAGGATGTTTTTTGAGGAGATTGAAATTCTCTATGTTTTTATAGATTGAGGAATCATACTGAACCAGAAATCATATGAATAAAATATTAGAATAATATCTTTCTCTTTGTGTTATTAATGGTCATTTAAGTTGTTTCTAATTTCGCCTCTAGTTAACGATTGTTTCTTGTAGAAACATCGTCTTTGTAACTCTATTTAAAGGAGTTTTGTCTCCTTGATTAATTGAACAACATCGATTCTTTGAAATCCATATGCTTTTGCATCTGTATTATGGTATCGGAGCCTTGGTTATTTTCGAAATAATTTTTCAATTAAAAATTCGTTTAACAGTTTTTTTTGAAAAATTTCTTTGTTTATTCGAGACTTTGGCAGTTCGTTTTGGCTGCAGCTACTAGGGTTTTTTCTGGCTATTTTCTACCCTCTCCTGCGACCCATATCTCTTGCATTTCGCTCGACCACGCGATGCGATTTTTTCTTGCCTGTAAATTTTTTTAGCTATTTTTTGGACGGAGATCTGCATTTTCGACTAGGGTTTTCTCCCTTCAGATCAAGTCGAATTTTTTTCCGATTGCAGATTCTTGGTGGGTTTTTTGAGATCTCAACTGGATCGTCGTCAAAATTTTCTGGGTGCCTCGATTTTTGAGCCAGCGGATCCAAATTCCGACATTAGATTCTTTTTGGGTTTTTCGCAAGGATTTTTGGGTTGTCTTCGGATTTTTCTGGGTCAGCTGGAATTTTTTCTTGAAATTCGTGCCTGACGTACTTCATTTTTTGAAGTTTGTACCTGCATTTGCCTCTGTTTTTGCATTGGGATTCGAATTTTTTGAATTCCGTGCCAGCACCTCTTCTCAGTTTTTTCGTTTTCTGTGCATTGGGAAACGTGCAAGATGGCTTCATTGACCAACTTGATGTTGGAAGGCAGTTAGTGATTTAATGGGAAAAATTATAACACCTGGAAGCAGCGCATGTGCATTGAACCTCGTACCTTAGGTTTTGTGCACTTAGCATCTTTTCAGTACCTCGTTTTTCGTGCCTCGAAAAGCGTGAAGATGGCTTATGGGAATCGATGTTTGTTTCGGTTTTTAATATTTTTTTACCTGAAAAAAAAATCTGGTGGGTTTTAATATTTTTTTTCCCTTAAAAAAGTCTCTGGGTTTTTAAATATTTTTTGTCCCTGTAAAAAAAAAAATCATGGGAGGGTTTATGATTTTTTCCTCAAAAATTGTACTTTGCTGCAGTCTGTTTTTCGTCGCACCTGGAGTTGTTGTGCGAACATCTGCACTAGTCTCTTATTTGCAGTCTATTTTCGGGCATCTTGCTCATCTGCAATAGTTTGGAGGCTTTGTCGATTTTTTCCTCAAAATTGTGACAGCTGTTCTTGGTGTGTCTCTAGTTACAGAGAGGAACAGTTCTCAACATCAGGTTTGACGGTTGGTGTTGTTTTGGGTATCTCCAAAAGTTCTGCAGTTTCTGGGAGGGTTGGTGGCAGACTCATCTCAAGTGGCAGAGTTAGTGGCAGGCTCTTGTCTTCTGTTGCAGCGTGTTTTGAGAAGAAGGGGGCAACCTTCTCTGTTATTTCTCTTGGTAGTTAGTGTCACGGGGCTAGACCGGCCTGCTGCCCAAACAAGCTTTTTCCTTCCAAAGGAGGTCAAACCTCATGCGGCACTGGCAAACCTTACTCATGACTTCCATTGCGGACAAGTCCTTTCTTGTTTCCAGACTACGCCATACCTTTTCAAGTGTCCACCACCTGACCACATTAACACACACCCATGCGGAATAGAAGTGCATGCCAACCCTCTCACGGGTTTCTTTCATCCTGATGCTCCTAGCACTCCCTTCAAGTCCCTGACTCTACTCTAGCACTGTCTTGTCGCACCATCCTTGCACCCCTGGTACAAGCTTACAGGTCTCCTCGATGCCTTCGTCTTCTTGAGTCCCCCATAAGACCTTGACTACTAACACTGACCCATCCGGAACTCCTTAAGTCCTCCGGCTCCAACTTTGCACACTCCCTGAGCATGCCCAGTACTCCCACAGCACTGGCGCCCCATGTTGGCCTCCCTCAGCTCCTCTGAACCCTCAAGCACCAAACATATCTCATGGGACGACTAGACTCCCTGAGCTAGCTTCCTGTTTGTCCATCTCCACACAATGAACACAACATTGGGGCAATAGGTAGCTTTATTGTTATGAAGAGACGGTCCCTGGCTCGATCTACAAACAATTCCAACTCTGTCGCTGGTCACTACCCTGAATACTTCCCAAGCATCCAATTACAAGTTCCTGCCCCTAGATCAACGTCCACTCTTGAAACACTAGTACCGATACCACTGCACCTCGCCCCTGGCGATAGCTTCTCATATAGACTCCTGATCCATGAAGACCCTGTCTCCTTCGGAACTCAACCTGGCGCACCACTGACTCTCTCATGAGCCCGCGACGGCTTACCCAGTACACAACTCAGAACCCCTTCCCGAACAAGGACTCCAAGTCACACTGCTTTGGGCCCTTGGCCTATGCCTACATGGCTTCACTGGTGAACCCGGTTCCCTGTACATCCTATGCACAATAACCAGCTCCATGCAAACACTCAGTCTAAGCCTCTCAGACTGACAAAACACCTTGCACTCCTACTTGGGCACCAAGCTCTTCGCTCCATGATCCAATCCAATATCCTTGGTCGCTGAACTCTCCTTCAACTCGGCTATGCTCCCAGAACAACTCGCCTACGGACCATGTCCTCTTTTCGGTCATGCAACTCATCCATCTTTGTCACCCTCTTGGTCTCGCCTCATGGCTCGGCTCAACATGAGCACACTTTCGGAACCCAGTCCCTACTGCCACATTTGACCCCCACTCTAGGGCCTTGAGATCCCGGATCTCAATGCAAATCCCACTTTAGGTAACCTAGGTGCGTGCCCAGCACATCACCCCACTTGTTCCACAAGACACATGGACTTCCAGCTCTGCAATTCAACCCACATAGCTTGCCCAACTCTCAAGCTCCAACATTCCGATATAGATAGCCCATTGCACGGCCATCCCCCTTACAAGATCTTGGGTACTCCATTTCCCCAACCGGGACAATCCATTGCACGATCATCCTTCTCGCAAGAGCCTAGGTACTCCACTTCCCTAGTCCTCGGGTCATAGATAACTCCCCGGGAGTCATCCCCAACATTGGCTCAGTTACTCCGCTTCACTGAGATAGGGACCATGAGAATGCATCCACCAGTAAACCTCACCATCCAATGATAAGGCGGGGTTACTCTACTTCACCCCTAATGTCCATGTAGGACCTCTATCTCCTTGAGACTAGAGGGCAGGGTTACTCTTCTTCACCCCTAGGAGGAGGTGTCTACCGCAGACCACCTTGGTGCACTCCTGGCACTCGGCTATTCTTTCAACCGACCCCCATATATAAGTTTTTCGTCTAATTCTCACACAACTATAGCTTGGCATTAACCCTTTGTCAATCACCACAACTTCCACCTGCTGAGAATAACAAGGGACTTACAACCCCAGAAGCCTACTGATCTCCCCGAGACAGCAGCCCCTTACAGTTAGAACGATGACCATTAAGGGAGGGTATTAAAATAATATCTTTCTATTTGTGTTATTAAATATTAATGGTCATTTAAGTTGTTTCTAATTTCGCTTCTAGTTAACGATTGTTTATTTTAGAAACATCGTCTTTGTAACTCTATTTAAAGGAGTTTTGTCTCCTTGATTAATTGAACAACATTGATTCTTTGAAATCCATATGCTTTGCATCTGTATTATAAAATCTGGTATTGATTGTAACTCTCTGTGCTGTTTTTGGCCACGTCCTTTGTTGATTATTTTGGTTTGAATCATATCTGACCTCAGAAACTTTTGCAAGAAATATCTGTCAAGTAAATCTATATCAATTTTCAACACTCTATTTATCTAACCGTAAAAGGTGTTTTTTAAGTTTTTGATAGCAGAAACTTGAAGTAAAATTGGATTTTCTATGCACTTTGAAATAAATGATAATATAAAATGGTACCTTGAACTTTGAAGGCTTGAGGAATAACTTCTGCCGAAATTAGGTTTTGGATACAACCATAGCTTTTTGTCTTGCTGGTCTGCTGTGTTATAGCTTTATAAGGTTGAATTGATAGTTGGCTGAATGTCCACTGATTTCGTCCTAGTTTAGCTTGCTTGTTTGCAGAAAAGAATCTCATTTTTGCTCCAGAAATGCTGTTTGTAAAATGCAAAAGAATAGAGTTATAATATTACAGTTAGCGTAGGCCCCTCTCCTAGATTTGTCTCAACATGGAGCTTGACTCTATGCATGCTATGTCCTAAAGCATTCCCTCGTCATCCTTTGTATTTCAGTAATCTCTTCTATGTCAAGCATTGATCTCTTTCTGCTTGTGTGGTTTAATTTGGTGTTTCTTCTGACTTTTGGCTGGATGCTTTCTTCCATTTTGTTTAGAATACATGTAGCCCCTTTGCTAACATTTACTAATATCTTTGAGATTATAACATCACTCATCACATAATAATTGAAGCTCATGTTGTGATGAGTAATAAATTTTAGATATTCCAGCTAAAGATTTTTTGGTATAGGCGACATGAAATATTTTTCCTTGATTTTCCTTGCTATATATTAGAATTTACTTTTAATTTATTTCTGACTTAAATGAGTGTAACTTGTAGATGAACATTGTAGAAAATCATGTCATTCTTTGATGCATTGGATGAATATCTAGAATCTACAGCAGGTAGGTCTTTTGCCCTTGTACTATTTATTGCAGTTGAAATCTTATAAAAATCACCCCGTAATAATGTTTCAGATTTAGTATAGCTTGAGGATTATTGTTGATTTGCACACATGCTTATATCGCAGTTCCATGAATTGGTGTTTTTCAACCCAAGGTGAAGCCCAGGGGCAAGAAACCTAATCTTGCAGCCAAATCC
The DNA here is from genome assembly GCF_030272615.1 of Cryptomeria japonica. Taxonomy (NCBI): domain Eukaryota; kingdom Viridiplantae; phylum Streptophyta; class Pinopsida; order Cupressales; family Cupressaceae; genus Cryptomeria; species Cryptomeria japonica. Next base: position 221,846,168 of record NC_081405.1, read on the forward strand.
GAGGTCACTGCTGTGGACAAAAAAAAAAGCCAAACAACAGCTAGCCGAGGTTGCCCTGCCTGAAATCAACTTTTCTGTGAAGAGAAGGCCCCTTAGTCCCACTCAAGACACTGTTGGACGTCAAATAATTTTCTTTATGCCTTTCCCAGGCAGCCTAGTTGATGCAAGGCCTGATGTGGATGCCTCTTCAATCTCTGCAGCAGCGGACCCAGTTTCAGATACATTGGTGCCAACCAACAATTTATACAGAAAGATAAATGACCATCAGAGAGCCTGGAGGCAGAAGTTAAACAAAAGAAGCTGAAATTTTGAAAGAAAAACAAAAAATATTCTTATTATAAACACAAATATAAGGATGCCATAAAATATACACTCCCATGCTTAATTTTGCTATTTTTTGGCCTCTTAGGTGCCCTGTCATCACTTGACAATTGTTGTTCCATGTCGTTATTTTTTGTAAATACAAAGATTATTTGTTTATCCTCCTATTCATGACTATATGTTGGCGGTTGATAGTCTTAAGTTGCCATGAGACTCCTCTCTCTTACTAGCCTTGAACTTTATGATTGTCTAGGACCTTGTGTGATTGCCCTCTCTTGGATTTTTCTGATAGCATTTTTTCAATGGTATCAATACCTTTTAACATGTTCATGACTTGTAATTGCTTGAAGATGATCTAATCCTTTTATCTAGGTAATAGTCGTTATGAACTTGATGACAATTATGGTGACTTTATAGTTCCTTAATCTTGCAATAGTTCACTTGATTTTCACGACTACCTTTGAAGTGATATTGACAATCTTTTAATTCACGACTCCATGTAAAAGATAATAAGACCATCTCAATGTTGCAAGATGACTGCTATCTTGTAGGGTAGCCTCCTTATTGGCATGGTATGACTGACCCTTTTGGCGATTTGAGTCTTTAGTGACATGTTTCTTAGTTTAGGTGATAGGGTAGTCTCTTTAACTACATTTTTTTCATGATGGTTCTCTAAAGTAAGTTTATAATAGCTCAATATTTTGTTGTTATGCGACTATCTTGTAGTGCTATGACAATCCCCTTCTAGATGACTATCTTCTCTTCTTATTTTGACAATCCAAATGACTTGTTGACAATTCTTTTTATTAGATATAACAATCTTTTTTTATTACGTGTAACCCTATCCAACATTAGGGTAGTCTTTCATAATTCTCACAATCATTTTTATTGCATCCTAAGATTAATATGACAACATAATTTTAGGTGGGTGAGTTTATTAGGATAGATTTACAACTTTTTAAGCATCTTATTTTAGCCTATGGCATTCCATATGAAAGATGACAATGTTTATCATTGTATAACAATATTTCTCGTGTCATGATTAGCCCATCCAAATAAATATATGACCATCATATATTATTGAGGACTATAATATGTAATCATTTTTAATTCATTCTTAATGTTGTAGAAAAATAAAACCAATAGGTCATATCATTGATATCTTAAAAAATCCTTCATTTGATGATCACACACTATCTCTACTACACGTGAGATCTTTCTCTATTTTTGATCCCTTCAAAACCTCCATGCTACACTTCTTCATATCCTAATCCACACTTATTTAAGATTTCGATCATAACCAAGGAAGAAACTCCCCTAAAAGCTAGACTCACTAAATCTTAGGATGTTCCTTATAGAAAAATTCCTTCATCACTTTTAATCCAAATGGGGTCTTAATTTACGAGACTCTTCTATGAAGAGTATTGCTGAGCCCAAGCTCTTCATTGCAAGGGAAAAAAAAATATATTGTTCACACCTCAATATAGTAAACATCAATGTAATGCTTATCCCTCAACCTATTTTCCCATCTAAAGTTATGGTAAAGGCCTTTAGACATCTTATAAATGAATGATTTTTGGGTCAACTAAGAGAATAAATTCCTTTGGATTTGTCATCAGATTGTTATTAGTACCATTAAAAATAGATATTATATTAATTAATTTATTGTAATTTTTTAACTAATTCGTTTAAAATATGCTAATCAAAACCATTTGTATAAATTTTTATGTAAATCCCTATTAATATAGTAAATCTTAATCAATTTTTTATTAAAACTTGTTCATTAAAATCTTGTGATCTCATTTATTTATCCAAGAATATTATTATTCACTATCTTCATAAATTAATTAGAATTAAATAATCAATATATAAATTTCTAGTCAACTAATCATATGAATCTATTACTGTCTTTATGTATTTTTACTACAAAGAATCAATCTATAATATTATTATTCATTACTTGTCCATTCTAAAATTAAAATTTATTCACCTACAAATCTAACTCAAAGAGGTTGATACACAATATTCTGAAATCCAACCATGTTCTTGTTAGAAAAGAATACATTTATCATTAATTCTCATGATTCACATTACATAACCTCATGATAACAATACTTTTCTACAAGGTGCAATATTTTCTTATATAGCCCATAGTGTCAAAAAGGATTATACATGCAATATCATTTCTTATATAGCCCATAGTGTCAAAAAGGATTATACATGCAATGTCATCTTTATTTCTCTAAAATGATTACAAATGCATATCTTATAGTCTGAAGTGACCTTACATTCAAATTAATTGTTAAAGTAGGAATGCATGTGTACACGGATTAAATTATATTGGAATCAAGGTGTGTATATAAAAACTTACATACAATACATGCCAAATAGCTAAACCAAATCCGAAAGTTCCACTTGATCATTTATCTATGGCGAATCCTCAACCTATGGTGGATTTGTTGATTGCTATGGATAATCTAAATGTGGTGGAGGTATTTCTTGGTTGGTCTCTCATTATCAAAGAATGGTCTCTTCATGCCATAATGTCAACTATTTAATGGGTATAAATTTGATTGCATTGACAAGTCAATCACAAATTTGATTAATTAGTTTAATGGTAAATAAATAATAGAAATACAACATTTTCTGTTATCAAATATATGCAACTATTTAGGCCTCTGACATTGACTAAAAAAGAATAGATTACATAAGTAAAATAGCAATGATGTAAGTTAACATATAATCATTAATAAAAGAAGAAATGTTATTAAATAACAAAAGTTAAATACGCATATATTATCAACCCTTTTTAAAACTTACATACAAGCCCAACAAAAAGTCAAGTATCTACTTCATCATTTAGGCTAAGTATAGACTCATTTTTTAGTACATTGCCACTATTTAATGTTGGAGTAATTGAGACATTTATCTAATCATTTATTAATTATTTTCTTTATTACTTTTTTAGTTAAGCTAAACTTAGGTGTTTTTTTATTATCTAGTGTTTAATTTTCTAGTTTTAGTTCTAGATGTAGTTGACCTTAATTTAGCTCCTACTTTACATTGTTTAGTTCTCCTAATTTTAGCATTAGGGTTTGCACATAGGGTTTCATTCATCCTGTATAAGGATTATTTCATTCATTGTAATTGTATCTCCAATATTGTTTGTGCAATAATATAGAATTCTCTAGTTGTTATAGAGCATATTATCTTTGCTTGATCTCTTTTGTATGATAGATGTTTTGCTTGGAGATGAATCTTGGTTCATGTGGTTGAGAATCAACTTCTATGTGGTATCAAAGCATCAAATCTGTCATGTTCCCGTTCGTATGCTTGAGGGATCCAACTTGGAGTGAATTTTCAATGCACTTTGGGCTCAAATGGAGGTTGTCATTGCGTTCGCAACATTGAAAAACCTTAATATCAATTGTCACTTCATCAAAATTTGAGCAATTGAAAAATTGTGTCAAATTGGCCAAGGGCATAAAAGTTGAGGCAAAATATACAGGTGGCTAAAAATATAACCACTTTGGAGCAAAACAGAGGTCACCATCACGGTCAGGAGGCCCAAGAACCCTAAAATCACCTATCAAATTGGCAAAATCGGACAAGTTGAAATTGGGGCAAAAAAATTTTAGCTGCATGGAAATCCATGCAACTGTACAAAATATGTACGTTCGTACCAATGCCGTAGTAGTACACAAAAAAATCCACACAGGATTTACAATTGCAAGTTTGAATGCAATTTCAAAAAAAAAGTTAGAATTTTTATAAAAGCTTTTGTGCAAAAGGTGGGGTATGTGTTTTAAAAAGGAGGGCAAAGACTTTATTAAAAAGTCAAAACAATCTGCACAACCTACGTACTAGATTGTCACATCAGCCTAATCAGTAGATTTTGGTGGACTTGCTAAATTTAGGGGGTTTTCTAATGTTGGCACCACTTAACTAAATTTGGTTGCAACTATTTTTAGTCTTTTTTTTCCCTAAAAAACCTATCTTTGGTGTTTTACTCATAACTTGATCATACAAAGTCAAAATTGGGAGAAAAAGATATCATCAGAAAGCTGATTCTCACATCAATCTAAATTTTGTGGTGGTTTTGTTAGATCATACACCAATTCTCTGTACTAGGCCTCTAAAGTCAATCTTTAGTTTTTTACTTTTGGAGCCATAACTTGAGCAAACAAACTCCATTTTTTGCCTTCCACACATTGTCGGAAAGATCTCAGTCCTCTATTTGGATTTGTAGTCAATGTTTTCAGAATATTCACTAGGTACTTAGTGATGTCATTTTTTGCCATTTCTCTATTTTGTGATTTTTCAGCTTATACAAGTGCAAAAGGGTTTATTTTTCTTGCTGTGTTGGGGGGTGGAGGTGGTAGAATCATCATATTTTAGATTCCTATATTGATCTTACCCTCTTAATGGTGAATCCTTCTATTAAGAAACTCACCCCTCATAACCATCATAGTTGAAATACTATAATGACCAAATTGCTTCGGTCTAGGGGTTTATGGTCTTGTTTAGATGAGACCTAGCTTGTTATAGATGTGTGCTTTGTTGTCACTGATGTCAAATAGTGTGGTTCAGATGGGTTCTGGTCTAAACATCAGTTGAGTTGGATACAGTGTTGAAGTATTTGCACTTATGCTTTTGGATCAAAGGCCGTGATGATTGGTTTTATGGATTGGATGTAGACAGGTTGTGTTGGCAGTTCATCTAGTTGATATTAGCTTGTTTTTGGTGACGAGGACAGTTGGAAGCTTTAGTTGTGTATTCCAGGTGTTCCTTGTTTTGGTCTGGACTCTTTCATTTGTGAAATAACATGATTGGTTCATGCGTTAAGTCATGATATCGGGGCTAGATGTAACATATATTTGTTGGTCTGGTGATTGTGTGTGAAGTATTCTTTTGGTCTGGTGTTGCTTATATAGGTTCAACTTATATTCTATGTGTTTCATATTTTGGTCTGATTGTATATCTTGGGTTAAAAATTTACATACATGTTACAATATTTCTTTTGGCCGACTTGTGAGAATGTTTTTGTTCCGGTTTGGTATATATATGTGATGATTTGTTGAAAAGATAAGATGATGAAGATGTGAGTGTAAGTTTGATTACGGATGAGTGTGCGATTTGATACAAGGATGTCAGTATGAAGGAATTGCAGTGTAGAAGTGATAGCTAATGTAGTTGTAGTGATTCAGAAGATCTGGTTAATAAGGTCAGCGATTGTGCTATAATTGTGACTATAATCAACATACTGAGATGCCTTTATTCATACAATTCATTTTCTATATATTGTAATTCTATATCTTGCCATGTTGCAGTTAGCTTCAGGTTCGCAAGTCCTCTTTTTACATCTTGCCCCAAGAGAAGTTAGCCTTGGTTTGCAAGTTTAGAGCAGTGAGCTCCCTCTTCTGTAAATCATTTTATATAGTGGATCATTTATGTGAGCTAGCACTCATTGTGGTTTTTCCCAGTATGAGTTTTCCACATATAAAAATATTGGCGTTCTTGTGTGATGACTTTGCTTAATACTTCATAATATGCATATCTGAAATAAAGTTGTTAATTGTGATATTGAGATCCAAATTTTTTTCTTTATGCTAATTCACCCCATCTCGACATCGGGTGTGTGTTCAACACAACTTAACTAGCGAGTTTGAGATTATTCAGTGTAGGGACAAGATAGATTAGGCTATGGGTTTGATTGGCCTACATGTTTCAAATAGTCTCTAGTTCCATATTGATTCATGCACCACTCCTAGGGCTATGTGGCTCAAATTTGAGCAATTGTTTTGGGGGTATTAAGGAGTTTCATGGACTTTAGCTCGAGAAATGTTTGACATCATTGATACCTAATTCATTTCCCTCCATTGAGGACTTTCTAGAGAAGTTAAAATCCATCAAATCATAGTTAGAGGGTTGTGAAAAAAAGAAGACTATTAAGGAGTGCATCTTCCTAATTCTATCCAATCTTCGAGGCCAATTTTAGTTCTTATTTCACCATGGATGCTTTGGGTACCACACTCACTATGTGTTCATTTGAGGTATTTTGTGAGTACGTGACACGAGTAGGTCAAGCTATGACAAATTGATTTAGTTTCTAGTTCCATATCTCAAGCCTTGGTTGCTCAATTTCTTTCATCTACAAGGAAACAAAAGAAGCAGAAGAACATAGGTATACAATCTACTCCAACTTTAGAGCCACATGGACATGATTCATATTCTTCCACCTCTTCTAAGAGGTCCTCATCCAAGAAGGACAAACCTAAGTGTGCTTATTGCACCAAGCTAGGGCATGATGAGCATCAGTGTTATGCAAACTGGATTGATGAGCTTAAAAAACTTCTTCAGAAAAATAATATTCAACCAACTTCATCTAGTAAATCTTCTTCTACTACTTTAGGATCTGGAAAATTTGGATCTTCTTTATCTATGGCATGTGGTGAAGACAAGATGAAAGACCATGCTCTCTTTACATCGACACATTCTCAGTCCTTCAGGTAGCTTCTAGATTCAGGAGTTTCACATCACATGGCATCATTAGAGAGCATTTTCTCTTCTTTTGAGCATCATTCATTTCTACAAATATTGATGGGTAATAACACTTACATAAGTGTTAATGGGAGTGATTCTATTGAGGTTGATGGTGGACATTCAATAATGTTCTTTACGTCCTTGTATTATTTTCCAACCTTCTTTCCATCTACTAGATTACTCATAGTGGGGCATGTAAGATAGTTGAGTTCACCTTTGATTCAATGCTCATTAGAGATCTTCATAGTAGAGAGCTTGTTGCAGTTGGGGGTGTTGATTATGCATCTTGACTGTATGACCTCTCTCATTTTGCTCCCATTGAGCATGCATCTGGTCCTATCTCTCATGCATCAGGAGTGAATGAGAAATCTAAGGAGAGGTTTGGTCGCTTGAATCTATGTGTGCTTCAACCACAATGGTTCTTGAGACTTGTTTTGATCCTCTTCCACCTCCCGCTTCTTTAAAGATCAATTCAGTTCAATATGTTAATTGTTCCCTTCTACTTTCAACAGAGTGGGATGAGTACTTGCCAAATATTGCAACATTGTTTGATACTTCACACTCTCTAGACATTGGGGACATAATTGAGGATATTCCATTCCTTCTTGATGGCACTTTGAGCATTCCTATCATCCCATCTTCAGTGCCTTTAGAGGTTGTTCATCATGTATTTTCACAACAATCCAGATTTGCTTAAGTTGATTTGACATCTTTTGATTTAGATAGTTGGACAGTTGAGAAATTTTCCATGGCACACATCATGAGACTTTTTCTTCCATCTCCCTTCATGGAGTTGTTTCAGCCTTGGTCATTTGTTTTGTTTCTTCCTAAGGGGAGGAGCATGGTTTGTCGCTCTTGGATCTTCATTAACATTCGTCCTTGAGCCTTCATCTTTGTCATTGAAGCTTCTTCATTATGTGGGGGATACATTTTCTCTTCTCTTCTCTCTTATGGGGGAATCTTGATTATACTTATATGACCAATTCAGTACTTAGGGGGCCACTTGGGGTCCTTCATCTTACTCACATGTAATACTTTTTTCTCTTCATTGCATCTACTACTTTTGGAGGTTTTTTTTTACATGTGATTTTTCTCCTTTTCTTCTTTTAGAGAGACCTCATTGGTGTGAGTTGCATTCTTTTACATTGGTTTGTAAATGAGTACCTGACTAGGCCTAGTTGTCAGGACTCATACATGTAAGGAAAGCAAGTGCATAAATTCGCTTCCCTAATGTCAATTTGTAGGGGAAAACGAACTAGTGTTTACAAATTTATAACTTTTTAGAATATGGCACAAGCATGAGCATACACAATTAAACAACACAGAGATAGAACACACAAAGTTAACGTGGGAAAACCCTTTCGGGAGAAAAACCCACCACCAACAAAAAATAACTTTATTATCAGTATGTCAAATACAATAAATTTCAGTCTACAGACTTCCTTCACTCTGTCAAACAATCGTTCCAGATGAAACAAAAAACCACACGGATCAAACTGCAATTACAGATTGCTCAATAACTATCATAACTTGTTACTATATATTTGGTTCACGTTCGACTTCAAATACCAAACTAGTTGGCCGTTCATCTGAGCAACTACAACAACGGCTTGAATTCTAATCGTTTGCTTGCGTTGGTCTGCATTCATGGAAAACCAATTATCCCACATGCAATAGGGAGTCGGGTCGGTTCGTATTCATATACGTCGACAGTTTCATCCTTAGTGTCCGAGTGTTCACCTTTTTGGATCTCGGTTCAATCTCACATCCGCAGTCGGTCTTCGCTCCATTGGCCATCAGTATAGCTTTCAACTGGTAGAGCCGATCACTCGATGATACCCGATCACCTAAGGCGACTCCATCAGGTCATCAGCCAGACAGATGAACGGTTACCCCGATCTCCAATAACTGGTAGGTGACCTTATCGGCCCATCGGAACCAACTTTGTGATGTTACCTCGATATGCATTGTTATCCCGATAACCTAAAGTGGTCTCATAGGGTCATCAGATCATGCCCAAATATGCTATCTCGATAAGAGAAACACTCCAAGACAAAACAGAGCAGACTCATCAAGACTTCGGTGTAGCCTTCAGCACATTAACTCGATAGCCGATATCGACCCGATCGCCAAAGGCGACTTCATCGGGTATCAGCTTAACTCCAAACCGGAACCCCCAATAGCCGATGACAACTCGGACCGCCTAAGATAGCTTCATCGGGTCTTCGACACAACTCTCATGCAGTCATCCCGAGAGTAGAAGTTATCTCGAAAGAGAGGAAGACATCGGTGTAAGTCATACCGATCAGAAGGTGTTCTACCACCAAGAAGGTAACACTCTGCTGTTCCATCAATGTAGGCTAGCCCGATCAACCCGAACATATCAAGTGAATTAGAGGCACATTTCCAACAAACTCCCACTTGACGAGGAATTCACTAGACCGATTACCATTTCAGACGTTACTAAGAAACATGGGTATGAAGACCCATAGAATTTGAATACCACCTGAACTTGTGCGTGCTCATCGGTTTCGTTAAGGCATCTGCAACATTTTCCAGAGTGTCTACTGTGTTAAGTTAAACTTTTCTATCTTCCACCATGTCACAAACGAAGTGATACTGAACATCAACATGCTTCGATCTGGCATGGAAAGTAGGATTCTTTGCCAAACATATGGCACTCTAACTGTCACTCCAGATTTCAACCTGACCTGCATCAAAATCAATATTTGAACTCAAACGCCTAAGTCAAACTTCTTCTTTACAAGCATGTGTTGCCACCATGTATTTTGCCTTTGTAGTGGACAATGCGACTACAACTTGCCGCTTGCTCATCCAACTAATTGCTCCACCATTCAGGATAAAAACATATCCACTAGTGGATCTCCTGCTGTCAATATCCCCTACCCAATCAGAATCCATATAACCACAAATGCTGAGAGTTCTCTTTGAATCCTTCAGATTACCATGATAACATAGTGCAAACTCTGAAGTACCCTTCAGGTATCTAAACACTCTCTTTACAACATCCCAGTGCAGTTTCCTTGGATTCAACATAAACCTGCTAAGTACTCCCACTGGTTGGGCAATGTCTAGTCTTGTACAAACCATAGCATACATCAGACTACCTATGACACTTGCATAGGGTACACTTTTCATATCTTCAATCTCTTTTGGAGATTATAGACAACTTAGTTCCCTGCAAGATGGGAACAACCTATGGTTTACAATCAGACATATGAAACCTGTCAAGAACATTGGTTATATACTTTCTCTGGCTAAGCCAAAGTTTCCTCTTAGATCTATCTCTTTATATCTCCATTCCCAGAATGTAATTTGCTGGTCCTAAGTCCTTCATTTCAAATTTCATAGAAAGCTGAGATCATACCTTTTGTGTTTCCTATGAACAACATATCATCTACATACAAAGCTATGATAAGAATCCTATCACCATCAGTTTTGTAGTAAACAAAATGTTCAGTTTTTGATCTCACAAACCCCAAGGACAAAACGAATGTATCATACTTTTGATACCACATTCTGGGAGACTGTTTTAAACCATATAGAGACTTCGTGAGTTTGCATACCAGATATTCTTTACCCTTTTCCACAAAATGCTTAGGCTGGGACATATAAATTTCTTCTTCAACATCACCATGAAGAAATGTTGTCTTCACATCCATCTGCTCAATCTCCTAATCATATGCTGCTGCAAGTGATAAGAGAAATCTGATAGATGTCAGCTTAGCTACAGGAGAGGAGATTTCCCCATAGTCAATACCTTCTTTTTGCGAATATCCCTTTGCAACCAGTCTTGCTTTGTACTTGTCAATGCTACCATCTGGACCACACTTCTTTTTAAACACCCACTTGCAGCCTACAGACTTTCTACCTTTAGGCAATGGCACCAAATCCCAAGTTCCATTTTTATCTAATGATAAAATTTCATCATTCATGGCTTTCAACTAGGAATCTGAATCAGACATTTCAATTGCTTCTTTGACAGTCATAGGCTCGTCAGTATCTGCAAGTAAATCATAAGCACAATTAACATTCAACATAGAGTGACTATACTTATTAGGTGTATACCTATTAGGTTTCCACCTCTCTCGAGTAGATCTTCTCAACTCTGGTGTTGAGGCTTCTTGAGGTTCCACATGAGGCTCATTATCATGTTCTTCTTCAAAACTACTTGAACTGCTTGAACTCTCCTCATCTTCAGGTATCTCTTGAGATTCTTCTTTGGCTGGAGAAATTTCAACCTTAACTTCTCCTCTCTTTTCTATATTATGATCTAGTGACATAGAATTCAACTCATGAAAAATCACACTTCTGCTGTATACAACCTTACCAGTCATTGGATTCCAAAGTTTTTATCCTTTCACACCAACTCCATAGCCAAGGAAGATACATTTCACCGCTTTGTTATCCAACTTAGATCTATTCACATCAAGCACATGAGCATATGCCTATGCACCAAAAACACGAAGGTTCCTTAAAGAAGGTTTCTTACCAGACCATGCTTCCATAGGTGTTTTGTCAACCAATGTTGAAGTAGGAGAATGATTCAGCAAGTAACACGTTGTAGCAACTGCTTCAGCCCAGAATTTTTGTTCCAACCTAGCCCCGCTCAACATGCTTCTTGCTTTCTCCATTAGAGACCGATTCAACCTCTTAGCAACTCCATTCTGTTGTGGAGTGTAAGGTACAATCTTATGTCTCTTAATTCCTTGATCAACACAGTACTTGTCGAAATATGCACTACAAAATTCACCACTATTGTTTGTTCTTAAATATTTAATCTTTCTCCCAGTCCGATTTTCAACAAGTTTTTTAAACTCCTTAAACCGATTGAACACTTCTGACTTACTTTTAAGAAAGTACACAAATGCCCTTCTTGAATAATCATCTACAAAAGATACATAGTATTTAGACTTAGTCAAAGAAGGTACATCCACTGGACCAAACACATCAGAGTGAACATAATCCAGAATATCAGAAGACTTATGAGAACTGGAATAAAACTGAACACGGTTATGTTTTCCATATATGTAGTGTTTGCATAAATCGAACTCAAAAGTACAATCATCTAGACCTTCAACCAGATTCTTACTCTTCAAGGCTTTTAAACCTTTTTCACCTATGTGGCCTAACCTATCATTACAGTTGTCTTAACTGACTTTTCAGAGGTCACATTACAACATATAGGTTCAACATTTAACTTATATAAAGTACCAAAACACTCACCCTTTTCCAATACAATAGAACCCCTAGTCATCTTGGAACCACCATATACAAATGTAACTTTTACTCCAGCATCATTAAGTTTACTTACAGAGAGAAGATTTCTTGCCAGACCTGGTATGTGAAGAACTCCATTTATCCCCTTCACTCTACCATCTGGGAACTGAATTTTGATTCTGCCTCTCCCTACAATCTCCAATGTAGAATCACTAGCCAGGTAAACCTTTCCACCAACATACGGTTCATACTTCGAGAACCACTCCTTGTGGGAGGTCATGTGGAAAGATGCCGCAAAATCTACTAACCAGGTGTCATCTGAGGCAGGCACTGCCAGGGCTGCTACAAATGCATCTGCATCACTTTGAGAAGACTCAGTATCAGAATGCTTCTTCTTCTTCTTCTCCTCCTTGCAATCCTTTCGGATATGCCCTTTCTGCCCATAGTTCCAGCACTTCACCTTTGACTTCTTTCCTGGAGATTTAAATCTCTCTTGAGACTTGGACTTCTTCCCTTTCTTCTTGTCTTTGTCCTTCGGTCTGCCTCGAACAAAGAATGCATCTTTTGTCGTCTCAGAAGACTTCTTCCTCATTTCTTCTGACAAAAGAGTATTAACCACAATATCCATCTTGAACTGGGTCGTAGTACTACCGATAGCCACCACTAAGTGCTCCCAAGAGTCAGGCAATGAACACAACAACAACATGCAACGTTCTTCTCCCTGAATGGACACACCAACAAAATTTAACTATGCAAGAACCATGTTGAATGCATTCAAGTGGTCTGCCAATGGTGTTCTTGCATCCATCTTCAGAGAGTACAATTTCTTCCTCAGGAAAAGTTTATTTACCAAGGATTTTCCTTGATAAATATCTCCCAACTTACTCCAGAGAAGATGTGTAGTCTTCTCCTCATGGACGTTTAACAGAACATAATCAACAAGACATAGCCTGATTAAACCTCTTGCCTTTCGGTCGGCTAAGTCCCAATTTTCTTAGTTGATGCCTGAAGGTTTCTGTGCATTCATAGCAATCCAAAGATCTCGGTCGACCAATAAGTCTTCCATCTCGAGTTTCCATAGTTCAAAACTGGAACCATTAAATTTCTCCATGTATATGCGCCCTGAGGTGCTCGCCATCTTAACTTGTAAAATAAACAAGTAGACACTCTACAAGACTCCCACTGAAATAGAATTGACACAAAAAACCAACCCTACCCAACAAGGATAACAAAATAGGCCAAGCTCTAATACCACTTGTAAGGAAATCAAGTGTAGAAATTCTCTTCCCTAATGTCAATTTGCAGGGGAAAACAAACTAGTGTTTACAAATTTACAACTTTTCAGAATATGGCACAAGCATGAGCATACACAATTAAACAACACAGAGATGGAACATAGAGTTAACGTGGGAAAACCCTTTTGGGAGAAAAACCCACCACCAATAGAAAATAACTTTATTATCAGTATGTCAAATACAATAAAGTTCAGTTTGCAGACTTCCTTCACTCTATCAAACAATCGTTCTAGATGAAACGAAAAACAACACGGATCAAACTGCAATTACAGATTGCTCAATAGCTATCATAACTTGTTACGATATATTTGGTTCATGTTCAGCTTCAAATACCAAATTGGTTGACCGTTCATCTGAGCAACTACAACAATGACTTGAAGTCTAACCGTGTGCCTGCGTCAGTCTGCATTCATGGATAACCAATTATCCCACATGCAACAGGGGGTCGGGTCGGTTCGTATTCATATACGCCAACGGTTTTATCCTTAGTGTCTGAGTGTTCACCTTTTTGGATCTCGGTTCAATCTCACATCCATAGTCGGTCTTCGCTCCATCTGCCATCGGTATAGCTTTCAACCGGTAGAGCCGATCGCCCGATGATACCCGATCGCCTAAGGTGACTCCATCGGGTCATCGGCCAGACAGATGAATTATTACCCCGATCTCCAATAACTGTTAGGTGACCTTATCGGCCCATTAGAACCAACACTACGATGTTACCCCGATATGCATTGTTATCCCGATAACCTAAAGTGGTCTCATCGGGTCATTGGGTCACACCCAAATATGCTATCCCGATAAGCGAAACACTCTGAGACAAAACAAAGCGAACTCATCGAGACTTCGGTGTAGCCTTCAACACATTAACCCGATAGTCGATATTGACTCGATCACCAAAGGTGACTTCATCGGGTATCGGCTTAACTCCAGACCGGAACCCCCGATAGCCGATGACAACTTGGACCGCCTAAGATAGCTTCATCGGGTCATCGACACAACTCTCATGCAGTCATCCTGAGAGTAGAAGTTATCCCGATAGAGAGGAAGACATAGGTGTAAGTCATACCCTTTCAGAAGGTGTTCTACCACCAAGAAGGTAACACTCTGCTGTTCCATCGGTGTAGGCTAGCCCGATCAACTCAAACATGTCAAGTGAATTAGAGGCACATTTCCAACAATACATGCATGCATTTTGCATTCATCATTAGCTCTTTAGCTTATCCCTAAGTTAATGTTAAGGGGGGGTGTTGGAGTAATTAGGACACATTTATGTAATTATTTATTAATTAGGTTTGTTTTTAATTTTTCACTTAAGCTAAACTTAAGTGTTTTTTAAATATCTAGAGTTTTCTTTTCTAGATTTGGTTCTAGATGTAGTTAAGCTTAATTTAGCTCCTACTTTTTATTGATTTAGTTCTCCTTATTTTGGCATTAGGGTTTGCACCTAGGGTTTCATTCATCATTTATAAGGATCCATTCATTCATTGTAATTGTATCTCCAATAGTGTTTGTGCAATAATACAAAATTCTCTACTAGTTATAGAGCATATTATCTTTGCTTGATCTCTTTTTGTGAGATAGGTGTTCTGCTTGCAAATGAATCTTGGCTCCTATCGCTGATCATCAATTTCTACATTTAATGCATGATGATCTCACACTCACCCACATAGCAACATTAGATTTAAGCCTTTCAAATGAAAGAAAGATCAAATAATCATTCTTATAGTGAGGGGATATGTCCAAAGAAACTATTCATTTTTTGTTCTCTTTGTAGACGTCTAAAATTAATTAAATTAAATATTTAATTAATTTTATCCTTTATACATAATTAATTTATTTAATTATGCTAGCCTTTATTCTTCTCAGTAATTAAATTTAATCCTATCACTATAGTCCAAATAATTGATTTATTTAAATAAATCAATTATTTCCTATTTTTCTAAGGTTATCTAGTTATTTATTTTTCTAAAATCCTCTTAGTTAATTAATTTCCTCTTAGTTAATTAATCTAAATTAATTAGCTAAATCAAGTGATTCCTACAAATCACTTTTCTAAATCCTCGATTATCTTAATTAATTCTTCTAGAATCCCTCATAATCATGATTAACATTACTTTTCAATTTTAAATTCCCTCAGTCATTTCCTCTCCTCTTGTCAAATCCTCCTACAAATCCCACTTGTCTTCTAATCTCCCATTAACCCACCTAATCATCTCTTCTAATCATTTACAGGTGGCTAATCCCCATGATTAGCCACAAAGTCAACTCATAGCCATAAATGGCTAAATCCACTTGTCCCCTCCCCACCTTCCACCTTAAATGCACCCAATTGGGTCATTTCAAGGATTTCAAAATCTCACATTCTCCCATGTCTCTTACCTTCCCAAGGAATTTTAAATTCCTTTTCTCATTCCCTTTCCCTATGCATTTCATTATTTAGGAATTTTCAATTCCTCTTCCCCATGTACATTGTGGAGTGTGGAGACAAGAATTGCCTTTATGGAAAATCTATTGGTCTCCACACTTGTCACATTATGTCCTCTCAATCCATGTGCTCCCTCTCCTTCAATCTCCACCCTTGATTCATCTCCAATTTTTACTATCCATTCATCCTCTCTCAAATCTATAAATTGGGGTCTCCTCCCCTTCATTTTCCATCTCCAATCAAGTAATCTCATGCTATCAATTTGCCTTGTGAATCCAAAGCCCAAGCATCATCATTATACACAAATTTGCATCCATAATCCCTTTGTATCCATGATCCATCCTTACCATCCTTTTTGCATTTATCCATAATCCACATCCATCCTTTGTTGTATAAATATTGGAGAGCAACCCACATCCCAAAATTGGATAGATCCAAACAAGTCAAGGAGGGGCGCATTCTTGGCCTCAACTAGAGTCCAAATCAAAGGAACAAGAGAGAACCCTCTCTTGTAAGGTATAAGGAGTTTAGTTTATTCTTTTATTTGGTTTTTCATGCTATTTGAGTTTAAACTAACCTACTAACCTTGCATGTGTTTTCCCTTGGTTCATTTTGGCATGCCCAGTGGGATCCACGTCCCATTTTCTAGCATTTTTTGCAAGTTTTTGTGTTTATCATATGTAGGTTCTGCTTTAGCGCATTTGTCTACACTTCAGTGTGTCCACCCCACTGCTTCAGTGCATCTGCAACAAATTAGTGCCTTCGATTTGAAAATTAAATTTTTTGACTGTCAATTTTTGTAGGTTCTGCAGATCAACGCGTCTGCCTTTGCATTAGCGCGTCCGCCCCAGTGTCTATTAACACTTGATAACTCAATGGTGAACCACTAGTACCAAACTGGTACTGAGAGGGAGGGGGGTGAATCAGTACAGACACAAATACAGTCCAAAACTGGTTTGACTGCAGACACTCACAATGACTGATAAACAGAGATACCAGTAAAACAAAGTGCAACTGATAGCATCCAGAATAACTCAATCAGTTATGAACCGGTCACTTACTAAGCTTTTCTCTTAGCTCAATACCACATTATCATAATATTCTCATGCATGAACTAGTAGATCTAACCATCAAATCTTCACAACAGTGAGTTCAATATGTTTTATGGACAGGCATAAAACATAGAAACTTCATGTGCAATCAGATAAAACAAAGCATCACAAGACAAAAGCATTTCACATGACAAACATATTTTTCATGTGGAAACCCAACTGGGAAAAACCACAGCGGGGATGAATACCCACAAGCTGCTTTTTGAACTCTTTAGAAGTCCGCTCTGTTAGGAGCCTTGTCCAGTTAAGAACATTACAATAGGTTCTGGTAGGAACCGATCCCGTTAGGGATCACCCGATTAAGGGATACCCGGTTAAGGGTTAAACCCGGTAGGGTCACCTTGTTAGAGGATTTTAAGAACTCAATAGCTGAAAGGATCTCCTAAGCTTCTCTAGCTTCTCAGAACTCATTAGCTTCGAGTTACCCAGTTAAGGGATTTACAGCAAGCCGGTTAAGACCACCCGATTTAAGGGATTTTGAATCAAGCCAGTTAAGGCTACCCTGTTAGGGGATTTTGCAACTATTGAAATGGTTAGAGATCAACAGGTATTACAATGATCTGATAACAGTACTTAATACTAATACAGATCCATTTAGGCTCCTCTTTTCCTTCTGCACATACACTTTGCAGGTATCTCTTCTCTCCTATGGTCTGGCAAGAATCTCGTGTCACTTTCGTTGGATACACACTCACAACTTTTACCAACAACTTTAGATAGAAACCTGACATCGACCTTATAGGGAACATACAAGTCGGTAGCAAAAACCCTAAACCCTAAACCTGTTAGGTTGAGCAATTCAAACGGTTCGATCCTGACTGTTGAAACATACTGCATTGAATGCACCAGTCTTGAGTCGATCTCAAGACATTCTCCATTGTCCATTATCCACTGTTTTCATGGTGGCTGATAACCCATCACGCATTATCACTATTTGACAGACTTCGCACATTCCCGAGGTAGATAGGAATAGTCTTCTTCATGCAAGATCCTTCACACGCACAGAGCTTACGTGGCAACACGATCTTTCCTCCATCATACTACTAACTCATCACACAAAGATCACCGATTGAGTCGCACAGACTTGATATACTCCAACCGGAAAGCCCGAAGTGGAAGCTGCCTTACCAACCGGTAGTCATACAGTGCTTCCATGTGCCGGTTCCCATAACTGCATGCCGGTTCACTTTGAACAAATGTGTCGCTTCACTTTGGCATATACCGGTTCACACATATGCCGATATCTCTTTCTTCACTTATCTCATGTGCCGATTCACGCTATGTCTCATATTGACATCAATGACAACATACAATATCATTATGTCTTCATGCCAGTTTACATAAGGCTCATGCCGGTTCACATAATGCTCATGCCGGTTCACATAATGCCAATAATCTCCCCCTTTGGCATTGATGGCAATATACAAAAGATATCTTCTCTGCTTCACATCTTCTCCCCATTTGCTGCAGATATCTTTTCGCTTCACTTCTTCTCCCCCTTTGACAACAATGCCAAAGTGGAGGTACAATCATCACTGTTTCCTTATGTTGCTCCCCCTGAGGAGTAGCATCCTTAAACACACCAATCAACCAAAGATTTGTCTATCTAGTACCTGACTGATGTGGAACAACCACTTTTAGTTCACCTCCTGAAGGGGCAATACCCCTAATTCACCTCTCAAATGCACAAATGTTGTCTTTGGGAGAGGCTTGGTGAATATGTCTGCTAACTACTCCTTACTGGACACATGCTCCAGTGCAATCTCTTTATTCTGAACCTTTTCCCTCAAGAAATGATACTTAAGCTCAAAATGCTTGGTTCTAGAATGTAGAACCAGATTATTTGATATTTTGATAGCACTTGTGTTATCACAGAATATACTTACCGGTTCAGGTACAGGGATCTTGAAGCCTTCCAGTACATGCTTCATCTAGATTGTCTGAGTACAGTTCATGAAAGCTGCAACATACTCCGCTTCTGCTGTAGACTGAGAGATGCAACTTTGCTTTTTACTCATCCATGAGACCAGTCTACCACCGAGAAAGAATGCACCACTGGTTGTGCTCTTCCGGTCATCCACATTACCGACCCAATCAGCATCTGTGAATACTTTCAGATTGAAATTATTGCTGTATGGGTACCACAATCCATAGTCAATTGTTCCCTTCAGATACCTAAGAATCCGCTTGACTGCACTCAAGTGAGACTCTCTTGGACTCTTCTGGAACCTTGCAGTGATGCCAACTGCATGTGCAATATCCGGTCTGCTATGCACTGCATAGTGCAACTTACCAATCATTGATCGGTATTCCTTCTCATCAACCAGTGCGAAATCATCTTCCTTTGTCAATTTGCAACCGGTCACCATCGGTGTACCAACCGGTTTGCTATCTTCCATGCCAAAAGTCTTCAACACCTCTTTGACATATTTGGACTGAGTGATGAAGATTCCATCTTTCATCTGCTGGATCTGCAGTCCAATGAAGAACTTAATCTCCCCTATGAGTGACATTTCAAACTCTTTCTTCATCTCATTAGCAAACTCATGACTCATCTTATCATCTCCACCAAAGATGATGTCATCAACAAAGACTTCACAGATCAGGATCTGATCTTCTTCAAACTTCAAGTAGATATTACTATCTTCACTTGTTCTCTCAAATCCAATCTTCACAAGATGGGAATGTAGGCGCTCATACCATGCCCTAGGTGCTTGCTTTAGACCATATAATTCTTTGTGTAGCCTACATACCATGTCATTGTCTTCAGATAGGGTAAACCCATTTGGTTGCTCAATATTTACCTCCTCTTTAAGTACACCATTTAGGAATGCAAATTTTACATCCATTTGATATACCTTGAATCTCTTAAAAGCTGCATATGCAAGAAGCATACGAACTCCTTCCAGTCTGGCTACAGGAGCAAAGGTTTCCCCATAGTCTTCACCTTCTTCTTGAGCATATCCTTTGCATACCAGTCTGGCTTTATTCCTAATTACTGTGCCATCCTCATTCAACTTATTTTTGAACACCCATTTGGTGCCAATGACATTCTTATGCTCTAGTCTGGGTACCAAGGACCATGCACCATTTTTCTCTATCTGGTCAAGTTCTTCTTCCATTGCCTTGATCCAGTCTTCATCATTATGAGCCTCTTTGAATGATTTAGGCTCAAATTCAGAGATCATACACAAGTTTTCTTTGATTTTTCTTCTGGTAAGGATTCTTGCATCCTTATCACCTATGATCTTCTTGGGATCATGATTCAGCTTGACATACCGAGGAATGGTCTTAATTGGTTCTTCTTGCTTTTCTTCTTCATCCTTATCTTCATCAGTATCAACATTCACCAGTTCAGGAACATTGTTACTGGTGCTCGGTTGACTGACAACCGGTTCCCAGAAGGTTGCAACCGGTTCATTTACACCTTGCTCACTATCGGTTTTCTCAGTCTTCTCAGGGGATTCATCAAGTCTTACATTGATGCTTTCCATAATTCTCTGAGTCCTATTGTTGTAGCACTTGAAAGCTTTACTCTTGGTGGAATATCCTAGAAATATTCCTTCATCACATTTAGCTTCAAATTTGCCCTGATGTTCACTCCTCTTGATGTATCATTTGCTACCAAAGACCTTAAAATAATTTACCACAGGGATCTTACCGGTCCAATACTCATAAGGATTTTTGTCCTTGCCCTTTTTGATGAGTACCCGGTTCATAGTGTAAA